>NC_090449.1:445103848-445744748 GCF_031143425.1 Pleurodeles waltl
GAAAGACATGTATGTGTTGTCTTCTTAGGTAAGCTGCTACTACCGCTAGACATTTTGTGAATACTCTTGGAGCTGTTGTCATGCCGAATGGTAGAACTTTGAATTGCTAGTGGTTTCCCGATATCACAAACCTTAGGTATTTTCGGTGAGCTGGATGACTGGGGATGTGAAAATACGCATCTTTGAGATCTAATGCAGTCATGTAATCTTGTTTTTGTAGTAGTGGAATAACGTCCTGCAGAGTTACCATGTGAAAATGTTCTGACAGGATATATAGATTTAGTGGTCTGAGATCTAGAATGGGTCTGAGAGTGCCATCCTTTTTGGAAATGAGGAAGTACAGTGATTATTCCCCTGTTCCGTGTTGAGATTTTGGGACTAATTCTATTGCCTCTTTTAGTAGTAGCGATTGTACTTCTTGTAGTTACAGAACATTGTGTTCTGGGAACAGCCTGTGATAACCAGGAGGAATGTTTGGCGGGGTAGAAGTCAATTCTAGGCAATAACAGTTGCAGATAATTGAAAGTACCCACTGGTCTGTGGTGATATTTTGCCATTGGGAGTAGAATTGCTGCAATCTGCCCCCCACTCGAGCTGTGTGGGGTTGTGGTATGCTTATAAAGTCATGTTTTGATGGAGTAGTGACACTTTTTGAGGCCTGGAATTTGCCTCTGAAGTGTTGGCCTCTATAAGAGCCTCTAAAACCCCCTCTCTGGTATTGTTGTTGGGCTTGATTAGGTTGGGAGGTAGAAGCATCTGTAGATTGGGGCTTGAATCCTCCTCTAAATTGTTGTTTACGAAAGGAGCCTCTAAAAGGTGTTGTGTATAGGGCTCCCATTGCTTTAGCAGTGTCAGAATCTTTCCTGAGTTTCTCGATTGTGGTGTCAACCTCAGGACCAAACAGGTGTTTCTTGTCAAATGGCATATTTAGTACTGCCAGTTGTATTTCTGGTTTGAATCCAGAAGATCTTAACCATGCATGTCTGAGTATGGTTATAGCAGTATTTACGCTCCTAGATGTTGAATCTGCAGCATCAAGAGCAGACCTTATCTAGTTATTGCTTATTGCCTGACCTTCTACAACAATCTGTTGAGCCCTCTTCTGATGTTCTTTTGGCAGGTGTTGTAATAATTCCTGCATTTCGTCTCAGTGTGCCCTATCATATCTTGCTAGCAAGGCTTGTGAATTAGCAATGCGCCATTGGTTAGCTGCCTGTGTAGCTACCCTCTTGGCAGCAGAATCAAACTTCCTGCTTTCTTTGTCAGGGGAGGGGTATCCCCTGACGAATGGCTATTGGCCCTTTTTCTGGCAGCAGTGGCAACAACAGAGTCTTAGGTACCTGATGTGTGATGTAAGCTCGATCTGGAGGTGCAGGCTTGTATTTTTTTATCTAGACATGGTGTTAAAATCCTAGCCTTAACAGGTTCCTTAAATATTTCATCAGCATGCCTGATTATGCCAGGCAGCATTGGTAGGCACTGGTAACGTGAATGCCTGGAGGATAGTGTATTGAAAAGGAAATCCTCTTCTAATGGCTCACTATGCATAAGTACCCCATGGTACGCAGCTGTCCTAGCGATTACCTGTGTGTATGCAGTTGTATCCTCTGGTGACAAAGGTTTTGAAGGATAGAGGTCTGGGTCATTTGTTGGTATGGGATCAGGATCATACAGATCCCAAGGATCAATTGCATCACCATGCAAATAAGTGTGTGAATGAGTTGGTAAAGGCAGTGGTGGTGGGCGAACAGGTGGTGGTGAAAAAAAGTTGTGGCGAATGTGGTGGAGAATTTTGCAAGGGTAATGGCTTCTCTTTCCTTTTAACAGTATTTGTTTTAGTAGCATCTAGCAAGTCCTGCCAAATAGCATCTTCCCAAGCTTTCTTTGATTGTAGGATTATCTTTTTATACGTGAATCTTGCTTGTTTGATTGCCCCCGTATACCCGGCCAGTATAGCCTTCCTTAACTCAGTCTTAGCCCTCATGCATGCATCATTAAACCAACTGCTGTTAGGTGAACCCCCATATTGCCGGTTTGCCGTGGCTACCTTTTTATAAAAGACACTTTGAAGTTTAACCATCATATCTTCGTGAATATCAAGAAGTGGAATGGCTTCTGGTTCGAAGTCTTCATAGGCTGACAGATTATCTAAGAACACTTGGTAGATCTTACATAGCAAATAGGGGTTTGACATGACACTTGGCCACCTCACCTTTGTATAAGCATTGTTTAAAATAGGGGGAGGGGCCATTGATGTTTGCATATTCAAGGTTCTACCAAAGATATTCCCAGCAAGGGTGAGCAACAATGGAAAGTGATCACTCTCGCATCTTGAATCTACCCTCATATCTAGCAGCAATGGCCAAAGACGCACATCCACCAGAAAATAATCAATTACGCTGGCCACAGAACCTCGTAGGAATGTCGGTGCCAAGTTTAAATCAGAAGGAGTTCGACCATTACAGGCCCTTAGGCCAAACTTTAAGCATAGTGTAGCAAGCTGAGTTGTTACACGAGAGCGTGGAGGATAACTATCACCATCCAATTGTGCAATACCCCATAATTCGTCCTCATCCGCAGTTAAATCACTAAGAAACGCTGAGGGTTCGAAAGTGCAATTTACATCCCCTGCAATAATTAAATAGGAATTAGTTTGTAGCGTGTCTAAAAAGTCAAAGAGTAAAGTTAAAATGTGTGATTCTGTACCACGTGCAACAGAACGGGCGTAAACATTAATTAAGATTATGTTAAAATTTTGATTAAAAGAAATTTGTAAACCCATCAAGTCGGGACAATCAAATTCTAAAACCTTATAGTCGCATTGGAGCTTTGAATTTAAAAGGATTAAAAGACCCCCTTTTGCGCGACCAGTTGCTTTCTCTGAAGGCAGTGCAGGGATATTAAATGAAAGAAACCCATCCATGCTTGGTTGGCCCTCGGCCCAAGTTTCTTGAAAGAGACACACATCTTGTGACTTTATATAGGCAACCCAGTCCACATCATCCAATTTCCTAGCAAGGCCCGCAAGATTCCAAGTCATAATGGATAACCCATTAGTTCCCAATGCAGCCCCATGTTTAGGGGATGGAACATCCTTATAGTTCGACTCGATAGCAAGGTACTTCTCTAATTTGTCTATTGAAGGTGCCACTAGATTATGCTGATAGGCGGCTTCCTGGGCAGACAGTCATACATGCCCCGGATGCAGAAAGACGCCTTCTTCCCTAGAGCCTCTCTCATTGGTATTAGCAATTGGGACAAACACAGGAGTCTGTTTTGGGTCAATTAAATTAGCGGCCAGCCTGATGCCTCCTCCTTTTAGCTCTTTGTGTTGTCCCTTGCGTTCAACAGAGTCAATAAGTTGGTCTGCCAAGAATTTATCGTGGAACACAATCATGATTACATCGAGGTTTGACCCAGGGGGACTCCATCTTTCTGTTTTTTGAATGTCCGAACGTATAATTGAAAGGCAACCCTGTCCATTGCGTATCCAGTAAATAACCTTATTAAGTCTAGACTCTTGGTCCTCAACAGACCTGGGTGGCAACTTTGGGACATTGCTTAGGAAAAGAGTGTTGGCTCTGTGTCTGGGACCAATACTATTAGGAGTCCCGCCTAAAACACTATTTGTTCTTCGAGAAGGAAAAATGCAAGCTGGATCCTTAATTTGATGGTTGTCAAATAACTTCCTATTGGTTGACAGAGGGCTGTCCCTATTTATCGGTGAATTGGAAGTAGGATTTTGCCTTGAAGCAGACTGACGGTTCAATGGGGCAAAGAGGCTTCCAATAGGATCTTCCCCGTTCCTTGTCTTGTCTCCGCCGAGGGGGATACTATTGCACCCAGTGAGTATATTTCTAGGGTTCATAATATAGGAAGGTATACTACCTTCAGCGACCCTCCTATGGGATCCAGCTCTCTGGGCGTGATTAATCAGCCCCTCACGTGCTTTAGTATTAAATGTAGCAGAAACAGCTGCCAAAGTCCCACCTGCCCCTTCTGCCTCTGTCTTCTGGCAAATGCATCCCGATAGTTTAGCCATATTCCCTTGTAGCAGTTTAGTTAGCTGCAAGACTAGATTCTTAATTTTGTCTACTCTCTGGAGAATTAAGGGCAATTTAGCTGCATTGTCAGACACATCAGAGCACATGTCAGTAGTAATAGGCAGGGAAGAGGCAGCTTCAATAGCCCTAGCAGTTGTAAGAGGGTCGTGGACCTCAATCACAGCGCTTCCCTCAGACAGAAGCTCGAAACGATTTTTGCATGGAATATTAGGGACCAGCCTTATCTCCGGACTCAATGGTAGGGGTGTGCGTTCCATTTCCTCCATGTGCAAAATCTCCTCGGTTTGAAAGTGATTGGAGATACTGCTACCAGTCACGATACCCTGCAGGAAAGAGGGAGCAGTGGCATTAACAGCGGATGATTTCCCTGCACAATCTGTTGAACCCCCAGTATTTACTGGTCGAGCTTCCCTATTCTTGATAAAAAACTCCTGAATCGTTTTAGGTTGGAGTGGAGGCTTCTTCGAGGGCAAAAGGCCATGAGTGCCTAGTTCGCTGTTAAGTATAGCCTCTACCTCCTCGAAAAGTTGATCAATCTCATCGAGTGATTTCGATTCCCCTTGGGCAGGTTTAATAGTTGTTTTCCTAGGTCGTTTTTTCTGCTTTTTTATACCTTCCAGTGGAGCCGGCGGGCCAACAGCCTTCCTTTTCCCCATAATTCTAAATAAAAAACAGCAGGTGCAAGTAATTAGAGCTGAGGTTGTTACCGGACTCTTGGCAGCAAAACGATCCTTCTAGCAGGTATGTTGTGGTTTGTGTCAAATCAGGTCCCAGAATCTGAGTAACAGAATAGAGAGACGGAGCCCGGCCCGGCCTCAGACGATCAAAGACAGGCATAGACGGGCCCTATGTTTGAGAAGGTGTCCGGGTGGGTAGATAGTTATCAACCACTGCCCAGGGGCCTTGGGAGTCGGGATAAGAATGATATAATTCAGGCCGACCTCCTTTGGCCACACGATGTGGGTTGACAAGGCTCCTTCTTTTCAACAACTCCTTGGCAACAACGTGCTTCCTGTGTACGAAAGGGGGGTGGCCCAGCCCGGCCTCTTCCGGGCAAGGACAAGCGGGAGCGCTCTTGCAATTTAAAGGGCTCCTGCCCTGCCTCTCGTCACTTCCCCCGGACGTCACTTCCCCCGGACTCCTGGCCAATCAGCGCGTCCCGCGACGGCGGGAGCGCTCTTGCAATTTAAAGGGCTCCTGCCCTGCCTCTCGTCACTTCCCCCGGACTCCTGGCCAATCAGCGCGTCCCGCGACGGCGGGAGCGCTCTTGCAATTTAAAGGGCTCCTGCCTCTCGTCACTTCCCCCGGACTCCTGGCCAATCAGCGCGTCCCGCGACGGCGGGAGCGCTCTTGCAATTTAAAGGGCTCCTGCCCTGCCTCTCGTCACTTCCCCCGGACTCCTGGCCAATCAGCGCGTCCCGCGACGGCGGGAGCGCTCTTGCAATTTGAAGGGCTCCTGCCCTGCCTCTCGTCACTTCCCCCGGACTCCTGGCCAATCAGCGCGTCCCGCGACGGCGGGAGCGCTCTTGCAATTTAAAGGGCTCCTGCCCTGCCTCTCGTCACTTCCCCCGGACTCCTGGCCAATCAGCGCGTCCCGCGACGGCGGGAGCGCTCTTGCAATTTAAAGGGCTCCTGCCCTGCCTCTCGTCACTTCCCCCGGACTCCTGGCCAATCAGCGCGTCCCGCGACGGCGGGAGCGCTCTTGCAATTTAAAGGGCTCCTGCCCTGCCTCTCGTCACTTCCCCCGGACTCCTGGCCAATCAGCGCGTCCCGCGACGGCGGGAGCGCTCTTGCAATTTAAAGGGCTCCTGCCCTACCTCTCGTCACTTCCCCCGGACTCCTGGCCAATCAGCGCGTCCCGCGACGGCGGGAGCGCTCTTGCAATTTAAAGGGCTCCTGCCCTACCTCTCGTCACTTCCCCCGGACTCCTGGCCAATCAGCGCTTTTTTGGGAACTGCTGACTAAGCACGAGAGAGGGGGTAGGTTTATACAAAGGAACCATATTCAACCTGGTACCTGGGTGGATCATTTCTCTCTCTTGTACGAAGGAACTGCCTCCACTGGGACTGTCGATTGTGAGAAAGTGGGATTATACCCCCCATTTTCACCCAATGCTAACCTTGCCACTTCTCCGTCCAGTGGGAATCTATTTAACTCTGAAAGCTATATTTGCTTTTTTCTAGAAGAAACTGCAGACGCCATTAAATCTCTAAAGACAGGTAAAGCCCCAGGCCCTGATAAAATTCCAGGTGACCTTTATAAATCAGAGTTACCCATCTGGACCTGGTATATTAATATGCTGTCAAACAAAATCGCAAAAGGAGGACAGATCCCTGAGACGTGGAAGGGTGCAGAAATTATTCCAATATATAAAAAGGGCAACGTAAATCTTCCAATTAACTACAGACCGGTCAGTTTAATTGACAACCTACAAAAATTTTTTGCAAAACAATTGTTAGTTAGACTGACGAGTTGGGTGACGGAGCAGCAGATCCTATCACCACTTCAGGCAGGGTTCCGCTCTAGAGTTAGCACGGTTGACCAGGCATTTAGGTTGACCGTGCTACACTGGAAATATGTAGTCTTGGCAAAGCAAACACTATATGTCACTTTTGTAGACCTGCGCTCTGCCTTTGACCTGGTACCTAGAGACAAGCTTTGGGGAGTGCTACACAAAAGAGGGGCACCATCTGATATCATTCATTTATTAACACGTATGCATGAAGGCACATACGCTCAAGTAAGATGGGGTAACCAAGGCGAACTGACTAACAAGTTTCCCATTAAAAGAGGTGTTCGTCAGGGATGTGTCCTAGCGCCACTTTTGTTTTCTTTATTCATTAACGAGGTGGTCCAAGAACTCATGACATGCCAGAATGATGCTCCCAGCTTAGGCAATCAGAAAATCCCAATTCTTCTTTTTGCGGATGACTCTCTATTGATCTCAAAGACCCCTATGGGGCTGCAAATTCTTGTGGATAGATTTAAATCATTCTGCTGGAATTTTGGTTTAGAGCTGAACTCGAAGAAAACAAAATTGATGGTGCTTCGCTCTGGCTCTCGTAAGAAGTGTACGATCAGGTTAGATGGAGCTATTTTGGACCAGGTTAGCTCTATCGACTACTTGGGTGTGAGGCTTACAGACTCACTCCTCTGGGACGAACAAGTCGGTAAGAGTGGCTGGCTTTTGCAACATCGGGCAGCATCCATATTACGCCTTTACAGGAATACGATCGCTAAAGTTGTGTCTCCAGCAGTAAAGATCTATGTGGCCAAGGCACAGGGTGCTGCTGTTTATGGTGCAGAGATTTGGGGCATGACAGATAGCAGTAGGATAACTAAAATTGAGAATAGCTTTGCACGGGCTCTATGTGCTTGTCCCACTAGCACCCCATTAACCCCCCTTTTTTTAGATCTAGGGCTTAAACGTATAGCCGATTTGATTATCTTACGGCCCCTACTATATTGGGTGAGGCTTTGGGTAGTTCCTGAACTGGCTATATATAAGTCTTCCCTATTAGAATTGTTAAAAACCTCTAACTCCATGTCCATACCATGGATCAAACACGTATCTAGTTGGTTTTGCATGCTAGGACTGAGGAACTTCTGGGAGAATCCCCAGCAACTTGTGAAGCCCCATGTAAAAGTATTGAAGAGAGCTTACTGGTCCCACATATGTAATAATTACATTTCTCAGAAATCGAATGGTCATTTAACTAACTCGTTTATTGATTTTAAATGGTACCCTGAGTTTGAACCATACTTAGATACAATACCTGATTTGTTAGGCAAAAGTTTGTATGCCAGATTTCGATTTGGAACATTACCCCTGAAGGCCTTAACGAGCAGATGGGGACCTAAGTCAAGCTCTGATACCTGTCCTGTATGTGGCATTCCTTCCGAAACAGTAGAACATTTTATGTTTTTTTGTCCCGCCTATTCAATCCCAAGGTTTAAATGGATATATAAAATCTGTAGGGAATTGAATTTAAGGAAATGTTTTTTAGGTTTGCGGATCTTAAAAAGCCACAATTCAAATGTGACAATTTACGCAGTAAGTAAGTTTTTAGCAACAGCATGGCGCATACGCACTTTTTATTTACAATGAGTTGAAATTGTTTTAAGACGGGCAAACATGGATCATTCTTTTTTTAAATTTTTCTATGACATTATGGTTTATATTATTATATTATATTGTATTGTATTGTATTGTATTGCTTTGATGGTCTGTTGGCCGAATAAAGCTTATGTGAAACACAAACACAACAGTATTTGTTTGTGGAGGAGGTGCAGCAATGATCCTCCCAGTCTCTTTGTGGATGTGAATAATTGACTGCTTTTCATCCATGATTTCAAGGATAGGTTGACTGTCAGTCTTCAGAAATATATTCTGATGTTTTTGGTGATTTAGAGGACTGTTCATCAAATGTCTTTGAGCTCTGCTTTAATAGTCTCGAAAGTCCTTGTTCCTCTGTGTATAAATATTTTTTTGGCTCCAATGTTGGCAATTTTTGCGGTCCTGAAAATACAGCCTGTTGTTTCGGCTCCAAAGCAGGACGTCGAGGTTTCGACTTCGAAGAGTGTGGACGTCGGCTCGGTTCACATGTGGAGCTTTTGATAGATTTGCTTGTCTCCGGTATTGAAGCAGGTGTAGCCTTTTTCGGCGCCGAACCTGAAGGACGGTCACCAATTATTTTCTTTTGGGTCAAACCATGGCTCCCTGGCAGTGGTGCACCCAAGGCCCTTGATTGTTTTTTAGTAGTGGGTGTAGGGGCAGTTGTACTCACATGCTGAGCCGCAGTGATGAGTTGGCTAGTCTTCTTTGGAGTCGGTGCCCTGAATGGAAACTGCCATCTGGGCCTGTTCTTCCCAAAAAGTGTCTATGTATTCTGTAGTCTTTGATGCCATTTCCAGTCATCTGGCTTTCCAGTCATGCAGTGTTTTCTTTGACCAGAACGACCAACAGGCTTTAAAGTCTTCTTCTCATAGTCGGGAGAGAGACAGAGATTACATGCCACGTGTTGATCTGTGTACGGAAATTTCACGTGGCATTGAGGACAGAATCGGAATGAAGTCCGATCCATCAGGCTTCGGCGCGGCAGGCCTGAACAGGCCCGAGTTTGGCGCTCGCGCCCAAAAGGGCGTAATTTGTTTTTCAACTGTACTATAGGCTCGACTATAGATGGAAACGCAATCGGAAACAATACCGACGGCCAAAGAAAGTAATATATAGTTTCCAAATCGAAAGTCTGAGAGCAAGAGGAAACACATCCCTACTCGACAGCAGAAAGAAAATAATCTAACAAAGGAGTCAATGCCCATACGCACTATAGCCGAGAGGAGGAGTCACTTGATCCCGTAACTCGAACAAAGACATCTTCGTAGAAAAACAACTTGTAACACTCAGAGCCCAACACTAGATGGCAGAAGCTATGCATACCATGTGTATCTGCAGCTACACATGCCATTGAACACATATATATATACATATATATATACATATATATATATATATATATATATATATATATATATATATATATGTGTGTGTGTGTGTGTCAGAAGACTAGATGGATGCTGAACTGGTGGTTCGGGTAAGTCTCTTAACGCGCTCTAGGGAATACTACTGTGAGAACATCAGTGGTCATTTACTGGTGCAAATTTGATATGAAAGCTTCTCAGACAGGGGAACTGAATTTAAAATAACCTCATACTATTGTTTTTATTTGAGTGATGTGCACTATTAGTTAACACCTTAGGAGCCACTTTTCTTCAAAAATATGGTCAGTGAGAAGGAGAAATTACAAGCCCAAGCTGCAAAAGCACTTTTTCAGGACTCACAAGTGGAACAGTAAATAATTCTAACGAACGGGGGCAGACAGTGAACACTAACTTTATCTGACCATCTAAGGAAATTAGAAAGGCTTAAAAATCGAAATGTCCAAATGGTAGGAAGCCAACTCACTGCAAACTTATTTTGAAAATAAAACGTTTGCAAGGGCCTTCCGCATCTATACGATCCCAACATATTCTAATCCTAATCAAGAAATGATGCAAGAGTGGGCTGACAACTCTACAAACTGTTCAGAAATAATGTTAAAAATTTTGATTAAGTATGCATGCCTGGACCTTGAAAAAATCCTTAACGACATTGAAGACATAATGGAATAGCTTAAATCAAGATTTGAAGTGGAGAAGGTAGAGACTGAAAATATTATCAAAGAGATGAATAACAGATTAATTTCTTCTTCTAGTTTAAACTGCTCAAGCAGAGGAGATTTTAAAGAGATATACAGGAATATGAGAGAGGCCATAAATTAACACTCAACAAGTAATATAATGCCATCTACAGAGAAGAACATGCTAGGAGTAAGGCACAATGGGATTCAATTAGGATAGAAAAAGAAACAGAATTAAGAGGTGAGTGACGTGGCAGAACAAGGTGACAGCAGTTTGTCTGAAGGAGAATCGTTAAGCAGACCAACACTTTTAAACAAGTTTTGCCTTCTAAGAAAGGGTCATATAAAGACAACACCCCCAATAAAAGGAACAGGCTGCCAAAACAGAGGAGGTGGAAACAGAGGAAGAGGTACCAGCCGAAAAGGAAGAACAGGCACACCCTTATGGTAACAAACTGGGGTCTAGCATAGGAATCATAATGGGTATGGCAAATAAAGTACAAGTTACTTACCTTCCGTAACGATTTATCTGGAGAGACATATTCTAGTTGCAGATTCCTTACCTTAGAATTTCCCCCAGGCGTCAGACTGGATCCGGAGATTTTTCTTCGAGCAGTATGCTTGCGCTTCGTCAGGTGGTGTTGGTCGTCTCCCCCGGTGTCGGTGCCACCGTGGTCGCCGTGATGACGTCAGGAGCCATACATAGATGCCGCATCTGCACGGTGACATCAGCTTCTTTTTACGACTTTCCACGCCAAAGTGCAGAGCCACGAATAACACTGAAAATGGTGCGCCAGAGCTAAGGCCCTGAATGGGGAATCCCTATCTCTAGAAATCAGTTGACAAGCGGGAGGATGGGTTGATCGCTAAGGAATCTGCAACTAGAATGTCTCTACCAGATAAATTGTTACCGAAGGTAAGTAACTAGTTCATCTGATACAGGCTGATAGGCAGGACTCAACGACGAAGTAGCTGCCCCTGCGGACCTGACTGTCGAGGCAGTAATGCTTTGTAAATGTGTGCAGGGATACCCACGTTGCTGCCTGGCAAATATCCAGTACAGGAATTCCAAGTGCTAATGCTGTGGTAGCAGCAGTTGCTCTGGTGGAATGAGCACGCAAGACCTAAGGGGGGTGATTCTTTGCCAAAATGTGGCACATTTGGATGTAAAGAAGTACCCATCGTGAGATGGTATGCTTTTGCACTGCCTTCCCTTTCTTCACACCCACATATCCAACAAAGAGTTGATCGTCCACCCGGAAGTCTTCAGTATGATTGTGGTAGAACGCCAACACTCTTTTTGGGTCCAGGCGGTGGAGCCTCTCTTCATAAGAAAGATGTGGAGGTGCGTAAAAAGTAGGCAAAGTAATGGACTGGTCTACATGAACAGGCGTAACTACTTTGGGAAGGAATGAGGCCCTAGTGTGTAACACCACTTTGTCAGGGTGCACAGACAAAAATGGGGGCTTTGAAGAAAGACCCTGAAGCTCACTCACTCTGCGAGCAGAGGTGATGGCAACAAGAAAAACAGTTTTCAAATTAAGGAGCCTTAAGGGGCAACTGTGTTACAGCTCAAAAGGAGCACACTTCAAGTAAGTAAGAACAAGATTGAGGTTCTACTGAGGCATGATAAACGGAGTGGGAGGAAACAAAGGGGTGAGTCCCTTAAGGAATCTATCAACAATAGGAGACTAAAAAAGGGAAGGCTGATCAGGCAATCTAGGAAAAGAGGAGAAAGCCGATAAGTAACCTTTAAGAGTGCCGAACACAGAGCCCTGCTGGGCTAAAGAGAGGATATACAAAAGAACCTCAGAGAGGAGAAGAGAGGGGATCAACAGACTTGTTGGTACACCATGCCACAAATCTATGCCAAGGACAGGCACCTACCATTTTGGTGGAGGGACGCCTGCCTGCCAAGATAACATCACAGACTTCGGGTGGAAGGTCAAAAGACATGAACTGCCACCGCTCAATCTCCACGCATGAAGGCAAAGATTGAACAGGTTCGGGTGAAGAACTGTCCCCCTGCTGCTGCAACAGAAGATCCTTCCTAAGAGGCAGTCTGACTGGAGGATCTGTGACCATGCTCAGTAGCTCTGGATACCATACTCTTTGTGTCCAGTCTGGAGCAACCAGGATTACTTGGGCCCAGTTGTTCTTGATCTTCTTCAGAACTCTAGACAGAAGTGGTATAGGCGGAAAGGAGGCCGGAGTTCCACTTGGGACAAAAAGCGCTGCCGTGCGAGGGCTGCCTCGAAACTCCAACACAGAAAACAACAGACATTGCGCGTTCCCTGCGGAGGCGAACAGATCTAACCAAGGCTCTCCCCCCTGCTGAAAGAGACCATGCGCCACTTCCGGATGGAGATGCCATTTGTGATAGGCTATGCATAGATGGCGGAGTTCCTTCACTCTGACGTTCAGAGAGCCTGCCAGATGTTGAACCACCAGTGTAATGCCCTGAAGTGCCAGCCATGTCCAGAGGCACACAGTCTCCTGACAAAGGGCCCAGGACCCTACTCCACCCTGTTTGTAGCAGTACCACATGGCAGTAGTGTTGTCCGTGAACACCTGCACCCTGTCCTTTCAAGAGAGGGAAGGAATGCTTTTAATGCAATCCTGATCACCCGGAGCTCCAGAATACTGATGTGGAGTCCACACTTCGCCGTAGACCACAGACCTCTGATCTCCGCCTCGCCCACGTGGCTGCCCCATCCAATCCTGGATGGGGCAGCATCTGTCACTACTGTCCGATCTGGGTGGGGAGTGTGAGGTAACTGCCGTTGGCCTAATCCGGATTCAAAAGCCACCACTGCATGTCTTTCGCAGTCCCTTTCGAGATCTGGACCATGTCGGAGAATTCCCCTGATGCTGTGCCCACTGGAGCTTCAAGTTCCACTGCAGAGCCCGTATATATTCCATGTGTCACTAGTAGGATGCAGGAGTCCATGAGGCCCAGCAGTCCGAGTTATTCTCACCGAAACCAAGGATGGAGGCTGAAATATCACAATCATGACCTGAATATCCATCCACCACTCGCTTTTTGGAAGGATAGGCCCGAAAATGCACTTTGTCAAGAACAGCTCAGTTGAAAGGGAGCGTCTGAGAGGGTGTCAGGTGTGACTGTGGCACATTTATAGTGAACCCCAGCGTGTGCAGGAAGTTTGCTGTAGTCCGAAGGTGGGAGACGACTTTCTGGGGCGTGTCTACCTTCAACAGCCTGTCGTCGAGGTAGGCAAAGAGTGAACCCCCCCCCCTCTCAAACGTGCGCAGATGATCTGCAACCAGCACCATCACTTTCGTGAACACCCGCGTGGCGCTTGGAAGGCCAAAGGGAAGCACAGTAAATTGAAAATGCCCGTGACTTACCACGAATCGTAGGTAAAATCTGTGGGCAGGCAAGACAGGGATATGGAAAAGAGCGACCTGCAAGTCCAACACTACCAATCCAGTCTCCTGGGTCAAAGGCAGACAGGACCTGAGCCAGAGTAAGCATTTTGAAGTTCTTTTTGAGGAAGAGATTGAGGGCCCGAAGGTCTAGAATAGGACCTAAGCCCTTATCCTGTTTGGGCACCAGAAAGTAGCGAGAATAACAACCACAACTTAATTCTGGCAAAGGGACCATTCTCTATGGCTGCCTTGGCCAAGAGAGCCGCTACTTCCTCGCGGAGAAGTGCCAGATGATCCTCCAAGTAAGTGGCTGTAGGATGAAGGTATGGCCGGAGGGGCAGTCTCGAAGGTGAGGGAGTATCCCCTTCGGACGATCTGCAAAACCCACCTGTCCGTAGTGATGGATTCCCAGTGGGGCAGGTGATGACAAATCCTGCAGCAAACTGGGCTGGGATGGCGGTGGAAGGGATAGGAAGGCTTGGAGGCTGCAGCAGGGGCAGCGAGTGGACTGGGCAGACATCTGGCTCCCTGTCTCATGAGTCCGTGGGATTCAGCGTCCCCCAGCACCGCAGGGGCCGAACAACATGGGTGGCACAGTGTCTGTGAAAGGGATGTGACAGAGATCCCCTTCCACGGCCTCAAAAGGTGGACTGTTAGGGACGAGGGGCGGTCGAAAGGCTGAGGGACCGAGCCGTAGCCTGGGAGCCCTTAAATCTCTCAAGCGCTGAGTCCACAATGTCTCCAAAGAGGCAGGTGCCATCAAAGGGCATGTTCATAAGGGTCTGTTGGACATCCCCCAAGAAACCAGATGGCCTCAACTAGGTGTGGCGCCTCAAGGCCACTGTCGACACAACAGATCTACCCAGAGGGTCGGTTGTGTCCACCCCACATCTAATAGTGAACTTTGCTACGTCTCTCCCATCAGCAACTTCTTGGGAGATGATAGTCTGGGCCTCCTCTGGTATCTGCAGCAAGACATGCGCATCTGTATCCCACAGGGAGTTTGTATAGCGGTCCAAAAGGCATGTGATGTTCACTGACTGCAATGCCAGACTGGAACTTCCCAAGTTTGTCCAGTCTCTATGATTCCTGAGGGAGGGAATGCGCCACATGACAAGGATGCCTGGATAACAAGGCTCTCAGGTGTGGGGCGTTAGGACAGGAATTTAAGGTTGTTCGGGGTGGGCCGATGGCGAGCAATAGTCCTGTTCACAGGAGCCCCTGTGCTGGGGCTGGACCAAGTACCCAGAAGAACATCAGTGAGGGCTTCATTGAAAGGACGGAGAGGTTCAGATGTGGAAGCCCCTAGTTGAAGCCCCTCCATAAGGAGATTAGACCTGTCTTCAACAATAGGCATTTCGAGGCAAAGGACCTAAGGCCCCCTACTGACCGCCCAGAATATATGGCTCCCTCCACCATAGCTGCAGTACGAGGAGAAGGCATGCCAGTGTCTGGAGAAGTATCCAGACCAATGGCTTTTCCCAATTCCTGTGCCCAGTCCATGTCAGGGTCGTCCTGGTATTCCTAAGGGTACAGGGACCCCTCCAATCCTTCCCTGTATTCATACCCATAAAGAAAAGGGTCTGAATCTAACCTGGGGTGAATAGACCCCATCGAAGAAGCGGGCAGCGTTGGCCGACACCACTCCGACTCGCTGCGGTTCATGGGCACAACTGACATTGAGGGCATCGATGGCCGAGCCGGTGCCATGGAAGGTCTTGATGGTACAACCGGCATCAGTACAAATCCGGTAGCGGATCCGGAGGGGCCCTCTGAGGCCGTGGCCGGAGCAGTCACTGTAAAACCTGAAGAGCCAACAGCTGAATCCCAGGGCCCGGAGAGGGGATCGGGACTGCCCAAAAATAAGACGCATGGTCTCATAGAATTCTTTTAATTGGGCAGAGTTCACCCCAGCTCCCGGAAAGTCGGGGAGGTGCGGAGCGGTCCCAGAAGTAGGCACCGACGACAGAGGCCTAGAGCGTTGACGCTTCTCCTGCTTCCCATCAGCCATGTAACAAGAGAGAAGTTGAAGGATATCTAGACTATTACTTCTTACCCGTGTGACCAGAAGACAGAGAACGATGAGTTGTGGTGACTCTGCAAGCGGTCTTGAGACCTTCCTCTCAAGAGAGACCTGGAGCAACGCTGAGTCGAGCACCGTGCTGCGATAAGCTTGAAGGGACGCTCCCTCAAGGCCTTCAGGTGCATGGCCCGGCACTCGGAGCACAACTTCGGGTTGTGGTCGCGTTCCAGGCACCACAAACAGATCCGAAGCAGATCCGTCACCGACATCATGCGGTGACTGGCATCACAGGGCTTGAAACCGGTCGTCGGGGACAGCTTCACTGCACCTAAAAAAAAAAAATCAAAAAAAACTCGACAAGTGTCAAAATCGGTCAAAAATTGACCAGGGTAGCTCTCTCCGGGGCACCGCGTGGCACAGAAAGAAAAGAACAGACGTCACCGCGCACAGGCGGCGTCTCTGTACGACTCCTGACATCACGGCAACCACGATGCCAATACATCCGCGGTGGCAACACCACTTGATGACACGCAAGGGTAATGCATGAAGAAAAATCTCCAGATCCAGTCGGACTCCTGGGGGAAATTCTAAGGTAAGGAATCTGCAACTAGAAGTCTCTATCAGATAGTGTAATTAACTCATCTAGTAAATCCTTAAATTCAGGGGAGTAAGCGGTGTTAGCATTAGGCCTTTCCTTCTGTCCGACCATGGAATTTTACTACACATAAACCAGTTCGTAAACTGAAATTGAGTTAGTACTTCTTATCTAGAATTCAAACTTGAGATGGGAAAAAACCTAAGAAAGAAGAACTCTTGGAGAACTATAATTTTAAAATAGGGGATGTGGACATGCGTATTACTTTATATGAACTTGAAAGTGGCAACACAACAGGAGAGAACAATACTGAGAAATTCTTGGATGAACTAGGTATTGTCCATGATAAAAGCATCCACACAAAGATTAAGCCTAAATCCAGCTTCACACCACAATCCGCCAACAATGCGATTGATGCATTTCAGGAACTCTCAGTAGTGCAACAAAAAAACAAAAAACAAAACTAGAAAGAAAAAACAGTCACAAAAAGAATCTGACCTGGTCACAAATCAAGGCAATTAAAACATTGGGAGAGGACAAGAGTATTATTCGCCATGCAGACAAAGGAAGAAATGTGTTAATATTATGAGTTGAAATGTATAGTAAGGAGCTATGAGACAGCTTGATACACAAACATTTTAGGAAATGATCACTAGGAAGGACGGCCATGAAATAATAAAGACCTTTTGGGACAAACTTTTAAACTGAAAAGAGTAGTGTCTATTGGAGCAGGAGGAGTATGAGCATTGGAAGTGTGATTATCCTCGGATTCCTGTACTTTATATGTTGCCTAAGGTACACAAGGATATGAATAATCCACCTGGGAAACCAACTGTATCTTCTATAGGGAGTCTCTTAAAGTAAACCACAAATCTAGAACAGTTCTCTATCAAATTTTATGTATCTAGTCTGCCCTTATTTGTTAAGGACATGAAAGATTTTTGGAAAGAAAAAAGCATGACATTACTTGGGAAGATGAAAAGAACTGGACAAGTTTTTTTTTTTAGGTCAAAAGTGATTCACTTCAGATCCACAAGAATTAAGGTATAATCTAAAAGAACTTGATCGCAGTCGCCGGGGAGTCCTCTCTGAGGTGTTGGTTTTCCGCAGTTTGAGCCGCAGGTATCGGGTGCAGAGTGGAAAGTCTCACGCTTCCGGCAGGAAACGTGAAGTCTTTAAAGTTGCTTCTTTGTTGCAAAGAAGTTTCAGGTTTTTGAACAGAGCCGCTGTTCACGGGAGTTTCTTGGTCCTTGGGTGCAGGGCAGTCCTCTGAGGCTTCAGAGGTCGCTGGTCTCTGTTGGATGCGTCGCTGTTGCAGTTTTCTTCGAAGTTGGGAGACAGGCTGGTAGGACTGAGGCCAAAGAAGTTGTTGTCTCCGTCTTCTCTGCAGGGCTTAAGGTTAGAAGTCCTTCTTGTTAAGGTTGCAGGAATCTAGTTTCCTAGGTTCTGGGGTGCCCCTAAATACTGAATTTAGGGGTGTTTAGGTCTGGGAGGGCAGTAGCCAATGGCTACTGTCCTTGAGGGTGGCTACACCCTCTTTGGGCCTCCTCCCTGTGAGGGCGGGGGGCACATCCCTAATCCTATTGGGGGAATCCTCCACTCACAAGATGGAAGATTTCTAAAGGCAGGGGTCACCTCAGCTCAGGACACCTTAGTGGCTTGTCCTGACTGGTGGGTGACTCCTCCTTGTTTTTCTCATTATCTCCTCCAGCCTTGCCACCAAAAGCGGGGGCAGTGGCCGGAGGGGCGGGCATCTCCACTAGCTGGGATGCCCTAGGATGCTGTAGCCTACACTGGATGTCGGGTATGTTTTGAGGGGCCATCTCTAAGATGTCCTCTGGGTGTATTTTACAATAAATTGTACACTGGCATCAGTGTGTATTTATTGTGCTGAGAAGTTTGATACCAAACTTCCCAGTTTTCAGTGTAGCCATTATGGTATTGTGGAGTTCGTGTTTGACAAACTCCCAGACCATAGACTCTTATGGCTACCCTGCACTTACAATGTCTAAGGTTTTGCTTAGACACTGTAGGGGTATAGTGCTCCTGCACATATGCCCTCACCTGTGGTATAGTGCACCCTGCCTTAGGGCTGTAAGGCCTGCTTGAGGGGTGACTTACCTATGCCACAGGCAGTGGGAGGTTGGCATGGCACTCTGAGGGGAGTGCCATGTCGACTTAGTCATTTTCCCCCACCAGCACACACAAGCTGAGAGGCAGTGTGCATATGCTGAGTGAAGGGTCCCTAGGGTGGCATAAGACATGCTGCAGCCCTTAAAGACATTCCTTGGCATCAGGGCCCTTGGTACCAGTTACAAGGGACTTACCTGGGTGCCAGGGTTATGCCAATTGTGGAGACAAAAGTACAGTTTAGGGAAAGAACACTGGTGCTGGGGCCTGGTTAGCAGGGTCCCGGCACACTTTCAAATCATAACTTAGCATCAGCAAAGGCAAAAAGTCAGGGGGTAACCATGCCAAGGAGACATTTCCTTACAATCTTGAAATAATTCTTGTGGTTACATGCCTGTAATCAGAACAACGGTTTCAAGAGATAAAAATAAAACACTTTTTTATTACATCTTAATTCATGTGGATCTGAAATGTATCACCTTTAACCTACAAAAAAAAAGTCATTTTTTTTGCCTTTAGTTGCAGGAGTTGAGGGTTCGATCACGCAGAAATTTTTGAGGTCAGTGTCTTTAACTTTGTGTAATCTCTGTATCACTTCCTCTACTTGGGAAGATGACTAGTGCTAGGGGAAGCGCGTCACCTGAGGGGAGGAGAAGCCAGGGCAGGAGCCCTTTAAACTTTCTATAGCGCTCCCGCCGCCGCGGGAAGCGCGTCACCTGAGGGGAGGAGAAGCCAGGGCAGGAGCCCTTTAAACTTTCTATAGCGCTCCCGCCGCCGTGGGAAGCGCGTCACCTGAGGGGAGGAGAAGCCAGGGCAGGAGCCCTTTAAACTTTCTATAGCGCTCCCGCCGCCGCGGGAAGCGCGTCACCTGAGGGGAGGAGAAGCCAGGGCAGGAGCCCTTTAAACATTCTATAGCGCTCCCGCCGCCGCGGGAAGCGCGTCACCTGAGGGGAGGAGAAGCCAGGGCAGGAGCCCTTTAAACTTTCTATAGCGCTCCCGCCGCGCGGGACGCGCGCGGGCGAAGCCCGGGCCAAGGGCGGGGCCGTCTTGCGCCCGTCATCGCCTGGAGGAGACTGGGCTGGGCCACCCCCCCAAAGTTTGGTTTTTGATACTTGGTCCTGGTACAGAGGTCTCAGGAATGCCCTTTGCTTAGTTTCCTTAGTCTTACTTGACCACGAGCTTCACTTGGCACCAAAGGGGTCAGTGGAGCAAGTCCCTATTACTTCTCGCTTCTTGGGGTCTTTTTTTTCCAGACGTGTTTGAAATTATTTAGCTGGGCTATTGGTTAGTCGATATGGGGAAGAGGAAGGCCGATGATGTATCAGCACCCCAGTTCCGGGTTAAAAAACCCAAGAAACGTTCTGTTGGGAAAGTGGAGGGATGTTCTACTGCAAATTTACAGCAATTCAAAACAATTGATTCATTGTTTGAAGAGGTTGAGGCTATACTGAGGAGCCCTTCTGTTGCTGGCCCTTCTATACCGGGTATCATTCCTCCCCCAAAAAAAATTCCTGATCTCTTCAATAAAAAAATACAGACGCATAGAGTAGAGGTCAAGGTTGATTTACACCCACCCCCCCACTCCCAGGGTGTAATTCCTTCACTCGTGGAGATTTCACCATTTTTGGTGGAAACAAATGGATGTTTACCTGTAGAAGGTGCACCTCAGCTGAGGTGCTTGTCTCCGCCTCCTATTACCATTCCTTGTTCAAATAGGTTTTCGGTTTTGTCCTCTAATTCTGTAAGTCCTGGACTTTTACCAACCTTACTCGTAGAAGGAATCGATAAAGACTCTTTGGATGGGAAGATGGGCAACAACGAAGCTCCTCAGTTGGTTATCATTTCTCAGAAATTAGATGACGTTAAGTGTTTGTTGATATCTCTGATGAACAAAATCTCCGGACTTCATGTTCAAAAGTCTAGTTGTAATTGCATTGTGCCATATGAGTCTGTTCCTTCCTCTGATTTACTGATGGAAACAAAAAAACCTAGTTCTCTTACCGTAGGTGATAAATTGACATCATCTTCTACAGATAACCTCACTAAGGGAAGTAACAGTAGTTTCCCAAGGCATGGTAGGTCTGCTTGTCAGACCATGTCTTCTACCCAGGAGCAAGCTTTAAAACTAGGTGTAAACAAGTGTGGATCCATCCTTGGACGGGGGGATAAAGGTAGCCCTCGCTCAAAAACTCCTCAGTTAAAACTAGGAGGAACGCCCTCTGCAGCAAGTTGTTGTGTTAGTCCCCTTTCAGTCACTCACCCTGATCATTTGACACTCTCGCAGCCCTGTGACCTCAAGGGAAGGTAAAGAAGGAGGAGGGAAGATGCTATTATATATTTGACTAGGGTGCCAAAGCTACCTCAGGGTAACAGAGAGTCGAGTTACTCTCTAATTAATAAAGTCATCTATTGGATACGCTCCCAGAGGAACTGTCTCTCCGTTATCCGGTCTGACATACGTGAGGCCCATAGATATAACCAGTCAGGGTCGGAATTTGATTATATTTCGATTCTTTTTAATGACAGTAGTCTAGTTAATGATCTCCTGGCCTTTGATACACGGACAGGTATACTAAGTACAGGTAGGGAATCGAATCTTAGACTTAGCACTCAGCCGCCTGGGGCCCCGCTATGTAGAGGATGTTGTACATCCGGAACCATCGCAGCTGGGGTTATTTCTTCTTTAGATAACTCTGTAACATCTAAACCCGTGAATCCTGTCCCCTTACTTCCTGAATTAGACTGACTGATTGCCCCCTGCACAGTACTTCCTAAAATAGTAAATGATGAGTGTCAACTTACAGGGACTCCATCTCCTGCCCCCCTATTGAGAACTAAGTCAATATTTACACCTCCCAAAATTAATATTATATCATGGAATGTTGCAGGAATCAAGTCAAAGTTGGACGACCCGGACTGGGTAAGCCTTGTTAATAAACAAGATATCTGTCTTTTTCAGGAAACTTGGTCTGCAGAACAGCTATCCATACAAGGCTTTACAACCTATTTTTTGGCTGCACAACCTCCCTCTGGTGGCTTTGGAAGACAGATAGGAGGGTTAATGATTCTATTGAATAATAGGCTAGAATGTGACCACTCCATGATAAAGATTAATTCCTATTATCTGCTGGGTGTCCAACTCATATTCCGACCTGGATTCAGGATGATAGTTCTGAATACTTATGCAAGATCCGTTCTCCGTGGGTCAGAATCAATGGTTCTCACCCAGCTGACGGACTATATAGAGCTTCTGGACCCTTCAGATATTCTGATTATAGCAGGTGATTTTAATTGTTCTTTTGTGTTGGACAACACCATCAGCAATCGGACTACTGAGGAGGACGAATATTGGGGTATTCCCCAATCTAAGGAAACGGCGTTTTTGCCCGCTTCCCGTGTTGCATCTCAGTTGTCTTCCCTTTGTCTGAAATATGGCCTGAGAGAATGTAACGGCCGCACTAAATCTGACTCAGAGCGAGCCATCACTTTCAAGCGAGGGCTTTCCTTTAGTACTATTGATTATATTCTGGTGGATATTAGGCTATGGTCAAGTTCACTGGACATGGAAATCTTACCTCGCTTGGATAGCGATCATAATCCTCTGTGCCTTGTACTGACCAACCATGCATTTTTAAGAGTCCAGCACACTACGATCACTAACGTCCCACTCCCTTATTTGAATCATAGACGTTCTCGGGTCTGCTGGCCAAAGGTGGAATCCAACCCGTATTTGATTGGGGAAATATATTCATTTTTTTAAAAACTCTTCGCAGATTATGAGGAACAAGAAGCCTCTGATATTCCCATTATGGTTATCCACAATAAATTGGTGGATCTTCTATAGGGAAATCCCTTCCAAATCGAGACCTGTTGACACCCCTCGTAGGGATTGGTATAATCAGGATTGTGTGCGAGCAAGATCTAATCTAAATGAGGCTGTAAAAAACTCTACCCAAGTGGCCGTTAAAGAGGCCCGACGTAGGTATGTTAATGTCCTGAAACAAGCAAAAAAAGACTGGGATAATGAGATATGGCAGAAGCTGCTTGCAGCAGTCAAATACAAAGATGATAGTTCCTTCTGGCGGCTGTTGACCTCTAGTTCGAAAAGGGGCAATGATGACATTGGTATGTACATACAGCCCGAAAGATGGGTGTCTTATTTTTCTGGAATTTATGCTCTGCCTGCACCACAATCTCTGGAGGACCCTGGATATGAGTGTTGGGCTGTTAACAAGACCACAACCGAGAGCATTGTTTTTACTTTAGCCGAAACAACAGCTGCAATTAATTCTTTGAGGCCAGCCAAAGCCCCTGGTCCAGATAAGATCCCAGGGGACCTGTTCAAATCAGAACCAAAGATATGGGCATGGTACATCAATGTATTGTCGAATGCCATAGCAGCTGGTAGCCCTATTCCAGATTCCTGGCGTGGCGCAGAAATAATACCGATTCACAAAAAGGGTGATGTAGGTTCACCTGCAAATTATCGACCAATCAGCCTAATTGATATTCTTCAGAAGACGTTTGCTAAGCAGGTCCTAGATAGGCTTACCGATTGGATTCAAGACAACCAAATTTTATCCCCCTTACAGGCCGGTTTTCGGCCTAAAACTAACACCATGGACCAAGTCCTCAGGCTGTCATTACTATTTTGGAAGTATGTCACCCTATCTAAGCAAAAACTTTATGTTGCTTTCGTAGATCTAAGATCTGCATTTGATTTAGTCCCAAGAGAGAAACTATGGGGAGTATTAAATAAAATCGGTATCCCAGGAAATCTAGTGCATTTGATCCAAAGATTACATGAAAAAACATTTGCACAAGTCAGATGGGGTAAGCAGGGGGAACTCACCGACAAAATAGATATTAAGAGAGGAGTACGCCAGGGCTGTGTTCTTGCCCCAACGCTATTTACATTGTTTATCAACGAGGTGGTGCAAGTCGTTACCAACTGCCAAAATGATGCTCCATCCTTGAACAACCATAAAATTCCAATTTTGCTATTTGCTGATGATTCCCTCCTGATCTCCAGAACCCCTATGGGTCTCCAGGTACTTGTGGATAAGTTTAGATTGTTTTGTGGCGACTATGGCCTTGAACTCAACCATAGCAAAACTAAATTTATGACCCTGGGTTGTGGCCCCACTAAGAGATATTCAATTTTCCATAATGGTACCCCCCTAGGTATGGTAAGCTCCATAGATTATTTGGGGGTGAGAATTAGCAACAATCTGCATTGGGGGGGCCAAATTGAAAAAAGTTTAGCTATTCTGGCGCAGAGATCTGGGGCCATTTTACGCGTTCACAAATCTACTTCTGAGAGAGTGATTACTCCAACTATTAAAATTTACCAAGCAAAGGCACAGAGCGCTGCGGTCTACGGGTCTGAAATTTGGGGGTCCTCGAACACTGGCAAGCTTGCAGTGGGGGAAAACAACTTTGTAAGGTCGACTCTGGCCTGTCCTCGCAATACCCCACTGCTGCCTATGTTCTGGGACCTTGGCCTTTCACGCATCTCTGATGTAATTGCCCTACGACCATTGCTATTCTGGGTCCGTGTATGGACCACCCCAGAGCTATCCACATACAAGGAGTCTATTCAAGACATTCTAGACAGACCAAATGTACTTACCATTCCCTAGTTTAGCCACATCTCAAAATGGTTCCACAGATTGGGTCTTAGTGAGTTTTGGAGTCATCCAGAAAGTATAAGGAAGGATCAGAAGAATCATTTGAAAATTGTTTACTGGATATATGTCAGGGAAAACGATTTGCTGTGTTCAACACACGGCAGATTGACTTCACAATTTTTTGATTTTAAATGGTACCCGTATCTGGAACCATTTATGGATACAATTCTTGACCCATTAAGTATATATTCAGTTCAGATATGGCTGTCTGCCTCTTAAATCCTATGGCAGCACATGGAGTGCGACCGCAAGTCCTGATACTTGTCCGAGTTGTAATCAAATTTCTGAATCTATTGTACATTTTATGTTTATATGCCCTGTTTATTTGATTGCGCGACGGAAGTGGTTACGACCTGTGTGCAGTAATATGGGGGTAAGACATTGTATTGTTGCCTTAAGGATCATGATGAGGGAAACTTCTCTCCCTCTATCCTGTGCGGTTAGTAAGTATATTGTAGCTGCTTGGCATATACGTACTACATTTCTGGGGAAATAATGATGATGAGGAACCAAAAAAAAAAAAAAAAAAAA
Organism: Pleurodeles waltl; assembly: GCF_031143425.1. NCBI lineage: Eukaryota > Metazoa > Chordata > Amphibia > Caudata > Salamandridae > Pleurodeles > Pleurodeles waltl. The sequence continues at coordinate 445,128,451 of NC_090449.1, forward strand.
AAGTGTTTTAGTTGCCAATTTTTAACTATACACATAGACTGAAACAAAACCCTTTGTCTATTTAAATGTTAGGTATTAGGGGGTTAGGTGCTTTTTTTAAGGAAAGTAATTTTATGTGTTTTAAGGCTGAAATATATGTTTTTATCTTATTCTTATTCTTTTTAACCTAATTTATATTTCCTTTTTCATTCAATTGTTGGTTGTTTTGCTTTTATGGTTGAAAGTAACCGAATAAAGCTATGTGTTGGATTGGACTAGTGCTTAATGACTTTGGCTGTGGCATCCTTCTATATGAGGATTAGATACGATGATAATCTAGCAGCCATGAGACATTTGCAAGAGCAATACCTGTACATTTGTTAGCTCATATCAACATGCTTAGACAAATGCTGAAATAGAGCTTAGAGAATAATTCTTTCATATTTAGCAACTGGCTGTATAAACAGAAACAAGGAACCCCGCAAAGGGCACTTGCTTCCACCCAGCAACACCAGCCTTTTGATGGGCTGGTGGTAGAGACAGGTGTTCATGGAGGAAGAACCCAATAAGGTTTTGAACACTTATTTCTATCACTGCGTTATATTGAAGATCTTTGTCATTTGGCAAGGCACTACAGAAAAGACAGCTCCAGTTTTCACGTCTTAACAATTAATACAATTTAAGATTCTCAGCCAGGATTAGCAAGGAAAAAATTATATTCCAAGATGTGAAATTACTGATAAAATACAACAAGATCTGTACTAAACGTTTTAGATAAGGCAGTACAGGGAATACAATTCTTCTTGCACATAGTTATTATCTGGAACCTGCTAAACGGAGTGTTTAGATTGGCAACGTTTTAAAACCTTGCAGAAACTGCAGCACAGAGGAATTATTAAAAGCAGAACAGGAAATGTTTAGTAGGTTTAAAGAATGTGGCTACCCAGATTTGGTTTTAAAGATAGCCATGGAAAGGGTGAAAGAACTAGACCATCATTACTGTTTGAGAATGCGAATACTAATTCCAAAGAAACAGATGAGGATATCAAGTTTATCACCACATTGAACAAAGCCTTGTGAGAGTTCAGAAAGATTATTTCTAAAAACTGGCAAATGCATGAGTGTGACCCTATGATTCAAAATGTTATTAAAGATATGCCCAGCATAACCTACAATAAAAAGCTAAATCTTTGAGAGATCAGTTAGTGCATAGTGAATTAAAGGATGTCGCTGAACAAAACATGTGGGATCTAAAACGCTTCTACTATTAGGTGTGTAAGAACACCAGTATTATAAAATAATTTACCATCCCATGGGAAATTGGAGTTAAAATCATAAACCAATTTATGAATTGCAATCATGATTTTGTGATTTGTTTCTTGGAATTTCCTTGTGGTACACACTATGTTAAGAGTACTATCCACCCAGTCAAGAATTGCGTCCTCGAACACGAGAGCCAAAGAAAATAATGACAAGTATTATCCTGTTGCTTGTCACTTTATGGAATAGCATTTCAGTAATATAAATATGTTAAAGTACTATGCTATAGACCAGATTAAGAATGAGTCTAGAGGGAGAAACAGAGTGGTTAAACGGTGTAGGAAAGAATCCAGACACATAGTGAACTTACACACCAAACGTCCCATGGGTTTGAACATTGAGGAAGAATTGAGAGTACATATAGGGGACTAAAAGCAGCCAAGACTCTGTTTTTTTCTCTGTATCTCTAATTTTAAAATTTTGTGGATCAGATTTTATGTTTCACTTTTCACTAATAGGAAGGAGAGGAAGGGGATTGGTTGCAAGAAGCAGAGGCTGTTTGGGTCAGCTGACTGTTACCCCTACCCTTTTCTTCTCTTGAAGGGCTGTTCCATTTCTACGCTGAGCTAACATTTCATTCTATTTTGTTCTTGTTAAGTTTAAAATATCACTGACACCACATGCAAATGATGACAACATGATCCATGTAGCCCATGACTGGCTTGGTTTATTTCTGATTAGGGACATTTGTTTTATTTGACCCACAAACGTCTGAATTATCTTTGGATGATATGGTACTAAGAAAAATCATTTCACTTGTATGATTGTAGGATATGTTGCTTGCCCATTATATGGGCTTTACTATCTTTCTCGCATATTTCATGACGTCGCGCACTGGTGGTTTTCCATGTTTCTTGATCTCATATGACAGACTAATTATAAAACTGGCAATGGATTTTGGAGAACATATTTTTTAGGGTGTTTTGAGGCAGTTTAGACAGATCCCTTACATATATATATATATATATATATACATACACATATATAGTTATAGTGTGAGCTTTCTAATTGTCCGGCCAATTACGGGGTGATTCAATTATAATTTTAATTTTGGTGATTATCAGGGATGCTTTTCTTGTGTAAATTCTTTGAATGAGCAAAATATTATGTTTGTCAAAGTCAATTTTTTAATTTGAGAGTCCCACCCCAGCTGTTGGTAAGCTGAGTGTGTTTGTATTTTTGTGCTTTAAATTTTGTGCCCTGTTACTCTGGAGATTTCACAATGGCACTGAAAAAAACAATAAATGTACAGTTCTTTTATCTCCATACAATTTGTTTGCACTTAAGTAACACTGGTGGTGTTTGGTTATGTATATCGTGAACAAGACTGCTGTAGGTCAAAACGCATCGATTGGACAATAAATTCACTTTTCAGCATTTCTGATTGCGTGTTTTCTGGTTTTGTTGCAGAAATTCTGTGCATTGTTCCGGCATAATATACCACTCCAGCAGGGCATTGGAGTATCTTGACCGTGGGGAATAAAATAAATAATTAAATATATAAACACACACACATACACATATATATGTATTTACATACACATATACAGACACATAGTTACCAGGTGATGCCATGCCATAGGGGACACTACTACAGTACAGGGCTTTCCTTCTAGAAATCACGTTTTTTTGGCTGAGCTAGTCGAATTGATTCAATTGAACATTATTGTCTTGCAACTACATTTATATAGTACTTACTACCCCTTCACAAGGAATTTAAGCACTTTCTGGCGAGCAGAATAGGTTAGTGATTATTCCAGTGGTGGCTGTTGGTTATTGGGATTAGTCTTGTGCTCTCAAAGAAACGATTTCATGACCTTACTCCAGTTCGAACAACTATGGGTAACTCTGACTACAAGCCACTGAAAGCTTGTGCCAGATGCCAGACTATGGCTTGCCTCGGGTTCCTCTTGTAACCTCAAGACCAAAACAAGCTGAGCATTAACAGGATGTGACGTAGTCTAGTGGGTACAGCTGTAGTCTTATGTAACAGAGGGGGGAAGGTTTGAAATTCTGGCCTCAACTCAGTATTCTGTGAATCCAGTCTAATTTCCTTGTGCCGAAAAAACAGAAAAATGTGTAACAGGGTTCCTTTATGTTGGGAAGCACTCCTTGGGCAATGTTTCTGCTATGTATACTGCCAAAAATACAGTGTGGATTCTGCACATCATCCAGGCTCTTATCTCATCCTCCAGGACTTAAAGAAAAACCTTTTTTTATGTTTGAAAGTAATACCCATCAAGTAGCTGACTTGCACAGCATGAAATAGGAAAGCTGGGGCTCAATCCCAGCTTCCCTGCTTGGAAAGGTTGTGTAATACTAGGCAAGTATTTTTCACTGAACCTCCTTTGGTTCACTACTGTAGGAAGTTGGCTCTGTGTATACTATCTCAAAGTAAGAAATAGTGTTCACAGAGTCCAAGGGTTCCCCTTAGAGGTAAGGCATTTTGTGGTAGTGTGGTCGAGCAGTAGGCTCATCAGAGGGTAGTGTTAAGCATTTGTTGTAAACACACAGGCAATAAATGAGGAACACACTCAAAGACTTTACTCCAGGCCAATAGTTTTTACATAGAAAAATTTGTTTTCTTAATTTATTTTAGAACCACAAGATTCAAAATTGTAAGTAAATACATAAAATGCAAGGTACTCCACAAAGATAAGTAAGGAACTTTGAATTAGAGCAGTAACATACACAGTTTTAGTTAAAATGGCAATAAGCTATTTTAAAAGTGGACACAGTGCAAGCATCAACAGTTCCTGGGGGAGGTAAATATTGGTTAGTTTTTCAGGTAACTAAAGCACTTACAAGTTCAGTCTCCTGGGCATAGGCAGCCCACCGTTGGGGGTTCAAGGCAAACCCAAAGCCACAGCACCAGCAACACAGGGCCGCTCAGGTGCAGAGGTCAAAGGAGGGCACAAAACACATAGGTGCCTATGGAGGACAGGGGTGCTCCGGTTCCAGTCTGCTAGCAGGTAAGTACATGCATCTTAGGGGAGCAAACCAGGGGATGTTTGTCGTTTTTTTTGTTTGGGAGTGGGGGCACACAGGCACTCAAAACACACCCTCAGCGGCAAAGGGGTGACCGGGTGCAGTGTGCTTAGCAGGCGTCGGGTTTTCAATAGGAATCAATGGTGGGACCCGGGGGATCAATCTAGCGGTGCAGGCAGGGAACAGGGGGGGCTTCTCAGACCAGCCACCGACTGGGCTAGGTAGAGGGTCGCCTGATGGTCACTCCTGCACTGGAGTTCGGTTTCTTCTGGGCATGGGGGTGCGGGTGCAGTGCTTGGTCCAGGCATCAGGTTCTTTGTTCCAGGGAGTCGCGGTCAGGGGGAGCCTCTGGATCCTCTCTGCATGCGTTACTGTGGGGGTCCAGGGGGGTCATCTCAGGTTACTCACAAGGTCGCAGTCGCCTGGGAGTCCTCCTTGCAGTGTTGGTTCTCTGGAGCTCGAGCCGGGGGTGTTGGGTGCAGTGTGTGAAGTCTCACGCTTCCAGCGGGAATAGTGAAGTCTTTAAAAGTTGCAAGGGAGTTGCAAAGTTGTTGCTGTTTTTTAACAGTGCCGCTGTTCTCTGGAGTTTCTTGGTCCTTCGGTTTCAGGGCAGTCCTCTGAGGCTTCAGAGGTCGCTGGTCCCTGTCGGATGCGTCACTGTGCAGGTTCTTTTGACTCTGGAGACGAGCCAGTAGGGCTGGGGCTAAGTCAGTTGTCGTCTGTCGTCTCTGCAGGGCTTTCAGGTCAGCAGTCCTTCTTCTGGTTGTAGGTTGCAGGAATCTGATTTCCTGGGTTCCGGGTCACCCCTAAATACTAGATTCAGGGGTGTGTTTAGGTCAGGAGGGCAGTAGCCAATGGCTACTGTCCTGTAGGGTGGCTATACCCTCTTTGTGCCCCCTCCTTGAGGGGAGGGGGCACATCCCTAACCCTATTGGGGAAATCCTCCAAAATCAAGATGGAGGATTTCGAAAGGCAGGGGTCACCACAGCTCAGGACACCTTAGGGGCTGTCCTGACTGGTGGGTGACTCCTCCTTGTGTTTCTCATTATCTCCTCCAGCATTGCCGCCAAAAGTAGGGGTAGTGGCCAGAGGGGCGGGCATCTCCACTATCTGGGATGCCCTGGGGTGCTGTACCAAAAAGCATGAGCCTTTGAGGCTCACCGCCAGGTGTTACAGTTTCTGCAGGGGGAAGTGAGAAGCGCTTCCACCCAGGGCAGGCTTTGTTTCTATCCTCAGAGCGCACAAAGGCTCTCACCCCAGGGGGGCAGAAACTCGTCTCAGTGGCAGGCTGGCACAGACTAGTCAGTCCTGCACTGAAGAATTGGGTAAAATACAGGGGGCATCTTCTAAGATGCCCTCTGTGTGCATTTTGTAATACATCCAACACTGGCATCAGTGTGGGTTTATTATTCTGAGAAGTTTGATACCAAATTTCCCAGTATTCGGTGTAGCCATTATGGAGCTGTGGAGTTCGTTTTGATAAACTTCCAGACCATATACTTAATATGGCCACACTGTACTTACAATGTCTAAGAACGGACAGACACTGCAGGGGCATATTGGTCATGCAGCTATGCCCTCACCTGTGGTATAGTGCACCCTGCCTTAGGGCTGTAAGGCCTGCTAGAGGGGTGACTTACCCATGCCACAGGAAGCATTTTCTGAGCATGGCATTCTGAGGGGGCCGCCATGTCGACTTTGCCTTTTTCTCCCCACCAACACACACAATCTACAATGGCAGTGTGCATGTGTTAGGTGAGGGGTCCCTTAGGGTGTCAGAACATGTGCTGCAGTCCTTAGGAACTTTCCTTGGTCGCAGGGCCCTTGGTATCACTGGTACTTTTTACAAGGGACTTATCTGTGTGCCAGGGATGTGCCAATTGTGGAACAATGGTACATTTTTAAGTGAAAGAACACTGGTGGTGGGGCCTGGTTAGCAGGGTCCCAGCACACTTCTCAGTCAAGTCAGCATCAATATCAGGCAAAATGTGGGGGGTAACTGCAACAGGTAGACATTTTCCTACAATTACCACATATGAGAGCACTTCAAGTACATGGGTTCAGTATGAATGCTGTACACAAACCTGTCTTGTGTTTGATTTAATAGTTTGTAAAGTTCCCTCATCTTTAATAATCATCTAGGTCACATAAAGGGTGCACAAAACTGACTGGCCTCTTAGTAAGGGCCACTTAAATTATTTGATTCTGTGGCTGCAGCTTTTTTGCATAATAATGGATTTGCCTAGTTTGCCGTAATCCACCATATTCAGCATGATCTGCAGATTTTAACAAAAAATTGTTTCTTGCTCAAACAAATCAAGTTACTCATGTGGCGACGTATTGACGCGCAGTGGAGAGCCCTTCGCAAAGGTTAACTGGACATCTTCCAGCTGCCGATTTCTGTATTTGGATGGTAAATCAGTACTAATGATTTGACATCTTTGTCCAGATAGTATGACAAAATTATATATTATCAAAAACTATGCACATATTGTTGTATAATTTTCTATTTCTTGCCGCATGATTTACTAATCCCTGGCACATGACTAGGGGCTTCCCTGCTGCATCAGTTTCAGTGACGCTGCTCTTAGTTCACAAACAATATAGTTATCAGGACCAGGGCAGGAATGTTACGCTTTTCAGTTAATTTTTAAATATTCTCCCATTTAATAAACACTTCTCAAGGCACATACACGCAGGCTGATTCTTGTTCAGTTGGCCTGACAGGTTAACAAGCAGGCAGAGGGATGGATGAAATGGAGAGTGGCAAACATATGTTAAAATACAGCAAAGCTCTCTACAGGTGAAAAGCTTGTGCTTATCGTAAAGGAATGCTGAAAGAGAATACAGATAAAGGCCTGATTTCCTTGATCACTCCACTACCCGAAGAAACTGCAGTACTGTAATAATGATGTGTTAAATTAAGGTAAGTAGTACTTTATTTGGAGAGCAGGCATACAGCATCTTCTCATTAACTGTCTCACCAACTGTCCCCTCTCGGTTCTCCCACCTACATTCCAGATCTCTCCTGTGTATTCTGTTACACAGGCACAGGTAACTAGGATACCACATCTCCCTTCTTTATTTAAACAATAATATTGCATTTTAACACATTTTGATAATGCATTTCTGTAACTCATTAGTATTAGTAATTCAGGATAATAATATTTAAAAAGTCAAATCATACTTTATTTAGACCATAGGTCATAAAAGTTACACATAAAATAGTAAAAAAGAAAGTGCATTCGTTAGGTGCTTTCCCACTGGCTTAAAATAAAGTTTAGAATAAAAATAGCTTCTCTAAAACCTTCAAATACTAGCAATAAAAAGTCAATCCTAGGCCATAGCCTACTATAGTCCACCATTATTCCCGGTACATAACTTAACATTTAGATGCCAAGGTTTCTAAAACGTCTGCATCACAATCTTAAAATAATGCAAATATTTAAAAGCTAACAAAACAGTGAAAGGTGGTTACAGATTCAAATTTCCCGGATAATACCATCAAGATAAAAACAAATAGTCCACCCCACGATTTAAAGTGCTAAGTTGATGTTATAAAGTGATACAGTTTTGCAATAATTTAGATAACATACTTTGACAAAGAGAGCCTACTACCTGCACAATCATATAAGCAAATTTGAGCATAGTCAAATCATTAAAGACACACACACAGTGTGACAGAAATCTTATATCATAACTTAAAACAGATATCGGATTCATGTTAAAATGGCACAAATATCTAACAAGTGCATAAAAATAGCTCTTTGCGGCTAACACTGGTGATAACAGAGCAGCAACACAGGATGATTACCCACATATTGTCTGAAAGAAATCTATTCCAAAGCCCTGTCCAGACCACATGGTCAAATAGTTCCTTACCCATGATACGGGCTAAACACTGAAACCTGGTACTGTAATAGCCCTATGGCGAATGGACCGAGCTGCTGACAAATATGTAGTAACCACACTTACTACCAGTTTGGACAGGTCATATTGGCAAATTTTATGAGCATTGGCACGATTGTATAAAAAAAAAAAAAGCCTTGCACAACGGGATAATCCATTTTTCCCTTGGACTCATATAGGGGACAGAAGAAAAACATTTGTTCGGTTGATGCCACACATGAATGGCAAGTTATGCATTTATTGGCCTCAGAACTATTCTGCAACCATCGAGCAGTAAAACTGTTAACTGGTAGAATACCATATCTAAACTTAAGTAATAGAGCACGTGCAGGTATTGGGAGATCAAGGAATTGCTCCGGCCATGGCTCCTGTTTGGCAAGCAAAAATTCTGATGTTAAACGGCCCACCCCGTTACTATGAAGAATCTGCTTGTTGGCCTTCTCCCAATTTCTCAGTTTGACCAGTGGAATAGCATTAGCTGGGATCAACTCGGGCCTCTCCCAAAATTAGGGGAAACCCAAATTATCACAGACTGCTTTCATCTCCCTCAGACAACTGACCTTTTTTCAGCTACATTGATTCCTTATAAGGTCTTCGATTGCGTCGCAAAAAGGTTCCAGTTCCTCTGTTCTCCAAAGGCGGATCTAATATAAGAGAGGCCTCAAACCTGCAACATCTTTAATGCTATTCATACCGAGATCAAGCCTAAGGGGAATCATCGGGTACCCTTTCCCGTCATGGCTATATATCTAATAAAATCGTTCTCTTTAATTTGTAGGACATCCAGCTGTCTTTGAAAGCCTCATAGCTCTACACCATACAGTGCAGCGCCCCGGATCTGAGCTTTATAGGTTTCTGCAATGGGGGGCTAACTACAGCTCTGGCTTTACGTCCCAAAGCCCCTTCTCTTTGGCATATAATATTTGCTCCTTTTCTGATATGTGCATCCCATCTACCAGAGTTCATCAGACTAATCCCCAAATAATCAAACTCACTGACCCTTTCCAATGGAATAGAATTAATTAATATAATAGCTTTCACTTTCTTCTTTCGCAAGTTGCAGACCATTAAATTAGTTTTCCTGACATTGACTTCCAGGCCAAATTCTCTACAAAATAAACAAAATTGGTCAAACAGATTTTGCAATCCTAGGGGCGATTTTGCCAAGATTATGGTATACGCATAAAGCAATCCTGGGATTTTCTTAACTGCCAGCCTAGGTGAATCGTTGGTACAATTAGTTAAATACTTAATACAGGTGTTTATATGTAAAATAAAGAGGGTAGGGGCAAGGACACAGCTTTGCCTTACTCCTCTCTCAATAATAACTGGATCTGTTAATTCACTATCCTTGCCACTCCTGATTCGGGCAAAAGTGCCTTCATGAAATCGAACAATAAGGTTCAAAAGACCTTTAGGGACTCCTATGTTGGTCAATGTCAGACATAATTTATCCCTGGGTACCAGGTCAAAGGTCGCTTGAAGGTCAATGAAGGCCACATATAGGCTTCCACCTCCGATATCCAGTCCTCCATTTAGTTGCCAAAAACCTCAAGACTTGATCTATTGTGCTAACCACAGGTCTAAAACCTGCCTGTAGATCAGAAATGGCCCCATTCTCTGTAATCCACTCTTCTAAATGGAACAAAATCTGCTTCGCAAAAAGTTTTTGAACGTGGTCAAGTAGGCTTATTGGACGATAATTAAAAGAGTCGCAAGGACTACATTTCATAAAAAGGGGAACTATCTCAGCTCCCCTCCATGTGCAAGGAATAGGTGCTCCTTCGGCAACTGCATTACAAACCTTGTTCAAGTAGGGGGCGCAGATATCGGGGTTTGATTTGTAAAGATCGCCAGGTATTTTATTGAGACCCGGGGCCTTTCCCCACTTGAGGGAAGCTATTGCTGCCTTAGTTTCGGCTAGGGAGAACTTGATTGGAGGAACACTAATTTCCCTAAGGTTACTCCTCGCTCGCACCGCCTCCTCTGTTTACTAGAGGCTGTCCCGGGACTGGCAACAATTTTGGTGTATAGCACGGAAACAACCCTTGCACCAGGAAATAGTACTTCAGTGCTGGGGAGTGCCCCGCAGCAGCAGTTGGGGCGGGTACGCCCATGAGTGACAGGCCCGGAACAAACGGCGGCAACAGATACCGAAATACTTTCGGTTTCTATTTTACGTATTGGAAACTAAATGGAAACAGAAACTTAAAGCTCGAACTCTTTCTGCACCCTCTCGCAAAGTACAGCCAGAGCTACGGGTTTCAGTCCACCGGTGAGAAAAACTGCGAGAAAGTATCCGAAAAGTGAGACTGAAAGGCCTTGAGACACAAGGCTCGGCTCCGCACTTCCTGTACCAGGAACTCCAAGGAAGGTCTGCTGGCTGCCAGGACGGATTTCGGGTGGGTGTGCTGCGGCTGGCTCTGGATCTGGCGGGACGGCTGGCTCCTGCGGGTCGCCCTCCGCTCTGAAATCATAACCAGGGGATACCGTCGGATTTGCTGCTGGTTTGCCTTTGGACTCTCCTCTACTTCGCGGGTCCCGCTGCGGCGTGAGAGCCGCAAAACCCACGGACAGTTTCACTGAGGGACTGGGCGAGTGCAGGGCTGCGAGCGTCGGGACAGGACTACGTCTCCCAGCAGTCCTGTTAACCCGCGCCTCCTGTCACCTGGCCGCTCTCCCTGCAAGCCCCGCCCCACTCATAGCTTAACTTTTCTCTTATAAATTCAAACAGCTACTTCCGCGTTGCGGGAGCGCGCGGGAGTGCTCGGGGATAAGCCCGGGACAAGGGCGGGACCGTCTGTGGCCGTCAGGGCACGCAGGAGGCTGGGCTGGGCCCACTCTCTTTCACCTGCATTTCCTTGATCCTACTTGGTATGCGAAAAGGGTTCTGGGTATGCCATCATCAGCCCTAGGTGGAGCAGCAGCGAAGGAGTGGGGAGCCAACACTGGGACTCTGGACAATTACTTTAAATCGGTAAAGGGTGATGGGGGAATCGAAACCTCTTTAGAGATGCGTAGGACAGAGCGTCGTCGCTCGATTGAACACATGAAAAATAGGCCCCTCAGTGACATAACTCCCTATCCTATCTCCCAAGAGGAAGGTTCCCTCAATGGCAGCCCGGATCTTTCATCCCAAGAAGACGTTCCCCTATTACTCCGGGATAGTTCTCCCATTTCTGGCCCACCTCCTAAACAAACTACGGACACCACTCCACTATTAGTTGCCAGTAGTTCGGCAGTTGACTTATTCACCCAAACACACACCAGAGCCAAAATCAAGATTAATAAGCTAAAGCAAACTGTGGTGGCAGAGGTGCATGACCTACCACCAAATAAACGCAGAAGGAAGATGAGGGGTGGTCAGGGGAAGAAAAAGATCCCCCACTCTGATTTTGGAAAGTCACTCAAGTCCGTACCTATGTTGGACAGGCCTTTAGTTAATGTGCAGAAGGCTACTCCCCCCAAGGGTACTAATATTATTACCACTGCTTCCATTAGCGACAAAGCGAAGAGCCCACTTAACACATTACTTCCCGGTAGCTCTTTGGGGAGCATTGAATCCTTAATTAGATCACTCTTGTTGCCCATTAGCGAGAGCTTGCAGAAAATAGAATTCAGGCTGACCACTCTGGAGGCAACTTTAACCACCCTGAAAATTTTGGACAACAAACAGAGTAGAACCACTGAGTCCAATCTACCAATAGGAACCTTCCCCAATATACAAAACCCACCGATCCACACGGGGCCTCCCTTGGGCACCACTGCCGCCCCTCTTTTACAGCCACTTATGGCTATCCGAGTTCCAATTTTACCTACTAACTCTAACATCCTACCATCAGAAACAGATGGCCCAGCACTCCAACGTAAACTCCCTGGTAAGCCTGCCCCTAGACCACGAGGACCCGACTTACCACCAGAGGCTAACAGCCTCATGGTGGTGTTGGCTGGTGTTCCCTCTCTAGATTTGGGTGAAAATGAGAACTATCACTCACTTAAGAGGAAAACCATTAAATGGCTGAATTGGAACAGACCTCTTCCAGCTCACCTCAACAATGAGATCATTATGGTAAGAAGGGTACCATGGTTGGGGAAGTCGGGGAAATCAATAGCAGGGGACTGTATCATTGTGTCTTTTCGAGACCCCGGAACAGTACTATACATTTGTGCTGGGTCAAATAGATCACTGGATTCTACCATACAGACTTTGCCAGTTTCTTTCTTTTTCCCTCCCATTCGCTTGCACCATGACTTGTCACAAGGTAACTGGACAAGGGTGGAACGAAGATCTAGATACAGGGGATATGCTCCACGTCCAGTTTATCGACCTTCGGAGACTCCCTTTTTGGACCACAATCGTTTTAACTGTCTGAATGGTCTAGATGGAGTGGACTGACTGCCCCCAAACCCGAACTCAAATCCTGTGACCTTGGATAATGGTCCCAGTAAACTGCCTGATCCGGCTGAACCCACTTCTGAAAATGACCCTGTTAGAGTAATTGGTGAAGTTTCTGGCTTTGGTACTGGCTCTTCCCCCCACTCCATCCCTGCAATCTGTTCTGTGGCTTCTCCAGCGCCCATGAGACTAATTTGGTGGAATGTGGCTGGTTTAGCCAGCAAACTGGGCATCCAAGATTGGATAACTTACATTGAGTCCGGGGATGTTTGCATGTTCCAAGAGACTTGGGCAAGGGAAGATTACAACCATCAAGGTTACGAGTCATTTTCCATCTCGGCTAGGTGGGAGGGTAAGGGCCGCCCCTCTGGTGGACTTACAACTTGGGTGGCTTCCCACTTAGGATGTCAGGCTTCACGCCTACCGGTGCCATCAGATGATATCCTAGTGGTTTTATTAGCCTGGCCGAACCTAGCGAAACTTGCCCTGATAAATATCTACTCCAGGCCAGTGGGAGCTTCGCGTGAATCCCCCACTATAGAGGAGCTTTCAGTATATTTAGCGGAAATGCCAAGAGATATCCCTTACATAGTGGGAGGGGATTTAAATTCCCATTTCGAGCCGTTGGTCGGTCTCGTAGAGGGATTTCCCATGGAAGAAGAGGTCAGGTGGTCAGTACCCTCTGTTGTAGCACCTTCCCCAAAGGCATGGACGCCTGTGGCTTTGCAGATTACTGCTCTCACCCTAAAGCATGGAATTAGAGCCTGCAATGGACGTATTAAGTCTGATGTACCAAGCAAAACCACGTACAACAGAGTGGGAAGAGAGTCCCGCTTGGACTATGCTCTTGTACAGATAGTGAACTGGTCTTCTATCCTGGACTTTAGGGTGGTGGAGAGACTGGATAGTGACCATAACGCCCTTGAACTCGATCTTAGCCATCCTGGGCCAAAGGCCTCCATAACAACCATGGGGGAGTCCAAACCTGAACTACTATTAGACAATAACAGGAGAAGAATCAGGTGGGATAAACTAGCTACGAGCCAAGTGAAACTTGCGAAGCTCTACGCAGGTTTAATCCCCATTTTGGAAAAAGTGGGAGAGCTAGCCAACGATGTGGGCAATATAGTCCACCATGAGAAATTATATCAGGCTCATGAGGACCTTATAAAGGGAGCGGCCTCTGAGCTTTTTACCAGGGTCCAGAATCAGAAGAGGATCCAACAACATAACTCCTTATGGTACAATGCAGTCTGCAGGAAGGCAAAGGGAGAACTCCTCAGATGCATCAAGGAGGGAACAGATAGAGAGAAGCTGCGAGAAAGTAGACGGGCTTATAAAAAACTGGTCATCCATGCTAAAACCGAATGGGAGGAGAACCAGTGGGAGGAGCTTACCACTTCCCTCGCAACAAGTGACCACCGAATGTTTTGGAGAGTAGTAAACGGGGGGTCGGGGAACCTCCATTCGGCAATAGAACCAAATATTGCAGCAGGGGTGTGGCAGGCACACTTCCAGTCTCTCTACAGTTTCGAGCAGGGAGAAACTAAGATTGATTTCGGTACTGGACTGGTAGAGTATGGCGGGGATTTGATAACAGTGGGGGAGGTGAAGGTAGCACTAATGGGACTTAAAGCTGGAAAGGCGCCAGGATTGGACGGCCTGCCCGGGGACCTGTTCAAGCAGGAGCCCGGTGTTTGGGCCCCCTATCTGGCTGCAGTGTTTAATGGAGTTTTGTGTGGCATGGAAATTCCGAGTACTTGGCTGGGGGCAGAGGTGGTTCCTATATTTAAAAAGGGCTCGCCCCTGCTCCCAGCCAACTACAGACCAATCAGTCTAATTGACGTGTCACAGAAGCTGTTTGGCAGGATACTGCTGAATCGGCTTCAGGACTGGGTGGAAGAAACGGGTGCCCTCAGTCCGTATCAGGCGGGATTTAGAAAGGGAGTTTCTACAGTGGACCAGGTTTTTCGTCTGAACGTTATCTATTGGAGGGCAGCAATATTGGAAGGGGGTAGTTTATACACTATATTTGTGGACCTGAGGGCTGCGTTCGACCTCGTGCCCAGAGGGAAACTCTGGAGTGTTCTGGCTGAGATGGGGGTCCCCCCAGACATCCTGATAATTTTAAAGAGATTGCACCATAATAACTATGCCCGGGTCAGGTGCGGGAAACACGGGGAATTAACAGACAGATTCCCCGTTGACAGGGCGGTTAGACAGGGCTGTGTATTGGCACCGACCCTGTTCTGCCTCTTCGTCAACGGGGTAATCGCCCATCTCAATGGAACTGAATACACTGATGCCCCAAAACTGAATGGCAGCAGGGTGCCTGCAATCATGTTTGCAGATGACACCCTGCTGCTGTCCAAAACCCCCATGGGGATACAGAGGATCCTTGATTCTTTTGTGGCTTTTTGCACAGATAGGGGGTTAGAAATCAATGTTAACAAAACCAAGTTTATGGTTATGAACCCAACCCCAAGATCACGCCCGAACCCCTTACTGGGAGCTTCACCTCTAGAGAGAGTCTCCACCTTTGAATATCTAGGTGTAACGTTGAATGAAACCATGTCCTGGGGAACTCACCAGACTAGGGTTAATCTTAAATTAGTGCAGACCACTGGCGGCATTGCTCGGTTGATGAGAAGCTCCACATATCGACCGCTGGGGCCGCTTATCCAGATTTACAAGGCACAGGCTAGAGGAGCTCTGATGTACGGGGCGGAACTGTGGGGTCACACAGCTTCCTGCAGTTTGTCTATAACTGAGAACAACTTCATTAGACAGATAGTAGCACTCCCGTCCAGTACTCCGCTCCTCCCCCTGAGGATGGATCTGGGTCTGAGACCAATAGCAGATGAATTAGGTCTCAGACCCATAGTCTTCTGGCGAAGGCTATGGAGCACCGAAGAACTCTCTTCTTATAGGGCGGAACTGAGGGAGTTTTTAATCCACCCTAAAGCTCTACAGATCCCGTGGATAAAATATATAAAAAAGTCCTGTATGGGATTGGGCCTCCCTGACCTGTGGTCGGATCCAGCTAACGCCTCACTAAGGATCCCACGAAGAGCTTTGGTCAGTGCTTACCACGAGCAGAAATTAGCTATGGCCCTAGTCTGCAAGAATGAGGGGTCATTAACATCTGTATTCGCGCAAAGCAAGGACTCATACCGCCTGGAGAGGGTTCTGGATGCTATGTCTCCTGTGCTGGCCAGGAAGCTATTTCTCCAATGGAGATATGGTACATTGCCTCTGCGATCTTACACCTGCTCCTGTTCCACACTGCCATCTACCAAGCTATGTCCGACATGTGTGGGAGCAGAGGAAAGCGATCTGCATGTGGTCTTGTTTTGCCCAACTTACAAGGCCGCCAGGAAATATTGGCTCCTACCACTTATTAGAAACCTTGGTTTTAGGGAGTACCTCCCGGTGTACAGAATTTTAAAAACTGATGTTTCAGGTCCAATTGTGTTTGCACTAGCCAAATTCCTTACCAATGTCTGGCATATTCGTACCCGTATTTTAAAGTTGCAGGCTCCTATCTAACTTTAAGTTTTTATTTTAATTGTATGGTCTTTTATCTGATGTGTTTCCTGTTTACTTTTCCTTGATGGTTTTACATGTTCATACGTGTGTTTTTTGTGTACATCTTTTATGGCCAAAATGGCCGAAATAAAGATTAATTAAAAAAAAAAAATTCCCTAATGCTGATCAGCTCCCTGAAATTAGGTTCATTTACCCCTGAGTAAAGTGACCCAAAATGATTTACCCATACTGTTGGGAGAATCGAAGTACCAGGCACGGGCCGGGAATCACCACTGTCATTTGAAATTAGCTTCCAAAACTTGGAGGTATCATTAGCTCTTGCAGCCTCCAAGAGAGCAGCCCATTGTTTCTCCTCCCAACTTCTTCATGCCTTGGAAAGTTCCCGCCAATAGCTCTCTCTTGACTGTCTTATTAGCTCTCTGATCCCCCTTCTCAGGTCCCTCAATTTGTGCTTGGCTTCCCTGCACGAATGATAGAACCATCTCTTGCTACACCTGTTTCTTGTTTTAGCGACAGCTTCTTTAGTAAAAAAGTTTTTTTTTGTTTAAAGAGTTGAATAGTTCCATATGAGCAACCAGGAGCCTATTATCATCCACAAGAAATGAAGCCTATGCTTCATTTGGTCTGCCAGAAGGCTACATATTGATGAAAGGAAGCATGGAGAGGAATTAACAACATCCCACTTGACATTCCGTTTGTTATTTGTCATGGTAAGCTGCTTCACATAGTCCCTGGACTCAGGGGCCTCTATTGTGGGTAACTGACCCCTGATAAATAGAATCAACGGGTCGTGGTCGCTTTCTTCATGTTCTTTTACCACCATATCAACCATATGTCCCCACAAACTAATGTCTAATATAAGGTAATCAATATAGCTCCTATAGGCTCCACTTTTGAAAGTGGGACAATGTTCAGCATCTGAGCAGGAGCGACCGTTACAAGCACGGAGACCATATGCAAGTGTAATATCAACAATTTGGTAAGCCATCTGCTCATTCTGAGACTTTTATTCATTGCTAATTGCGGGATACCCCAAAGAACGTCCTCTTCTTGGTAAAGCTCTTGGGCCAGAGAATAAGGCTCAAAAGTAGCATTGAAGTCCCCTGCGATTAAGATGTAATGGGTAGTGGCACTACTGGATAAAATATTATCAAGAACAGTTAAAGCATCAGACTCGCAGTTACTACCCACACTCCTGCTATATATATTCACCAATAGTAGGGGTTTTTCTCTTTGGGTGGATAATGTTAAACCTTGCAAGTCAGCACAACCCATGTCCACTTCCTCAACCTGACACTTGAGGCAACTGCTAACCCATATAAGTAAACCACCAGAGGGTCTTCCAGAAGTCACCTTATGCGCTGGGATCTCAAAAACCCTTAAAACCAAATCTGTGCTTGGGCTCCAGGGCCCATGTCTCTTGGAACAGGCATATCTTGTGCTCATCTATAAAAGAGTCCCAGTCTGGAGTTCGCATTTTGGACCGAGCACGGCTATATTCCAACTAAGGGCTGTAATTGGCACATCATCCTGGGCTTGTAATGCAATCTGTGTGGGGCTCATAGAGTTCGGATTGCCCATTAGATCTACCGCTGAATTACCCACTCTAGGTCCCCCAACTTCCTTATCTCCAGTGGTATGGCACACCCTAGTGAATTCAGAACCGGCCATGTTGCAATCCGCTCTTCTCCCAGGCTGCTTACTCTAGATTCCCCAAGGTCCTTATCTCTAGAAGTAATAAACTCCCCAGTGGTTAATCTCGGCCCCATTATCCCAGGGATACCCTGTGTAACTTTAACTATGTGTCAATCCACGTCTGGGAATGAAGATGGAGGTTGCCTACATTCAGACTGTGATACATGGTGCACATGGAACCAAGAGGGACCTGTAGAGTCAAATGTCAAGCTACTAAGGGCAGGTTCAGGTGCTGGGGTGGGGGATAGCAGGTTGAGAGTCTATACAAGAAACTACAAAATACAAAGAAACACAGGAGTTTAAGAAAATCTGTTTGGACCAGGGCAGGCGATTCAAAGTTAATAACAATACAATCTCCCTCTCCAAGCTTATTTAGCAGGCCCTCCCATCCCACCCTCCTCATCATTAATATTGAAGGTACGATAAAAAAAATGCAAATTTAGCATTAACATGCAGCCAATGGATGACCTTATTTTTCAGCTCTATATAAGTCTCCACTCCATTTGTTCGGAGCCTAGGAACATTTGTAATTACAAGCATATATGGGCAAGATTCCGGGGCTAAATGTAAAACTAACTGAGCCCCATGGTTATCACATCTGGTTCTGCTGGACTCCAGGTCCATCACTAGAGGGCTTACTAATTGATGGTCGTGGATATTGGAAGTTTTAGGCATCTTAGACACTAAATTAGAGCAGCACCACATACTCCCCTATTAGCAATGTCTACATCACTGGGACAGTCTTCCACTGAATTACGGCCAAGCCTGGCATTCCGACCCACCTCGAATTGACAGGAATAAATACAACAACCCTTAGGTGACGTTGGGACCTCAACAGAATGTGAGGGAGCCTTGCCACCAGTGCCAGCAGATTGTTCCAAAATTGAAGACTGGCAGTGGGGTTGTGAATTAGCTAGAGGAGTGGCATCGGACACACAGGGCTGAGTAAATCCCCCTAACTTCTCTTCAATGGCTTTTAAACGGAGTTCAATAGGACACACCTTCTTAGTACGCTCCTCCATTATGTACTTAAGCACCATTGGACCAACAATAATCGCCTGTGTTTTTTTGGACCCAGCATTACCAGGTTCAAGTCCAGAATTAGTGGTGCTCATAGTACGAGCTTGTTTGTTTCTTAAGTTACTATCACCACGCTTTCTTTTTCCTTTTGGCTCAGGAACTGGTACACCAGCCAAAGGGGCCCGGTGATGACAATGCAAGTTCTGTTGCAGTGGCCTCATCCAGGGCTGCAGGGGGAATCTCCCGGGCATTGTCTAAATGGTCAGCCTGATGGGAAGGCCAGATTTAACTGCGTATACTGAGGCTGCGCTGCAGAGACTGTGAAAGCTGTGGGGGTAATTGTGATGGGGTGGAGACAGAGAAATAGGAGATGGTGATACCGGGGTAGATAGGTGAAGCTCAGCCATCTCAATCTCGTTGTCTAAGGCTCCAACAGCCTTTTGTAGAAAGCTGTCTAAAGTTTTGTTGATTTTGATTTTAATATTATCTTGGGGGAGCCCCCCTTCCATCGGCCCATCTCTCGCCCCTTTATACTCTCACCCCTTTGTACTCTCCTCCCTTGTACTGGACCCCCTACTCCTCCCACAACACTCGCTTTCACCTCCAACTGTCACCTCCAGCTGTCCACTCAGTATCCACTTACTCTTGGAAATATAAAATTATTGAGTTGTGGGGCTCCGGAAGACCAGCAGATTTTGACTCGCTGGCCAGCACAAGGATCCCACCAAGAGAGGCCGCAGCCATACTTCCTCCTGCTGAATTCATTTTGTGAAGAGAGAAAAGAGAGAGGGGAGAGGCCAGTATATAGGTACTGCCAAGACTACTTGTGGATTCCTCTTTTCCCCCACCTGGGAATAAGAGGCACAGAGAAGGCACAGGGAGCGCGCAGGGAGCGCGCAGGGAGCCCAGAAAACGCTACATAAACCGGTGAAACACTCAGCTCAGCAGATCAGGCTCATCAGATCCGGCTCCAGCACTGACAACAACACATGAAGATCACGCCGAACACAGGACGCTGATGCTTAAAACAAAACAGTTCATAAGACGGACGCTGCCCCCAGGGCTACTGCTGCACTCTGGACTCTCCAGCTGCACCCTTCCTGCTCATCACAAAATGGGGCAGGTTGGATCCCCAACCACTTGCCGTTTACAGTCTGTCGGAGTTGCAGCCACAGTCTACTGCAAAGTCTACTGCAAACTGCCGCTGCTTACCACTACTGCTGCCGCTGTCAGCCACTGCTGCTTAGGAGGATCTCATCGGAGCCGGGAACTGAAGTCGGTCAACACTATGCAGATTCTTTCCGCAGCTCCTTCCTGCCCACTCCCCACACAGGCACCAGCCCTTAGCTTCTAGGCACCAGGTCACACTCAAGGACAAGTACAGGGGGGCAGAAGGAAGGAAAAGCCTTCAGGTCATCAGGCCTTCAGCGCTTGGAGCCTTCAAATCACCATTCTCCAAAGTGCTCCAGAAGTGCTCCACCTGTGACCTCCTGCAGCTTCAAGACACCGGGTAATAGGAAAGAAGCACAGGAAACCGCCGTGCCCTGGGCCAAGCTCTCGGCCACGTTCCCCTCTCTACCGCCTGCCCCGCCTCACGGGGATTTCTGGAGCGCTGAGCGGCTGCGGCCTCTCAGCCGCCGTGCCTCATGCTCCATCTCGGGGTTGCTGCACCTCTGCCGCTACCTCAGGGTGGGGGGCGCTGTCTTGCCTCACGGGTTTTTGGGAGCACGTAGGACCACTGCGATCCGCGACCGCGTCCTTCACCTCAGTCTCTCGCTCACATTTCCGCTTACGGGTCCATGAGAAAATACAAACTTATGTACTTGAAAAGATGAAATGAAAACATAACCTGTCTGCTCTACAAAGCAGTACATGAACACAGCATTACTAGTGATCACCTTCCCCTTTCCTCATGTATTTAAACATACCATAAACCAGCAACATTTTACATTATGAAATTGTCAAATTTCTTAGACAGTACCACTGCCCTGCCCAATCGAGTTGCTAATGCACTATTTCTTTGGAATGAGGATTCTATTGTGAATCACTTCCAGTTCTGCCATCTTCTCTTTCACTACCCCTGGACTTCGTCACTTCTACACTTGTATGTTACCTCCTCCCACAACCAATCGCTAGATGTTGGGGTACTGTTTCCCTTAGCAAATTGCCAGTCTAAATTTTTATTGCACCTTGCCATTCTACTAAAATGCCATATCTTTTTGTCACTCAGTTTAGCTGATCAGGAATAGACTTCTTTTACTTGTAGCGGTTCTGAAAATTTACTGCATCCTGTCTTACTCTTAGCGCCCAATTTTACTCTAACCCAATTTCCCGATAAGTAAACGTTTTTCACACCATGTTTCTAATCAGTTTGTTTTACGCAAATTCTGCATTTTCCCTAAGTTGGCTTTTACTACTGCAGGAGACCATTTCCTACATGCTTTCCTATTCTTCCAAGCCAAACTGCGCTTCATGAATGGCTCTTTACCTCTCAGAATCCTGAATGGACTGTACCCTGTCGGTGTCATTCTGAACAGCCATATGGTATTATGTAATTCTCTAATCCAATCCTTTCTTACATTTATAGATGCTTGAATTTTCCCTGTAACCACTCTATTAAAAGCGTTCAACAACAGCATTACCAGCTGGATGATAAACCAATTTTATTTTTCCTTGTATACCATTCCTACTTTAGAAATTCATACCTCTGAGGTAAATTGTGGTCCATTATTACTCAGTATTGACGTGGGTATACCTTCTCTTAAAAACAATTTCTCCAGAAATGTAACTACAGTTTGTGTGTCAATCTTTTCTGCTACTTCTATCTCTGGGCATTCAAAATTGTTGTCAATAACAATCTGTCTGAATTGTCCCTGGTCATCTAATATTGGACCCAAAATATCCATACTCAAATCCTCCCAGGGATGATCTGGACATCTTCTGTCACCAAACAATGGCCTGAATACAGATTGAGGTTTGTCCAAGTTCATACATGCTTGGCAGTGTTTCACAAATTTCTCAAAGTTTCCATCTATGCCTGGCCACCAATACATGGACTTCACTCTTTTCTTCATCTTTACAATACCAAGATGACTTTCATGATTTATTTCCAAAATTTTAGGTCTCAATACTTTTGGGGGCACTATTCTATCTCCTCTGAAAACATACTCTGCCATATTGACAAAAAGTTCCTTGAATTTTCGGTAAACTCCTACATTTGTCTTGCATTTCTTTATTTGTCCATCCCTTCGTTATGAAATTATTTACTTTGTTGATCTCATATTTACTAAAATATACCTCCCATTCTTCTTTCATTATTACATCCTTACAGTCTGTAATTACAGCCACATTAAAATCATCCCATTCATCCTTCACTACTTCTTTGAATGGCAAAGGAGAACGGCTCAAGTAGTCTGCTATTTTGCTTTCTTCCCTGGTAGACCTCTTACTTCATACATGAAATATAAAAGACTTAGTCATTCTTGCTGTTCTTGGTGTGGTTCTAACACTACTTGATGTCAGGTCTTTAATTAGTGCTCTATATTCTGTACGCAGGATGAATTTTGTACCCCAAATATAGTGTCAATTTCTCCATTGCCCAAACCGCAGCCAACATGTCTTTTCTATAACTGAAAATGTCTTCTCTGATGGAGACAAGGACCTAGAAGCAAATGCTACTGTATATTCATCTCCTATGTTTGTCACTTGTATTAACACTGTTCCCAGCCCCGTCCCACCTGCATCTGTAGTTAGTTTGATGACCGCATTTGTGTCAAACCTTTGCAAGAAAAAAGCTGTGCATAGTTCCCACTTAATTTCTTCAAAATCTTTTTGTAGCTCCTTGGTCCACACAAACTCCTGCCTTACTTTCAGTAGCTGTCTGAGGCTACATGTTTTCATTGCAAACTTTTGCACACATTTTGAATACAATTCTGCAAAACCTAAAAAAAAGACCTGATTACTTCTTTAAATGTAGGTGCCAGGGCATTACTAACTGCCTTCATTTCTCTTTTAGGTGATATACCATCTCCCCCTACTTCATCCCCCAAATACACAACGGACTTCAGAGCAAATTTGCATTTCTTAACTCAGCAGTCAGCCCTTTCTCTTCTAATTTTTCTAAAATTAACTTTATCAAATCATGCTCCAATTTGTTTCAGCCATTGCCAGGATGTAATCTTGAAAATACATCACCATTTTGAAAATGTTGTGCATCAATCGCTGGAATACTGCAGCCGTGGATGCAATGCCAAATGGCAAGCATACAAATCTATAGCATTCAAATGGGTTAATGAACGCTGTTAGATTTCTACTTGATGGATGCAACTGTACCTGGAGGTAAGCAGATGTCAAATCAATGGTAGAAAACCAATTCATACCCTTAGACTGTGACAGAATCTCATCTATTCTTGTTAACGGAAATGTATTTATTACAATGTTTTTGCTCAAATCCCTCAGATCTATACATAAACGTATACAACCATCTGTTGCAGCGCTACCACTAAGGGAGCCAACCATGCTATTCATAGGTTCAATTAGGCCATTGCTTTCCAACCTATCTAATTCTGCCATCACATCATCCCTCATACTAATGGGGTTGTTCCTCACCTTATGGCATATGGGTACTGCTCCTTTTAATGTAATCCCATGTACAAATCCACACATTTTTCCCACTTCTCCTGAGAAAATACTAGGAAATTGCTCTTTAAACTCATTTTCCTTGAAATTAATTTGTTCACCCAAAACATCACTTGATCTTCCCTGTTAGGCTCAAGAGTGATACCCAGCGCTCTTTGGTCTGTCCACCCTAGAAAGGTTGGCCCTTCTCTGCTACATATAAATTTTCTTTAACCGACCTGTTCTTGAATTAAAATCTTGCTTTTACAATTCCAACCATAGGAATGTCTTCCCCTGTAAAAGTAACAGGGTGTACATTGTTTGGTTTGCAAACAACTGCCTAACACCTTCACAAACTTCCCACACAGTATGTGGAATTACAGTATACAGTGAACCAGAGTCAAGGGCAATTGTATCTGTACACTCCCAATAATCATGTCACAAAGGTTTTTTCTTCAAAGGAAGATTTCACATCCAAAACCACATCTTCACAGTATTCTAACTCTTCAATTCATAGAACCCATTTGTCATTGGAGAATTCATTCTCTTCCTCCCTTACATTTTCCCTCTCCATTACACATTTCAATTTATTTCCCCTGTTTCTCTTCTTCCTGCATACCGGAGCAACATGCCCCATGATACCACAGTGTGTACACTTTGACTTTATTGCTGGGCAACTTTTATCTCTGGCTATATGTTCTTTGGTCCCACACCTAAAACATGAAGGACGCCCGTCTTTTATTTTGTTTTTAGATACCCCCTTCCAACTCTTGGAACTACCTTTGTCTATTTTCTTTTTTTCCTCTCCTTCGGAGTTGGAAATTTTCCCTATGACCTCTCCTTCAGGATTGCTCTACAAAGCTCCTTTTACACACATCGTAGACATTTCGTCTTTCTTAATAATAGCTACAATTTCAATTAAAGAGGAATCTCAACACACCCATAGTTTTTCCTGTATGCCTTCATTATCGGAATGCATCACAAGTTGGTTCATTATAGGTCCTTCTTGTACAGGTCCCAATTTATATGTGATTGCCAGTTTCTTCAACATTGCACCGTACTCCTCCACAGATTCAGTCTTTATCTGTTTCTGCTGAAAGAATGTATACCTGTCTATTGCCGTGCAAACTGTAGGGTGATAATGTCAGTCTAAATCTTCAAAAGGAATTGTAAAAATATCCCCACTTTCATCCGTTACTTTTTTCGCCATTTGATTGTATATACGTAATCGCTCTGGCCCCAAACTATGCAAAAGAATTACTTCTTCCTTGAAGCTGTAAATTCTTCATCACCTTCCTCTTCCAATGCTGATATATAATTGAGAAAATAATCTTTCCAATTAGGCCATTTTAATGAAGGTTCACCCGGTCTTGTAAGGAATGGTACTGGAGTCCTTAATTTTGTGAACTTATAGTGACGTCCAATAAACAGTAATATTTAGTAATTTTTTACACTGCTACATAGTACTCTACTCTAAATTAGTTCTGTAGTGTCTACCTTTACATTTAAATGTGGAATATTAACACCAATTAGCAAAGATCAGCACCCTCTTTAATTTTCCTTTGACTATATACACAATGCAGCTCCACACCTATTTAATGTTGTTGCTGATTACTTCCAATAAAGGGTCACTCACTTGGACGGCGCACTTAATGAGAATGCTTCTAAATCAAGTCCATTGTTACAGTGTGGTGCGTACATCACCGTAATTAAGCAGTGCTGTACACTTCTTCCTGATAGTAATCATTTGTGTGGTGCGCGCATCACCGAAGAGCACGTTGCTAGTATGATGTGCGCATCATCTAAACACGCTCCAATCGCTCTGTCCGATGTTAGTTACTGCTGTGGTGTGCACATCACCGAACCATACATTGCTTGTGTGACCTGCACATGACCAGAATTCCTTAATCACCCACCGTATGTTCTTTAGATTTGCCAATACAGTCTATGCATTCCAAGTTGGCGTTGCGTATGTGAGTGTGCGCAATGACATTGTCTCTGCGTACGCCTTGGGTAGTGTGTAGATTCTCTACCTTGAGGAGCCACAGTATCACGGTCGCGAGCACCCACTAAACTTGCGCCAACAACTGATGGAAGCTTGAGCTCAAGCACATAGTCAAGTTCGCATTCCTCACCTGAGCTCCCCCAAAAGTGCTGTAACGTCTACACTGTGCAGTTGAGCCGTTTCATTTGGTGTGACAGCCTTGCCCACCTCACCGCCAAGTTCAGCACCAACCTCAGCTTCAAACACGTCTTTTATGGTTCCCCTCTGGTTCCATCCACGCTTGCTCTCCACACCAGAACGGCTGATCGGCTGAGGAGACTTCGGATGCTTAATATCCTGCCCTCATCGCCAACTGTAGTAATGATGCGTCAAATGAAGGCAAGTAGTACTTTATTTGGAGAGCACACATACAGTGTTTTCTCATTAACTGTCTCTCAACAACTGCCTCCTCGCCGTTCTCCCATCTACATTCCAGATCTCTGCTGTGTATTCTGTTACCTAGGCACAGGTGACTAGCATACCACAAGGACTAGGGAGGAGGCAGAAAGGAGTGGGCTATGCAACATTATTTAGAGCATGTCTTGGGAGGGTGGAAAGACATGTTGTTCTGCTGCCCTTCCATCACGTAGAGTGTGCTGGATTTGAATCCACTAGGAAGCTTGCAATAAAACAACAATAAATATATTAAATAAGGAAACACTTGCGTTTTACAGAGGCATTTGGGCATAAAATTGCAGGCATCTCAAACCTCAGTAATTTTTGTGACAAATATGCCATTTGCAAAAAGCTGGGAAGGGATGTCTGCTTAAATTAAAGAAAAAGGCAGTGATAAGGCTTGCACTGGCCGCTTCATATCACTGTTTTCTTTACTTTCAGCCATATTGCACAGCTGGCCTCATCACACCTTTTTTTTTCTTTACGCCATGTTGCATGGCAGCCCATGCTGCATGCAACATGTCTGAAAAATATTGATTGTTCATTGGCAAAAGTTATTAGCTTTGCTAATATTTGTTTTTCTTTGTTAATCTTTGGCAAGTAAAGAAATATAAAGATATTATATGCCTGTGTATTTAAACAAAACACAAGATTTTATGTTCATAGAGACTAGGAAGAATATCCTGTTTTTTATTAAAAGCACTGGAATTACAGATGTTTCTAGAACACACTAATAGTGTTTTTATCGACCTCTAAAGAACTGAAGGAACAGCCAGCTTGTAGATTTCGAATCTGTGAACAGCAAGATGCAAAAATATGTCTGCAGCAAATGTTTAACTAACAGAGTTCTCATGCCTCAAGCAAATTTACAAGTGGTACAAAGTGAGTCAGAATTTAAGAACATTCTTGCGGGCAAATTAAGAAAAACTAATAATTAATGCAAGTATGGTCAAACTTCTGAATCCAAGTCTGCTATCTTCAGGTTAGCAAGAGAAATGGATTTTCAGAACTGTCGCTTTTCTAAAATCTGATGGTTTCTCCATATCTATTGCACCCTTGCTTCCTAAATTGATCAGACATTCTCTTTTCATGGAATTATCTGTAATCTTTTAACCCAAAGAGCTCGAAGTAGCTGTATTGTCCTTTGGCACACACACCACACTTTAGCTTCTGGAGGTTTACACACAAATAAGTCTTAGTGAGTACTTCAAAGCTAACCAGTGAGTTTTCTGCCTTTCTTTGTTGATGTGGCACGATATTTAATTTTGACATATATTACATTCACTAAGCTCTCACTATGGCACCCATGCCTCAGAACTCGTTATACAGTTGTACGGAAGGTATAGGTATCGATAGGGTAGCAGGTGTAGTGGTACTGGGGGCCCAAGGGTCTGAAAGCCTCTGCAATCCTCTTATGACTGTAAAGAAGAACACATGCATGCACTAAGGTCCCATATTGCATGCTTAAACAAGGAAGCATTTCAAGAGGCTACCACAGAGTTGCAACAGAAAATTAAATTAGTAAAGCAAGGAAACAATCTTCAGCAAGACCCCTAATCTTTGTAGGCCAAGACCCTTATAACTGCAACAAAATTATCTAGCAGTTTTAAGAGGTCCACTTAAAGCTCACAAAACACTTTGCTTCCAAAATGAAAAGTATCAGCAGCTGAATGAATTAGCATGAAAAATGTTTCAGTAAAATCAAGTCGACAGACAGCGAGAAGAAGGCAGGAGCGGAATGTGGCAAGCAACTGAGTGGGGCGTGGGCAAGCAGGGATGGGGGAAGGTAGTGAGAAGGACGGGGAAAACAACAAAGGAATGCAGGAGTGGTGGGAGGGGAGCACTTAAAAGTGATACTGAGTGCTAAATGAACAAGTTACTTACCTCCAGTAACAAATTATCTGGTAGAAACAATATCTAGCTGCAGATTCTTTCCCTTTGAATTTCCCAGGCTTCAGACTGGATAGGGAAGAATTTTTGTGTGAGCAGTACCGCTGCGCGCCAGAAGCGACGCCGTGATCACCTATATAGGCACCACCTCAGCACGACTTTCCACGCCAGGAGCTCAGAGCCATGAGGTGCACTGACTTTGTTGTGTGTAAACTATGGCCCTGAAAGGGAATATCCTTTGCCCTAGAAATTTGTCCGTAGTGAGGGAAGGGTGTTCAAGGAATCTGTGGCTAGATATTGTCTCTACCAGATAATGTGTTATGAAGGTAAGTAACTTGTTCATCTGATAGAGACATCTAGCCACAGATTCCTTACCTCTGAATAGATACCAAAGCAATACCGTCCAAGGCAGTGGGTTGTGGACACATGTTCTAAACTAAGAACTGCAAGACCAAACTGGTGAAATGCCCATCCTTTCGGACCCGAGTGTATTTGCTAAATATGTACATTGATGCCTAAGTTGTTGCCTGGCAGATGCCAAGGACTGAGACTCCACAAGCTAACACAGTGGTCACAACTTTGTCCCTGGTAGAATGAACCTGTAAGCACTCAGGAAGCTGTTTTTTGGCTGGCGTCTAGCAGATTTTAATACAGGGGATGACCCAGTGTGAAATGGTTCGTTTCTGCGCTGCCCGACCTTTACTTGCTCAAACATGCCCCACGAAGAGTTGTTTGTCCACCGGGAACTCTTGTGCAGCCAAGGTAGAATGACAATGCACTTCTTGTGTCCAGACAATGAAGTCACTCATTCTCTTTGGAGGGATTTGGAGGAGCGTAGAAGGTGGGCAGGGTGACTGATTGGCCCAAATGGAATGGAGTCACTACTTTCTGGAGAAATGAGGCCCTTGTGTGAAGCACCAGTTTGTCAGGGAAAACAGACAGGAATGGAGGCTTGGATGACAAAGCCTGCAGATCACCCACCCTCTGGGAAGATGTTACTGCTACTAGAAAGGCCGTCTTGATAGTGAGCAGCCAGATGGGAAAAATATGAAGAGACTTGAATGGAGCGCACATTAGGTAGGTGAGAACCAAATTAAGATACTACTGGGTCATAATAAAGAGTGAAGGGGGGAACATGTACAAGTCCTTTTAAGGACCTATTTACAATAGAGGACTTAAATAAAGAGGGCTAGTCAGGCAGCCACAGAAAGGTAGACAGAGCAGACAGGAAACCCTTCAGAGTACCCAGAGCAGAGCCCTGCTGGGCAAGGGTGAGACTAAAGAGAAGACTATCAGAAAGAGGGTCGATATACTTTTCTGTACAATATTTTTCAAATTTCTTCCATCAGCAGGTGTATACTATCTTGGTGTACGGACGCCTAGCTGCCAGAATAACACAGTATACTTTAGAAGGAAGGCCAAAGGCTGTCAACTGTCACTGCTTAATCTCCATGCAAGAAGGCGTAGAGTTGACAGGTTGAGGTGGAGGACCCTCCCCTGCTGCTGGGGCAGAAGATCCTCCCCCAAAGGGGCAACCTGATTTGAGAATCGATACTCATGTGCAGAAGCTCTGGAATACCAGATCCTTCATGCCCAGTCGGGAGCCACAAGGATGACTTGAGCCCAGTTGTTCCTCATCTTGAGAACTCTGGGCAGGAGTGGTATAGGCAGAAAGGCATACAGGTGCCTGAGCTCCACTCAAGACATTTCTGAGTGATAGCCGCCTAGGAAACTACAGCGCACAAAACTGCTGACATTGCACGTTCTCTTCAGAGGTGAGCTGATCTAACCAAGGCACTCCGCATTGCTGAAAGAGACTTTGCTCCACCTCCAGATAGATACCCCACTCGTGATCCACTAGGCATCAACGGCTGAGCTTTTCCGTCCTGGCATTCTGAGAACCTGCCGCATGTTGAACCACCAGGGATATGCTCTGCTGTTCCACCCGTCTCCATAGACGCAGAGCCTCTTGACTAAGGGTCACCAACCCACCCTGCTTGTTGCAGTACCACATGGCGGTGGTGTTGTCCATGAACACTTCCACTATCTTTCCCTTGACAGACAGAAGATAGGCTTTCAATGCCAGTCAGACTGCTCGGAGGTCCAACATGTTGATTTGGAGTCCGTATTCTGCTGGAGATCAGAATCCTCTGATCACATCTCCCAAATGGCCGCCTCATCCCGAGTGACACTACTGTGAGATATGGTTGGGGAAGGGAGAGGGGTCTGCTTCTGACCCAATCGCAGTTTTTGAGCCTACCACTGCAGGTCTTTTTCTGTTCCTCGAAGATCTGGACCATTTTGGAGGCTGAAACATCAGTATCATAGCCTGAATATCCTGGACTTGCTATTCGGGAGTATAAGCCTGATACTCCACCGTGTCCAGAACTGCTCTGATGAAAGGAAGCGTCTAAGAGAGTCAGGTGTGACTTCGGCACTTTTATAGCGATCCCCAGTGAATAAAGCAGATCCACCGTAATCTGGAGGTGGGAAATCATACCTTGGGGGCGAAGCCGCCTTCAACAACCAATCATCAAGTTAGGGGAAGCCTGGCACCCTTGATCGCCGCAGATCAGCTGCGATCACCGCCATCGCTTTGTAAGCTGGTAAGGACAAAGGCGAGTACGGTGAACTCAAAGTGCTCGTGGCCTACTGTAAACTGCAGGTATCGTCTGTGGGCAGGCAGGCAGAATACAGAAATACACGTCCTATAAGTCTAACGTTACCAACCAGTCTCCTTGGTCTAGGGAAGAGAAGACCTGAGCCAAAGTGAGCACCCTGAATTTCTCCTTTTTGAGAAAGAGATTTAGGGTTTGGAGGTCTAGGCTAGGCCTAGGTACCAGAAAGTAGCAGAAATAACAAACACTGCCTGCTTCCGATATTGGAACCCTCTCTATGACTCCCTTGGCCAACAGAGCTGTGATATCCTCACGGAGCAAGAACAAATGATCTTCCGTCAGACGATTGTGTGTTGGCAAAATAGGGGAAGGGGAGGGTTTGAAGGCAAGAGAGTAACCCCTCCAAATGATCTGCAAGACCCACTTGTCGATGTTATGTGGAGATGATGGCAGATTCTTCCACCTATTGGGCACCAATGATCTTTCAGGATAAAATTAGGAGGGCTTCGAGGCTGCATCTGCAGGGGGTGTTGGTGGAACACCTCTGGTTACCTGGCCCCACTGAGCCAGTATACACCACGCCCACGTGTAGCTTGGGGAGCTTCTGCAGGACGGTGGCTGGCATAGGATTGGCACAGTGGAACACAACATATATTCATGAAATGGGTGGATGTCAGAATTGGGACGAGGGGTCACAGAGGCCCAAGGACTTGGCCTGGCCACAAGTCCTTAAAGCGACCCAGCACAGTCTCTGCCTTCACTCTTAGCAGACATGTACCATCGAAGGGATGTTCACAAGATTTGTCTGGATATCCCCCGAAAAGTCAGATGTCCTCAGCCAGGTGTGACTTTGAAGCACCACCATCCATGAAACTGCTCTGCCCAGCGAGTCGGTTGCACCCAAGCCACAACTAATAGTGAACTTGGCTGCAACTTTCCAGTCTTTAACGGCTTGGGAGAGAATGGACCTGCATGTGGAAATAGCAGCCCAATAAGCATGCACTGTTCACCAACTGCAATGCAAGGCTGGTGGAATAAATTATCTTCTTGCCTAAGGTATATAGCCTCTTGGATTCCCTGCCCAGGGAGCAGCAGGGAACACATTATGGGAGGTCAAAGCTTGGACAACCAAGCTTTCAAGGGTGGGCTGTTGAGTGAGGACAGAAGGGTCCCCGGTTGCAGAGCGATGGCAGTGGGCAATTATCCTGTTCACAGGAGCCCCTGTGCTGGGCTCGAACCAGGTTCCCAGCAGGACATCAGTAAGTGCTTTGTTTAAAGGAAGAAAGGGTTCAGATGAGGAAACTCCTGGCTGACGCACTTCCATCAAGATGTTAGTCGTGACTGCCACCAAGGGCAGTTCGAGGTGCAGGACCTCAGCTGCCCTCTTCTCCACCATAGCATACAATGCTCCCTCCTCTGTAGCCACAGTAGGGGGAGAAAGAAAACCAGTATCTAGAGAAGTACCCATCCCACTGACTCTGCCAATTACTCACACCAGTCGATGGATCCTTGGCTCTCCAACAGGTTATCTAAAGCGTTCAGTGACCCCTCCCATTCCTCCCCAAGGTCTAGCCCTTCAGAATAGGGCTCAGACGCTGACCTAGGACACAGAAAACCTGAACTAGGACACAGGGGTCCCATTGGCACCGGAATAGATGTTGGTCGACTCTGTCCTAGCTCTGTGTCGAATTCGGGAATCCAAATGGGGATGCACCACTGGTGGGTGACAGCAGCATCTGTGCCACGAGAAGCATCAGGGAAGGCTGCGGTTGCACTAACGGCACCAATCCGGAACCGTAATTGGACCCTTGAGGGCCCATTGGAGAGAAGGCCAGAGCCATTGACATAGGACCTGAGGGGGCCTCCCAGTCCCCATGGGGCCCCAAGGCAGTCCCAGAGGGGCCGGCTCGCTCAAATATGCTGCACATGGCCTCGCAAAATTCCCTTTTGGCTTCCAGAAAAGTGGGGGCAGCACAAAGTTAAACCTGGTGAGGGAAAGTCAACGCATGCTTCGACTTCTTGTGCCTGTTGTTGAAGTGTCCTGATGATTTGGAGTGGGAGAAAAAAAAACTTGGGGCTCCTGGAGCAGTCCTGACCTTCGTCTCTTGCCAACCACGAGCAGCTCCAGGGACCGCTCCCTCAAAGCCTCTGGTGGCATGGGCAGGCAGTCCAAGCATGACTTGAAGCACTATCTGGTGCAGAAAGAAAAGAACCAACATCAATGCACGAGGTGGTGCCTATATAGGTGACCGCAATGTCGCTTCCGATGGGCGCCACATACCAGTGTGCATCGGTACTGCCCACTCAAAAAATCATTCAGATCCAGTCTGACGCCTGGGAAATTCAAAGGTAAGGAATCTGCAGCTAGAGGTCTATCAGATACACTTTAAAATAAAAAAGGGTGAGGCAAGCAACGATGGGTAAAGCAGGGTAGGGAGGAAGAAAGATGGCGGGGGAAGAGACACAAAACCAGGAGTAGCAGCAACAGGAGAGAGCTAGGGCAAAGGAGAGGGACTCCAGACACATGCACTCTATAAGACCGCAAAAAAGAAAACCTGCAGAAGCCTGTCGCTTGTGAAAAGACACTGGCAACAGACAGATATACTTGGTCCATGCTCCACATCAGACACACAGCAAAGCCTGAGGTGGAAGTGAAGGCGAGTCTGATCAATTAGCCGCAAGGAATCTAGAGTGACGTC
This sequence comes from Pleurodeles waltl, assembly GCF_031143425.1. NCBI lineage: Eukaryota > Metazoa > Chordata > Amphibia > Caudata > Salamandridae > Pleurodeles > Pleurodeles waltl. Next base: position 445,161,571 of record NC_090449.1, read on the forward strand.
TGAGCTAACCATTGATACAAAGAGTTAAGTTATAGGCTGGATTCTAAGCCCGTTTTAGGCTTTTTTTTTGTATTTACAGGAGATTTTGCAAGCACAGCACAACCAAAACCTAAAAAGGACTCCTAGGCATAAGGGGGAGGGGTCAGAAGTCATCCTAAAAAGACTTGGGGGGGGGGGGGGGGTGGAAGGGAGGAGAGATACCGATCAAGATATGAAGGACAGTATAAAGGGGTACAAACTAAGGCATCATAAAAGAATTGAACCACTACTCTAAAGGTAAAAGTATTCTGACTAACAGGATTATTCTGACTAACAGGATTATTCTCGCTAACAGGATCAAGCGCACAGCAGACACTCTGGCAGATACTTTGAAAATAGGAGAACAGACCAAGCCAATTTCCACAGTATATAAGAAGTCTAGACGAGAAAAAACCTCAAATGTCTTAAGCCTGACCATGGGACTCTGATCTACTGGTAAAAAGGAAGAAAGGGGTTGCAATCAAAAGACCCACTTTAGATTGACAATAAAACAAACCTATGAGAAAAAGTTTCTTTTATAATCATTGCAAACTCTGCTGTCTAAGGTCAAGGATGTAATGGTGACAAAAACATTGTTAGCAAATTAGCTTGAAAGATTAAATGAAAATCCAATAAAAGAATTAGCTTTGAAAGCAAGAACTCTGCCTGCTAACGCAGTGGACGCAGCAGTCGCTCAGGTGGAATGAGCATGCAAGCCCTCAGGGGGTTGCTTCTTAGCCAAAGAGTGGAACATCTTGATGCAAAGAAGTACCCATCGAGAGATGGTACGTTTTTGTACTGCCTTCCCTTTTTTTGCACCCACATACCTGACAGAGTTGATCGTCCACCGGAACTCTTTAGTACAATTAAGATAGAACACCAACGCTCTTTTTGGGTCCAGACAGTGGAGTCTCTCTTCCTCATGGGAAGGATGTGGTGGTGCGTAAAAAGTAGGCAGGGTGATGGACTGGCCTACATGAAAAGGCGTAACCACCTTTGGAAGGAAGGAAGCCTTAGTGCGCACCACCACTTTGTCAGGGTGCACAGACAAGTATGGAGGTTTGGACGAAAGTGCCTGAAGCTCACTAACCGCGCGAGCAGAAGTGATGGCAACAAGAAAGACAGTTTTGAAGGTGAGAAGCCTCAAGTGACAATTGTGCATCGGCTCAAAGGGAGTACGCATTAAATAAGTAAAGACAAGACTGAGGTCCCATTGGGGCATGATAAATGGAGTGGGAGGAAATAAATGGGTGAGACCTTTTAGGAATCTACTCATAATAGGAGATTTAAAGAGTGAGGGCTGATCAGGTAGCCTAAGAAAGGCCAAAATGGCAGATAAATACCCTTTAACGGTGCCCAAAGCAGAGTCCTGCTGGTCCAAAGAAAGAATGAACATAAGAACCTCAGATAGAGGTGCAGAGAGGGGATCAACAGATTTCTTGGTGCATCATGCCACAAATTTATGCTGACGACAGGCGTATACCGTTTTGGTGGAGGGACGCCTGGCTGCCAAGATAACATCACAGACTTCAGGTGGAAGATAAAAAGTAGTCAACTGGCACCGCTAAATCTCCACGCATGAAGGCGGAGATTGGACAGGTTCAGGTGGAGAACCGTCCCCTGCTACTGCGACAGAAGATCCGCCCGAAAAGGCAGTTTGAGTGGAGGATCAATGGCCATACTCAGTAGCTCTGGATACCATGCTCTCAGTGCCTAGTCCAGAGCAACAAAGATGGCTTGGACCCGATCGTTCCTGATCTCCTTGAGAACTCTGGGCAGAAGTGGTACAGGCGGAAAGAAGGCCGGCGTTCCACTCGAGATGAAAAGCGTCACCAAGCGAGTGCCACCTTGGAAACTTCAATGTGCCAAACAGCTAACACTGCGCATTCTCTGCAGAAGCGAACAGATCTAACCAAGGCTGTCCTAACTGCTTAAGAGACCTTGAGCCACCTCCGGATGGAGATGCCATTCGTGATCGGCTGTGCATTGACGTCTGAGTTTATATGCTCTGAGAGAACCTGCCAGATGTTGAACCACCAGGGTAATTCCCTGATGTTCCAGCCATGTCCAGAAGCGTAATGCCTCCTGACAAAGGGTCCAGGACCCTACTCCGCCCTGTTTGTTGCAGTACCACATGGTGGTAGTATTGTCTGTGAACACCTGCACTACCTAATCTTTGGAAGAGGGAAGGAATGCTTTCAACGTAAGCCTGATCGCCCAGAGCTCCAAAAGACTGATATGGAGCCCAGACTCCGCCGGAGACCAGAGGTCTCTGATCTCCGCCTCTCCCATGTGGCCGCCCCAACCAAGAAGCAACACATCTGTGACTATGGATAGATCTGGCTGGGGAAGGGAGAGGGATCTGCCACGGAACCAATGCGGATTCGAAAAGCAGTCACTGCAGGTCTTTCGCAGTCCCCTCTGAGATCTGGACCATGTCAGAGATATTCCCCTGATGCAGAGTCCACTGGAACTTCAAGTCCCACTGCAGAGCCTGCTTATGCCATCTGGCATGTGTCACTAGCAGGATGCAGGAGGCCATGAGGCCCAGCAGCCTTAGAATCAGTCTCACCGAAATCCAAGACAGAGGCTGAAAGATCGGAATCATAGCCTGAGTATTTTAGACTCACTTTTCCATAGGATAAGCCCGAAACTACACTGTGTCCATAACAGCTACGATTGGGAAAGAGTCAGGTGTGACTTCAGAACTTTTATAGTGAATCGAAGCATGTGCAGGAGGCTCACCATAGTCTGAAGGTGGGAGACGACTTTCTGGGGCGAGTTCGCCTTCAACAGCTAGTCGTCGAGGTAGGGGAAGACAGAAACCCCTAACCTACGCAGATGAGCTGCAACCACCGCCATCACATTCATGAACACCTGAGGGGCGCTGGTAAGGCCTAAGGGGAGCACGGTCAACTGACAGTGCTTGTGACCTACCACAAATCAAAGGTAATGCCTGTGGGCAGGCATGATGGGGATGTGGAAATAAGCATCCTTCAAGTCCAACGCTACCATCCAGTCTCCTGGGTCTAAGGCAGACAGACCCTGAGCCAGGGTGAGCATTCTGAATTTCTCCTTCTTGAGGAAGTAGTTCCGGTCCTCAAGGTCTAGGATGGACGTAAGCCCTTGTTCTTTTTAGGCACCAGAAAGTAGCGAGAATAACAACCCCGACCTACTTCTGGTACAGGGACCTTCTCTATAGCTCCCTTGACCAAGAGAGCCATGACTTCCTGGCGGAGAAGTGCCAAATGATCCTCCGGGAGTTGGATGATTGAGGAGGCATAGCCGGTGGGGCAGATTCGAAAGGGAGGGAATAGCCCTTTCGAACGATCTGCAAAACCCACCTGTCCGTACTGATAGATTCCCAGTGGGGCAGGTGATGGCGAATCCTTCTGCCAAATGGATGGGAGTGAGGGGACGGACTAGGAGGGTTTGGAGGCTGCAGCAGGGGCAGAGGTGAACCGGGCAGACCTCTGGTTCCCTGCCCCACATGGGATTCCACATCCCTGGCCAAAGCCAAGCAGCGGCTGAACATTATGGGTGGCACAGTGGCTGGGTGGGGGACGTGACAGGGAGTCCCTTCCGTAGCCATGAAAGGTGCAAAAAGCAGACTGCTGGGGGCAAGGGGCAGCAGAAAGACCAAGAAACAGAGCCATATCTCAGGAATCCTTAAATCTCTCCAAGGCTAAGTTTGCTTTGTCTCCAAAGAGACGGGAGCCATCAAACTGCATGTCCATGAGAGACTGTTGGACATCCCCCGAAAAACGCAACCAGGCGTGGCATCTCAAGGCCACTGTCGTGGAAACCGATCTGCCCAGAGAGTTGGTCGTGTCCAGTCCACATCGGATTGTTAACTTCGCTGCATGTCTCCCATCATTGACAGCTTGGGAGATGATAGCACGGGCCTCCTCCGGTATCTGCGGCAGGACTTGTGCAACCATATCCCCCAGAGTGGGTATAGCAGCCCAAAAGGCATGCAGTGTTCACGGACCACTGCTTGAGACTGGAGAAAGAAGATAACTTCTTCCCAAATTGTTCCAGCCTTTTTTATTTCCTGTCCGGGGGTGTGGAAAGGAATGCGGCTGAGGAAGAGGAGGCCTGGATGACAAGACTCTCAGACAGGAATTTAGGGTCGTTCGGAGCGGGCCGATGGCAGCGTGCAATAGTCCTATTCACAGGAGCCCTTGTGTTGGGTTTGGACCAAGTACCCAAAAGGACATCGGTGAGGGGTTCATTGAAAGGTAGAAGGGGCTCAGATGTGTAAGCCCCTGGCTGAAGCACCTCCGTCAGGAGGTTGGATCTGACCTCCACAGTAGGTAGCTCAAGACCAAGAACCTCAGCCGCCCTACTGACCATTTTAGCATAAGTCGCTCCCTCCGCCGTAGCCACGGTAGGAGGAGACAGCATGCCAGCATTGGGAGAAGTGAACAGTCTACTGGCCCCGCCTAATTCCTGTGCCCAGTCCGAAGACGGGTCATCCTGGTATTCATAAGGGTCCAGGGAACCCTCCAATCCATCCCTGGATTCGTACCCATAGGGAAAAAAGGTCCTAATCCGACCTGAGGTGAGTACGCCCCATAGAAGACAAAGGTGGCGTCAGCCAATGCCGCTCCGATTCTGAGTCATTGGGGATAAGGATTGGGTCAATGTCGATAGTGGGCACTATCGACGTCGGGAGCATCGCCAATCGACCCAGTGCCGGGGTAGGTCTCAGTGGTGCGACCGGCACCAATCCACGAGCTGATCCAGTGGGGACCTCAGTGGCCAGAGCCGAAGCTGCCATCGTGAAACCCAAAGTCCCCTCAACCAAACACCTTGGGCCCGAAGGCGCAGTGTCGGGGTCAGTCCACCCAGAGATGAAGCGCATGGCCTCAGGGAACTCCTGAAGCTGGACGGGGGTCTCTCTGGCTCCCAGAAACTCAGGGAAGTGCGGAGCGGACCAAGAAGCAGGCCCCGAGGACGGAGGCCTTGAGCATCAGCGCTCCTCCTGAGTTGCGTCAGCCGAGCGACAGGCATACTCGAAGTGCGATGAGACCGCTTCGACTGCTTCTTTTTCTTACCTGTACCCGAAGATTTTGAGGAAAACGAGTGGTGGTGGCTCCACAAACGGTCTCGAGACCTTCCTCTCGAGCAAGAACGGGACCTACGCGGAGTTGAACACCAGGCCTCCATGAGCTTGAGAGAACGCTCCCTCATGGCATTCAGGTGCATGGCACTCGGAGCACGTCTTCAGGTGGTGGTCGCACTCTAGGCACCATAGACAAACCTGATGCAGATCCATCACCAACATCATGCAGTGACAGTCCTCGCACGGCTTGAACCCGGTCTTCGGGGGCATCCTGGACGCACCAAAAACTCACTACACAACTCGACAAAATGGTTGAAATCGGTCAAAAAGAGACCAGTGTAGCTCTCTCCGGATCAACATGTGACGCGGAAAGAAAAGAACTGTGGCCACTGCGCTGAGGCGTCGTCTATGTACTGCTCCTGTCATCATGGCAACTACGACACCAGCGGAGTCGACAGACGCCACCTACCGATGCTCAAGGTTATTGCTCGAACAAAAATCTCCAGATCCAGTCTGACGCCTGGGGGAAATTCTAAGGTAAGGAATCCCCAACTAGAAGTCTCTATCAGATGTTAGAAAAATAGATACCTTGTTCATATGTTTCAAAACCAAATTACTTCAACAAAGATAAATTCTGTTGCAGTTTTAAAGTGAAATAGGGAGATGATTGGTGTCTTTAAAATAGTAATGAGGGCCAATGGAGAAAAACACATGTATTGCATATGGGCATTCAACAGCAACTTATGGGACCAGTTCTCAAGGGTTAAGGTAAGTATGGTTCCGAAATCTGCATCAGGTAGGGGACAATATCTTCAATATGCAAAACTGGCAGCTACGGCGCAGCAGCTTTGGTTGACCTTTCCTGACGCCCCAACCCCTCACAGACACTTATCTTTGGTGGGATGTTGAGGACATATTACACAATTATACCGGGCACTGCACGAGGGTAGGTGACTGGCCCACTCCGTGTCAGGGAGGCATGACAGCGGGCCAGTGGAGAAACATTTGCAGCCAAAGACTGGACCAATATACACACACACAGTAACACGCAGGGTCTCCATCAATGCCCACTTTAAACTCATCCAGTACAATATGGTCCACATGACACCTTTCCTCAAAGTGGATTAATGCCATATATCCAACTAGGCCACCGGGCTGCCACAGGTACACGGACATGGATGCTGACTTTTTGCATGTGGTGTTGAGTTGCCCACACATCATACCATACTGAACAGCATTCAGGAAGTAACGGGGTGGACCATGTCAAGCAGAGTTAAGCAATGCATCCTTGGACTATTCCCAGATAACCCAAAAAAAACCTGAGTCATGGTTTCACAATGCTGAGATTCGTGGTGGACAAACGTTGCACAGTAATTGGGTGGGCGAGTTCATAGCCCCCTAGGTGAAGGACCGGCGGCGAGATCTGATGGAATGGGCGGGGCGGTAGAGGCCCACATGCGAAGGGTTCTCAGACATAAGGTACTAGATGATATCCTTGCCTGGGAGGCAATAGTACAGGCCCGCCGGACTGCACAGGTGCAGATAGTGAGGACAAGTGGAACACAATTTATGGGGCCTCTGACGCTACATGAGATGCCAAAAATACCAACAGAGAGCCCTGATGAGGATGGTAGGGAAATACTGATAGGCTGACTATCATGACAAAGCTGTACAGAAATTTGGAAGCACTGGGGTGGGTGGGTTGGTGGGGGGGATGAAGTTATGTTTAGACCAGATTAGAAGAACAAGCTACTTGCCTGCGGTAAAGCCTTATCTAGTAGAAACACACGACCTGACGCAGATTCCTTATCTTAGAATTCTCCCCAGGCTTCATACCGGATCCGGTAACTTTTCTTCAGCAGTACCTCTGAGCGTCGATAGAGGGTATCGAGCAACTCCACAGCAAAATCGTCCCAGGACATTACATCAGTGGAGCACAAATATTCCCTCCTCTGACGTCAGTTTCTTCGGTGACTTGAAGCCGCAGACCAACGCGGAGCCACAGAGAAACTGGCAATGGAATAGAAAAACTGTGTGATGGTATATATGTCAACCAGAAGAGAAAGATGGCATGAGACACAACAGAACAAAACATTCAAAACCACCGTAAGCGAGACTGAGGAGCACTCAGTCCGCATGCAGGGAGGATGGGTAGGTCGATAAGAAACCTGCGGCTAGTCTGTGTCTCTACCAGATAAGGCAGTATCGAAGGTAAGTAACTTGTTCATCTGATAGAGACAACTAGCTGCAGATTCCTTATCTTAGAATAAGATACCCAAGCAAACCCAATTAAAGGGATTGCTTGGGTATCCTTGCAAGTCCTTAGAACGGACCACAACAGCCTTGCAAGGACACCCCGGTAACAGAGGAAGAACCAGACTCGAGACAGAGTGGCGAGAGAAAAATAGAAAAGACGTATACCAGACAAGTGAACTGCAATACCGCTGGAGTAAAGCAAAGGTAGGGCTGGGTAGGAAAAAAACACCACCGGCGGCAAGACAGTAACCACACCGGAAAAAGAGGTACACTGGGAACAAACCAGCAGAAGAAAGAAAACTCTGTAAGGGGTATCAGAACAACACACACACGGGAAAGAAACGTGTAAAAGAGGCAAAGTACAACTGTGACATATAACAGTCATAGGACGAAGAAAAAGGAACCCCAGTCAGAGAGGTAAATGAAGACTGGATGGTGGGCACAGATGGCGCAGAGAAACAGCACCAGGCCCAAAAGGGACAAGAAATTGGGAAAGACCAGGAAGGCTTAGTGCAAGTGCAAAGTGTACAGACATACACCAGGCAGGGTAAGAAGTGAAGAGGAAGGAGCACTGAAGAAGAACCGGAATGCCAAGGTAAAAGGAGCAAATGGTCTAGTATGAACACAGAGCAAAAATGTAGGCCAGAAAACCAGCCAACATGGAAATTGGAGGCAGAATAACCAAGGCAAAGAACTGTGCATTATGAAGCACAGAGTAGAACAGCAGGAGCATACTAAAATGTAAGAGCGGTGGCGAGATGTGAACCCCTGGAGAGGGACAGCCTACTACACTAAAATAATAGACCTAGCCACCCAGCTAGAGCTCCATAAATTTACAAAGACACCAATGATGGCACCCCGCAAAGAAAGAAAGGGGGAAAAAATATGGCATGTGAGACCCTCACTCCTTTGACAAGGGTCAAAGGAGTGAGGGTCTGGGAATAGTTCCCAAAGGATAGTAAAAGACATGGGAAGAGCACCACAGTGGATGCCAAGGAAAAAAGGTAGGAAACCGGCAAGGTGTCAAGAAGACCAAGAAAAAATACCAGATCCATGCCAGAAGGACAGAGGGTGGTGGAGAAATCAGTGATGAGGAATGGCAAGGAAGAACGACCAAATAGTCAAAACCACTAGCGAAGAAATCCTAGAAACACGCCCAGAAGGGGACCAACTCATGAGGTCCGCGAAACACCAAACAATGGAAGGAATACCAACATTGGACCAAAAAGGGATGACACCTCCCAGGCCATCACTACGAACAATGAAGGCTAGGGACCAAAAGGGCTCAAAGCAAGGTGGAAGCTCAGTAGAAGAGAAGTGGAAGTAACACCATACCCAACCTAGTGACGTGTGTGAAAGGGGGGGGTGAGGGGGGGAGGAGAGGGGAACGAGAGTCTCCAAGAATTAAATCCAATAAGGAAGGATACCACTGGGAAGGCGAAAAAGAGCAACTGCACTACCTCCAGAAGTGGGAGTACGAGAAAAGAACCACAACAGGATGTGGAAAATAAAAGAAGAACCCGTGAACAATAGGACAGGGAGGGCCCAGCGTATGATGGGGATAGAAGAAAAACCCCATAGAGGAGTACAGTATAAATGTAAAACGCCAGAGATCAGAGCCCCTCGTAAAGGGAACCCAAAGGCACCGTTTCATAGGAGGGATATGAACCCGATGTATAGATCTCCATGACACCAGACGCACAAGATGCGACCCCTGAGTCACAGCTCATGTAGGAGATGGGGAGCCAGTGCCACGACAGGCAGAAAGCACAAACAGTGAGTCAGAGCGAAATGGATCGGAAAGAAACGTGAGCAACAGCTAACACCAAGTCCAGCAGCACCTGACAGCAGTGGAGGGAAGAGAACCCCTGTCCAGAGGAGCCTGTACCACTAGAGGCAGAATCCCATGCCACTGAGACGTAGTACCCTGAGTAGAAAGACAGGGAGTGGAACCTGCAACAAGCATAATATGAGCCTGCAGCAGAAGAAAAACAGAAAATGGAACATGGAAAAGAAGCCTTCCAAGGAAGGGATCCAGAGACAAATAACCTAAAAAAGTAGGCAAGAATAGGCTCCGAAAATATATTTCCACATGGGGAATAAAACAGAGAAATGCATCAAACAGCATCCACCACCAAAAGCTCAATGAGCGAATGTCCAACCCAATCTCTTATCAACAGAGATGGAGTGTAAAATGCCCGAGCAAATGAAACAATAGGCAATGGGGCGGGCACGCCCAACCGGAAGAAACCCAAAAACCGTGGTAGAAAAATGCCACAGTAAGGCAAACATCCTGCCAGGAGTCGGGCCTAACAAGAAATAGGCACTCTGCCATCTTAACAGTAGAGACACACCAAGCATGGAAACTCACCAAGAAACCACAAAGGACCATACTGTTATGGCAGCGGAAGCAACCACATGAACAAAGGAGGCTGCACCAGCTGAGGCAGAAGATATGCTCCGGAACATTGCTCTGCAAAAAGGAGCAGCAGAAAAGTAAGGTGCTGTGTGCACTAAAGGAAGCGCAACAGAATCCAACATGGATGACAAAAGCACCACCCAAAAATGAGTCCAAACCGACTCAACAAAACAAATACCAGCACAACAGACAAGGGGTGAGAATGCACACAATGGAGAGGAACATGACCGTTCACAGAAAGCCGCAACAGAGGAGGAAGGCCACTAGTCCCCACCAATGGGGTCACGGAAATGATGCAAGGCAGAATCTGCATGCCCCCTCAAAATGCGACTTGCCATCAAAATGGCATATCAAATAGAGCCTCTCTCACTGGAGATGAGAAATTGGAAGCCACCAATCAAGCCCTGTGACATATGGCAACAAAAGCAGCCATAATCAGGCCAGTGGAATCGGTAGAATCCATACCAGAGCAAACTGCAAGGCGAGCAGCCAGTTGACCATCCCTGAGCAAAGACGTCAGAGCTGGGCGAACGTCATCAGAAAGCGATGGAAGTAAGCATTCCATAGAGTCCCAAAGAGCATGGGAAAAGCGGGCCAACACACAGGAAGTGTTGATGGAACTAAGAGTGGTGCTAGAAGAGGCGAAAAGACGACTGCCAGCAGCATCCAGCTGCTGAGATTCTCTGTGCAGCCGATGAGGTGGAACCTGTTCCAGAGTAGGAACGTCCCAAAGCAGTTTGAGTAACAAACCCCTGAGGGGAGGGTGGTGGCGAAGGCACAAAGGGTCTACCTATGCCAGCCGATGCCTGTACTGAAGGACCAGAGAGAGGCTGAGTCCAGACACAGAAGATGTCAGAGAGCCTCGCAAAAAGGCAAAACTGGTTCTGTGTCAGATTGATCCGGAGTAAATGATAACAAGGGATCAATAGACATTTGCACCGTAGGAAGATTCAAGGCCAAAACATCAGACAGCCGCCTCAAAACATCGGCGAATGTAGTGCTGGCTTCTGTCACCAATTCTGGGGACAATAGCAGACTACATGCTGGGGGAAGAGTATAGACCACTAGCATGTCCCAAATCAAGCAGCCAATCTGAGGATGAACCTGGAATGGGCCCCAGAAGGGGAGCCAAAGGAAGTGCAAGTGGGTCACAAAGTGGGCCCAGCACAGAATCCCCATGTAAAGTACCCGGCACCGCTCCCAGCGTTGGTGTCGACTGACGTCGAGTGGGGGAAGCTTCCTCAGAAGCGTTGTTGTCCGACTCTGGAGACAGCAATACAGGTGCGTCGAGCTGAGTTGGTGGGTCCAACAGCGGCGTGTCAGGCGTCACAACAAAAGGATCAGGCAAAGGAGACAGAGGTCGTACGAAGCCGTGCGCCAACACCGATCTGGCTCCGGATTGGAGAGTGAGGTGGAATCCGCCGGTGAAGACCCTGCCAAAACACTCACCACCTCCATAGGGCCCGAAAGCGCTCCAGCGTGAGGGGAAGGATCAAAGATAGAATGAAGAGACTTATAATAACGTTGCATTTAGTCCACAATCACCCAGGCGCCAGGAAACAGCAGAAGTGATGGAGTCGGTAAGGCCGTGGACTCCACTGGAGAACGCAGAGACAGAGATGCTGAAGAGCGTGCGGGCACCTGAGAAGACCTACCTGGAGACATCAAGGGTACAACCGAGGTCGACGGAATCATTGCAGAATGACTCCTGGAGCGCTCCCAGGACTGCGACACCAGTACGAAGAGGACCTGTCTGCCCGTGCCGCAAGGAGCTTCATATGACGCTCCATGAAATACTTCAGCCTTAGAAGATGGCAGACGTTGCAGTCATTGTCATCGGGAACAGGATCTACAAGAATTAAGCCCAGAAGGCATATACACTATTTACTGAAGAGATGTCTATATTTAAACAAAATACCCTATGTCGGGTAGAAAACGCCAAAATGGCCCGAGGTAGTACAAGATACCTAATCAGAGTTGCTGCGCAGAAAAGAAGAAACTGATGTCAGTGCATCAGACGAGGGAATATGTGAACTCCGCTGACGTCCTGTCCAGGGACAACGTCGCTGTGGAGTTGCTCAAAGCCCTCTACCAACACGCAGAGGTATTGCTTAAGAAACGTTTCCGGATCCAGTGTGACACCTGGGGAGAATTCTAAGACAAGGAATCTGCGGCTAGTTGTCTCTATCAGATACACTTGTTAGGGCCACACAACATTTGCTATATATCAATGTTGGTGCACTGCCAGATGCTAACTGTAGGAAGCTGGCTCTGTGTATACAATATCAAAATGAGATTGTAGTGTGCACAGAGTCCAGGGGTTCACCAAGAGGCTTGACAGAGGCAACAACAGATAATACTAATGTTCTATTTGTGGTAGTGTGGTCGAGCAGTTAGGCTTATCAGAGGGTAGTGTTATGCATTTGTTGTACACACAATCAACAGACAAAACACACTTAGGGCCTCATTCTGACCTTGGCGGGCGGCAAAGTACCGCCGTCAGAATACCGCTGCACGGTCAAAAGACCGCCGCGGTAATTCTGAGTTTCCCGCTGGGCTGGCGGGCGACCGCCAGGAGGCCGCCCGCCAGCCCAGCGGGAAACCCCCTTCCATGAGGATGCCGGCTCCGAATGGAGCCGGTGGAGTGGAAGGGGTGCGACGGGTGCAGTTGCACCCGTCGCGATTTTCAGTGTCTGCTTGGCAGACACTGAAAATCTTGGTGGGGCCCTGTTAGGGGGCACCTGCAGTGCCCATGCCAGTGGCCTGGGCACTGCAGGGGCCCCGCGACACCCGTTACCGCCAACCAGGTTCTGGCGGTCAAAACCGCCAGAGCCAGGCTGGCGGTAAGGGGGTCGGAATCCCCATGGCGGCGCTGCCTGCAGCGCCGCCATGGAGGATTCCCCAGGGCAGTGGGAAACCGGCGGGATACCGCCGGTTTTCCGTTTCAGACCGCGGCGGTACTGCCGCGGTCAGAATGCCCATGGATGCACCGCCAACCTGTTGGCGGTGCATCCGCGGTCATTGGCCTGGCGGTAGTCTACCGCCAGGGTCAGAATTACCCCCTTAATGACTTAACTCCAGACAAAAAGGATTTTATATAGAAAAATATATTTTTGTTACTTTATTACTAGAACCACAAGACTCAGTTCAAAAGTAAATACTGTTACAGGTAAGTACCCAGCATAGACATCAATGTAACTTTTTTTCACTTTAGTCAAGTATACAGTTTTTAAGAAAACAGAGAATATCTATTTTAAAAGTGGACACTGCATTTTCAGAACAGTTCCTGAGGGAAGAAAATAAAGTAAAGTTTTAGAGGTAAGTACCCAACTTACAGTTCCAGTCTCTGGGTTATAGGTAGTCCACTGTTGGGAGTTCAAGTCAACCCCAAACACCCACCACCAGCAACCTAGGACCGTCCGGTGCCGAGGTCAAAGTTGAGCAATTTTAAAGTAGGCTCCGATGGAGACAGGGGGTACTCAGAATTCGGTCTGACAGCAGGTAAGTACCCGCAGCTCGGAGGGCAGACCGGGGAGGGGGGGGGATTAGAAGAGCACTGGAGGGGCTCCAAGTAGGCACCAATCCCACACCCTCAGCAGCACTGGGGCAGCCAGGTGCAGGGTGCAAACAGGGCATCAGGTTTCCAATGAAACTGAGTGGACCAAGGGGGTCACTCAGGCGCTGCAGGCGAGGTCCAAGGGTGTTTCGGGCACACCATCAGTCGGACAGGGAAGAGGGCCGCCTGCTGATTGTTGCTGCACGGGGTGTAGATTTCTCCAAGGCAGAGGGGCTGCGAGTGCAGTGGGTCCTTTGGCATCGGTTATCTTCGTCCAGGGCAGTCGCGGTCATGGGGGTCCTCTGGATTCCCTTTGCAGGCGTCATTGTGGAGGGGTGGAGAGGTCAACCCATGGTGGGAACATGGTCGCAGTCGCCTGGGGGTCCTCTGGTCGGTTGGGCCACCTGGACTTAGGCTGTGGGCGTCGGACGCAGAGTGGTTAGGACTCATGCTTCTGGAGTGAGGTGGGTATCCTTTAGAAGATGTTTCTTCTTTGGACAGGGCCGCTGTCCATGGGAGTTCTTGTTCCTCTGTGATGCAGGCAGTTCTCTGGAGGTTTTTAAGAGGTCACTGGACCTGCAGGACGAGTCACCTTTCTTCTGCAGGCTCTTTGAAGCAGGAGACAGGCCGGTAGGGCTGGGACCACATCAGTTGTTGTCTCCTTTCCTTCTCAGCTGGGGTTTCAGCTAAGCAGTCCTTGTGAGGTTGTCAGGAATCTGACTCTCTGGGTTCAGAGAGCCCTTAAATACAAGACTTAGGGGATTTGTTAGAGTTAGACTGCAGTAGCCAATGGCTACTGTCCCTGACGGTGGCAACATCCTCCTGGGGCCCACTCCCTTTGGGAAGAGGAGCACATTCCTATCCCTATTGGTCCTAATCCTCCAAAGCAAGATGGAGGATTCTGCAAGCAGGGGGGTCACTTCAGCTCTGGACACCTTAGGGGTGGTCCTGACTGAGGGGGTGGCTCCTTGTTTTTCTCATTATCCCTCTGGACTTGCCGCCAAAAGTAGGGCTTTGTCCAGGGCTGAGAATCTCCACTAGCTGGAGTGCCCTTGGGCATTGTAACACGAAGGCTGAGCCTTTGAGGCTCACTGGTAGGTGTTACAGTTCCTGCAGGGGGAAGGTGTGAAGCACCTCCACCCAGTGCAGGCTTTGCTTCTGGCCTCAGAGAGCACAAAGGCTCTCACCCCAGGGGGCCAGAAACTCACCTCTCAGTGGCCGGCTGGCACAGAACTGTCAGCCCTGCACTGAAGGATTAGGTAAAATACAGGGGGCATCTCTAAGAGATTTTTTATAAATCCAACACTGGCATCCGTATGGGTTTATTATTCTGACAAGTTTGATACCAAACTTCCGGTATTTAGTGTAGCCATTATGGAACTGTGGAGTTCATTTTGACAAACTCCCAGACCATATACTTAATATGGCCACACTGTAATTACAACGTCTAAGAATAGACTTACACACTGTAGGGGCATAGTGCTCATGCAACTATGCTCTCACCTGCAGTATAGTACACCCTGCCTTAGGGCTTTAAGGCCTGCTAGAGGGGTGACTTACCTATGCCACAGGCAGTGTTTTGTATGCATGGCACCCTGAGGGGGACGCCATGTCGACTTTGCCTTTTTCTCCCCACCAACACACACAATCTGCAATGGCAGTGTGCATGTGTTAGGTGAGGGGTCCCTTAGGGTGGCACAACACATATTGCAGCCCTTACAGTCCCTCCCCTTGTTACATGGCCCTTTGTACCACTGGTACCTTTTACAGGGGACTTATCTGTGTGTCAGGGGTGTGCCAATTGTGGAAAAAAATGTACATTTTCAGTGAAAGAACACTGGTGCTGGGGCATGATTAGCAGGGTCCCAGCACACAATGTACAATGCCTGTGGTGGATACTGTTTAATACAATGCACAACTATACACTTCTCAGCACGCAGGACCATTGAGATGCAGAAATAAAATGGAGCACTAAAGTTCTGCTGGAGTTCACTGAAACACAATATTATCCTAGACGAACTGCTAACTGGAAATATACCACTATATACTGAGTGTGTTGGATCGCTTTGTTTACCATGTGAAACCCAATAAAGAAATATATAATATAATATATATATGGAAAATGTCACTTACCCAGTGTACATCTGTTCGTGTCATGTTCCGCTGCAGATTCACATGCTGTGCATTATACTGCTGCCATCTAGTGTTGGGCTCGGAGTGTTACAAGTTGTTTTTCTTCGAAGAAGTGTGTGAGTCACGGGATCGAGTGACTCCTCCTCTTCGGTCCCATTGCGCATGGGCATCAACTCCATGTTAGTTTGTTTTTCAGCAGAGGTTAAGATAGGAGTGATAGAGTATGTGGCTGATGAAGAAAAGAGATGACCATGCTAATGCAAAAAAAAAAAATATATATATATATATAATTTATATATATATATATATATGTGTGTGGAAAATGTCACTTACCCAGTGTACAGTGTACATCTGTTCGTGGCATTAGTCGCTGCAGAGTCACATGCTGTGCACATCCCGCCATCTGGTGTTGGGCTCGGAGTGTTACAAGTTGTTTTTCTTTGAAGAAGTCTTTTCGAGTCACGAGACCGAGGGACTCCTCCCATTTCGACTCCATTGCGCATGGGCGTCGACTCCATGTTAGATTGTTTTCCCCGCAGAGGGTGAGGTAGGAGTTGTGTATGCTAGTAATAGTGCCCATGCAATGGAGTGAATACGTATGCACATAATGAAGTTTAAAGTAATATATTTACAAATTTACAAATGTTCAAGATCAACTTCTAAACGGCTACAGGCTCCCGGGGAGGCAGGTGGGCGCATGTGAATCTGCAGCGACTAATGCCACGAACAGATGTACACTGTAAGTGACATTTACCGTTCGATGGCATGTGTAGCTGCAGATACACATGCTGTGCATAGACTAGTAAGCAGTTATCTCCCCAAAAGCAGTGGTTTAGCCTGTAGGAGTTGAAGTTGTTTGAAACAATGTTCGTAGTACAGCTTGACCTACTGTGGCTTGTTGTGAAGTTAACACATCTACACAGTAATGTTTGGTAAATGTATGAGGCGTAGACCATGTTGCTGCCTTACATATTTCGTTCATTGGAATATTTCCTAGAAAGGCCATGGTAGCACCTTTCTTTCTGGTTGAGTGCGCCTTTGGTGTAATAGGCAGCTCTCTCTTTGCTTTAAGATAGCAGGTTTGAATACACTTAACTATCCATCTAGCAATGCCTTGTTTTGAAATTGGATTTCCTGTATGAGGTTTTTGAAAGGCAATAAATAGTTGTTTTGTTTTTCAAATTAGTTTTGTTCTGTCAATGTAGTACATTAGCGCTCTTTTGATGTCTAATGTATGTAGTGCTCTTTCAGCTACAGAATCTGGCTGTGGGAAGAACACTGGTAATTCTACTGTTTGATTCAAGTGGAACAGTGAGATAACTTTTGGTAAAAATTTTGGATTTGTCCGTAGAACTACTTTATTCTTGTGTATTTGAATAAATGGTTCTTGTATGGTAAATGCTTGAATTTCACTCACCCTTCTTTGAGATGTGATGGCAATCAAAAATGCAACTTTCCACGTTAAGTATTGCATTTCACAAGAGTGCATGGGCTCAAAAGGCGGACCCATTAGTCGTGTTAAGACAATGTTGAGGGTCCATGAAGGAACTGGTGGTGTTCTTGGTGGTATAATTCTCTTTAGGCCTTCCATAAACGCTTTTATGACTGGTATCCTAAATAATGAAGTTGAGTGCGTAATTTGCAGGTAAGCTGAAATTGCAGTAAGATGTATCTTTATGGAAGAGAAAGCTAGTTTTGACTTTTGCAAATGTAGTAAGTATCCTACTATATCTTTTGCAGATGCGTGTAAGGGTTGAATTTGATTATTATGGCAGTAATAAACAAATCTTTTCCACTTATTTGCATAGCAGTGTCTAGTGGTAGGCTTCCTAGCTTGTCTTATGACCTCCATACATTCTTGTGTGAGGTCTAAGTGTCCAAATTCTAGGATTTCAGGAGCCAAATTGCTAGATTCAGCGATGCTGGATTTGGATGTCTGATCTGTTGTTTGTGTTGTGTTAACAGATCTGGTCTGTTTGGTAGTTTGACATGAGGTACTACTGAAAGGTCTAGTAGTGTTGTGTACCAAGGTTGTCTTGCCCATGTTGGTGCTATTAGTATGAGTTTGAGTTTGTTTTGACTCAACTTGTTTACTAGATATGGAAGGAGTGGGAGAGGGGGAAAAGCGTACGCAAATATCCCTGACCAGTTCATCCATAGCGCATTGCCCTGAGACTGATGTTGTGGGTATCTGGATGCGAAGTTTTGGCATTTTGAGTTTTCCTTTGTTGCAAATAGATCTATTTGTGGTGTTCCCCAAATTTGGAAGTAAGTGTTCAGTATTTGGGGGGGAATCTCCCATTCATGGATCTGTTGGTGATCCCGAGAGAGATTGTCTGCTAACTGATTCTGAATTCCTGGAATAAATTGTGCTATTAGGCAAATGTGGTTGTGAATCGCCCAATGCCATATTTTCTGTGTTAGGAGACACAACTGTGTCGAGTGTGTCCCTCCCTGTTTGTTTAGGTAATACATTGTTGTCATGTTGTCTGTTTTGACAAGAAGGTATTTGTGGGTTATCATGGGTTGAAATGCTTTCAGCGCTAGAAATACCGCTAACAGTTCTAAGTGGTTTATGTGAAACTGTCTTTGCTGTATGTCCCATTGTCCTTGGATGCTGTGTTGACTGAGGTGTGCTCCCCACCCTGTCATGGAAGCATCTGTCGTTATCACGTATTGTGGCACTGGGTCTTGGAAAGGCCGCCCTTGGTTTAAATTTATACTGTTCCACCATTGAAGCGAGATGTATGTTTGGCGGTCTGTGAACACCAGATCTAGAATCTGACCCTGTGCTTGTGACCATTGTGATGCTAGGCACTGTTGTAAGGGCCGCATGTGCAACCTTGCATTTGGGACAATGGCTATGCATGAAGACATCATGCCTAGTAGTTTCATTACCATTTTGACTTGTATCCTTTGTTTTGGATACATGGCCTGTATTACATTGTGAAATGTTTGAACTCTTTGTGGACTTGGAGTGGCAATCCCTTTTGCTGTGTTGATTGTTGCTCCTAAGTATTGCTGTATTTGACACGGCAGAAGGTGTGACTTTGCGTAGTTGATTGAGAAACCTAGTTTGAGTAGGATTTCTATGACATATTTTGTGTGTTGTGAACACCGTTTTAGCGTGTTGGTTTTGATTAACCAATCGTCCAGGTACGGGAACACATGTATTTGCTGCCTTCTGATATGTGCAGCTACTACTGCCAGGCATTTTGTAAAAACTCTTGGCGCAGTTGTTATTCCGAATGGCAACACTTTGAATTGGTAATGTATCCCTTGGAATACAAACCTTAGGTACTTTCTGTGTGAAGGATGTATTGGTATATGGAAATATGCATCCTTTAGGTCTAGTGTTGTCATGTAGTCTTGTTGTTTGAGCAGTGGGATTACATCTTGTAAAGTAACCATGTGAAAGTGGTCTGATTTGATGTAGCTATTTAATGTTCTGAGATCTAGTATAGGTCTCAGACTCTTGTCTTTTTTGGGTATCAGAAAGTACAGTGAGTAAACTCCTGTGTTTAATTGTTGTGTTGGTACTAATTCTATTGCTTCTTTCTGTAGCAATGCCTGAACTTCTAGTCCTAGAAGATCTATATGTTGTTTTGACATACTGTGTGTTTTCGGTGGGACGTTTGGAGGGAATTTGAGAAATTCTATGCAATAACCATGCTGGATAATTGCTAAGACCCAAGTGTCTGTTGTTATTTCCTCCCAATGTGTGTAAAACTTGGTTAGTCTCCCTCCCACAGGTGTTATGCGTTGGGGATTTGTGACCTTGAAGTCACTGTTTGTTTGGAGGAGTTTTGGGACTTTGGAACTTTCCTCTGTTTCTTTGAAACTGTCCTCCTCTATATTGTCCCTGAAAACCTCCCCGCTGATACTGGCTCTGGTAAGTGGGCTTTGTTTGTGAGGTTGTGGCTTCTGTGGTCTGCCCTCGAAACCCCCCTCGAAATTGTATCTTTCTAAATGTGCCTCTGCTCTGCGGGGAGTAGAGTGCGCCCATGGCTTTGGCCGTGTCAGTGTCTTTCTTAAGTTTTTCTATTGCAGTGTCCACTTCCGGCCCAAACAACTGCTGTCCGTTGAATGGCATATTCAGCACAGCTTGCTGTATCTCTGGTTTAAATCCTGATGTACGCAGCCATGCATGTCTCCTTATTGTTACTGCTGTGTTGACAGTTCTAGCAGCTGTGTCTGCAGCATCCATTGCTGATCGTATCTGATTATTGGAGATACTCTGTCCCTCTTCTACCACTTGCTGCGCTCTTTTTTGGAACTCTTTTGGTAAATGTTCAATAAAGTGTTGCATCTCATCCCAATGGGCCCTATCATATCTGGCTAACAAAGCTTGCGAATTTGCAATACGCCACTGGTTTGCTGCTTGTGCCGCCACCCTTTTGCCTGCAGCATTGAATTTTCTACTCTCTTTATCTGGAGGTGGTGCATCTCCTGAAGTATGAGAGTTGGCTCTTTTGCGCGCTGCTCCAACTACAACAGAGTCTGGTGATAGCTGTTGTGTGATGTACACTGGGTCTGTTGGTGGCGGTTTATATTTTTTATCTACTCTTGGAGTAATGGCTCTTCCTTTGACAGGCTCCTCAAACACTTGTTTGGAGTGTTTCAGCATTCCGGGTAACATCGGAAGACTCTGATATTGACTGTGTGTAGACGACAGTGTATTAAAAAGAAAGTCGTCTTCAATGGGTTCTGAATAAAGGCTGACATTGTGAAATGCTGCTGCTCTTGATACCACTTGAGCGTAGCCTGTACTATCCTCTGGTGGCGATGGTCTCGCTGGATAGCATTGAGGACTATTATCTTACACTGGTGCGTCATAAAGGTCCCATGCGTCAGGGTCATCTTGACCCATTCCCGTATGAGTTGGGGATTGCATCATTGGTGGAGTGGCTACCGGTGATGGTTGCGGAGAGTGATGTGGGGATGGTGGTGGTGTTACTTGTTTAGCCACCTTTGCTTGTGGCTGTTTGTCCTTGTCTTGGAAGGCAAGTTTACGTTTCATTTTGATTGGAGTAAGAGTGCTGATCTTCCCCGTATCTTTTTTAATAAAGAGCCGCCTTTGTGTGTGATCTGGCTCTATTGTCTCTAATTCTTGTTCAAATCTGTGTGTCTTCATTTGTGAGGACAGTCCTTGTTCCTCTGAATAGGAACTTATTTTCGGTTTAGAGGCCGGATGTTTAGGTACTGAAACCTTTTCAGCTGCTTTTTTCGGCTCTGACGAAATCTTTTTTACTTTAGGCGTCGTGCCCTCTCGGTGCCGACCCATTTCGGTGCCGCTGTCTCGATGCCTAATCTTCTCTGAGCCACTCTCTCGGGCCCGAGATTGCTGTGTGCCGGTATCTCGACCGGAGTCGGATGACTTCGACACCAGCTCGCCCTTTTTCGGTGCTGATGGACGGTCACCTAGTTTTCGGGTTAAGCCATGGCCTGTTGGCGGTGGCGTCCCCTGGGCTTTAGCGGTCTTCTCGTGAGTTCTTTGTTTCGACGTCTTACTCACGGTTTTCGGCGTTTCTTCGGGATCGATCTCCTCAGAGTCCAAATCCTGGGTGGAGAATGTTTCTTCCTCTTCCTCGAAACGCCCTTGTCCTTTCGGCGCCGACACCATTTGCAGTCTTCTTGCTCTTCGGTCCCTAAGTGTCTTCCTGGACCGAAACGCTCGACAGGCCTCACAAGTATCCTCCTTGTGTTCTGGTGACAGACACAAGTTACAGACCAGGTGTTGATCTGTATATGGATACTTGTTATGGCATTTTGTACAGAAGCGGAATGGGGTCCGTTCCATCAGCCTTGAAGAGACGTGGCCGGGCAGACCAGGCCCCGACGGGGATCGAAAAAACCCCGAAGGGCCACCGGAGCTCTTCTTAATTCGGTGTCGATCTGTTGTAACTAACCCGATACCGAACGCAAACAATACCAACGATTTTTCCGAGATTCTAACTAACTTTCCGACCCGAAACACGGAGCGAAAAGGAACACGTCCGAACCCGATGTCGGAAAAAAAACAATCTAACATGGAGTCGACGCCCATGCGCAATGGAGTCGAAATGGGAGGAGTCCCTCGGTCTCGTGACTCGAAAAGACTTCTTCGAAGAAAAACAACTTGTAACACTCCGAGCCCAACACCAGATGGCGGGATCTGCACAGCATGTGTATCTGCAGCTACACATGCCATCGAACATATATATATATATATGTGTGTGTGTGTACAAGTGTTGGTAACGTAAAGGACTACAGGCTCCTGGGGAGGTAGGAGGGTGCATGTGGATCTGCAGCGGAACATGCCATGAACAGATGTACACTGGGTAAGTGACATTTTCCGTTCTGTGGCATGTGTAGCTGCAGATACACATGCTGTGCATAGACTACAAAGCAGTTTGTCCTCCCATAAAAGTAGTGATTAGCCTGTAGGAGTTGGAGTTGTTTGAAATAATGTTCTGAGTACAGCTTGCCCTACTGTGGCTTGTTGTGTTGCTAACAAATCTACACAGTAGAGTTTAGTGAATGTATGTGGTGTTGACCAAGTAGCTGCTTTACATATATTTCAGCAATTGGTATATTTCCTAAAAAAAGCCATTGTAGCACCTTTTTTCCTTGTAGAATGTGCTTTAGGAGTAACTAAAAGTTGTCTTTTTGGCTTTAATGTAGCATGTTTGGATGCATCTTACAATCCATTTTGCTAATCCTTGTTTTGAAATGGGGTTACCTGTATGAGGTTTTTGAAAAGCTACAAACAGCTGTTTTGTTTTTCTGAATGGTTTTATTCTGTCTATATAGTACATTAGTGCTCTTTTAATGTCTAATGTATGAAGAGCTTTTTCTCCACAGAATCTGGCTGTGGGAAGAAGACTGGTAGTTCCACTGTTTGATTTATATAAAAAGGCGATACCACCTTTGGAAGAAATTTTGGGTTTGTTCTTAGTACAACTTTATGTTTGTGTACTTCTATGAACGGTTCTTCAATAGTGAATGCTTGAATTTCACTGACTCTTCACAATGACGTAATTGCGACTGGGAAGGCAACCTTCCATGTTAAGAATTTCATTTGGCATGAGTGCATAGGTTCAAATGGTGGGCAATAAGTTGCGTAAGCGCTATGTTTAAGTTCCAAGAGGGTTCCTGGGTGGAATGATGCGTTTTAAGCCTTCCATGAAAGCTTTAATAACAGGAACTCTAAACAAGGAGCTGTGCAGTATATTTTGTAAATATGGTGAAATTGCAGTAAGATGTATTTTTATGGAAGAGAATGCTAAATTTGATTTCTGTAAATGAAGTAAATAGCATACAATATCTTGTATTGATGCTGTAAGAGGGTCAATCTGTTTAGATTGACAGTAATATACAAATCTTTTCCATTTGTTAGCATAGCACTGTCTAGTAGTGGATTTTCTGGCTTGTTTAATAACTTCCATACATTCTGATGGCAGTTGTAAATATCCAAACTCTATGGCCTCAGGAGCCAAATCGCCAGATTGAGTGTGTTGGGATTTGGGTGCCTGATTTGTCCTTTGCTTTGTGTCAAGAGGTCTGGCCTGTTTGGGAGTTTGGAGTGTAGTACTACTGACAGGTCTAACAATGTTGTGAACCACGGTTGACGGGCCCACATTGGTGCTATGAGTATCATATTGAGTGCGGTTTGGCGCAATTTGTGGACTACAAACAGAATGAGTGGGAGAGGGGGAAAAGCGTAAACAAGTATCCCTGACCAATTGATCCATAGAGCATTGCCCTTGGATAGGGGATGTGGGTGTCTGGATGTGAAGTTTTGGCATTTTGCGTTTTTACTTGTGGCGCAGTGGTCTATGTTTGGTGTTCCCCATTGTTGAAAGTATTTCTGGAGTACTTGAGGGTGAATTTCCCACTTGTGTGTCTGTTGATGATTTCTGCTGAGAACATCTGCCAATTGGTTGCGTATCCCTGGAATGTATTGTGCTACCAGGTGAATTTGGTTGTAGATTGCCCATTTCCAAATTTTCTGGGCTAGAAGGGAGAGTTGGGACGAATGTGTCCCTCCTTGTTTGTTTAGGTAATACATGGTTGTCATATTGTCTGTTTTGAAAAAGGACATTCTTCTGTGTGAGAAGAGGCTGAAAAGCTTTGAGTGCTAGGAAGACAGCTAACAATTCCAAGTGATTTATGTGTAGCTGTTTGTGTTTCGCATCCCATTGTCCTTGAATGTTGTGTTTGTTGAGGTGAGCTCCCCAACCAATCATCGATGCATCTGTTGTAATTATGGTCTGAGGCATAGGGTCTTGAAATGGCCGCCCTTTGTTTAGATCTGTGGAATTCCACCACTGAAGGGACATGCATGTTTGGCGGTCTATCAACACTAGATCTTGAAGTTGACCATGTGCTTGTGACCGTTGTTGTGCAAGGCACTGTTGTAAGGGATACATGTTTAGTCTTGGATGTGGAACAACTGCAATACATAATGCCATCATGCCTAACATTTTCATGACAAATCTGACAGTGTACTGTTGATTTGTCTGTATCTGTGTGATTATGTCCTAGAATGCTTGTATTCTTTGCATATTTGGACATGCTAGCGCTTTGAGTGTTTAGTATTGCACTGAGATACTGTTGTATTTGTGCAGGGTGTAGATGCGATTTTTGGTAATTTATTGCGAACCGTAGGCTGTGCAGGATTTGTACAACGTAATGCGTATGGTTTTGACACTGCGTATGATCGTTTGATTTTATTAGCCAATCGGCTAGATATGGAAAGACATGTATAAGTTGTCTCTTAGGTAGGCAGCAAATACTGCTAGGCACTTCATTTTCATTGTGAAAACCCTGGGTGATGTTATTCCGAAGGGCAACACTTTGAACTGATAATGTTTTCCCTGAATGACAAACCTGAGATATTTTCTGTGCGCAGGATGGATGGGTATATGAAAACACGCATCCTGGAGGTTTAATGTTGCCATGAAATTGTGTTTTTGGAGTAGTGGGATAACATCCTGAAGAGTTACCATGTGAAAATGTTCTGACAGGATGCAAATATTGAGGGTCCTGAGATCTAATATTGGTCTGAGGGTGCCATCTTTTTTGGGAATCAGGAAGTATAGACAATAAACTCCTGTCCCTATTTGATCTTGTGGGACGGCTTGTATTGCTTGTTTGAGTAAGAGAGATGTGACTTCTTCCTGTAACAGATTGATGTGTTCTGTGGACAGTGAGTTGTTTTGGTGGAATGTTTGGGGGAGTTTGTATCAATTCTAGGCAATAACCATTGCGGATAATTGATAGTACCCAATCGATTGTGGTAATGTTTTGCCAACTGGTGTGGAACTGTTGCAGTCTTCCCCATACAGGAGAGGTGTGGAGTGGAAAGGGATAAGCCAAGTCACTGCTTAGGGTGCTGTAAAGTTTGTTTAGAAGTTTGAAACTTCCCTCTATTTTTGGGATACTGCCCCCTATATGTGCCCCTAAAACCATCTCGTTGGTATTGTGGTTGGTAGGTTGGTTTTGCCTGCGATGTGGATGCCTCTACTGTTTGAGCTCTAAATCCACCTCTAAACTAAGGTTCCTGAAAGGATCCCCTGTATGGTGTGGTGTATAGTGCACCCATTGCTTTTGCAGTGTCTTAATCTTTGCACAATTTCTCAATTGCAGTGTCAACTTCTGGGCCAAATTTTCTTTTTTTTTAACAGCATATTTAACACCGCTTGCTGGATTTCTGGTTTAAAACCTGAGGATCTGAGCCATGCATGCCTCCTTATTGTCACAGCAGTGTCGACACTCCTCGCAGCTGTGTCTGCTGCGTCTAGGGCAGATCTAATTTGATTATTGGTAATGGCTTGCCCTTCCTCCACTATTTGCTGTGCCCTTTTTTGATGTTCTTTGGGAAGATGCTGGATTATGTCTTGCATCTCATCCCAATGGGCCCTGTCATATCTAGCGAACAACGCCTGTGAGTTAGCTATCCTGCACTGATTCTCTGCCTGGGATGCAACTCTCTTCCCTGCAGCATCAAAATTCCTTCTTTCTTTATCTGGTGGTGTGCATCACCTGATGACTGAGTTTGTCCTTTTTCTGGAAGCGCTTACTACTACCGAATCTGGGGGGATTTGTTGAGTTATGTAATTAGGATCAGAGGGAGGGGGTTTGTATTTCTTCTCTATCCTGGGAGTAATTATTCTTGCTTTAACTGGCTCATTAAGCGTCAGCGTGTTTTAGCATGTCTGGGAGCATGGGGAGCGACTGGTATTTTGAATGTGTGGAGGAGAGTGTATTAAACAAAAAATTCTCCTCCAACGGTTCAGTGTGCATGGTGACACCATGGTATGCTGCAGCCCTAGCTAAAACCTGATTGTACACCATACTATCCTCAGGTGGTGAAGGTTTAGAGGGATAGGAGTCCGGGTCGGAGTTGGGAATGGGATCTGGATCATAAAGATCCCATGGATCTACATTATCCTGTTGTGAGTCAAATGAATGTGATGGTGACTGCACTGGTGTAGGACTGGTAGGAGGAGAGGTATGCAGATGTGGAGTGTGAGGAGGAGAATGAGGAGGAGAAAATTGAGGTGGAGAAAATTGAGGTGGAGAAAATTGAGGTGGAGAAAATTGAGGAGGTGGTGTTCTCTCCTTTGGCTTTGGCTGGAGGCTGCATAGTGTCCAATTCCTCCTGAAAGGCTAATTTCCTCTTATGTTTTAGAGGAGGTGCTGTTAGGATTCTGCTGGTTTTCTTGTGGATATGAATCCTGGCTTGCCTCTCATCGATTACTTCAAGTATTGGCTGTACTTAAGTCTCCTCTTCAGAGGTTTTGTGGCTTTCTTTTTGTCTTTTTGAAAGTCCATGTTCCTCTGTGTAGCCTGCTCTTTTCGGTTCCGAAGCCGGCTTTTTCGGTATCGAAAAAGATGGTGTAGTGGATGTTCTCGGCTCCGAGAGGGATTTCTGAATTTTCAACTCTGAAATACGTGGCTTACTCGAGTCGGACACGGAGCCTTTTATAGACTCCGATGGTTTCGGACGAGTGGCCTTTTTCGGTGCCGAACTGGCAGTTTGGTGACCGGATGTCTTTTTTCAGGCCGTGCCATGGCCTTCCGGCAATGGCCTACCCAAGGCCTTATGCTTGTGTCTTTGTGATGGTACAGGGGCAGGCGTACTCACATGCTGTCCTGCTGTGACCAGTCTGTCTTCCTCAGAATCTTGGTTGGAGTCAGAACCTCGGACGGAGTCTGCTGTCTGCATGGTCTCTTCCTCCTCGACGTCGAGATGTTCAGAGCTTCTGGACGCCATCTCGAGTCTTCATGCCCTCCTGTCTCAAAGCGACTTTTTAGATCAGAAAGATTGACAGGCCTCACAATTTTCTTCCCGATGATCAGGTGACAGGCAAAGATTACAAACGAGATGTTGGTCTGTATAAAGGAATTTTGCGTGGCACCGAGGACAGAATCAGAGTGGAGTCTGATCCATGAGGCTTCCACTCGGTGAGCCCGATTAGGCCCGAGTTGGGCGCGCGTGCCCCGAAGGGCGAGTGAAGTGGTCTTCTCCGACGGTACCGATGTGGCAATGGAAGATGTAAACCCGATCGATACAATACCAACGAAAATAAGGCGTTTTCTAAGTTTTCCGAATCATCACTTTCGGAGCGAAAGGAAACACATATGAACACGACGGCGTAAAGAAAACAATCTAACATGGAGTCGATACCCAAGCACAATGGAACCGAAGGAGTCACTCGATCCCGTGACTCGAAAACACCTTGTGGGGCTCTGGGGCATCTGGGTGCAGAGGTGCTTTACAGAGTTGGGTGCCCTGTTTGTTTCAACGGCAAACAGTCCTGGGGAAGAAAAGCTTCTTGTGAAGACTGAGGGGCCAGTTCGACTGAACCAAAAGTGCGTCAAGTCTTGCGAAGCTCGGAATATGGTGACACCTTTGGTTTTCTTCTCTCCGGTCTGGGGGGGGGGGGGGGGCAACCTGCATAAAAAGGCTGCAGGCATGGACTGGGGGTCCAGTCCAATTGAACCAACAAGTGGGCTCAGGTCTCACAAGGCTCGGGATGTGGGGACACATTTGGTACTCTTCTCAGTTCAGGGCACCCGGGTGCTGAGATGTAGTGGACCATTGGATTTCCATCATCGGAGGCAGTCGCGCTAGAGGGGGGCCTGCAGAAAGAGGCTGCAGGTGTTAGCGGGAAGTCCACAGTGGGCAAGCTCAAGGTGGGCTTAGTTTCTGGAGGGCCTGGGGACCACGTTGAAACCGTTGGCCCACTTCGGCTCAGGTAGGAGGCACGGGTGCAGTGGTGTTGTCTACTGTTGTGTTTTAGTTGGTCCAGAGTCCTCAAGATTCTTCTTGGGTGCCTGCAGGGAAGTATCTCCGCTATGCCACGGGAGAGCCTGGTGCTTTTAGAAGTGCAGGCAGTCCATCCAGGCTTCTCGAGGCTGTGAAGCTGCAGGACAAGACAACTTCGGCACAATGGTATGGTCTGCCAACAGGCTGGCAGGGCCAGGCTGACTCAGTAGCTGCTTCTCTGTTCTTGCTTTTCATGGCTCTTCAGTCTCCTCCTTTTTGGGTCCAGAGAATCTGTCTTGTGGTTTTGGGGAGCCAACTAAATACTGAATTTAGGGGCGTTTAGGGGAGTGAAGGGTAGTACCCAATGGGCTACTTACCCTTGGGGGCCTACACTCTCTATATGACCACTTCCTGTGAGGAGTGGGCATATTCCTATCCCAGAAAGCCTAGTTCCAGCCAAAAACAGGATGGTGGAACCTTTCCTCGAATGTCCACCTTGGATAGCCATCATAGGGTGTGGTTGGCAGAGGAGGTACACGCCTACTGGCTAGCTAATTTTCCCACCTGTCCTGGTGCCAAATGAGCCTCAGGAGGGTGCCTATACCCAGGTCTAGGGAAGCCGGCGAGTTTGCATACTAAAGGCGATAGGGCCTTTTAGGCCCCTGGCCTTAGTATGCAGATCTGCTAGCCATTCTGCAGGAGTGGGTGACAACAACCCTCTTCGGAGCAGGGATTCTTTCTGACATCTGAGAACACGGACTCTCACATCCAGGGGGTCAGAAACCTGTCTGGTAATGGCAGGCTGGTTGAAACTAGTCAGTCAACACATCAAGAGACTTTGGGATTCAGGGGGCACACCTCTAAGGTGCCCTCTGGGTGCACATCATAATTCTGAGGCTGGTATCGGTCTGGGTTTATTAAGACGAAGTGTTTGATACCAAACGCCATAGGGTTCAGTAAAGCTTTTATGTGACTGGGTCTCTCGTGTTGATGAGGGCCCAGAACATACCTCAAGATGGCTTCCCTGTTAATTTCCAATGTTCAGCAATGGGGCTGATCACCACATGGGCATATCTGCTTGAGCAGTTATTCCCACACATCAAGTGTAACATATCCTGCCTTACGGTTCCAAGGTCTTCTTTAGGGGTGACAAATATACTTAGCTGCAGTGATAGTGACATGGTGCACCATGGGTGTGCCATGTGTTTTCACCTGGCTTGCACCAGGACACGCAGACTGCAATGGCAGCTGTGTGCTTCTCGTTTTTAGGTGAGATCCTTGAGTGTGGCACAATACATGCTGCAGCCCTTAGGGTCCCTCTCCTCTACCCAAACCCCAGGAGCGGTCGCGCCTCGCTTAACTGTGAAAGGGTGAGGCGAGGGGTTTGGGGTTGAAAGGGGGTTAACATTTAACTTTAAAAAAAGTAAATAAATAAAAACTTACCTCATCTGTTGCCGTGCCGTTCCCTCATTGTTGCTGCAGTTTATTATCCCTTTGTGGTGAAAGGTTTACAGCTTCTGCAGGAGGGGTGGGGAGGGTGGAATGGAGGAGCCACCCCTGACCAGGAGTACCACTTATTAGGGACTTACACAGGTCGAGGAGTGCCATTTGTACACAATGTTGCCTGTTTTTAGGGAAAGAGCACTGGCACTGCAGACCTGTTTAGCAGGGACCCACTGCACCACAGTCGAAAACCCTCAGTACCAGTAGAAAAAACGTCATGGGGTGACCATGTCAAAAGGGGCAATGTCCTACAACTGGAATTAGATAAAAGTACATTTCCAGTATCAAAACACCCAAAGGAGCTTATTAGTGTAACCCATTATAAGCTACCTCCATGTGGGAACAGCTAAAATGTTACCTTGCTCCAGCAAAGGTACGCGTGGTCCTTATCACAAACACAAATTAAAGTGTTTTACAACAACAAGTTAGGTAATCAGTCTGATGATTAAACTGAAACAAACAACTCTCACAAAGGCTTGACATCCTTGGGATAGCTTATGTAGGTCATATTGGACAGCTGCCTTCTGTAAATCAACAAACATATCTTGGTTTCTGTCATTTGCTGCATATTTCTCCGAGTGTGATCACAATTACAGAAACCACTTGCAGTATTACAAAATGTTTGCTGTTTCTACTAGTACTGGGGAAGAGCTTGTAGTTTTTTGGCTGACAAAGGACTGGAATCTGCTGCATAAGCTTTAGCTAAGGTACTACCTGACGTGTGGATGAAACTATGTTTCACACATCCATTTCTTTGGCAAGCACATTGAATCACTACAAGAACAAATTAACCTCATGGGTTCTTTGCTCAGGCTTATTCTGGTTTCATTTCTAACAGATTTGGTAGCTTCACATTTCCAATGATACTTGAACAATTTATAAACACAGCCAATGAGACACAGCCCAGCACCACATAAAACATTGTACCATTATTCTTTTATAAAAGTTCCAGAAATAACATGTGCCTATGCACCCAATTTTCTACAGGAACACAAGATACTGCCTGTTGTTTCTATTATTCAACAGCATTCTATTCACCTGCTTGTTTTAAATTTTATGGACCATCAAGGTATACATTTTGGAATGCATCCATTTCTTTGATTATAGGATGAGGAACTTAATCCAGACTGGTTCATGTGCATTTATACCTGCTTGCAGATATTAAATGGACTTGACATTTCCCAATTATCCTTGCAGAAAACAACATGATTGATTTTTTTTGCACACTAAGAAATACACACTGCATTAGTTCCTCTGCAAAAATTATTCCAAACTTTGCAGATTGGCTATTGGGTCGGCGGCCCTTGATCAAGAAAAATATTTATGGTCGAAAGGACTTTTTAATAATATTGCTTCCAGTGGGCAGTACTGTTAACCTATGCAACCAAATGACTATGCTAAGCTCTTTCAAATGAAAACTGTCACGTCATTTAGCCAACAGGTTGGATTCTCAGCACTTTCCTATCAACCATTACAAACTTTTGTAAAGAGAAAGTATTCCACTTATATGCTCATGAATACTCCATTGGAGATATAAAATCTCACGTGTGAAAACTCACCTATGCAAACACCTTGGGTGTCAATAGTTCCTTTCAGGACTCTAATTATAAAGCATAAACATGGTCTGCTTAGACATTTGCTTTCAAACTAAACTACTGAAATCAAGCAGTGGTTAATCCTCTTAAATTAGTTTTTTATTATGGCTCAATCGTTTTCCCCACTACTTTCAAGAAATATTATTTAGCAATTGTTCATATTTATGATTTTTTCTTTCCCAAAGTCCCATTTGTTAGGTCAATTGTCAAAGCTAAGTTTTTTCTTACCGCTGCGAGTTGGACATTCGAAAACGGACCTGTTCAATGGCACTTTTTACCAGGGGATCATCTGGATTTACAGAAGGATGGACGACAAACTGAACCTAAAAAATATTTTTCAGAAAAAGTAAGTAAATACTTTAATAAATTTCATTTTATAATACATTGCTCTGGAGAGAACCATGAACAAAAACAGAAATCCAAGTATTGTTAATGCAATAATGTCTCACAGGAGAGTGGTTTATATAGTTACTCACTTTCTGAATGTTCTTAATTTAAAGCAGTAAATAAGGGTTACCTTAATTGATACTCATTTTGTAGGCACTTTCACATATGCTACCGGTGGATATCCTTTACAGCTACTGGCAGGGACAAATACTGGACTAGTCTTGCCAAGAGTCACTCTTCAAGCGTTAGAATAATGCATTTAGGTGCTTGATACCACATACCTGCACCAAAACCTAATGTCATGCTATTTATTGCACCTTCTAGTATCTAAGTTGATTAAGAAGTTCAGTTTCAAAATAGTCAATCAGCAGACATTTTAATTTTAAAATCATCACTGCTGCAGCCAGGTGGCTATTGCTTGGAGTCGAGTAGGGGTGAAGTTGTCATGGTTACAGCTATTCTGCTTTTCGTACATGGCTGAAGGCTGGGCATGCTGCCCATAAATTCACCATCTTCTGCTTACCCATGTCTGTCACCTAGAAAACTATCAATGAAGTGAGGGTAGTAAGAGCTCTCTGGCTGGAGCCTGGGTTTGACATGCAGCATCTGCATTGCAGTGCACGTGGTGGAGTTAGATTCTGCCAGTCCTGAGAGTTGCTTGGTGATGTTCCCATTGAGTAGGACTTCATCCTCAGCCAGCCACAGCCCACTTCTGCCAACGTGAGGGGCTAACTTTCCACTGTTGAGCCTTAGGCTCTCGAACAAAGCAGTCACACAGAGACTAAGCCTCTGATTACAAACTCATTTGGAACACTCATTGCCCCTTGCAGTAAGGAACTAGCTTCCTTAATCTGCAACTGTTGGTTACCAGCCTCTTACCAAAGCATCTATTGATATACTGCAGAAGGTACAGTTCGGAGTACTCAACTAACACTAATTTAACCAAAGGATAGCCACACTTTGGGATGGACAATATACGTCTAAATCTTAATGTTGCTTTCAACGATGTTTCCTGCCATTGTGAACTTAATGTTTGAATCAATATTATTAAACTACACTAGCCAATATAACATTTTCTAGCTTTTTTAAAGTGTCAGTTCTATTAAAGACACAAAGGCGAGGATTATGCTTTACTTTCTTTGATTAATTTAAACAGCAGCCATGTCAAACATTATCCAACTACAAATCCCATGAACACATGGGGAAAAGAAAAGTTCATCACAGTTCAACCAATCAGGGTACACATATCCCCTTAAGTCCTCTGTTCCGGTTGCTTCCTCCTCTTTCTTCGTGCGACAATCTGCTGGACAGGTACCCTTTACTCCTGCTTGTTCAAATAATTCCCTGTGTACAAGAAAACTATGTTGAGAACATGTCCCCAATGTTCATAAGGCCATGCACAACCACGTAAACCTGATAACTGTATATTGATATCATGTATCTGAAAAACCCACATTCATTGTATTACAAGGGCATACAATAATAAAGATATTACTTACACCAATTATGCACGCTCTATAATCACCAGCGGGGTATACTGGGTGGGGGGCTGGGGGGTCATTGGTAACGAACAGTTGGTCCCCGACCATTGGGGGATAATACTCATCTGTCACCTTAATAGAATTTAAGTTTTCCGTTAGGAAAGCTAGGTCATTTTATATTCTATGTCGGGGCTGGAGACAAGGATTTTGCTAGTTCAAAGCTCACCAACCACCAGATCTGCTACATTAGGAAGTGGTTCAGAACAGAAATGCCTGAACATTGAGTTGAATGACCAATCCGCTGCCTTCATCATGTCTTCAAGCGTGCACCCAGGGAGAATACCTTAGAGGCAATCGCTCCTCTGATAGAATGTGCCACAAACATTTTTGTATCTATGCCTTCTTCCTGCATGGCCCATCTAACCCATCTAGCGGTGATAGGGAAGGGCACAGATTGGTGTAGTTTTCTGAGAGCTATAAGGAGTTGTCGTTTTCCAGGGGTACAGATCTTCCATCATTGCTTCACAAGCCTTAATGCATCTCACCATGCATAGTTTCAGAGAATCTGGGAAAGTCTGTCTCAAAACACGGAAGGTTATACCTTCTGGAGTGAACACTCATCCAGTGATGTCTAACGCTCTGACATCAGATACTCGTCTACAGGAAATCAAGCATAGGAGGGAGGCTAACTTGACCTACAATTGCTCCCTAGAAAGGTATTTAATCCGAGGCCAGGAAATAAACAGGCTCAATACTCCATTAACATCCTACAGGACTTAGTATCTCAGTTCAGGAGGAAAGGATAGACGTTTAAGTAATTTCTGGACCAAATAATGTTCTCCCACAGGGAGGCCCTCAATCTGAGGTTGCCCCACCAATATCGCTGAGCAGAAGGTATTCACTGTTCTTTAGGCCAAGCCCTCAGTTGCCAGTTCAGCTACAAAATTCAGGATACTGACAATTTCAATCCCCACAGGATCCAAGCGACTTTGACAACATCAACGCATCCATCTGGATCTAGAGCAAGGCAATCAATATCTCTTAATTGTGCTACTAGCCCATGTCTTGGAGTAGGTCTGCAGCCTGGATCCAGAGTCCTAGGGCATGCCATAGTCCCTGGTAATCCTCCACGCCATAAACTGCAGCAAAACCTCCAGAAACGGATAGTGGGGATTCCCTGAGGGTTCCTTGAGGAGAGATGGGAATAGGGGTAGACAGACTGGAGAATCCCAAGGAATTTCTTTCAGAACTGGAAACCACACTTGAAGCCTCCACAAGGGGGGTATTACCACCAGAATCACTAGTCTCCAGACTTGGATGGAGAGTCACGTAATCAAGGAGAAAGGTGGGAAGGCATATCCTGACTCCACCTCCCAGTTCTGCTGAAAGGCATCCGCTGCGTGCGTGGATGGATCTGGCCTTCAACTGAAGTATTTGGCCACTTGGTGGTCCAATCAAGATGCAAACAGGAATTAAAACCACTCACTGGATTCCTTGAGATTGAAGAAAGGTTTCGTCACCCCGCTGCGTTTGTTCACCACAAATAAATTGCTCATAAACCAGTAAGGATGGG
Organism: Pleurodeles waltl; assembly: GCF_031143425.1. Lineage (NCBI taxonomy): Eukaryota > Metazoa > Chordata > Amphibia > Caudata > Salamandridae > Pleurodeles > Pleurodeles waltl. Next base: position 445,195,816 of record NC_090449.1, read on the forward strand.
GATGTGTCTGGACTATAGCCCCTTTGGAAAGGAGATCCTGGACTTCTCAATCGACCAAGGAAGTCTTGTCGGAGAAGTGTAAAGGAGAAGGGTACAGTGCTGAACAGGGAAGCTGTAAAACGATATACAACCACTGGATGATCTGCAAGACCCAAGCATCAGATGTCAGGGATTTTCACTTTGACAAAATCTGCAGGCTGCCACCCCACCCCAAATCTTACATGGGAAAAAGGGATTACACACACCATAATCCACCTTGCTGGTGGCCTTCTCTGGAGGCCCTATGTTGAGGTTATTTGTGGGTGGGTAAAACCCAGCAAAACTGGGCTTGATCCTGCAATTGCCCAAGCCTACAGGCTTGGCCCTGGAACGAGGCCTGATGTCAACCATGGCCAGCCAAGCACCCCCTCCAACGGACAGCCTGGATGAAAACCTGTGGATTCAATATTTTTTTTTCTATGGAGGACTGAGCTTTGTCCAATGAATTGAATGTGGTGACAAACTTAACTCTTCAATAAAAGGATCACGAATAGGCCTCCCTGTGCCACTAGGCCTGTCTCAGAGGTGGCCAGATCTTCCAACTTCAGATCTATTTTAATGAGCAGCGACCTCCAACGTACAGTTAGCCTTGCCAAGTAATTTTATGGCCCTCTGTGCCCAGCCTGACAGGACTTCTGCGGAGATAAGGGATCTGTAGTCCTTGGCATTCTCCCCCATATCCAATATTTTGGATCAGGTCTGGCAATGCCAAGGTGCCTGTCCTGACAGAACCACCAAGAGTGGTCTATGCCCTTCTTAGGGTCACATATGCAGGGGTCTATTTCTGGGATAAGGGCAACTTTACCTGGCAGAGATGAACAGGGACACACTGTAATGAGACGGCTGGGGACCTCTTTATTAAGAGCTTTTCTCAATCTCTCTGCCATGTATGTTGCCACCTTGTCTGTAGGGGCCCAATCAGATGACCAGGGATGCAAGAAGCCTTCTGTGTCAAGCATGTCCAAGTCTAACAGGCATGGTCTTGTCGCAGTCGGATGGCGGAACAGGAGCGCCATGGCCAGTCTGAGTTTAAATCCCCCCCATCCGAGGCAAGTAGTTATCATCATCCAGTGTATGGAGGCAAGTGATGTAGCTGGCCTTAAGTTGGGTTTTTGAGGCACAGAAAAAAAGGGGCAGAGGGATATACATTGGCTCTGGGAGGTTACTGTGACCAAGAAAGGCATGCTTCTGCCAATCAAAGGCATCCAAGTCAACACCTGGGTAGTGAGCGCACTTCTTTTTTGAAGTCTGGGAGTCTGGGGCATCTGTTTAACCCGTAGGGGCAAGGGTTGGTGATCCTTTGGCTTCTTCCCTCTGATCGAGAGGTTGTAGGTAGAGCACAGCTAGATTGAGGAGTTTTTCCTCCAGGGGTGCCACAGCCTCAGCCTCCAAAACCACCCTCTGTATGGAGGCATCCATGTCCTCACAAAAATCGTCAATGTGGAAGTAAGTAATAGGTTCTTCTTCCATGTAGGAATCCTTGCATGTCCTCCATGTTGGGAGCACTGTATACTGGCTGGACCAGTTAAAAAAAGGGGAAAAAAAGAGGCTTTAAGGCACAATACGGAAGCACAGTAGATTCCAGCATGATTCCTTACACTGTGCCAAAAAATAATGCTGGTATTGAACAGTTTGCAGACTAATATTAAATTATTTGTTATTTAATATGCCTAGATGCGGTGTCCTAGCACACTCTATTGGGGCCGGTGTGTATTCACTCAGCGCAGTCAGTGCATGATTCGTATTCAGCGATGCTCGTCAGTCTTGAATACAGACTCCTGTATGGGGCGCCAACGTGTGCACTTGTGTGAGGGAAACCAACAGCCAAAGGCCAAATATGGACCCCATTTAGGGTTGTCCCACTCCAGGCAACTCTGGGCACGAGTGAGGCAAGTGGTCGCTCGTGCTAATCCAATCGCTGCCTTGAAAATTCGTCAGAACTGCACGATTGTTGCTTACATGCAGAAATAAAAGCCTCAGAAGAGACATTTGGGTGCCACTAGCTGTCGTAAGACTGCGCAGCACAGCCCAACAAGCCTCTGACAGACGGGTGCCCCTGTGGTTGCGCGGGGCCTCAAACTCAGAAGGGAGTGAGCTCTTCTGCGGTGCGTACACATTACCTAAAGACAATAGAATGGAAAAAAAAAGCATAACAGCATAAGTAAATTAAACACTTAGAACAGAGAAGTATGGCCCACTGATCTACTTAACTGACAGCTGCAAGGAGCAGCGATGAAAGAGAAGGAAGCAACAGAATAGAGGACTTTAAAGGGGATATGTGAACCCTGGTTGGAAGAACTGTGATGAACTTTTCTCCCAATTGTTCATGGGATTTACAGTTTTAGAATGGTTGACCTGGCTGCTTTTAAAATAAAGCAAAGAAAGTAAACCATAATCCTCGCCTCCGGCCCTGACAAAGAACTGAAACAACTAAACTATAAAATATGTATAGAAGGTATATCTGTATTAAGGTACACAAACTCTAATTAGTTTTACATGTCTGTTTACTATTACTAAACATGCATAACTAATATTAAAGCATGATAGTCAGATCCAACATCACCGCATCCAGTACTTTTAGTACAACCTGTAATTCCAGTACCAGAACTCATACAACTCTGCCAAACCACTTTAACCATGCTCTTGAACTCCCACTGCCATATCAATACTGAAACCAACATACTGCAGCCCTCAGCCAAAACATTTTATTACTGGCTTGCTTCAACCTGTGCTATTCTAGTACATGGATCGATACATAGCTCTGTCAAAGCATGTATATCCTGACCTAGAATATATCCTGTATTTAGCACAAGTTTAAAAGACTAACTGGAGTGTTTTCTTCAGTGGTAAAAAAAAAGTGACTTGTTCACGAGAGTCAGTGGAGTGACTGGTTTGGGGGATTTGACAGAAGAGGATACTGGAGTGTCATGATTGGCAGAGGAGGTTAACTGGAGTAATTGTAAGGTAGAAAGAAGTTGAGGCTGTCTAAAGTTAAGAGTTTCAGAAATTACTTGAGACAGGATAAGGAATGGTTTGAAATATAACCTAATGGAATAGTTGAAAGAGAGACGTAACAACCCTGTCAAGCCTCTCTCCTGGTTGGGTTGTCCTTTAGAGATATCTTGTTTCCTATTCTTCCAAGGTCAGCTGAGGCAGTTTTATCCCACCACAACGGGTTTGTGTTTATCCACTTCAGAATTCTATTCAAGATTCCCCTGCAACCACCACAGTCACAACACAGTCTGGGTTTAAGAGGCAGTAGCCATCTTCAATCACATTGCTAGTACAAGCTGAAGACCCTTGCCACTGAAGCACTATTCAAAATACAAACAGCAAGGGAAAAGATGGAGCAGTTCCAATGTACCTGCATGACTCAAGTTCACTGGAGGAAAGCCAAGGGCTACCTAGACAAATATGGACAGCTTTTCCAAACTGAGAAAGGCATTCATCCCAACACAGGACACCCACAATGGTAGGGAAGGGGTAATTAGCCCACTGAGCCATCTCAAAAAAGCAACGATGTAAAACAGATGCATTTCAATCACTAAATGTGCTGCAAAACAATAAGAAATGCAGTAGCCTGTTGCCAAATGTCCTTTTTATGCGAGTAAATATTCAAAGCAATGAGCTGGGGTGTCTGACTAGACACTTATCCAATAAACAGGAGTTTGGCTGTGGGTGCAAAACAGACTGAGGTCACACACAACAATGAAGGCATTAACAGATTTGAGGATAGCTAAAAAAAAAGTTACCGGATGCTCGTGTCATCAGTCCCACTCATTTCCATGTTTCACAAACACTAGCAAGAAAAGGCAAAGCTAGATGGAGCATAATAATCTAGGTAACCACTACCACAAAAACAACAACCATGATAAATCAGTAATGGGAGGAGAGCATGTGAATCTGCAGAAAGCTTCATTATTTATCAGAAAAACATGCCAAGAGTAAATAACCTGTTTTTCAAAATTCTTGCAGATTTTTCATCTACCCAAAGAGCCATCAGGCGGGTTTAACTGCACATGATGAAAATAAAGTGACCACTGTGATGTTGATGACATGTAAATTCTATTGTGGAATGGGATGTGGATAGAATGGTGGTTGGCAGGCTCTGAGGCAGCTGCTTCAGGGCTGTTGAGAGATGAAGTGTTCTTAATAAAAGTGAACTGCTCACCTATCTTGTTCAGCGTCTTTAAAGAGTATTTTTGAATTTCACATTGGTGATGAGGAACCCACTTGTTTTCAAAAGACAAAGAACACTCAACATGAAGCACGACTGGTGAAGCTGGAAGCGGCACTGGAGCGAACTTTGATACTTTCTTATGGAGCCAAGCAGAACAATACTGAGAAGCAAGGGGATGCAATAAACCTATGTGATGAGCCAAGTTATGGTGCACCATGCCTGTCTTGGGAGGCCATGTTGGTGGAGAAGAGTTAGCGAAGCGGTGGAACGCATCTACGTTTCTCAGTGAGAAAAATAAGCTCTAGCTCTGAAAGTTACAAAAACAATGGCAGAGCAAAGTTCTTCTAACAAGGTCTATTGTCTGCAGAAAGTTACGGGCTAACGGTGATGCAAAAACTAAGCCCATCTGTTTGAAAATGTTGATATCGTTGACATGCAAGTGGCCATTTTCGATCATTGGGAGAAGTATCAGTGAGATTAATGTGAATCACACACTACTGAAAGAGTGAATTACGGCTTACACGGGTTGACAGGAACACTCGGTCGACCTACACAACGGTAGTAGTGTGGTTAGGCCCTTCACAAATGGATAGGCACACCTCTAGTTGACCCATTTGAGCTTTTTGGATTTGTCCTTATTGTGGAGGAGCATATTAAAATCATGGTAGCCTGTCCACATTGATCGCCACACTACCATTCAAGTCAACAAAGTGTGGTAGGCACAGCCATTAGGCTTGGACGGATTATTGGGAAGATAATCTGTTTATGCTGGAGAAAGCTCTGGAGCAAATAAATGTTTTTTTAGGGTTTTTGAGAGACCACAATGTCTTTATATTTAATTATGTATAATCACTGTAGAGTAAAAATTGTACTTACAGTAAGAACAACTAGATAGACTTTTTGGTGTACATACGTAGGAAGAGATTTCAGAGGAGGGTTCTTTTTGAAGGGAAAATGCAGAATGTCACACCCCCACCGTTCTTTTTGTGTACCCCTGGGGAAACTTCAGTAAGGTGGAGTAAGTGAAAAAATATTTGGACATCATGCAAGGGTTTGTGGTTCGGTTTTGAGTGCATAACGAAAATGTTCATTATTGATGCATTGTCTGGGAAGTGAGGGGCCACAGATTTTACAAAATGTGCCAGAGTTGAGTGCAGAGGAACAAAGAATTAAATTAATATGAGATTTGTTTGTTAAAGCTAGATTGTTATTACCTTCCGAGGGTGAGTACTATAAAGGAAAGGTATAATTTTGAGTTGTTGGAACAGAGTAAAGAGGAGACAGTGGAACTGTACACCACTAGTTTCACGAAGCTAGCTGCGGCAAGTAAGTTCGGAGCTACAATTAAGGAAAGAAAAAGAGACCAGTTTGTATTGAAAAGTACACGTGCTAAGATCAGGGAAGGGTTGTGGCTGAAGGATGAACCACCACTTAAGGAAGTAATAATGGTGACAAAGAGAGTTTAACATGCACTCAAATGTGTGTCTGAGTTAAGCAATGCCAAAGAAAAACATTAAGTATTAACAGAGAAAGTGGATGAGGTGGTGTGTAAAGTCAATAGGAAAGAGCCTGTAAAAGATATAAGCATAAAGTTCACAGGAGAATATTTCAGGTGTGGGAGAAGTGGTCGTAGAGCAAATACAAGTGACTTTCCGGCTAACAAGGGCTGTGGAACAAAAGGGCTTTTGAAATGCTGCATGAATATGACACAAAAAAAACTGAGTAAAGAGGTAAATGAGATTTCACAAGAAACTGTATTTCAGTTCAGTGAACATTATGATCATCCCAGTGACGTGGTAAAAGTTGATGGAATAGATTTACTTGTTAGATTTGACTCATGTACACATTAACCATGTCTAGAAGCATGTATGAGAAATCTGTTGCGAATACTAATAAATTGAGTACAATCGATGTTGTTTCCCTTAGGGTATGGAGGAAAACACATCAAAATGTTGTGGTATTTTTAGACATGCTTTGAGCGGGGCGGTACATACATAACTGGGACAATTTTATGTCTCCACAAAAGGCGATGATTTATTCAGTTAGCCACATTAGAAATTGTTGGATGTAGTTTTAGGTCCCAATGCTAAACCACAGATCCAGATTCAAGTGACAGAACCAAATGTTAATGATTTTGTATCTAAATGTCCTGAACCATTTAATAAAAATTTAGGTTGTATGAAGGGTTATAAACAGGATATCATCCAGCGAAGAAAAAGTTGAATCCACCCTAAGAAGAAATGAAAACTTAACTAACAAAGTAATTCTATCTACCAAGTATAATGTTAAAGGATTGTGCAGGGCACTTTCGAGTCTGGTCCTTTGAAGGGCAGAAGTGAGTTTCGAATGAGAGGATTTTTCAATCACAAAACCACATTGTAACCATAGCAGATATCAGCGATGCCTACCCAAATTAGGCCCCCAAAGAGGACACAAAAAGTCTTAAAAGGAATGGCATTTATGCATTCCCCTTAAAAAAACAGATAACATGGATCAGCCTCCCAACCTGCTCAAAGACTGAAAACAGCAGATGTGTAAACACTTACCTTATCCAAAAGGAAACCCTTTCCTCAGCCAAGAAATAGAGGAAATCCAATTACAGTCAGAAAAGAAGGAAATTGTCTGCAGCAATATGCATAGGTCATTCAAGAGCCGGACACCTTGCAACAAGCGCACAGTCCACCCTCATCCATGTGACCACACAATAATAGAAGGCTTCTCCGCATTAAGGCAGACAATGGTAGTCTGCTTAAACTGGAGCACAACAGCCCCCTTTCCTGTCATGCTATCACCACATTGCACTACAATGCCTAGTTTCTGTACTTTCTGTTTTTGGATCTGTTTATTGACCTTGTATTTTGTGCATGACTTTTGAGAATTTGTTTAAAACCTTGTAGTCTTTTTTTCTTGGGTAGGTTCTTTTCTTCCTCTTCCAGGAGGCTTCTTTGACACCCTACTTATTACCAACTTCATATCTGTTTCATCAGAGTGAGGAAAGGTGTAATCTTAGGAAGGTCACACTTATGCTCCTGACCTAAGACAAGGGGGCAAGAGCTTCCACCCAGCCACAGCCTGATAGTTTATAATCTGTCAGGCCCACATAATCCAATATGTTATGCAAAGGAAGCACTGAGCAGACTCACTGATCCACCCTGGACTGTCACTGCACCAGTAACAGCAGACACTGAGTACAGGTGAAGGACACTTGCAGTCCTGAAATCACTATATTCACATAGGTGCAACACAATGGGTCAATGACTCATAAAATGTGACCATTCCCCTCGGTATCAAGACTTTATGCAATTATAACAAAACCCTGCAGCTCAAAATGATTGCAGCAGTGGAGTAGACTCTGCCGTAAAGGGGTATGGCTAGAGTTTGAAAAATAATTGAGCGACTAATGCTGAACCACACATCAAAAAAAACAGAGCTAAACATCAAAAAGACATGGTTACTAGTATGCACAGTTAACTATCACCAAAATATGCAAAGCAAGTGTCACTCTCCTCAGCCACTGCCTTCTTTGGATGGTGAACAATCCCTAGGGTGAAAACACTCACTGCTCTTTTTCTGCTTATCGCTCCTGTGTGTGCTGTGCTTTCCGAAGCCATAGGCAGCTCTGTTAACCGGTAGTATAACCAGACAGCATAACAAAGATACTCCAAACATACAAGATTGTGGCACACATTTTTGCTTCTAGTTGGTCCTGGATAAATTCTCACAGAGACTGCAAGGTGTACACCATTGAAGACATTGCAAAATCTTTGCTCAGTCCCCAAGTCAACACAGAGCAAGCGACTGACACTCAGTGGAACACATAATGAGCATTTGGCATGCTTCAAATGTTTAGCTAGTTAAACAGCAATATTGATTTATCTATTAATGTGTTTAGTGATTCCGCTTAGTCATCCTTGAAGTAACATGCACTGTGCACAGGACTACTCCCATGATGTGAAATGGAAAATAATGGCTAATATTCTTAGGGAAAAAATCAAAGGTATTCAACAAATCATACGCTCATTAAATTTATTCAGGATAAGATATGCCACTACTCCCTGCCCCATTACAGAAGTCAACTATAGGTGTCAGCTAGCATTTTGGCTTTTCCAGTGCTTTTTTATAATGCTGAAAAACATCTGGTAAAAAGACAAAAAATAGTTGGAATGCTGATGCTAGAAGAAAAACGTAATGGCCAACCTCAGTGTGAGTATATATGAAAAGACAGGGATGAAAAGGGGAAGCAGCACACAAGAAAATAGCAAGAAAACATATGCACTCATGCAGTGCTGAAATTAAAATAAAGAAGCTCCCTAAATGTAAGCAATGGAATGACACTAATCATCCTCTCAAAAGGAAGCAAGGACACAAATCATCCACAAAAATGATGGTAAAAAGGCTACACATTAGGGAAGGGACAAATACAAGAAGATGAAGGAAAGCCATCAAATAAAAAGCAAACAGGTAAGATCAACAAGAAAGCCAAGTATCAATAAGTTATTGTACCTAACAGGTCGAGAACAATTTGCTAAAATCTGTCTGTAGGCCTGACCTTAAAATGGACTGGAGGCAAACTATTCCAAGTAACAAATCTGTGCAATTAAATCCCAAGCCACATCTGGGGAACAAGGAAGCCACTTTACATGCAAGAAACCCTCAACACCTGGTTAACACACAGTGATCTCCGTCACCCTAACAAAACTACTCAAAGTCAACCTAAGATCCTTGTAAGGCTGGATGCCTTAAGTGCTCACTAAGGGAGACAGTCAAGGGGCATAGGGAGAAAAAACACTTGCAGATTAAAATGGAGACACTGACACTCAGAAGCAGACAAAGGAACATACAAATGATGGCCTCACACCAACGCTACAACACACATCCCAAACCAGATAACTATGCCATAACCACATTACATTAAACACTTTCACACAAGACCAGTCTACAGAGGATGTAACCACATCAGGACATACTGTCTCACACTAAGGAACATAACTGGGTTTTCCACCATTAACACCTTCACACACTATCAGACAAAAATAGGACAGGGTTATGCAGAATTATTCATATCATCCTACAGCAATACTAAATATTACCAATATCCTTCAAACCATACAATGCCACACCACTACAAATTACTGCTAGTCAACACCACACAACCTCACATAAATGCTTGCATCTTTTAACAACTTCCTTAAATCCACTCACACTGATGATTTGGGTGGATCTCAAAGTCAATACAACAAAGCTGAGTATATAAGTCCTAATCCTTTCAGTTGCTCCCTGCTGCTCTTAAATGGACACCATTGAGCTGATGAATAAGAAGATTAGTTACTTACCTGTAACTGTGCTGCTCCAGTATTGGTATCTTTCATAGATTCACATGCTTGAATCATCCCCCATTGAAGTGGGAGTCCAACAGTACTATAATAAAGCAATGTGTATCACTATAATAGATAGAATGGCATTGAACCATAGGTTTTATAGCCTATGTCCTTAAAAAAAAAAAAAAAAAATTAAAAAAAAAACAAGGGACCAAGCCAAATACTTCAGCCAGTTAGGCAATGGCACCCTGTAGAACACTCCCAACAAAGGTTGACTCCCTCAAATTTCCTATCGGAGGGGAGCCTGTAAGGGGAGGAGGGTGGGTCGTATGTGAATCTATGAAAGCTACCAATACGGCAGAACCATAGAGACAGGTAAGTAACTAATTTTCTTCTCCATTATTGGATTTTTCAGAGATTTACATGCTTGAATCAGAATAACAAGCAATAAAGGAAGAGAAGTAAAATCATACCATAACAGGTATTTAGCAGACGGTGGGAAAAGGTAAAGAGGCTCACCTTACTGAAATAGCCTATCCCACAGTCGCATCAATTCTTTACAAGTCTCCTCCAGGCAATAATGTTTCGTACAAGCGTGCCTGCTGGACTATGTTGCTGCTCAGCAGACATGCTGGAGAGGCACTCCAGCAAAAAAAGCTTTAGAAGTGGACACAGCTCTGGTTGAATAGACCTTGACTTTGTCCTGTAATGGCTTTCCTGCTTGTGTATGACAACATTGTATAGTTGATGCAATCCCCCTACGAATGGTCTGTTTAGTTATTAGAAGACTTTTTCTGATACCAGTATATGCCAGAAACAATTGGTCCACTCTACAGAGCGCTGATGGGTTTTGTGCAAGTAAAATTTCATGCAGCCTTTGACGCATAGAGAATGCAAAAATGTTTTTCTGCAACTGTTTGAGGAGTTTGGGAAAAATATTTGTCGAACCACTGTTTCATTTAGGTGGAAGTCTGAAGGCACCTTGGGAATAAACGTAGGATTGGTTAGAAGTGTGACACTGGCTGAAGTGAATTGAAGAAAAGGTTCTTTAGTGGTAAAGGTGTGAATGTCCCTTATTCTTTTGGCAGATGATTGAGCCAGTAAAAGTGCAGTTTTCCAAGTAGGGTATTTCAATAGTGCCTTGTGGCTGGGCTCAAATGGCATTTTCATTAGGTGTCCCAACACTACATTCATGTGCCACTCTGGTGGAGGTTTTCATACAGAAGGAAAAGTCCTGAAGAGGCCTTTGAGGAATTGTTTCACAATGTGACTAGACCATAGAGAAGGCACATCTCTGGAGCGCTGAAACCTGGAACTGGTGCCAGGTCAACTGGTATGTAAGAATAAGTCAAGCCAGATCTTGCCAGTTGGAGCAGATATGGGAGGATTTGCTCCAGTGGTGATGTGACAGGGTGAACATTAGAATCCACACAAAGGCAAAAGCATTTCCACGTGAGCTTGTAAGTTTCATTGGTTGTGTCTGCTCTTGCTTTGGCAAGAATTTCCCCTGTATTCTGGTGTAAAGTTCACCATAGGGAATTCAATGAAATCAGGAGCCAGGCAGATAAGTGTAGTGATGTCGGGTCTGGATGCCAGACCTGGCCCTGGATGCCAGACCTGGCCCTGGTTCATGGCCCACAATTCTGGTACCGGTTTAAGTCAGACATGGGGTTGGTCCGAGAGGAATAGGAGCTCCATGAATCAGAACTGTCTGTGCTACTCAGGGGCTATGAGGAGACGTCTGCGAGGCTCCCTTTTCATTTTGTTGAGCACCCTTGGGATCAGTGGGATTGGGGGAAAAGTGTAAGAATAGATTCCTGACCAAATCATTGAAAATGTATTCACCCACGACTCTTCTTGGTGATGCCAACTTGCAAAGAATGGGCATTTCTTGTTCTCCTTCATAGTCAATAGTTCCATGTGCATCTTGCCCACCAGTGAAAGAGTCTGTCCCGAACTTGTTTGTATAGCTTTTACTGGTGTTAAGGAATGCTGGTCCTGCTTAGTGAGTCTGCGAGGAGGTTGGACACCCCTGAAACATGTTCCACTGTGAGCGAGACAGTGTTGAAGAGGACAGTTCCAAATGTCCTGCGCTTGACGAGATAGCACTGGTGAGTGTGTTCCACACCGTTTATTGAGCAAAAAACATACTGGTGGTATTGTCAGCGCGAACGAGCCCCGATGACTGTGCTACCCTGGGGAGAAACTACTTCAGTGCTATGTCGATAGCTTTGAGCTCCAGTTGGTTGATGGGAAGTTTTGTTTTGCCTGGACTCCAGCTGCCGCTTATCTCTAAGTCCTGTAAGTGGGTACCCCAACCTTCTAGGGAGGCATCTGCCATTATGACAGTCAAATTTGTTGACGATATGGGAGTCCTCTGGACAGATTTGAAGCTTGTGTCTACAACGAAATGGCTACCATCATTGTTGACGTTATCTGAATGAGGTCCTCGAAGGAGTTTTTCTTGCAGAGAATGCATATGTAGTCAGCAATTTGGAACAAGAGGGATGCAGGAAGAAATCATTCCCATGAAGGATTCGTAGGTCCTAACACAAACTGACTAGTTTGTGGACAGTTTGTGAGCTAGTTGCGGATTCCTTCTTTGCCTGTCCTGACAGGGAATGCGGTCTTTCACCAGGTCTAGGATGGCTCCAAATTATCTTAAGTGTTTTGTGGGTTGCACATGAGAATTTTGATGGTTGACAGCGAGGCAGAGTGTGGTGAACAACGAAAGGCAGATATACCTTGCTGTTGATGTATAGGAGCTTTTATGAGCCAGTCGAAGTGTGGAAAGACTTGGATTCCTTGTAGGCTGAGATGAGCTGCTACTGAGGCTAGCATCTTGGTAAAAATCCTGAAGGGTGATTCCATTCCGAATGTAATGACCTTGAATCGCAACAGTACCAGCTACCTTTAAGCAGAGGAATTTGCAATGCTTTGTGAGTATCAGGATGTGGAAGTACACATCTTGGAAGTCCAGTGAGGTCATATGATCTCCAGTGTTGAAGAGGTGTAATATATCTTGGAGCGTCACCATGTGAAAAGATTGTTTCTTCAAAAATTTGCTCAACCTTCGTAGGTGAGAATGGGACGCCAATCCCGAGGGCTTTACGACTAGAAATATGTGGGAATAGAATCTGCATCCCTTCTGAAGTGTTAGAACTACTTCTATTGCTCCCTTTTTCAACAAGATGGATATTTCTTTGAGTTGTGTTAAGTGAGGGAAAGTGGCCCTACTGGATGATGATTCGCAATTCCATCTTCAATGCGGGATGTCGGAGGATTGGGGGTGTTGTAATCGGTACCACATTTTGGTCACTGCTTTCTACTTGCAATTCTGCCATGGGCAGACAATTTACCCCTGGTGGAATGCTTGTATACAGCCACTGTTGGTTGTCTAAATTGCTGCTGTTGATCATATTGAGGATGGTACTCAGCTTGACATGGGTGAAACTGTTCCCCTAAATGAGTAATCTCTTCTGCCTCTAGTTCCTCAAAAGTGCTGCCTCCTGCATTGGAGGGCCCCTAGGGACTTTGCTGTATCTGTGTCCGTCTGGATGGATTGGAGGGCATCATCTACTTGTTTGCCAAACAATGATTAACAATCAAATGGCATTGCTAGTATTTTGCTTTGGAACTCCAGACGGACGTATGTAAATTTTAACCATCCTTGTCTGCAACTTCCGCAAGTTGCCTGAAACCAATATTGGCAATATTATCTCCACCGATCTTCTCTCAGTCTCCTGGAGAATATTTAGAGCTTCCCATTTGGTGTCCTCTGGCAGCAAATAAATGTAGGTGGATATATCCAACCACATTTGGCAGTAATAACAGCCGAGTATGGCCAGAGAGTTTGCTGCTCTAACTCTTGCAGCTGCCATTGAGGGGACTCTTTTCAATATTATCGAGCTGATGACCATCCCTGTCCAGAGGAGAGAAAACTGGTGTGGATGGGTTCTTAGATCTCCCTTGAGTTGCTTGCGATACCACGGACTCTGGCTTCAGCTGCCCAATAAGACAAGCTGGGGAATCATCAGGCGCTTATGATGTTGATCTAGAAGTAATTTTTAGGTGTATTTTGATCTTATTTATATGTATCAGTGTTTTTATTAGATATGGAAGATTGTATTTAATTGTGATTTATTGTACTGTGCGCTGCTTTGTCAATGGACCGAATAAAGCTTCTCTCTCTCATCGGGAGCTTTGTACTTCTTGTCTAACCATGGAATGATGGCTGAAACTGTAGCCAAGTTCTTCATGGATTTAAGGCCATCTTGTCAAATAAAATCTATAATCAGCCCCACCGATTTCTTAGCCTGTTCTTTGAAGTTGTACAGGAAGCACTCTATTTGTTTAGTAAGTAGTGAAAGCTCAAATTGCTTGGCTGCTCTCCATTAAATTATGGAAGCTGCTAATGTCCTCTTGTGGAGAATCTACTGCCGTTGCCACCGGTGGGGATGGAAGGGGGATTAAACAGTCATCGCACTCACTAGGAACTAAGGTATTGTCTCCTATTTCACCTTTTCTTTCTACAGCTGCAGAAGGGGCATCATCAGCTGGAGGGTCAGCCAGTGTATCCGCTAACGTAGGTAGAGGATGGTGCCTCAAGCAACTGTGATGGCTGAGGAATAGGTGTTTGCGAAAGAGGCGCATACTTTGGTGATTGTGGTCTAGGAGTCACAGATGCAGATGGTGGAAATCTGCTGTAAAAGTCATTGAGCCTGTTTTGTAAATTGCTCACTAGAGACACAGGCTTTTGTATGGAAGGTTCCTGTTGGTCTTGGTTTTAATAGTCATTTTGGTATTGGTCTGGGTGCTCTCGAAGAGTATTAGTGCTCTAACTGATAACGTTCATCATCCTCCTCAAAGTCCTGGAAATTATAGTTGGGATGGGCTACTAGCCACTCCAAAAGGACCCTGCTCATCTTCATCTAAGAGGTGTACCGGTGGATATAGCAACACTTTACTTCGAGCGATGTGGGCCAGAAGAATAGGGCTTGAAGAAGACCTTTCCCTTACAGGTATTAAGGGCAAAGGAGAAAATGTCTTAAGAGTAACCTGGTAATTAGTGAACGTCTTCCTCATTGACGGTATCATCGTTGAATCCCTCGTTGTCAACAGTCATTGGCATTAGGGTCGACAAACTCATTTGAGACGTCCAGGATAAATAGGATTGCGCTGGCGAGGACTGTGCCATCAACAGGACCTTCGTCATCAATGCTAACTTAAGGGGAGGCATCAGTTTCATTCAAAGAAGGGCACTTTAAGAACTTTGTGGTTACATATGTCTATGACAGTGGCGAAGAGGACACGATCATAGGAGATTAGGCTGTAGTAAATGTCAACGCTGGTGTCACCGTAGACGCTATCATCAAAGAAAATACAATTGTGGAGCTTGAGGCTTTCCTTAATCAGCTGGTTGTCGACGGTAAGGATTGGGAGGTACATTTGTGAATTGCTTTTGATAAGGTAGGAGCAGTCGACTCGGAGCAAACCTTTTCTGAGACTATTTTCTCCTTTCTTGAGGGAGAAGGCAGGTCCTCATACTTCTTTTCATGTCCAGAAGAAATAAGTTTAGACTTTTTTTTTTTTTTTTAAACCTTTGAAGGTGGCTCTGAAGAGATCTTTTCTTTAGATCTGTCTCTCTTGAGGGAGGTTGAAGCTTGTGAAGAATACTTAATGGCGGCTTAATAGGGCCATGGAAGATGGATGTCTGTTACTCTTTGGTGTACTTCTTTAGTTGCTTAATTGTGCTCCCAGCGGTTGGGATTCGGTTACTCCTGACAACTCAACAATTCCCTGGGTTGGTGCATCTTCTCCTACATAGATCCATATTTCCTTCTGGCCTATTGAGTCACATCTTTGGTCTATTACCTTATGATACAGTCATCCTTACAGATTGCAATGTAGGCATGTACTACTGCATCTATTTTGACACTTTCCACATCACTTTATGTTTAAGGGCAGATACGACTAAGCACTATATTTAGAATGTGTCTCCAAATCCCATGAGCTTCACTCAACACCTACCGCATAGGGCTAACTACAACCAATGCACTTTCCAAACTGTATAACCCAAAAGGGCAAGGAGGAACTCTGATGCTAATAGAGCTTTGCAGTCAAGTTAGGGGTACGAAGTATATGAATGCTATCAACCAGGAGGTGCAGTTACAAAAATGGTAGCAACTAAAAACAGGGCCAGACTGCATGCCAGCCAGTTAAGTGGGTATTCAGAGTTGGTAAGTAATACAGGCTCCTAAAACCACAAGCAAGCATACTGTGCTACTCTGAAAACACTAGACAATAACCACAGAATGGAATACTATACAATATCATATCAGACATTGCCATATCACGTGGGTCTGTACCACACCAACCAATGCTATCTCATGTTACACCACATTATAAAGCCCCCCTAAATGCAAACTATGGCCACAACACACTATAATCACAACATGAGATACTGCACATAGAATACTCTGCTGGAGACTATACAACACCAAAAAAGGACCAGAAAACCAAAGTCCAATCTATATTAAACAAAGGCCCACCACAGAAGTAGCATAGCCTACAACGCACAATCTCATCACACAACATAGGACACACATCTAGAAGTGTTCATGTCAAGCACACCACAAAATACAAAATGCTATACAACGCTGCACCACACCACAAAAGGTTAGCCTAACACATTGTGTCTTCTAGACAAATTCAAAACCAGTCAACCCACAAATACCCATTACCACACTGTTCATCTCATCATCTAAGATCACTAAACACCACACCCAACACAGTTCAACCTACTCCATTCAACACAATTCATATATTTTCAATTCCATGCATACGCCACATTAAATATATGTCATAAAATAGCAACCAATGCTAGAACACTCCTAACAATACCATACCAAACACTGCCATCTCATTACACCATCATAAATAACACCTTTCCAACATCACTTCATAATTATAGACACCAGGGCTACAAAATCCTTTACACAACACATCCGTAATACAATAAATCATATATCACATTCACCTCCCCTACATCGAATCCAAAACACACAGTATTACACCAGATGGATCGGAATATTATGTTACAGGAAGCACACAGGCTTGGCTCAAAGATGGCAGAGGAAAATACGGCTAAATTACATCTTGCAACATCACAAAAGGAATACATACAACAAATTCCACCCTAGTGTGTACAGTCATCTCATCTGTTAAAAACAGTTTGCACCATGACTCTACAAACGTATAATTGCTGCAACCTAATAAGGAGAAAGTAAATCTGTCAAGGCAGAGTACAGCATGCAGTGTTTCTATACTAGAAAAAACAATCACACACTCCCTAGGCTAAACATGACACTAAAAGATTACCATCAATGAATCCTGGGAAAGCATCCCTTATTTCCAAACGCTTGCTTATGTTGGTAGTAAAGCACAAGAAACTTTCTTAAAGGAGATCTGCCTTAATGATAACTCATGACCTAAGATAGAAGTCTGATGACAGGGTTCACTTTGAGAATGGGACTGAAAAATCCAAGGTTAATCAAACCTCAATAAGAGATACAATAGACCAACAGAGACCGAATCTTTCAGGCTCATCTAGGCCAACTTAATCAGGAGTACAAACACCTAGGCCTGGGTTGAAGCTAATGCCTACAAGATCTTGGAGACATGGCCTAAGAGGCAACATGCCTCTGTGAGGCTCCAGACAGTATACCCCAAAAATCTGAAAATATCCTGCTGTAATCGAGCCATCAGAAACCCAATAATAATCACATGACTTTCAGACACAAGCCTGAGGTAGTGTGAGTTGTCCTGGTACACTGCTATGATCCATGGGGAGTGAACAGTGGAGGATTGAGACCAGGAGCATAATGGGGCCTAACTGACTTTCAACCTCTAAACATAACCGGTGAGAGGTGGATTACCAGAAAAAGAGATCACCCCCTGTAGTAGGCTGGCCTGATTTGTAGTGGGTACCTTGGGTACTTACACCTTATGCCAGGTCCAGTTGTCCCTTATTAGTGAAATGTAGCAGTGTTCTAGCAGCTTAGGCATATAGAGGTAGCTATAGCAGAGCAGCTTAGGCTGAACTAGGAGTCATGCAAAGCTCCTGCAATACCACTTATAGTTGCACAGTACTTACACACAAGTACAGACAATACTCTGCTTACCAAAAATAAAGGTAGTTTATTTGGGTGACAAGGGCCAAAAATATCTTAGAGGCAATACTCCTTCTGGAGGTAAGTAATATACACAATATATACACTAGACACCAAAATAAGGTAAGTAATTAGACATAGGATAGTGCAAAAAATAGGAAATGCTACAGAATGCAATGGGAGAAAATGGGTCTAGGGGCAACACAAACCATATACTAAGAAAGTGGAATGCGAATCACAAAATACCCCCTAGGCAAGTGTAGTGTGTGCAGAATCGCTGGGAGAGTAAGAATACAGTAAAGGTAAGTAAATTACCCCACCCCAGAGCCCCGAAAAACAGGAGTAGCACCTGCCAACCCAGAAGAGGGTGCAAAAGACTGCAGAAATGCACCCAAGGAAGATGTCAGCGGGTTCCTGCTTGTTGCAATGATGTCCACGAAGAGATATTGGATGCAGGTGAGTTTTGCTGCTGGATTCGTCCAATGAGCCTTGGTTCCGGCAAAGTCACGTTTTGCATCTATGTGGCGCTGTATGGATACAGGAGGGGCCTGGGGGCCTCAACTCTGCGCGAGGAGGAAGAGGGGGCTTTCAGCACTTCAGAGAGCCCTCAGTCAACCAGACAGCACCCACGGGAGTCCCAGTACACGGGGACAAAGGAGGTGCAAAATGTGGTTGGTGCAGAAATACAAAGGAAGGTCCCACGCCCCCAGAGGTCAACTCAGTGAGTTGAGCATCGCAGGATAGAGTGCTGGGGACCTGGGCCAGGCTGTGCACAAAGAAATTTCACCAATAGTGCACAGAGGCCTCAGGAGGTGAAGAAGATAAGGTGCACAGGGGTACTGTTGTACACGGGGAAGGCAAGCTCTTACCTTCTCCAAATCGGGGCAGCAGGACCTTAGGACAGTGTGTCAAAGGGGCACGCTCGTCACCAGGAGAGAAGTCCAAGAGAACTGGTTGTCGACTTAGGTGCCTGCAAGAGCAGGGAAGTGACTGTCACTCCACAGGGGATTTCTTCGGTCCTTCTGGTGCAGGATGAAGACAGAGTCCCCAGAGCGTGCACACAGTGGAAACTGTTGCCGTTGCTGGCTGGAGCTGGAGTTGCAGAGGAAAAGTAGCCCTTCTGAATACTTTGTTGCTGTTACAGCGGTTGGTGGAGCAGTCTGCGGTTGATCCGAGGGCAGAGGATGAAGTAGTAGTTGCAGAGTATTCCTGCTGGAAACTTGCAAGTAGAATCTGAAGGGAAACCCACAAGAGAGACCCTAAATAGCCCTGAGAGGTGGATTGGCTACCTTATCAGGTATGGGCCTATCAGGAGGGGTCTCTGACGTCACCTGCTGGCACTGGCCACTCAGAGCCCTCCAGAGTGTCCCCACATCTTGCAAAGCAAGATGGCTGAAGTCTGTGACACACTGGAGGAGCTCTGGGCACCACCCCTGGGGTGGTGACGGACAGGGGAGTGGTCACTCCCCTTTCCTTTGTCCAGTTTCGCACCAGAGCAGGGCCTGGGGGTCCCTGAACCAGTGTAGACTGGCTTATGCAAGGAGGACACCATCTGTGCCCTTCAAAGCATTTCCAGAGGCTGGGGGAGGCTACCCCTCCCCAGCCTGTTACACCTATTTCCAAAAGGAAGAGGGTGTGACACCCTCCTCCCAAAAGAAATGCTTTGTTAGGCCTTCCTGGGACTGAGCTGCTCAGACCCCAGGAGGGCAGAACCCTGTCTGTGAGGTGGCAGCAGCTGCAGCTGAAGTGCAAGCCTCACAGAGCTGGTTTGGCAGTACTAGGGGGTGCATTGTGGAGCCCCCAGGATGCATGGAATTGGCTCCCCAATACCAGATTTTGAATGGGGGGGACAATGCAATGATCTTATACACCTTACATGGCCATATTTGGAGTTACCATTGTGAAGCTACATATGGGTATTGACCTATATGTAGTGCATGCGTGTAATGGTGTCCCCGCACTCACAAAGTCCCGGGAATCGGCCCTGAACTATGTGGGGGCAGCTTTGCTAGTGCAAGGGTGCCCTCACACTTAGTAACTTTGCACCTAACTTTCATTAAATTAAGGTTAGTCATATAGGTGACAGTGCAGTGAAAATGGCTATGAAACAGTGTGTGCACTATTTCACACAGGGTGCAATTGCAGCCCTGTGGAAGGGTTTTTCTGAGCTCCTTATGGGTGGCAAAATAAATGCTGCCGCCCATAAGGATCTCCTGGAACCCCAATGCCCTGGGTATCTAGGTACCATATACTAGGGACTTATAAGGGGGGTCCAGTGTGCCAACTGAAATTAGTAAATGAAGTCACTAGCCTATAGTGACAAATTTAAAAGCAGGGAGAACATAAGCACTGAGGTTCTGGTTAGCAGAGCCTCAGTGACACAGTCAAGCACTACTGACAACATACACATTAGGCCATAAATTATGAGCACTGGGGTCCTGACCAGCAGGATCTCAGTGAGACAGGCAAAAACATACTGACATACAGGTAAAAAGGGGGGTAACAGGCCTAGAAAGATGGTACTTTAATACACCCCCTGATAACATATCCTGCATCCCTTAACCCACCCTAGGCTTGAGTGGCCACCCATTAGTCATGTGGTGCTTAACACAGTTGAGGAAAGAATTTAGATCGGGTGCTGAGTGCAGAGACAATGCTGGAGGCTGAGAAGGCTAATGGTTCTGGCATAGTGACGAGCACCACTGAAGGCCCAGGTGTAGCTACCCAGGAAATGGCAGATCGGTTACACAATGTCATACGGGAGGAGATGGGTCAGTCCACTCATTCTGCAGAAAACAAGAAATTGAACAATGTCTGCAGGTAAGGGCCAAGCAGGAGGTGAAAGGGGGCCACAATGTAACTGTACCAGGCCCTGGAGGATGAGTGTTTGTGACTTCGACTGAGGCCTGTAGGATGAGAGGGACCTCTTTTTGGACTTCTTGCGAAGAAGCCTTAAGCAGGCACAGACAGGCAATTCGATAAGTTGTGTGGTAAGGAAAGTGCCTAGGAGAGGTAAAACAGCAACACAGAATCCGGGGCCCCTATTACTCATGCCTTTTGCGTTATCCTCCTTCATATCCTGTGCCAGGGGAAGCTGTGATATGTGCAATGATAGGAGCTCAGCGTAATTGCTATGGATGAACGGGCTCTCCTCCAATGCCGCCTCTACAAAGATAGGACACTGTCTCAACCTACATCTTGACACTTCTCATGACAGTCCTCATCTGGTACTGCAGCCAAACCAAAATCTCAGAGAAGATCTGAACTCCTCTCTGCTTGCTGCATACTGCTCTACTGGGTAAAAGCTCCTTCACACACACAGTAGAACCATCTTGGATATCTGCTGTCTGATTCATAATGGTGAAGGACAAAGGGAACAGCTGCCCAACCAAGCAAAAATGTAAAATATATATAAATACTAAAACATCTACATTGAGGAGATAGCAAGGCAGCCACACGTACGCAGCAAGGCAACCAGCAGAGCGAGGACAGCTATCTGACACCATTCACATACAGACATTGTTCTAAAGAAGACTGAGGGAAAGGAAAAGGACTTGACAGCCCCAGAAAGAGTGACAGACGATCAAGGAAGAAGTGAATCTAACTCTGATCATGAACAAGGTCAACTATCAGACAGGAATAGCAGCCCATCTTGAACAAGGGTTGACCCTATACTTTACAAGATGTTGAACTGCAATCTGTATCTTGCTTGATTCCTTTTGGAGGAAAGCATCACTGGGACACTCAACCATGCAGGGACCATAATGCATTGCAGGGACTGTTGAGTAGTTAACATGTTTGCATTTAAAGAAACTATGGAGTTGAGGGTGGTGTTTTGACGAGGGAAGCAGGGGAGGTGGATAGCTGAAGTCTGTTGAATAGAAAGGTTGGGAGTGGGCACTGAGATTCTGATTTACAACAGGGTTGATCACGTTTTTCCAGTACTTTTCTAAACATCTCATGAAAAAGGCAGGAGAGGGGTGTCAAAAAGAGAAGGTACCATGAACAAATATGATAGGTGGCATAAACAGGATGGAACAACTGAGAAGAAAGGACCCAAGCAGTAAAATAAAAGAGGGGTGTTGCCCAAATATCTACGATGCACAGGCCTGAATGTCCTACAGAAACCCATCTGACGTTCTTCAAATGCAGATTTCTAGTAAGGGGAAAGTATGTCTCACTGTCTCATGCAGGTTTCATAAAGGTATCCTGGTGAATACCAATAATGGCCAAGAAGTCAACCTCACTCACAGTGGAAAATAATGGACTGATCTAAATGTATGTTATTGAGGAGTACAGGGTACCTACAGCAGAGTCAACCTCTGCATCACTGGTGTATAGTTTTTGTAATCATGGTGAAGCATATTCAGACAAACTACAGCCATTAATCCTTGAAACATCATCATCCTTACACATAATTTTGAGGAGGGGCCAGGGTGTGTCAGAACTTCAATGACATTATGGCTACTGAGGTGGTAGATCAACTGGTGTGACAACAACTGCTCACTATGCCACACCCCGAACAATTGGCTGAGCACTTGGAACCAACATGTATCTAGAGAAAGAGGAACATCTCAGCCACACAGAATTCCTGTTACTATGAAGTAAGTGGCTCACTCTCAAAGCTTGACTACTACATTATCCTGTCACTGCAACACCCCCGTTACTGCAACACTCGATTTGATAAGGGTCATTATCAGACCACTGCTCCTTTGTGAAGGCTCTTGGCATCAGGTTTAGAAAGGCGAGGGCTACCTGGAGAATTGCGGCATAGGCACTCTGGGAACCCAAAATTATTGCTGGCCAACTTGGACACTAGTACCTACTTCAAATACAATGAGTGGCCAGTGCAGACCCCAGGTATACTTCAGGGAGGCTTACAAAACACTATTACAATATAAGGTCCAAAACAGACTCAGCTCAAAAAGGAAGCATAACTAGACAAATAATGTAATGGGGATACATTACTTGCAGAGACTATACAAGGAGTGGGGTAAGGCAGGCTGACTGCTGGTGTGGCTCAACCAAAGAGAAGAGGCTAAATGGGTACAGAAAGTCCTTGATAAGGAGGGGTAAGGATTTCAACTGACCCCAACCATCACCAATTACAACAGTGGGTTATGATTTGCAGTAAAAACATTGTAAGGAAAAAAGTAGTGTAAAAAATGTAACCTACTCTAATAATAGTATAAACAAAGGTGGGGCTATAAAAAAAAATGTTAGGCCATACATCACATTGACCATTTCAACTCAACTAAAATGTAGACAACACAAGGGGAAGGATAAACTAAAACATTATGAGACACCGTGAATAGTCTAAGTCTCTCTGAAAGAGAGAACATTATTAGACTATTAGACTTCAGAAGGCAACAGAGGTAACTCATCAGGTGCAGAGCGCAAATGTCCCTGGACTGAACAGTGTCCTGCTGGAGCTTGTAAGTGGTTGCTACCTCAACTAGGCCCCAATTTGCTCAGTATGCTTATAGAAGCCTAAATGACACAGGGACTGCAGAGAGACCTCGGGTATGCTCTCATTACCGTTAAACACAAGTAGTGCCTTTCATACAACCAAATATCACTCCTCAAGGTGGAGACCACAATTCTAGCTTAGATATCTGAAATAGGCTGAGTCCTAACAAACCTTACTTTTAGGCTCCTGCTTTGCTTCACTGGGGTCATAAAAGCGAATGCCAGGAAAGGAAAGCAACCATGCCCCAAAAAAGTGAAGTGACAAGTAGGCAAGGACATGTGTAGGAAGGCTGCAGGGGGCATTAATAAGATTACAGGATTCCCTCCAAAGTTTGGAAAATATGGGGGCAATGGAGAGTCCACTGTGTCCTTCATGTAATTGAGGATTTCTATATTCCTTATACTGTATGAACTGTCCTGCCGTGTACACAACCATATGCTCCTTGAGATTGTTGTTTTTTCTACTTTTTTGCGTTTATGAAAAATGGAAAAAGGAAAAATAGTGGCAAAACCTCATGATACACGGCAGCACCCTCCTCCTGAATCAACTCATTTCCAGGATACCAACATCAAACAGCGTGTCAAGGGTCCACTACAAAATGTGGCTGCTGCACTACACAAAACCCTGTTAAGTAACAAAACATGAAAGAGACAAAGCTACACAATTAACCTCCAAACTTCTTTGCTGATGAATGCTTTAATAAAATTCTGAAGATGGGCAGTCACCTTTTTGCTGATACCATCTTGAATGACAGTGGTTCTGTACAGTCGGAGAAGACCTTCAAAGGAAAGTTTATGAACTAGTCTAACAATGGACTTCTTACAGCACTTGGTAGGGACACCATCTTGCCGCTCCTGATCCATGATCAGTTTCTGAAGCCTAAAAAGGGAAAAAGCAGGTGTAGTGATAGGTTAAAAGTAATTTCTCAGACATTCACAATATTCTTTAAACTGCATTCCCCATCTAATTCAAGAAGTAATATGAACAAATTACTGTAGTCATAGTAATTTTTTTAAGGTATGAAATTAATTTTCTTTATAAACTGTAAATATGAAGAATGAGAATTAGCATTCCCCAACATGATTGTGAAATGTATGTACTGTAACTTTGTATGTCTCATACTATTGTATTTATGTACCAGAAATTCTAGATGCACCATTATGCA
Organism: Pleurodeles waltl; assembly: GCF_031143425.1. Lineage (NCBI taxonomy): Eukaryota > Metazoa > Chordata > Amphibia > Caudata > Salamandridae > Pleurodeles > Pleurodeles waltl. The sequence goes on from NC_090449.1 coordinate 445,220,159, forward strand.
CTGAATATTATACATATTGTAAAAATCAAATACACATTTTTTTTTTAAATGTTGTTATTCAGCACGGGTTACTGTGGCAGAAGCCATAAACTCTGACCTACAATGTGTGTTAATATGAGGTTCATTACAAGCGCAAATCTGCCACATAAATCTTTAAAAAATGAAAAGAAAAAAAAAAAAATCACAAATGAAAAAGGTTTAATCGTTTCCATTTCTGTCGTTAAAGACGAGGCAATGGTAAATACATTTGCCTTGGGATTTCGAGAGGTCAGTTAAGCATACAGACTAACATATCCGTTACAAATGTTCACTTGAACTGGTTCTTCCCATCTCTGAGCTTGCTTGAGCTTTAATATATTGAAAAGGATTCAGTTTGTGCATTGGCACCATCATATAACAGATTCCTCAAATATACCAAGGATTACAACCATTGTACCAGGGCCATCATGTTCCAAGGGAATGCCACCTACGTGTTGGGTGTAAGGCCTCAAGTGGCCAAGGGCGTGTCTAAATTTGAGTCCCCTGCTTATTGTGCCTCAGGATCCAAGTTGTACCTCATTGACAAGCCTAACAAGGTCAAAATGTGCCTGGTAGTTTCGGATGTATTGTTCCCATGAGGATCAAGATAAGTTCAGGTACGAATAAGGTGGGTCTCTCTCTGTTTAGACTGTTTGTAGGCATTCCTCCAACCACGATTTGTGGGCAAGGGCCTGCATGTTGCCAGCTATTACTGCCACTGTGCGTATAGGTTGCATGTGATTACCACCACTGTGCTACGGGGAAGATGTTGTCAGGGATTACCACTGGTGTGGGCTTTTCAGAAGCCATGTGGTGTCCTGGAGAGGAGGCTGGACAGGTACAACGGAGGCATAGTGGAGGGGGGAATTACCCAATTCTGCTAGAGCATCTCGAGGGGCATGCAGAGGTAGTGCAGGCACTGCTACATAGAAACACATTTGCTGAGCAAACAGAAGCATACATCCTTCAGTACGCACAGCAACAGTATGCGGTATTGCCTAGTGACATGCCAAATGTATTTTATCCACAACAGTTTTCACCTCAAATTTCTACGGTCCTGTGACACAAAGCCTCAGAATGTCAACGCAACTTGAAAATCGATATTGTGCAGGCTCACGAAAACAGGAAGATCTTAAACCAGATAAGAAATCATTTCCAGAAAACTTCTAGTAGAGTCCGAACAGGGCTGTCAGAGAACATGTTCCAAAAACAATTTATTCAAAGCGCACACACGTTCAAATCACATTTTTGTCCTCATATGGCCACAAAAAAAAATGATGACACAGGTTACAATACTGAACAGAACCAAATGAGAACTGCGTACTCAACCAGTGTTACATGTCTATAGTTATCAATTTAATGTTTTATTGAACTATATTAAAATGTAAAAGGTGCTTGTGTAGCTTTTTCACGTTTTTAGTGCAGAGGTTTCTTGGATCCTGAAAGCACTTTCTAAATATTTCAGAATGGTTTAGAAAATAGAGTGGTGCTACGGACAACCTGTGTGTTTCTTTCTCATTACTTACTCGTGTGTTCCTAACAGGACTTTCAACATGCCTCGTGTGAAATTAAATGGCTGGTGTACATGAACCCCTATACTCCCAAATGAACTTCCTGATTCACGGGTAGTTTGGGACGGAGGGTCACAGGAGTTCGATAGATCTTTGAGTAATGCGATAAATTAGTAGCTGCAACAGTGGGAAAAAAAACTACTGATGTATGTGGCTTTTGAAGCACAAAGCTTGAGTTTTAATAGCTGGAGGAACTGGCATCACATAGGAAGATGCCAATGTTATACTTAGAACTTACAGTACATATAATGCTGTATCTTCTACGTACACAAGTCACAAAGATCTAAGACCAAGACAATTTTCAAATGGTTAGTTACAGGTAAACTACCTGTAAAAGGAATAGGTTACATACCCTGTAAGCATCTGTTGATTCACATGCTCTTCATACTCCTGCCATTTAGTATTAGGTTCGGAATTGTGCAAGTTGTTCTTCTTCAAAGTCGTCTTTCAAGCCACAAGGTCGAGTGACTTCACCGCTCGGTGATAATACGCATCAGCATAAACTGTATTGTTTGATTGTTTCCCCACAGAAGAGTGAAGGAGTGTAAAGTACGTGTAAGTAATGCAATGAACATGCAAAATGTACCTATAGAGAAAATAGCAGTTGTAACTAACTGCAACAGCCACAAGTGTCCAGGGAGGAGGGTGGTCGCAAGTGAATCTACAACTCTACATTCCACAAACATGCTTACAGGGTAAGTAACATATTCCAATCGATGGCATGTGTAGCTAAAGATACACATGCTCTGCAAAGAATATAAAGCAGTCCCCCTCAGACGTGGTTGCTAACCTGTGGGTGTTGCAGTTGTTTGAAATAGGGCACGTAGCACTGCCTGACCTACACTGGCTTGCTGACATGCTAAAACATCCACGCAATGTTTGGTGAAGTTGTGTGTTGTGGACCATGTAGCTGCCTTACATATATCAGCTATGGGAATATTACTTGAAAGGGCCATGGTGGCTTCCTTTTCCAAGCAATGTGCTCTGGGAGGAACAGGTGAAGGTCTTTTAGCTTTAGCACAGCAACCTTGAATGCATTGTACTATCCATGTGGTTAAGCCTAATTTGGCTATGGGGTTGCCTTTTGTGATGGTGAAAAGGCAGCAAAAAGCTGCTTAAAGTTTCTAAAAAAGTTTTAGTTCTGTTGATTTGGAACATAAGTGCTCTATTAACATCTACTGTAGGAAGAGCCTTTTGCACAACAGACTAGTTGAGGAAAAAAAGTGGCAATTCAATAATTGGTTACAGTGAAATTGAAAAAACAACAAGTGATGGACGGAATGCTGAACATTGTCAGACACTCACCCCCAGTCACAGATCTGGGTTTAATCCATCGTTTTTTTGCTCACCATGCCACCCCAGTTTGGACCCAGCCATATGCAAATCAGTCTTGACCCTGTTCCTCATGGGAACAGTCCAGCCCGAACTGCCAAGCCAGGTCCTCACTGGACCGGAAACAAGCATCCTGGGACCGGTTTCGGGGTTTGAGACACTACCTTACGAGGGAATTTAGGGTGGTGTGGAGAATCACCTTGTCTGTGTATTTGGAAGAAGGGTTGTTCTAAGGTTGAAGCCTGGAGCTCACCAACATGCCCAAGTGAAGTGTTAGCGACACATAAATGCCACATTGCAAGAAAGGAATTGAAGAGGGCATGAGTATAGAGGTTCAAATGGGGAGTTTGTGAGTATGATATTAAGGTTCCAAGAAGGAGCAGGCTGAACCCTTGGTGGAATACCTTGTTTGAGTCGTTCCATGAAGGCTTTGATAACTGAATTTTGAACAGAGAAAGGTGCTATTTAGGAGATAGACTGCCATTGCAGCAGGATGTAACAGTATAGAGGTGAAAGCTAATTCAGCCTTTTGTAAGGGAAGTAGGTAGCAGACACCGTGGCTTTGAAAGGGTCAATTTGTTCTGAGTGGCAGCAGCAAACAGAATGTTTCCATTTTGCTGCCTAGCAGGCCCTAATGGTGGGTCAACGTGCTTTCTTAAGAATATCCATAAATTCTGGTGGCAAGTTAGGTAACCAAACTTTCTGACCTCCGGAGCCAAACTGCTAAGTGAGAGTTTTGGGGTCTGGATGCCTGATTTGTCCCTGGTTCCAAGTTAGAAGATCCAGCCTGTTGAGGAGCTTCCTGGGTGGAACTACAGAAAGGTCTAGTAGTGTTGTGAACCAAGGCTGACAAGCCTAGGTGGGAGCTACTAAAGATCATGGATAAATATGGGATCAGCTATGATACAGTGTAATATTAGTGCTGAATTAACCACTGTAAAACAACAAAACTTGTTTTAAAAAAATAGTTAAAGAAGTCTGCTGAACCAGAAATGTAGGAGAGAGAGGTGGAAAAATGTAGGCAAATATCCATGGCCAGCTCCTCCATACTGCACTGTCCTTGGGTAGTGAATGTGGGAACCTGGAGGAAAAGTTCAGGCATTTTTTCATTTTCTGCTGTAGCAAAAAGGTCTATTTGAGGGGGACCCCCACTTTTGGAAGTAGGGTATGAGTACTTGTGGGTGGAGTTGCCATTAATGGACTTGTTGAAGCATCCTGATGAGCAGGTTTGCAAAATCTTTGCCTGTTCCCAGTAGGTATTCTGCTAGCAGGAGAATGGGGTCATGTAGAGCCCAATTCCAGATGGTCTGAGACAGGTGTGAGTTGTTGAGACCGTGCCCCCCCCCCCCCCCCTTGTTTCTGCAGGCAATACATGGCTGTTATGCTGTCTGTCTGGATTAGGACAACCTTCCGTGTGAGATGAGGTAGGAATGCTTTCAATGCTAGGCGAACAGTTGGAAGTTCTAGGTAGTTGATGTGGAGAGATTGGTGCTTGGCATCCCAGACACCCTCCACTGAGTTTTTGTTCCTGCCTGATGGTCCGTTGCAAGAATGATGTGGGGAAAAAGGTGAAGAAAAGACCGCCCCTTCAATAGGTTGATGGTGTTCAACCATTGCAGGAAACAGTGAATGTGGCAGTCTATCGACACTAGATCTTCCAACTGACCCTGTGACTGAAACCACTGATGAGCTAGACATTACACATGTATAATCTTGCGTGGGGAACTATGGCAATACCAGAGGCCATCATCCCTAAAGAACACATGACCATCCTCACTGTGAGTTGATGATTTGAGTGAAACAGATAATTTTGCATGAAGGCTTTGGGACTGGGGTAGGCTAATCCTAGTTGTGTATTTAGGCCTGCCCCTAAATGTGGTTGAACCAGTAATGGATGCAGATGAGACTTGGAAATGTTGACTGTAAACACTAAGCTATGGAGAAGATGTATTGTCATCTGAGTGTTTTGCAGGCACTAATGATCAGTGTTGGCTTTGATAAGCAAGTCATCTATGTAAGGAAATACATGGACATTTTGTCTGTGTAGATGGCCTGCTACCACTGCTAGGCATTTGGTGAAAACTCAGGGTGCTGTAGTGACCCCGAATGGGAGAACCTTGAATTGGTTGTTTGCCTGCTAAGACAAACCTTAAGAGTCTGCAAAGAGTTTGGTGTATTGATACATGGAAATAGATGTCCTATAGGTCTATTGTTGCCATAAAGTCACCCTTTTGAGGAGGCAGAATGACATCCTGTAAGCTGAACATGTAGAAGTGATCTAATAGTATGAATTTGTTTAAAGGCCTGAGATCTAAGATTGGCCTTAACGATCCCTCCTTTCTGGGGTTTAGGGACAACAGAGGATACCCCTGAGCCCTGATGTGGAAGAGGAGCAGGTTCTATAGATTCTTTGAGGAGAAGAGCTTGAACTTATTGGCTGAGCAATGTTTGATGTCCCTGCGCAGGCTTGGGAGTGAGGTGGAATATTTGGTGGTGAGGTAATGAGCACCAGACAGTAGCCATGTAGGATAATGGCTAATATCCACTTGTCTGTTGTGATTAAATGCCAGGCTGGAATGAAATATTGCAGTCTACCCCCAACAGGTGTTATGTGATCAAGGGGTAGGACAGGATAGTCACTGCAGAGGATGTGGCTCCACGTGGGAGGCCCCATTACCTCTACCCTTGATGTTACTGCCTCTGAAAGAGCTATGGCAGTAGCTCTTTGCAAAGGACCCTTGTGAATGTTTTTGGTAAGAGGTGGATGCCTATGAAGAGGTAGATTTGTGTGTCCCACAGTAGGCTGGACGACTAAAACTGCCACAGTGAGCAAGTGTTTGCAGCACTCCCATGGCCTTAGCGATCTTTGTGTCTTTCTTTATCTTTTCTAGAGTAGAGACTAAACAAATGCTCCTTGTCAAATGGCATGTTCAAGGCGCAGCCTGTTGAACTTTGGGTTTAAACCCAGAAATCCTAAGCTAGGCGTGACGTTTTAGGAGAATACTGGAGTTTATTCCCTTTGCTGGAGTGTAAGCCGCATCAAGCACACACCTTATGGAGGTGTTTGAGATGGTTTGTCCCTCTGCAACCAACTGCTGATTGCGTTTTCTGTGCTCCTGAAGTAACTCTTCCATCTCGTCCCAGGAACTGCAATCATAGTGTGCTAGAAGTGCCTGTAAAATGTCTGCAGCCTGAGCTGCAACCCTTTTCCCCCCACAGCGTCTACCCTTTTTCTTTTCTTATCTGGATGCGCTGTCTCGCCCCCCAGTGGCTTGGGAGTTGGCCCTTTGCATGCTGTGGTGACACCTAATGAGTCTGGTGGTAGCTATCCTCTGATGAAGACAGAATGAGATGGTGCAGGCTTATACTTTTTGTCCACTCTCCATTTTACTACTCTAGCTCTAATAGGGTCTTTCAAACTATCAGTATGCTAAAACATACCTTTTAACATGGTTCTGTGAGACATCTCAAGGTGACGAGCTATGCAGTCCTGAAGTGTTTTCTTGGACCTGAAGGATTTTGATTTGTCGCAGTCAGATGCTTTGTGGTTCAGAGACAGGCACAAGTTGCACACCCAGTGTTGATCTGTTTGCAGATACTTTGTGTGGCAACATGAACAAAACCGAAACGGCGAGCATTCCATTACCAGTGGCACATTTTCAGGGAAACTGGTAGGGGTGTTGAAGTTAGGACCCCGAAGGGCAGTGCACTGAAGAGGCTTCAGTTGAACAGAATCGAATCAACAAGATTTTCCAGTGAAGTGCAGATTTAAGAACACAAACAGTAACAATACAGACGAAAAGGATAGAAAAAGATCAAAGACTGAACCGAAACTGAGTCAAAGCTTGGACTGGAGGCACACCCATACGAACCAAACAGTGGAGAGAAAATAATCTAACAACAGAGTCGATGCGCATTATCGCCAAGAGGAGGAGTCACTTGAGCAGTGTGACTGAGATCCATCACATTATCTGTCCCCAGGTCACAAATATTGAATCTCATCTTTCACTGCACAGCACTGAAGCTGCTCAAATATGGCAAGCTGCACTAATCCCAAACAAGCAAATTAATAAGTCAAACACTTCTGAAACAATTAATATATTTTGGTGGATTAAAATTCACTTATTCATTGAATAAAAGTATTCCCCTTCAGAAATTACAAAAAGTAAAAATTAATTCTTACGTGAATAGACTTTCTATTAGTCGCAAATTGCGTACAGATTCAACAATTATATTTCTACGTTTTAACAGCCTGTATGTTTCATGTGGCCTCTCTGCTAAGGTCTTGGTGCCTTTTTTCTTTTTCAGCTCCAAATTCTTTTCCTAGTCGGGAAATAAAGAGCCAAAGTTAAATCTGGAATTCTATATCAAAGATGTATATTGGTAGGGGAAGATTGATTGCAATGTGCATAAATCCATAACTTTAGTACAAATCACGCACCTCATTAATACTTGTACTCCTGGCCCACAGGCACCTTCTAACGAGCGTACGTTTGATCGCACTGGAGCAACATCACATGAAAAAGCAAACTTCATACATTGACATTTGACACTTTGTTCAATAAGACCCCTTCTCCTGCCCAAACAGCACCAAGAGATAACAGCACCCAAGAAACACCTTAAATAATAATGTCACCGATTGTTGTCCATAAAAGTCCAATTCAAAACCATATGTATGTCACCATTTCCCTCCTGCTCCCAACCTAGGTTAAGTTGCTTTCCCAATGTAGTTACCCAACAAGTCACTTGCCTTTGGTAGATCCAGAAAGCTTTTTCTTACCTGGCCTCTTACACACCACTACCTGATCTTGTACAGCTCCGTGTTGGCTCCTTATTGCCCAAGAAATGACAGAGCAGAGCCACATACACACCAGGCCGCTGAGGTCAGTTTGTTTTTCACCTTTAAATGCTCTCAGCAGTAGAGTGTTAATTATTGTTACTAGCAAGTTGAATACTAACTTGGGACCTTTTTAGAATTAATTTGAGACCTTTTAAGATTGAAAAAGGCCACTATGCAGTATGAGGAAGTTGAAGGTCAGTGAGGAATCTGCAGTTAGAGTACCCACCAGAAAAAGCATTACCCAAGGTAAGTAACTTTTTTCCTGACTAATACTTCTCACCTTACAATTAACACCAAAGCAGAGGCTCCCCAGGTGGAGGGTCTGTGGGGTGGACTCAGAACAAAAAGCCCTACTGGACGGAGTGAGCAAAGTGTCCTTCCTGCTGGGCTTAGCTGTCAAGGCGGTAGTGTAGTACTTTCTAAATGTATGCAGTGATGCCCACGAGGTAGCCTGACACGTCAAGGACAAGGGCTCCACAAGCCAAAGCAACAGTACCAGGCTTAGCCCTGGTAGACTGGGCTCTTAGATCTTCCAGAGGCTGTTTCTTGGTGAAAGTGTAGCAGATTGTGATGCACAAGACTATCCAACTTGACAGGGTCGTCTTCTGCATTCCCTTTCTGCATCCCGGAGGACCCCAGAAAAAGTTATCATCCACATGGTGACCCTTGGTATGATCAATATAAAAATCTCAAAGACCCTTTGGGGTCCAGCCAATGTGGCTTCTCCTCTTCTTTTCAGGGCAAAACAAACACTGGCAAAGAAATGGATTGCCCAACATGAAAAAGAGTTACTACTTTTGGCAAGAGTGCCGCCCAAGACCTCAAAACAAACTTGTCTGGAAAACAGTGGTGTATGGCAGTTGCACAGAAGGCGTCTGGAGTTCACTCAAGTTGACATAATCGAGAAGAGGAAACAAGTCTTTAAAGTCAGAAGAAGCTGCAAGCAGCTATGCACCAGCTCGAAGGATGTAAGAACATGTTAAGGTCCCCCTTTGCATCACTGATGGCTTGGGATCGAAGATGTTTTTCAAATCTTCAACAAATCTCATCACATTTTTTTTTTTTTTTTTTTTAAAAGGGCAGTAGGTCCAGTAAACTAATAAATGTCCGACAAACTCCTTGACTGTGCCCACTGCAATGCCTTGCATGACCAAAGATAAATTAAAGAAATGATCCCAACAGCTTTGCCTGTAAGCGATCAGTCTTACAACTGCCACATTAGGTCACAAACATTTTTCCAGCGCCTTGCATAAAAATTTCACGCAAGGGCACTTGGCAGCAAGGATGATTTCACCACTTGAAGCTACAGATCAAACACAGTCACTTGGTACCGCTCAATCACCATGCACGCAGGTGTAGATTGTGCAAATTGAGGTAAAGGACCCTGCCCCTGTCACCGCAACAGAAGATTCTTGCTAATCTGGGGCTATAAACATAACTTGGGTCCAGTTGCTCTTTATCTTTGTCAGCACTCTCAGGATGTGAAACTGAGGCAGGAAAGAGTTCAGTGTTCTATTCCAGCCAAATGGCATCTCTTTAGGAGTGTTCTTGCAGTAACTCCCATGCGCAAAACGTTCAACACTGCCTTCTCGATGGTGGCAAGAAGATCTAGCAAGGTGTTTCCCAAACTGTTGGAAGATGCCATCTGCTACTTGAAAATGCAGTCACCTCTAATGACATACCAGCCACTACCTTCTCAGCTCCTCTGCTCTGGTACTCACAGACTCTGCCAGGTGGTTCGTAATTAGGAAAACACCCTGGTGCTCCAACTCCGAATAGTACCTTGGCACAGGACCCAGGATTGTTGCAATAATACGTGTCAGTGGTACTGTGCATAAGAACGTGCACCACTAGTCTTCCCTTTAATAGGTGGCAGAAAGGCCTCTAGAGCCAAACTAATGGCCTGCAACTCTAACAGACTGAAATGGAGTCTGGCTTCCTTTGAAGACCAGAGTTTTCTGACCTCCCTCTCACACGATGATCGACACAGCTCAGCAAGGATGCATTCGTCACAACCATTAGTTCTGGGTGGAGAAGGGAGAGGGGCCTGTCACTGGACCACTAGGATCTGAATGACATTGGTCAGATATCCTTCATTGCAGAGCCCACATTTCATAGCTATCGGGAGGATTCGGGAGACTGAAAGGCCAAGAAACCTGAGGTGTCCTCACCCAGATGCATTATCAATGCTGAAACATCAGGATCAGAGCATGAATGTGATGCCCTTTTTGTGGTGGGAGGAAGGCCCTGAACCGCACTTTGTCCATGATAGGTCTCTTGAGTGGAAGCCTCTTTGAAGGAGTCAGGTACTATTTTGGCTTGCTGACAGTGAATCCCAATGAAGTCTGGAGCTTTGTCATCATTGGGAGATTTCTATGATTGACTGTGGCAGGCCCGCTATCAACAGCCAGTCAACAAGTTAAGGGAAAATTGGTATTCTTGAGCTCCAAAGATGGGCCGCAACCACCACCATCACTTACGTAAACACAGGAGAGGTGGCTGAAGGGGAGCTCAGCAAACTGAAAATGCTCCTGGCCTCCCATCATGAACTGTAGGTAGCATCTGTGGAATGCAGTATTGGTATATGAAAATATGTGTTCTGAAGGTCAAAGAGCACCACCCAATTACCCATGTGCAGAGCAGACAGGATATGCAGCCAAGTTAGTAATTTGGATGCATCCCTTACCAGGAAGGCATTTAGAGACCAAAGGTCCAAAATAGGCCTAAGACCCCACCATCTTCCTTCTGCACAAGGAAACACAAAGACTAACAACACCCTTTTTCTGAGTCTGGTACCCTTCTTAATCGCAACCTTGGAGAATAACACCGACCCCCTTCAGGAGCAGAATGGACAGTTGCTTTTCTGAAATTCGCTTCGGATTTGAAGGGTGGAATATTTTGTAGGGCAAAAAACGAAATGGTAGTCCTTAACCATGTTTATTGATTTGTTAGACCCATCTGTCAGAAGTAACAGATTGCCATATTTGTAGGACATTATGAATCCTGCCCTATCCCACCACTGGGAGGGCATGCACCATTATGGCAAACTAAAGTGGTTTGGTGGCTGCTGCGGGAGGGGGAAGAAGTATGGGAGGACTGATGCCCCTTTTTTGGACCACATGGGGCCTACCAGATCCATGTCAGAAGTGGGGTGAATTCTATATCGGTTGGGAAAGCAGTTTTTACCTATATGCCAGCTCTCTGGAAAAGCCCCTGAACTTTCTGAATAGGTGTGGAAACTGATTGTCAGGGGTCAACAGACTCAAGGAGGGTGCCATGGTTCTACTTTCCCTAGAGGACTCCAGTGCAGTGTGTGCCCTCTCACAGAAGAGTTGTGACCCTCCACATCCAAGAGAGAGGCCTTTACATTGCCAGGAAAGCCTATGGAGCGGATCCACATGTTGACAAAGTAGAACACTGGTGCTAACTGCCCTTCTGACACAATCAGTAATATCTACGCCAGCAGATATTATATTTGAACTCTTCTTATCCTTCATGAATCATTTGAGCTAAAGAGGACTCTAGGGCTTTGACCAAGTGGTCATCAAGGTATTGGTGAAGGACTCATTAAAAGGGAGTAAAAGTTCAGAAAGCTGGCCCAAATGTGCAAAATTCCTCTAAGAACATTTGTTTTTTCTCAATTGAAAACAGCTGCAAATCCAGAAATTCAGCTGCCCTCCAGAACACCACTGCAAATTATGCATTTTCTTCAGTTTGTTGGTCTGTCACATGTCAAACGCTGCCTCAAGAGATGTCAATGCGACTAGGCACTTGTAAACACATGCAAAAGACATCTGTGTAGCAAAGGGGGAAAAAGCCACCTCCCACCCATCACCATATCCTGGGTTGTCCCTTGATCTTAATCAGAGCCAAGAAGATAATGGAGCATCTGCAGGCATGTACACCCCGGTAGAGGCACCAGATCAGAATCCGGGTATATGCTAACTGGTTGCATGTTTGTAATCTCATAGAACATCAGATGACATCTAGCGAAGCAGATTTGGTGTCAGACATGGGTATCAATACCGGATCTTCTTCCGGCACCACTAGCATCAGCATCAACACAGAGGAGACCTGAACAGGAGCAGCAGCCAGAGTGGAAGCTTGTATCGGTGTCTGCCTATGGGACCCCCAAAGTGAGTCCCAACGGGTTAGGCAGCATAGAGATGGATACATCGGCAGTAACAATACTAGTGGCCCTTGTGGCTCCTTGGGACCTAAAGGTACGCCACTGAGAACTGGAAGCACACAAAACACCTCTGCTGGGGTGTCATTAATGGCTTGAGTAACTCATTGCACCAGGATCAGTAGAGGTTTAAGCTCCGTAACCAGAGACCTCTAAGGCTAACTTACATTCATCATGATCCCGTTGTGCCTTCTCTTCGAATTCAGAATGAAAGGATGGTGACATGCCCCACTTTGCTTTATGTCTACGCTTCAAATTTATTTTTTACTTATTGGAAGACTTAAAGTTCAACACTAACCTGTGGCAGGAATGGGGTAGGATCCGCAACTTGGAGTGGGACTTGTGTGAATGTTGCAACCTCTTTGTAACTTGTGGCATACAGTTTAAATTCTCTGTTCCGGATTGCCTTGAATGCATGAGGGCATACCTGTCACAGAACTGAGTTGTGGCCCAAGCCTATACATTGTGTTTGCTGAAGTTGTTGCACCTTGGCGGACAGCGTTACCTAGCACACTGGATTTTGCTTTTTAGAGTCACTGGAAGACTGACTAAATTAGGAGCATAGCTCAGGATCCACCTGGGAAAGCGCAGAAAGAAATGGACTGATGTCAGCCCATACGTGCAGCTTATATGTCGCTTTGCTTTGTCACTTTCAGGGAGGTACAGAGCCAATGTGGTGCCACTTGGCACCACCTAGTGGCATGTAGGAGCACTGATGAAGATTTCTAGATTCAGTCTGGAGCATGCAGAAGATTCTATGGTGAACAAACTGCAGTTTAATGAATCCATCACAACCAAACATGCTCAAAATGTGAACTTGTGCAGGAAACAAAGACAGGGTGTTGGTATTATAGCATTAATTTGCACTTGAAATACAAAAAGCCTTGTGGGAATACTGGTAGGCGCGTTTTCCCTAAAAGGTCAACTAGCTCATTCACTGACATACTTCAGGTAAAATATAACTGAGACAGTAAGTATGGCAAATGACAATGACTTGGGTTAGATGCTTGGTTGGAGTGGTCAGTTTCAGAAAATCTTAGTCTCCAGGTGACTGAAGAAAATGAAAGGGGCTTGAGGTGGACGAAGTAAGGTCAGATTCAGATTCACTAGATGGGGCAAGATGGCTGGAAATGGGAGTCAAGGGTGTGGGTTATTTTAGACTAAAAAAATAAAATAATTGAGACGGTCCTCACAACGTTGTTTAAACATGCAGAGAGAATTCTTAAGGGCACCTGGGTAGAAAAAATCTGAAAGGTGTTTCTAGTCTCCCATATTTACTTAGGAGCCTCAAAGATGTGTTCTCAAATCGTCCACAGTGATCTAAGTTTGTGTACTCAGGTGGTGCCCTGAAGCAGGATTTGCTGGTGAGCTAGATAAGGAGGCGTCTAAGTTTGCTTCTTTTTCTCCAAGCTCTGATAATGGTGTAGACTGTGTTGCAAAGGAGAAAATAACCCAATGGGCCAGTGTCACTGATGTCCCTGTTGTAGTGCTTGTACTCTACTAATGTTTAAATGAGAAATAACATGAAAACTAAAATAATGATTTGTTGCCTGGTCGCTTAATACATTTTAGGCTATTAATTGAGTGAACTCAATATATGCATACCAGCACCTGCGAAACATCAGAAAGAATATTTCCTTTTGCAATGGTTAATATTACCTGGAGAGAGCGAGAGAGAGAGCGAGAGCGCGTGTGTGCGTGCGTGTGTGTGTGTACACATCTACATAAACACTAGATAAAAAGTCAAGGACACCATTCACTTACTTTTTCATTGTACGTTAAAATCTCTTCCACTAAAGTTACATCATCATGTTCCACAGCTGAGTGTGACTCAAAGGTGAGCTGTGCTTCTTGGCTGCAACTACCAAAACTGCAATCCATATCTGTAACAGTATAAAAAGAACTTCTGAACTCTACCACATAGCATGCTGAAGGAATTAACCTATTTGCCTAGTATTTCAAGTCTAGTAGCCTCACTGAGACAAAACACAAAATATGGGTTTTTAAACACCAAACACTAAAAACCAAATAGATTACATCACTCACAGTTAATGACATTTTAGGAATGAGTAACAAAAGCATAAACTTAAAAGTAGACTTCTAAGCCATAACATTAAAAACGTGATGCCTTTGTGTGGCAAGCAGTACCTCTGATTCATTCAAAGTACAATGGTAAGGTGTTCAGAAGAGGTTTTAAGTCTAGAAAACGAATTTACTTCCCTTCAGTAACTCTTTCTGGTAAATTCTCTCTGGACATTACACACTTTTTGAGTACTCACATGTAGGAAAGTACCCTCTTTTTGACATGGTCCACCCCCCCCCCACTTTTTGCCTGCTGTCAGTGTGTTTTGACTGTTGTCACTGGGATCCTGCTAACAAGGACCCCAGTGATTGTGCTTTCCCCCTCTAAATTTGGTTGCTTAAGACTTTGCACTCCCCACAATTGGCATACTGGTGTTGCCATATTATGGTACTTAGATATGCAGGGCATTGAAGCACCAGGGGTTCCCCGTGGGCTGCAGCATGTAGTGTGCCACCCATGGGAACTCATGCAGTATGTGTCTGCAGGACTGCCACTGTAGCCTGCGTGAAAAGGTGCATGCACCCTTTCACTACAGGTCACTGCACCAAGTCACTAAGTCATCCAATGGTAGGCCCTCTTAGCCCAGAGGGAAGGGTGCAGGTACCTGTGTGTGAGGGCACCCCTGTATGAGCAGAGGTGCCCCTACGAACTCTAGCTCAATTACATTGGACTTCGTAAGTGCGGGGAAGCCATTTTTAACTGTGTACTGGACACAGGTCACTATCTGTGTTCAGCAACATAATGGTAACTCTGAACCTGGGCATGTTTGGTACCAAACATGTCAGAATCATACCCCAATACTGCTGCCAGTATTGGTTGTATGATTGCATGCACTCTGGGGGCCTTCTTAGAGGACCCCTAGGATTGCTCCTACTAGTCTTCTGAGGTTTTCCTGGCAGCCCACCCCATAGACCGGTTTCTACCCTCTTTCTGTTTGACCAGCTCAGGCAGAGGAAGGCAGAACAAAGGATCTCCTGTGGGAAAGGAAGGTAACATCCTCTCTCTTGGAAACAGGTGTTACGTGGCTGTGGGGGATTGAGGCTGTGATCTGGGATACAGAGAACACAGACGCAGATTTCTAACCCTTAGTAGGTGTTTTCGTGCTTTATTTTAAGTTCTATGAGAGGTGAAACACAGTGATTAGGATAGTAGCTTTTCCGTCCTTCCTTTTGTTTCTCTTCTTCCAATCTTGGGACTTCTAGGGTCTTTAATGGCTTCCTTAATTTTCTCTCTTTCAGGTGGCGGGTTTCAGATGTCCTTCCCTTGGTCCACGGTTTCCCTCGGAAGAACAGAGGATACAGCAGGTAAGTGGGACAATATTTTATTGGTCTACTGATTTCTGTGATTAGTGAGGGGGGGGGGGGAGGTGGGGATGTGAGGGAAATAGTGAGGGGTTAATTATACAAGTTCTAATACGTTTTTGTGGAGTTTTTCTTTTAAGGGGATAGTTAGGAACTTGTGAGGAGGAGGGGGTTTTTCTCTCTCTCTCTCTAGTAGTTGAGTGGGAGGGTGCCCTGGGTGTCTTTCCCGGCTCTCGCCTCCTATCTTTTTCCCACCTTCCCTCTCCCCCCTCCCTTTCTCTTCCCTTACTGTTGTTGCCCTTAAAAAGGCTCCGTACCTTGTGTAGCCACGACCCTCCTGGGCCGTGGCAGGCTGCTTCGTGTCCTCCTCGAATCTCTGTTCCGGCCGTCTTCACGTCGTCGGAAACGGCTCTCTGCTCCTGGTCTCCTCGTTCGCGTTCTTCTGGGAATTCCTCCGGCTCCGGTTTCTCCTCCTCCCCCTTGGTCGCGGCGTCTCCTGTTTTTAACGTTCCGGCAACCCGGAAGTCGGGCGCTGATTGCCGTCTCCGCCCCCACGCGTCTCCATGACGACGTGGGCGGAGGTCGGGGAAGGCGTCGGGCGAACGCCAAGTCTGCATGTTTGTAGGCGAGGCGAGGCGAGCGACGCCCGCCTACAGTGGCTTTGGAGGGTTATCCTCCCCAAGCCACTGGTATGCTTTGAAGAGCACATTTGGTGCCCACCTTCCATAAAGCAGTTTGCACAAGTCCAGGGACCCCTGGTCCCTACGCTGGCACGAAATTGGAGTGGCCACTCCCCTGACCAGAACTCCTCCTGGTGTCCACTCGATTCTGCCATCTTGAATCCAAGGTGGGCAGAGGCCCTTTGGAGCATCTGAGTGGCCAGGTCAGATAGGTGACATCACAGCCCCAGGTGGTCACACTTATAGGTGACTAATCCTCCTTCCTGGGGCATTTAGGGCCTTCCTCTTGGGTGGGTCCTCAGATTCGACGTGCAAGTTTGGAGCAGGACTCCTCTGAATCATTTACTTCATCTTCTGGCCACTGGGACTGAAACTGGAGCCTTTAGGAACCAACAATCTGCAACCTCAGCGACGACTCCACTCTTCAACGTTGTTTCTCCGGCCCCCTGCAGCAACTGCAACATTTCCCTGGCTGTGCATCCTCTGAGGGCGACGAGTCTTCAGCCTGCACAAGAAGTAAGAAGGAATGTCCCTTAGAGAGAAGGAGTCTCTCCCCTGCATCCAAAAGTACAAACTGATAAGACGACCAGCTGCATGGATCTTCACTTCTCCGGAGCTGCGTGGATCCTACATAACAGGTGGTGGTATGGAGTGGTCCCATCGGTTCTCTCTACCAGCTGTCCAACTTGAGAGACAGGAAGCTCTTGCCTCTCCTTGCAGGACAGTACCCCTTTGCACCGCGACTCTTGCAGCTACCAAAGCTTGTATGTTCTTCCAAGCTCCATGTAGCCCCTTCCCCCAGCACTCCTTCCTGCAAAGCACAGTCTCCTGTCTGCTGCTTCAGCAACGTGGGGCTCCTCTTCAGGGGTGCTGAGATGGCCTTACTGCGACTCCTGTTCCTGCTGCCAGTGATTTTCTTGTGGGGGCTGCCTCCTCTTGTGACTCACAGCTGCTGAGGGTCACCCCAGACTCCCCTTCTTGGTTTGAGTCCCCTGGACCTTGCTGGTCCTCTTCAGCCTTCCAAACCCCCTTCTCAACCTCTTGCATTTGCCAAAGCTTGTTGGTGGTTCTCCAGCACCACTGACCAACTGCATCTCAACCACTGATGTGGGGCATCACTTCTGGAACTACTTTTCAGCTCCTGTACTGCACTGCTGACCTTCTTCACCCACCATCGAACTGGTCCTGCATCCACAGAAGGGTGGGTAGTGGCTCCTGCCACAACCGGACAACCAATCTCGAACTGGACTTGGCCCCCTTCCTTTGCAGGTCCTCTTCTGCCAGGATCTACCTTTGGCGTCTTCCAATCTTAGTTGAGTCTTGCATAATCCTTTTCCAAAGTCCCCCTGTTGGTCTTGGGGGAAACCAGTTACTTACCTCTGCTCGACTGGTCGCTGGGGGTCTCTCTAGAACTCACCTCTTTTGGTTCCTGGTTCCTACAGCTCCCTTCTACCCATACCACTTCCTTGGGTGGGGGACTGCCTTTCACATTCCACTTTTTTAGTATATGGTTTGGCCCTCCCCTAAGGCCCTCCCTATTTGCTATTGATTTAACCAATGCCTATTGTTTTCTGTGCTATTTACTGATTGCTAATGTGTATATAATAGTGTGTTTACTTACCTCCAGTTGGGAGATTGCCTAGTCAGTATTGTACTCTTTGTGTTACTATAACAATAATATAAAAAATATAATAATAAAGTACCTTTATTTTTGTAGAATGTGTGGTCCTTTCATGTGTCTAAGTAGTTTTTAACTATAGTGGTATTGCATAAGCTTTGCATGTCTCCTAGATAAGTCTTGGCTGGTCATCCACAGCTACCTCTAGAGAGCCCTGGCTTCCTAGGCACTGCCTACACTTCACTAATATGGGATTAACTGGATCTGGTATAAGGTGATAACACCATAGGTGTTCACCACACACTAGGCCAGCTTCCTACATCATATGTGCCAGACTAGATGCAGAAAAGCTTCAATACCACCTAAACATAGAGAGGTATAGCTATCCGCCTCCATTATGACACCCCTGGCATGAGGACATGGAGCCACAAGTTGGCACCAGCACTGCACAATGACTTCAGTTTTTCTCCCTTTTCTGTTACTGACATATTGCATGTGTAAGCCAGCACAGTGACAATTTAATTTAGAACATTAACTCCTAGAGGCCCACTCCCCAGAACGTAAACGGACAGTAAGTAATTTGCGGTTAAACACTACGTACCAAAAAAAAGCATTACCAAATGTAAGTAACTTATTTTTCTGAGAGATAATTCTACTTGTAGATTCTTCACCTTTTGAATCAATTCCACAGCAGCCCCATCAAAAGGAGGTGGGCGTGAACAGACTTACACCAGATGGTGATGTACGACTAAAGAGGCAAAGCTGGCATCCATGTTGCCTGGAAGGGTGATATAATAACAGCCATAAGAAAGTACAGGCAGAAGCCCATACAGGGTCCTGACAGAAGTACAAGACAGCAACAACTTAAGTAAGGGCTGTAGGTACACCTTTGCTCAAGAGTGCCATGAGGAATCTCTCTGGCCAGGGTACAACACAGCTTAAAGCCAAGGAAACACAGATCCGCTTCTCTTCTGGACGTCCATTCTCTTTTTTGCACTAGTAAAAAGAAAAAGCTCATCACTGAAGCAGTGCTGCTCAGTCCTATCAATGTGGAAACTAAAGGCATATTTTGGATGGAATAATGTAGATTTTCCACAGCCTGGTAGGAAGAAAATCTGAATTTTATTAACGACAAAGAGACTAATAATATCCCTAAACTCCTTTATTGACCCTTCTGCAGCAGCCACTTCAAAGAATATAAAACACTGAAAACAATACACAAGTCAATAAAAGGCCAAAATCCCGAGCCATCTTCCTTCTTTCTTTGTACTGAAACATGTCAAAACAACTTATTGAACAGTTTCTACTTTAAAATAACTCCAAAATCCTCCTCCTCTTTTCTTCAAATTAGTAAAATTAGACAAGAATAGCAGAATCTATTCCATTAGTTCACTTGATCAAGCGCTACAAGTCAAACAAAAATATTATGAAACAAAGGAGGGAGTAAAAGGGTGGTATATTAGCCTCTGTGTCTAATAAAATCCAGATTTTCTGCCCACTGGCTGTGGAAAATCCTAATTTTATGGCAATACCCGGAGGCTAACATTATGCACATTCAAAGCTTTTCAATTTAACAATATGCTGCATTCTGAACTGATTTGAAATAATACCTTCTGGAAGTATTGTCATTCGATCAAGTGCATCACCCATTAAAAATGCTCTCGAAGCAGCCACACCTCTTATAGAATGTCCCCCAAACACACACATATCTACACCTGCTCTTCACATCACCTCCTTGACCCAACTGGCAAGAGTGGGTGAAGACACAGGTTTATGTGGTTTCTGAAATTAATAACTGACACCCCATAGGCCTCACACTCAGTTATTCTTTCATATTCCTTAACACAATGCACTACACAAAAAACTGTCTTTCATTAAAAAAATGCATAAAATAATGTTTTAGAATTCGTTTTTTGTTTTCCTGGTTATATAAAAACACCCCTTAATGAGTAAAAATCCTGCTTGACACATCAAGAGCTTTTTACATCAGATATTGTTCGAAATGACACCAAATAGCAAAAATACCAACTTTATTGACAAATCCCTAAGAGTCGGAACGGCATACTGTCCCCAATTCTCAATATATGGCAAAACAGTAGAAACATGCCATACAGAATTTTATCTGGAAACTGGTGGTGTTGCAATTCTAATGTTTCACATTAGTTTCCTTATTTAAATATCCTGACCCACCAATAGTCCACTCACTTGAACATGACCTGTTGCAATTGCTGACCTATGAACATGAACAGTCCGATAAATGAAACTCTTATCAAACACCTCTGACAAATCATTAACAACCTCAACTACAAAAACAATGAAAAGATCTCACTCCAAACACCAGCAAACCCACTTCTTCCAAGCCAATCTATGCATTTTCATTGTTCCAGGTGCCCAAGGTTCTCTGAAGCTTTTGCTGAGAGGCCTGGCACCTCTCAAACTCTCCTGAAATTTTCCAAGCCACTAGACTGAAATATCCTCACAATATTGTGTTCCCCTTTCTGGACCCTAGAGAATTCCTTGAAACATTGGCAGCACCATTAGAAAATCCATTGACAACTCCAATAGGACTGGAAACAAAGCCTGAGATGTCCAAAGAGGAGTTACCACCACTAAAGTCTCCTTCCACTTGCAAACCATCAGAGCCACCTGAGCAATCACCGAAAACAGAGGGAACACATAAGGATGTAGACCTCTCCAATCCTGATGAAATTAATCTACCCCTGCTGACTCGGTATCCAGACAACAACTGACCACATTTCTTCAATTGAGCATTCTATATGTTCGCAAATCAATCTACTCTGAATGGGCCCCAAACTCTCTCCAGATTCAAAAGCACTTCCCTATTCAACCTCCATTTGCTGGAATTCTGAAAATTCCTTGAAAACCAATCCGCTTCTGCATTACTTAGACGTGGAATTTTCTCCACTTGCACCAATACACTCCTCATTAGACAATAATTCCCAAACACTCTTGCCAGGTCTGCCAAATTCTTTGACTTTGGACCCCCTAATTTGTTTACACATCTCACTGCTGACATATTGCCCATCCTTAGCACAACTGAACACATCTTGTTGTTGGAAAATGACCCTCTCTGAAAGGTCACCCTAAGCTTTTTACCTTCCTTCTCCTCTTTTTCTGAACTAATTTTGTTGGTTTTAGGACACTGCTAACCAGGACTAAAGTGCATGTGCTCCCTCCTTAAAACATGTTAACATTTACTCATACCCAACTGGCATGTGCAATTTACTTTTAAGTCCTCTGTAAAGTGCACTACATGTGCCCAGGGCATGTAAATTAAATGCTACTAGTGGGCCTGAAGCAATGTTTGTGCTACTCACATAAGTAGGTCCTTAACCATGTCTCAGGCCTGCCACTACAAGGCCTGTATGTTCAGTTTCACTGCCACTTCGATTTGGCATTTCAAACTATTTTCTAAGCCTAAAACACCCCCCTTATTACATACAAGTCACCCGAAGGTATGCCCTACATAGCCCACAAGGCAGGGTGATATTTAAGTAAAAGTCAGAACATGTACCGTTAAGTTTTACATGAGCAGGTAGTGAAAACCACCCCAAATCGTTTTTCACTTCTGTGAAGCCTGCTCCTCTCACAGGCCGGCATTAGAAATTCCCTTATATACTTTTAAGTCATAATTTCTGATCTGAGAGGAGTGGCGTTACGTTTGGTATAGTTGGAATAGTAGTGAGAAATCCTACTTACTGGTGAAGTTGGATTCTACACTACTATTTAAGAAATGACACTTTTAAAAAGTAGGCACTTCTCTGCACTTACTGCTAACTGGGCCTTACAGCCTGTGACAAATCCACTTCTGGTCTGTGCTGGTTGACAGCTCCCCTTGTGCACTGCACCCAGACAGCCATAAACACAGGACACTCCGCTGCATCTGCATTCATCTGCATACTGATGTGCCTTCCTGAGCAGGAAGGAGGAAGGGGCTCTCACACTTCAAAGGCCAGTGTGGCCTGTCCTCACACAAAGGACTGATAACCCCTTCAAGTGCACCTGGCAGACAGGGCTGGGTTGAAAGGGGAACTTGTGCACTTCAAACCCACTCTTTGAAGCTTCCTCCACTTCAACAGCACTTTTGGATGTATATATACTGGGACGGTGACCCCACCACCAAATCAGACACTTCTGGACCTACAAGTGGACTCTGTCAGAGGAACTGCCTGACTGCCCAAATAACTCATCTGGACTGCTTTGCTGGAAGGACTGCTGGCCTGCTTGTTGCCCTGCTACCTGCTAATCCCCGACTCTGATGGAAGGACTCTGCCTTCCTCCTCAAATGCTCTCCCAGGGCTTGGATTGAGCTTGCCTCCTTTTCTAAGGTTGCGGGCTATTGAAGGCTTCACCAAAGAGCGTGCCAGAAAACTGACATGACACCTTCAAAAATCAACGCAACGCCTGCCAGATCAACACAGGGCCTGCTCAGCGGCTGAAAAATCACTGCATTGCTCCGGATCTGCGCAGCGCCTGCTGCCTCTGTTCAACATATAATGGGTTTTCCAAACATCATCCATAGGTGTCAAAATATCCCCCGCAGTGAGGCACCAAGGCTGGGCTCCTGGAAACAGACATCGCCTTACAGCATGGAAAGAAACAACGCATCGCCTTTGCTGCGCTGGAGGAAAAAATAAATACAAATCAGTGCATTGCTTTACTTTGACGCATCTTCTCCTCTACATCCCAGGTACTGTGTGTTAGAAGGATACAACCTCCGATTAAAGATTGAGACTCTTTCAAACATTTTTAAAGTGCTATCTTGACTTGTGCACATTGCATTTTTGTTGTTTTGGTCTTATTCAGATAAATATTATCGTTTTTCCTAAACTGGTGCGGAGTATTTTTCGTGGTGTTTTCCCTGTGTTACTGTATTAGTTATTGCACAAACACTTTACACATTGCCTTCTGAGTTAAGCCTGCCTGCTCTGTGCCAAGCTACAGGAGGGTGAGTAAAGGATCATTTAGGTTGTGTTGTTACTTACCCTGACTGGGGTTGTTCTCCCTACTTGGAGAGGGTGCATACCTCTGCCAACCAGAGACCCAATTTCTAATACTTGTGAAACACGTTATGGTAAATGACCCTTCCAACAACTCCAGGCAATTTATATGCATCCTTCTTTCTTCCTACATCTAACGTCCTCCTGCTGACAGAACCACAACGGGCATCTCAATGATCTGAACTGGCATCTGAATCAAGTATCAAATCTATCAGATCTGTCCATCTCTTTACTCTCCAAAAATTGTACTCCCATTCCATGCTTCCATATTTCTCAACCGCCACTGAAGTTCTTCCCTCACCTCCGAGGTACGTGTTATTGTCTCTGAATATTTCAAACCACTTCTCACATGAATTGCCTTCAACCTCTAAAGTGCCCAATACATCAGAGGTCCCAGAAAAATAGATTGAATTGTTAAAGATAACACACCTATTAAATGAGCTAACATATGTAATAAAATATAATCCATATATCCATAATCCTCAAAATCTCCTTCTGTATTCTTTTCAATTTCTCTCTTGGAAGTATTAACCCCTCCTTTTACAGTATCTACTAAGAGCCAAAAAAACTGAGTCAACTGGTTCGGTTCCAAACTTGACTTGTTCCTGTTCACCACAAACAACAACATTTTCAACAACCTCACTGTCAAACCTGTATGAGCTTTCAACCTGTCCTGATCCATTATCAAAATGTCATCCAAACAGAGATTTAAACGCACCCCTCTTGCCTGAAGAAAAGAAACCACTTGTCAAAGGGCCTTTGTGATGCACCACCGGGCAGTGATAAACCAAAAGGTTAACATACAAACTTACACATCCTCTCACCCCATCTGAATTGCAGAAACCTTTGATACGGTTTCCATACTGGGATTGTAAGATAAACATCCTTCCAAGTCTGATCGAGTCAAGCAGTCTCCTGTCTGAAGAATGTCATTCAACATATGCATCCCATCCATCTTGAAGTTATGCTAATTTACCCAATCATTGAGATTCCTCAAATTTATCACCAGACGCATCCCTTTGTCCCTTTTCTCCACTACAAAAATATTGTTTATAAATACAATCAATTTCTGATGCACTTCCTCTATTACATCTTTTTCCAAAAATTCTTGAGTCTCTTTTTCTACCAACTCTGCCAAATCAGTGCTGAAATTGATCATTTCTGGAACCCAAGACTGAACCAGTTCTGCAATGAAATAGATGTGATAACCTTGTTCTGTTTGCAACACCCAAGACAAGCTGTTATCCATACCAAACTGTGATAAAACAGAGTCTGCAGGCCAAATTTAAAAGATTAACAAAAGGGTCTAACCTTACCTGTTCAACGGGTGCAAAAAGATCCTCTTCCTCCAAGTCTGTTTCTGAGGGTAGAAGCTGCCTGATATAACAAACCCTGATTCAGCATGTAGGGTCTGAATCCCCGAGTAAAATAATTCCTCTCAATTCCCAGATCTTGGCCAGGGTACCAACCCCTTTGTAGGCCCGGTCGATTTAAAAGCATGGTCAGTGAATATTTTCTTTATATCACTTTGTGACATTTGAATGGAACTAAATGCACCCACAAATTTATACATTTCTTTAACAAATGCATCACCAAATAAAAGGCCGTTTGCTGCTGGACCTGCCTCCTTATTTGCTAAGTCCACTAATTTTGGATCAATCTTAAAATAATCTTTCTGCTTTCTACAGAAATGACTGTGTTAGTGTTAACCAAAAGAGAAGATGCACATTGTACCTACCATCTCAGCTCCTCCACATTCAAACATTCATTAGTCACACATTCCTCTTCCATCAGATCAAAAAGTTTTGTTAAAGGAGATATTACATCTAACAAAACTATCTTGGCACATTCTCATGTCTTTATCTAGACCCTTGCGAGGATCTCATCTCCCTTTTCCTATGAAAGCTAAAATCTTGATATCCAATTCCAGAGGCACCATTACTTTATTTTCCAAATAAGGTCTAGGACACTGTCCTCAATTCCAGAGGCACCATCACTTTATTTTCCAAATAAGGTGTAGGACACTGTCCTCAATCTTATTCTAACCTCCTTTAATATTTGTCTCCTAAACCAAGACTCCACATACTTAGCTGGAGATATAAGGCACGAGCATATGGAGGCATAGAAAGATTCATTAAATTCTCAGGCCAGGTTTCATGCTTGAGTTGAAGAAATTCCATTGTTAGCCTGCCCACCCCAATATGATGTAAGGAGTCTTCATTAATTTTCTCCCAATATCTTTTTTTAACAAGTTGCCTTGCGTTATTGGGGATCAGTTCAGGATATTTCCAATAATGAGGAAATCCTATTTTCTCCCAGGCAGATTTCATCTCCTTCAGCCAAGGGATTTTTTCCAGACCCTGGGGAGAGGCTAGAAGTTCTCTTATCGCCAACCTGAATGGTTCGAGTTCAACAGTTTTCCACAGACGGATCCAGTAAGAAAGAGGTCTTAGGGCTGCTGTGGTTTTGATGCTATTTAAACCTAAATCGAGCCTAAGAGGGATCATTGGTGAGCCCATACCTAACCAAGAAACCTGTCTAAGGAAATGATTTTCTTTAGTTTGTAAAATGCCCAGATTTCTGTGTTCACCCCAAAGTTCCGCTCAAAATAGGGCCACCGCACGGATTTGGACATTATAAATCTCTGCAATTATATTCAAGGGGGGGGGGCTTGGAGCCTTTCTAGACCTATGTACAAGGGCCCCACCTCTTTGGCTTATAATAAGTGCCCCTTTGTCAATAGCTGCCTCCCATTTACCTGTGTTCGATAGTCTGATACCCAAGTAATCAAACTCTTCCACTTTCTCCAGCAGGATTGAGTTCATTTCTATTCTAGCACGAGATTGTTTCCTTGAAGTACTGTATATCATGAGTTTCGTTTTCTTGACATTTACGTCCAGACCATAGTCTCTACAAGAGACACAAAATTGGTTGACCAGATTTTTAATTCCCATTGGTGATTTAGCTAGCAAAACTGTGTCGTCTGCATATAGCAGACACAGGATTTTCTTTCCATCCACTTTGGGCGAGTCATTTATGCAATTCTCTAAATAATGGATACAGTTATTAATGTATAGCAAGAAAAGAGTGGGCGCCAAGACACAACCCTGTCTGACTCCTCTTTTGATGGCTACAGGATCTGTCAACTCACCCTCCTTACCGCATCTAATTTGAGCGTAGGTATTATCATGCAATCGGGAAATAAGTTTCAAGAGGCCAGATGGGACCCCCATATTGGAGAGTGTTGACCATAGCATACTCCTGGGGATCAAATCAAATGCAGCTCTAAGGTCTATAAAGACCACATACAGATTCTCCCCCCCCCCCCCCCAAAAGTCCACGTTCTTCCATTTAATTGACAGGAATCTCAGGGCTTGGTCTATGGTACTCACTGCAGGTCTAAACCCCGCTTGTAAATCAGATAGAGTTTCAGACTCCAAAATCCATTCATCGAGGTGAGACAAAAGGTGTTTTGCATATGTTTTTTGGGAGTTGTCAAGAAGACAAATCGGTCGATAATTGATTGGTACATATAACTAATGATTTGGTCTGGGAAAATAATACAGTACATCTACATAGCCTTAAATGTTATATATGGAAAATGTCACTTACCCAGTGTACATCTGTTCGTGGCATGAGTCGCTGCAGATTCACATGCTTTGCACATCCCGCCATCTAGTGTTGGGCTCGGAGTGTTACAAGTTGTTTTTCTTCGAAGAAGTCTTTTCGAGTCACGAGATCGAGGGACTCCTCCCATTTCGGCTCCATTGCGCATGGGCGTTGACTCCATCTTAGATTGTTTTCTCCGCATAGGGTGAGGTAGGAGTTGTGTATTATAGTAATAGTGCCCATGCAATGGAGTGAATATGTATGTACATAACGCAGTTTAAAGTGATAGATTTACAAATTTACAAATGTTCAAGATCAACTTAGAAATGGCTACAGCCTCCCGGGGAGGCGGGTGGGCGCATGTGAATCTGCAGCGACTCATGCCACGAACAGATATACACTGGGTAAGCGACATTTTCCGTTCGATGGCATGTGTAGCTGCAGATACACATGCTTTGCATAGACTAGTAAGCAGTTATCTCCCCAAAAGCGGTGGTTCAGCCTGTAGGAGTTGAAGCTGTTTGAAACAATGTTCGTAGTACTGCTTGGCCTGCTGTGGCTTGTTGTGCCGTTAACACATCCACGCAGTAGTGTTTGGTAAAAGTATGAGGCGTAGACCATGTGGCTGCCTTACATATTTCAGTCATTGGAATACTTCCTAGAAAGGCCATGGTAGCACCTTTCTTTCTAGTCGAGTGTGCCTTTGGTGTAATAGGCAGTTCTCTTTTAGCTTTGAGATAACAAGTTTGAATGCACTTAACTATCCATCTAGCAATGCCTTGTTTTGAAATTGGATTTCCTGTATGAGGTTTTTGGAAAGCAATAAATAATTGTTTTGTTTTCCGAATTTGTTTTGTTCTGTCAATGTAGTACATTAACGCTCTTTTGATGTCTAATGTATGTAGTGCTCTTTCAGCTACCGAATCTGGCTCTGGGAAGAACACTGGTAGTTCCACTGTTTGATTCAAGTGGAACGGTGATATGACTTTTGGTAAGAATTTAGGATTTGTTCGTAAGACTACTTTATGCTTGTGTATCTGAATAAATGGTTCTTGTATGGTAAATGCTTGTATCTCACTTACTCTTCTTAGAGATGTGATAGAAATTAGAAATGCAACTTTCCATGTTAAGTATTGCATTTCACATGAGTGCATAGGTTCGGAAGGTGGACCCATGAGTCGAGTTAAGACAATGTTGAGGTTCCACGAAGGAACTGGTGGTGTTCTTGGTGGTATAATTCTCTTTAGGCCTTCCATAAACGCTTTTATGACTGGTATCCTAAATAATGAAGTTGAGTGCGTAATTTGCAGATATGCTGAAATTGTGCTAAGATGTATTTTAGTGGATGAAAAAGCTAGCTTTGACTTTTGCAAATGTAGTAAGTAGCTTACAATGTCTTTAGCAAATGCGTGTAATGGCTGGATTTGATTATTATGGCAATAATAAACAAATCTTTTCCACTTATTTGCATAGCAATGTCTAGTGGTTGGTTTCCTAGCTTGTTTTATGACCTCCATACATTCCTGTGTAAGGTCCAAGTGTCCGAATTCTAAGATTTCAGGAGCCAAATTGCTAGATTCAGCGATGCTGGATTTGGGTGTCTGATCTGTTGTTTGTGTTGAGTTAACAGATCTGGTTTGTTTGGCAGTTTGACATGAGGCACTACTGAGAGATCTAGTAGTGTTGTGTACCAAGGTTGCCCAAGTTGGTGCTATTAGTATGAGTTTGAGTTTGTTTTGACTCAATTTGTTTACCAGATATGGAAGGAGTGGGAGAGGGGGAAAAGCGTATGCAAATATCCCTGACCAACTCATCCATAACGCATTGCCCTAAGACTGATCCTGTGGGTATCTGGATGCGAAGTTTTGGCATTTTGCGTTTTCTTTTGTTGCAAATAGGTCTATTTGTGGTGTTCCCCATCTTTGGAAGTAAGTGTTTAGTATTTGGGGGTGAATCTCCCATTCGTGGATCTGTTGGTGATCCCGAGAGAGATTGTCTGCTAACTGATTCTGAATCCCTGGAATAAACTGTGCTATTAGGCGAATGTGGTTGTGAATCGCCCAATGCCATATTCTTTGTGCCAGGAGACGCAACTGTGTTGAGTGTGTTCCTCCCTGTTTGTTCAGATAATACATCGTTGTCATGTTGTCTGTTTTGACAAGGATGTGTTTGTGGCTTATTATGGGTTGAAATGCTTTCAATGCTAGAAATACTGCCAGTAGTTCTAAGTGATTTATGTGAAACTGTCTTTGCTGAGTGTCCCATTGTCCCTGGATGCTGTGTTGATTGAGGTGTGCTCCCCACCCTATCATGGAGGCATCTGTAGTTATTACGTATTGAGGCACTGGGTCTTGGAAAGGCCGCCCTTGGTTTAAATTTATACTGTTCCACCATAGAAGCGAGGTGTATGTTTGGCGGTCTATCAACACTAGATCTAGAAGTTGACCCTGTGCCTGTGACCATTGTGATGCTAGGCACTGTTGTAAGGGCCGCATGTGCAATCTGGCGTTTGGGACAATGGCTATGCATGAGGATATCATGCCTACTAGTTTCATCACCATCTTGACCTGTATTTTTTGTTTTGGATACATGGCCTGTATTACATTGTGAAATGCTTGTACCCTTTGTGGACTTGGAGTGGCAACCCCTTTTGTTGTGTTGATTGTCGCCCCTAAGTATTGCTGTGTTTGACACGGCTGAAGGTGTGACTTTGTGTAGTTGAGTGAGAAACCTAGTTTGTGGAGGGTTTTGATGACATACTTTGTGTGTTGTGAACACCGTTTTTGCGTGTTGGTTTTGATTAACCAATTGTCTAGGTACGGGAACACGTGTATTTGCTGTCTTCTGATATGTGCAGCTACTACTGCCAGGCATTTTGTAAAAACTCTTGGCGCAGTTGTTATCCCAAATGGCAACACTTTGAATTGGTAATGTACCCCTTGGAATACAAAACTTAGGTACTTTCTTTGTGAAGGATGTATCGGTATATGGAAGTATGCATCCTTTAGGTCTAGTGTTGTCATGTAGTCTTGTTTTCTGAGCAATGGGATTACGTCCTGTAATGTCACCATGTGAAAGTGATCTGATTTGATGTAGGTATTTAACGTTCTGAGATCTAATATAGGTCTTAGAGTTTTGTACTTTTTGGGTATTAGAAAGTACATAGAGTAAACTCCTGTTCCTTTCTGATGAATTGGTACTAATTCTATTGCTTCTTTTTGCACAACGCTTGGACCTCCAGTTGTAGAAGATCCATGTGTTGTTTTGACATATTGTGTGTTTTCGGTGGGACATTTGGAGGGAATTTGAGAAATTCTATGCAATAACCATGCTGGATAATTGCTAGTACCCAAGTATCTGTTGTTATTTCCTCCCATTGTTTGTAGAACTTGGTTAGCCTCCCCCCACAGGTGTTGTGTTGGGGATTTGTGACATCTAAGTCACTGCTTGTTTTGTGGAGTTTTGGGACTTTGGAACTTCCCTCTACTTTTTTGGAAATGTCCCCCTCTATATTGTCCCCAAAAACGTCCCCGCTGATATAGGCTCTGATAAGTGGGCCTTGTTTGTGAGGTTGTGGGTTCTGTGCTTTGTCCTCGAAACTGTTTTACGAAATGTGCCTCTGCTCTGTGGGGAGTAGAGTGCGCCCATGGCTTTGGCCATATCAGTGTCCTTTTTAAGTTTTTCGATGGCAGTGTCCACCTCCGGCCCAAACAACTGCTGTCCGTTAAATGGCATATTCAGCACGGCTTGTTGTATTTCCGGTTTGAATCCTGATGTACGCAGTCTCTGTATTGTCACTTCTGTGTTTACAGTTCTAGCAGCTGTGTCTGCCGCATCCATTGCTGACCGTATCTGATTGTTCGAGATACTCTATCCTTCTTCCACCACTTGCTGTGCTCTCTTTTGGAACTCCTTGGGCAAATGTTCTATAAAGTGTTGCATTTCGTCCCAATGAGCCCTATAGTATCTGGCCAACAAAGCCTGTGAGTTGGCAATACACCACTGGTTTGCTGCCTGTGCCGCCACTCTTTTCCCTGCCACGTCTAACTTACGACTCTCTTTGTCTGGAGGTGGTGCATCTCCTGCAGTGTGTGAGTTCGCCCTCTTGCGAGCTGCCCCTACTACCACTGAGTCCGGTGTTAGCTGTTGTGTGATGTACACAAGGTCTGTTGGTGGCGGTTTATATTTTTTCTCCACTCTTGGAGTAATGGCCCTTCCTTTTACAGGCTCCTCAAACACTTGTTTGGAGTGTTTTAGCATTCCAGGTAGCATGGGGAGACTCTGGTACTGGCTGTGTGTGGACGACAGTGTATTAAATAGAAAGTCGTTTTCAATTGGCTCTGCATGCAGGCTGACATTATGAAATGCCGCTGCCCTTGACACCACCTGTGCGTAGGCTGTACTATCTTCTGGTGGTGACGGTCTAGCTGGATAACAGTCAGGACTGTTATCTGACTCTGGCGCATCATAAAGATCCCATGCGTCTGGATCATCATGACTCATCCCTGTATGAGTTGGGGATTGCATCATTGGTGGAGTGGCTACCGGTGATGGTTGCGGAGAGCGTTGTGTAGACGGTGACAGGGTTATTTGTTTAGCCACCTTTGCCTGTGGCTGCTTGTCTTTCTCTTGGAAGGCAAGTTTGCGTTTCATTTGAATCGGAGGGAGAGTGCTGATCTTCCCTGTTTCTTTTTGGATGTGGAGCCATCTTTGGGTGTAGTCTGGCTCCATTGTATCCAGTTCCTGTCCAAATCTATGTGTTTGCATTTGTGAGGACAGGCCTTGTTCCTCTGTGTAGGAACTTGATTTCGGTTCCGAAGCCGGATGTTTCGGTATCTAAACCTTTTCGGCTGCCTTTTTCGGTTCCGACAAAACTTTTTTGCTCTTCGGCGTACAGATTTCTCGGTGCCGACTTGGTTCGGTGCCGCTCTCTCGGTGCGAGATTTCTCTGACCCGGTGTCTCAGGGTCGAGTCTGCTCTGACCCGGTGTCTCGGGGTCGAGTCTGCTCTGTGCCGGTATCTCAACTGGAGTCGGATGACTTCGACACATGCATGCCATTTTTCGGTGCCGATGCCCGGTCACCTATTTTTCGGGTTAAGCCATGGCCTGTTGGCAGTGGCGTCCCCTGGGCTTTACTGGTTTTTACGTGAGTCTTGTGTATCGACGTCTTACTCACGGTTTCTGGCATCTGTTCAGGATCGACCTCTTCCGAGTCTGAATCCTCGATGGAGAAGGCTTCCTCTTCTTCCTCCATGTGTTTTTGTCCTGTCGGCACCGACGCCATCTGTAATCTTCTTGCTCTTCAGTCCCTTAAAGTCTTTCTGGACCGAAATGCTCGACAGGCCTCACAGGTATCCTCTTTGTGTTCTGGCGACAAACACAAATTACAGACCAGATGCTGATCTGTGTAAGGATACTTGTTGTGGCATTCGGGGCAGAAGCGGAATGGGGTCCGTTCCATTAGCCTTGAAGACGCACGCGGTCGGGCCGACCAGGCCCCGCCGGGGAATCGAAAACCCCAAAGGGTCGCCGGAGCTCTTCCGAATTCGGTGTCGATCTGCTGTAGCTAACCCGATACCAAACGCAAACAATACCATCGAATTTTCTGAGTTTTTCACTAACTTTCCGAAGCGCGGAGCGAAAAGGAACACGTCCGCACCCGATGGCGGAAAGAAAACAATCTAAGATGGAGTCGACGCCCATGGGCAATGGAGCCGAAATGGGAGGAGTCCCTCGATCTCGTGACTCGAAAAGACTTCTTCAAAGAAAAACAACTTGTAACACTCCAAGCCCAACACTAGATGGCGGGATGTGCAAAGCATGTGTATCTGCAGCTACACATGCCATCGAACATATATATATATTATTTTTTTTAGGGTATATCGTAAAGTATCTATTTAGAGAACAATATAGATACAACTGTTCAATTGGCCGGGTAAATCGCATAGGATCTGTCTATATGTAGAGAGAAAGAAATGTAGATCTAAATAGATCTTATCTATTTATCTGTCTATGGATGGATGGATAAGCAAAAACTGTTTTCAATGTAAAGTGCTTTTTAAACTAACTACACAGTCGCTATATGTATCTTTCTGTAACAATGTTTTGTGAAGATAATAATAATCATCATCATTATCCCTAGTGTCGACAAGGGGTGTTATGCTGTAGTCTACAGATGCTGTAAACAAAATGTGAAAGCTAATAATTACTGTGGTGACAATAACAATAAAAATAATATTAAGTAGGATGGCTAATTAAGACAGCTCCAGGGGCCACCCTCCCTCATCTTGAGGACCCAGTGCATGTAATGAACTTCATATGTTTTTTTTTCCTTTTTGGGGGGGGGGGGGGAGGGGAGGTAGTTCTAAGACCACTCTCTGCCAGAGTTCTCTCGGAGCACCATGGCACAGGGTCCTCATGAAGGAGACTTGGTGCTTGGCTGCCCGGAAGACTCCCTAAGCCCTGTCAGTGCCAAAGTCGAACAACCTGGAGGCTGCTGCCGTACTTGCCCCACACCCCCCAACCTCGCCCAACACTGATGATGTGCAGCTGGTCAGTTTGCAGCAGAAGACAAGGTAGATCAAGTGTGCTGAAATTTGTGCCTTTGTGAGCAGAAGTAGTATAAATATCCCTTATTTTTATTATTCAGGGTCTAATTGTGGATTGAGAGCACAGTGGATCTGAAGCATCGCAGGATTGAGACCCCCCCCCTCCCCCTGCAGACAGAGAGGGGGGGGGGGGGGGTCGGTCATCGGGGGTCCCTTGAAGATGCAGCATATGGTGCATTGTAGTTCAGTAACACTGTCTGAACCCTAACAGGATTTTAATGGCTACTTAAGGGGGGGTGGTTTGGGTGTTTGCTAGCAAGGGTTATTTTTTAGAAATTCAGTGACAATTGCTGCATTTTTAAGCACCTTAGACTAGTGGCCAGCCTAAAGAAAAAACTAGAGCTCCCAGAATTTCCTTTCAGCCTTTCTCCCAGCTACAGAAGTAACCAGGCTGGAGTGGCAGACAAGGGCACATCTTGTGTCATCTAGCCTGGCACACATTGGCATGTTGAGCTTCAGGTGGGCACCAGAGTGAGTGGTATCCAGGGTGGCATAGCTAGTACTTAATTTGTAAATAAAAACGTGCCAGTACCCAAAGCTCTTCTCTTAAACATGCAGCTGCTGCAATTAAATGTGTGAACACTGAATACTGAGGCAGCGTCATCCTGAAGCCATCTCTGGTCTCTTTAATCCATTTAAAGCCACTCCCTGCTACTTCAACTTTCTCCTGCAGCTTTCTGCTCTCCCTTTTTGTTCCTCCGTCTTTCCCATGTGTGTCTTTTGCTCGCAGTAAATGCTTGAGGCAGAAAAATAAGTGCCGGCCCTCAAAAATAAGTGCTAGTGCTCCTTACCAGAAACAACAAGCACAGATTAAGCACTGGATGGAATCACATGAAGGTTGGTGATGACAAAGGGTTATTGTTTTTGACTCATAATGCAAGGGGGTTACCAGCTGACCTGTGCAGTGCGTGCTTTGCAGGGCAGTTAAATAAAAATAAATTGCCTACAGTTTGGGTGTTTAAACCATTTTATCTGAAACCATTTTGCATGTTTGGTAGCAGTGTATCTTATACTGCCTGTAATGCAAGTTTAACATAATGACTTGCATTTGCACAACACACAAGACACAATTCTCAATTGCACCAACCAAAATTTTATTCTGTGGCTTTTTGGTTACACACAGACCTTTCAGTGCATTAACTTATAGAGCATCATAATATACAGTAATTAGCTTAACTTTTCTATTTTTCGTTTAGGCATCAGTTATTATGTATGTAGCTAGCTGACTGAGAATATTTTGGTTTTCATAGCCACACATTTAACCCCGCCCCATTGCATGTAGCATCACTGTTCCCATATTTTTTTTTAATGCACTTTGAGCTGAGTGCTGAGCTGATTTATTAACTTATTTCACTCCAGTTGCAGTCAGTACAAGCACAAATGTGGTCTCATTGGCTGAGCTAAGCGAAATGAGGGTACAAGGTCAGTGTTGAGCCTGACTGGATGGTTCTGTTCATCAAGTCCAGGTTTAGTACTTGTTCTGATTTCCTGCTCATCGTAAGAAGTGAGTGACTATTTTTGTACGTTTATTTCCATTTTTAGTGTGTAATGGAATGAATAATTTAGGCACTGTGAGTTCCACATATTTGCTTAAAATAGAAATTTGATTTATGTTTTAAACTGTTTGCTTCAACCTACGATTGCATTATTTCAGTGTTAAAAGTTTGGGCTACTTTTTGGGCTGGGACCGGTTCATTTTGGGCTTACTTTGGGCTGGTCGTAAAACAGCTTTGGGCTTTAGAAGGCTTTTAAAATCTGGCAACACTGCTGTTAGACAGCCGATCAAGAGGCCACCGTCTCACGCAAACGGTGCATGGAGCTGCATCGCATGTGGATAAGATGGCTGAAAGGCGCTGCTCCTCGCACACGGCTTCCGGTGTGCTCCCCAAAGGATGCCTGTATGCGCTTACAGCAACTGCCACAAGGAACACCTCACCATGCGCCCCAAATAATTGAAGCCAGTGCGTGCAAAGGCCACCACTTCGAGAAGGCAACACTCCACACAGCAGCAACTCTTCAATAATCGGGCTGCAAGTGAGCTTTAGCCGTGCCCCAAATGAACCTCTGTTTCAAATGTGTCATATTTAAAACTCAACAACCTCAAGAAATAATCAATTTCCTAAAAGGTCTGTCATAAGATAATCAACCCTCGACTGAGGCAAACTAATTAACAAGATAAATGGCATAAAACTATGTTTTAAGGCAAAATCACAATTTTAAAACATTATCAATCCCTAATCTGATTCTAATTTACGACACATTTAACAATCCATTAAAAATCCATCTCAACTCATATTTCAAAACACACCTTGTTTCACATATACATTCATCCTATACAAAAGGTACATATCTGAATGGAGCAGCAGCAAAGAAGAAGGAAGGAAGGTGGATGGGGATTCTGGCCTTTTATTGATGCGTGGAATATTTTCAATGTTCTATATTCTTTAAAAAAGGCTGCTGGTGTATTGGTAATAAAGGAGTTTATGCATAATATTAGCCTTCGGTTCTTGTCATTAAATATCTCCTGCTCTGATGGAAATGAAGACAGAAAAGAATGAGGGAAGGATAACTGACTGTCTCACCTGAAAATGTGATATTACTCAGTATAAAGAGTGTATGCCTCATAAGGACCAGCTTTTCTGGGAAGGTTGCCATATGAGAACAGACTAGAGCTTGCTAAAACAACACAGACATAAGAAACACTTTAAAATGTAATGAGAATAGTAGCTGTGCTGCAGCTCAAGAGGCAAACACATCTTTTAGTTCAAGCTCATATTGAGTTCTCACTGTACCATACTACAAAGCCGGAGGAAATGTAATTAACAGCCTTAATAGGAAACGCAGGTGCATTGAATAACAAGGTTTGCTCAAGTTATCGGAGAAAAGCTTATCAGTAGCCTCTAACTGTGCCCAAGGCAAATCCTTACTCGGTCAAAGATAAAATCAAAGACACATTGGACAACTTAGCCTTTAAAGGATTAACACTTCATACCAGGAGAAGAAATGAGTCCAATCAAATGCTTAAATGAACTTGGTTTAAAGGTGGTGATGCAGTCAGAATAACATCCAGCACTTTCACCAGAAGATCAACAACTTTGTTGGCCCCTTTCAACCTCATTCAATTAAGGTGTAGACTGTTAAGGTTCAGATGAAACACCATGCTCTGTTGCTGGAACAGAAGTTACTCTTAAATGGAAATCCAAAATGGAGGACAGATGCTCAGGGTCAGCAGGTGAGAGTACCACACCCACCAAGCTACATCCAGGGTCAGCAGAATAGATTCTGCTCGATTCCGTTTCTCATTCTTCAGACTACGCAGGATGAAGTTGTGAAGACACGTACAGAAGCGTTAGTCTTACCAAATGTGGAACTCATCCTCTACAGATTCCCAGAGGGGGCAGAAACATCAACAAAGGGCAACCCCATGAAACAAAGCAGTTGTAGACTCCATTCCTATTCAGCTAGATGGCCCCAACTTAACTCACAAGGATGTTGAAGGAGCCTGCTAGATGACACACTGTCACAGAGATTTTATTAATTGTTCATTAGCACCACAGCCCCAGCGCCTCCATTCTGTGTTGCCTCAGTACCTAAATCAACCTTCTCCTGATCAACAGCAAAAACATATTGGTCAGATGTATGCGCACAGCTCCAAAACATTAATGTAGAAGCAGCCTTCTGACTGGGACAAGAGTACCCAATTTTCCACATTGCCCAAGTGACCTCTTAAGCTGAGGGAAGAAGCAACTGTTAGCACTGAATCTACAGGCGGGAAAATGCAGAATGGCCCGTCGTTCCCAAGAAGCCCCCTAGGAAACACCGATATGATATGAAAGGCACCATTAATATAGGGGTAACTGCAGGCACAGGTTCTAATAGAGGGTTCATGTGTCATTGATTAATTGGCCTCAGAAAAATGTAGGAGTCTAATAAACAGAAAAGGCGCATCAAGACTGGAAAAACAGCTTCTGCTAGAAGCATCAGGATCATAGCTTAAATACCCTGTACTTGAGGGGGGAGGAAAAGTTTTTTAAAAACTGTCTAAAATGGACATTCTGAAGGGCGTGGCCAAGATGGCAGAGTAGACGGATGCGTCTTTCGGAGCTCTGCCACCTGGGCCCAGAAATAGCGGTGCGGTGGGCCTGGCCCTCTCCAGCGGGGTAGCCTTGAGCGGCAGAGGGTGCACACAGTGCCTGGAGGTCAGACGGGGTGCCCAGAGTGTCTGTGGGGCGGGCCCCGGGGCTGGGCCTGTTTGGGCGGCGGCAGGAGGGCCGCGTGTGGCTGAAGCTGATGGCCGGGCCGGGCCCCCGGCCCGAGGACAGTGAGGGGGTGGACGGCTAGGTCCGGGCCCAACAGATGCGGTGGCGGCTGCGGACTGCGGCTCCTGAAGGTAGCGGTGAGTGGGGGCCGCTGTGATACTGGGCCGAGGGGCAGAGAGGAGGTGCGTGCGGACGGTGCGCGGCCTAGGCCCTCGGCCCAAAGAGGGCCCGGAGAGAGCCCGGAGACCATCATTGGCGCTACCCCGTGACGCCTTAAGGGGCTGGCAGCAAGGAGAGGGGCTGCTGTGCCGCCTCCCGGCGTGATGAGCTTGTGACCTGCCAGGCACGATATGTTGGCGGCATAAAGGGTGGTTGGCGGGACTGTTCGGCCTGCGGCGCTGGGAGGTGCAGCGAAGAGTTGCGAAGAGGCAGTGGACAGCAGCGCAGCGCAGCTAGGGCCTGCTGGCCCTGAAAGGACCCAGGAGTGATTTGCGGCGGCCCCGGAGAGTTGGGACATGGCGAGGGCTCCTCTGGTCCCGACTTGCAGCAGTCTGTGGCAACCCCAGAGGCGTTAAAGCGACACTGCGACTGGCGCCAGGAGTTCGGCGGGACAGCTCGGCCCGCGGCGAGGGGACAGAGATCCGGCGGAGCGAGCACACATGTGGGGACCGTAGCAGAGGCCTTGTGGGCACTGAGAGGGTGGTGATGGCATCTACTAAGCCTAAGAGGGACCAGTCGGTCAGAAAGATGCCAACAAGATCACACCCATTGCAGAGCAGGCAGGCTGAGGCCGCAGCTTCGCCGCGGGGCCCAAAAACCTGGGCGAAGCGGAGGCTGATGGGAAGGCCCAGGTTACAAAGAGTTTCCTTACGTCTTTGTTCGACTCGTTGAGGGCAGACCAGCAGGAGCTTCGAAGAGACATCTCCCAGGAAATGCGAGATCTGCACTCTGATATCACATCGCTGGGGGAAAGAGTGTCCAGTATGGAGAATAATGAGATCTCCAGAGGGGAGGAAGTCGAACAACTCCAACAGGAAATACTCTGTTTGCGTGAGCATCAGGAACAGCTGCAGATCGTGACCGAAGACTTGGAAAATCGCTCTAGGCACCACAATATACGCATCAGAGGGGTTCCACAGGGGGCTGGGGGAGATGACATTAGAGAGTTTCGTATGGCCTTGTTTCGTTCCCTCGTGCCCCTGAGAACCCACCGGAGAACCTTCTGGACTGGGTCCATAGAGCGGGCCGGGTGGGAGGTGCCGGGGCA
The DNA here is from genome assembly GCF_031143425.1 of Pleurodeles waltl. Lineage (NCBI taxonomy): Eukaryota > Metazoa > Chordata > Amphibia > Caudata > Salamandridae > Pleurodeles > Pleurodeles waltl. The sequence continues at coordinate 445,258,553 of NC_090449.1, forward strand.
CGCCTCCCTGATATTTTAGCGTGCGTCCATAATTTTATGGTCAAAGAAGCTATACTCCAGAAGGCGCGGAACTTGCCACAGATCCAGTTTCGGGGGCATAGCCTGCAGCTTTATCAAGACCTCTCCGTGCGGACTCTGCAGAGGCGCAGAGAGTTTAAACCTATCACAGATCACCTCCGAGCTGCCTCCACGTCCTATACATGGGGTCATCCCTTTAGACTGGTGTTCCGATGGGGTGATCAGCTGAGACAAGTGAAGACGCTTCAGGTGGCCCGTCGGGTGCTGGGTCTGGAGGAGACGGAGCAGAGGGCGGGATCCCCCTGGGGGGGGTGTGTGAGGGTTTGGGCTTATTGAGCGCCGACCCAGTGGTGTGCCCCCTTCTTCGGTTTGGAGCTCTACCTCGATGTGGACGTTTCACAGAGGACTAGATTGTTGGTTGTTCTGCACCTGTTGCACCTTTTTGCCTAGTTATATTGTACCCCCTCTACAGGAATTCTGCTCTTTCCCGGAGATTACTACGGGATCCCCTGTCTGCCTTATTCGGGGCTGCCCCCGAGCTTGGCCCCACCGTGGGTCCCAGCTGTCGTGGCTTTTCGTCCCCATGCATGGGTCTGATGTTTAAATGTATTAGCCTTAATGTTCGAGGCCTTAATAACCCTTCGAAGAGGCTGGCGGCCCTGTCTTTCTTGGAGCGCTCTGGGAGTCAGGTTTGTTTGTTACAGGAAATGCATCTACTGGCTACTGATACCTATCGCAAGCGTTCTAGGTGGTTCCCCCAGCAGTATTGGTCCTCCGCTTCCACGAAGCAGGGTGGAGTGGCGATTTTATTTTCGAGGTCCTTCCCTGGGGAGGTGGGGAGGTATCTGGCTCTGAAAGTCGGCATAGACTCCTTTCCTTTCACACTCGCCAATATATACGCACCCAACACTCAACAAGAAAGTTTCATTAAGCAGGTGCTCTCCCCAACGTTTACGACTTCAGATAGGGCCTTACTTGTGGGTGGGGACTTCAATATTGTTCTGGACAACGATTTAGATAGATCAGGGCATAGGTATGGGCAGACTGGGGCTTTGAACTCGGCAGGGTTACAGTGGCTGGCTGACTGTGATTTGGAGGATGTCTGGAGGGCAGCTCATCCGGGTCTACGAGACTACTAGTTTTATTCAGCAGCTTCTAAAACCTACGCACGCATAGATTACTTCTTAGCCACCTCGGAGTTCCATGCACGGGTTCAGGAGACTTCGATTGAGCCGAGGGCCCTGGCGGATCATGCTCCCATAACTGTGACTGCCCGCGTGGATCACAGTCCCGCCCGGGTTCCTGGGTGGCGCTTTCAGGACATGATGCTGCAGTCTTGGGACGTGGCAGACTCCTTGCGCCGGTCGATCAGGAACTATCTTGATCAGAACGAAAATGGATTAATTAGCATGGGCACATTGTGGGAGGCGCTTAAAGTGGTCCTACAGGGGGAAGTGATTCCCCTCTGGGCTAGAGAAAACAAGGCCCGGAGGGATAAGTGGGAGGCCCTGGAGCGGAGAGTAACGCCACTGGAGCGTTCCCATAAGCATACAGGAGCTCCCAGAGTCAGGAGGGAACTGGAGAAGATATGCTTGCAATTGAAAAGATTGGACTGGGATAGGGCGGAATTTGCTTTGGTGCGCCGTAAGCACAAGTATTATGTTGGGGACAATAGATGTGGGAAGCTCCTGGCTCAGAAGTTGAGGGCCCAGAGACACGCTACTGCGGTTCCTCTTCCTGGAGGAGGCGCGCAGGGATGTGCAGATCGCGGAGGCCTTTGCCAATTTCTACCGGGAACTATATACAGAGGATCCGGCTACTGACTGCAACCCCCCTTCCTACCTCTCTGATTGCGCAATAACACCGCTCAGGGAGCAGGATGCAGCTCTCCTCGATCAGCCAATTCGGTTGGAGGAGGTGATATCGGCGATCTCGCGCTTAAAGGTTGGGATGTCGCCTGGCCCGGACGGTTTCACTCCGCTTTTCTATAAAACTTTCTGTCCGGAGCTCGCCCCGATACTCACCCTGCTGTTCAACTCTTTCACAGAGACCAAAATTCTTGCTCCTAGTATGCTTGACGCCATTATCATGGTCATCCCTAAGCCTGGGAAGAACTCTGAGGAATGTGGGTCTTATCGACCCATTTCGCTCCTCAACATAGACGCCAAGCTGTTTACGGGTGTATTATCGCAGCGCCTAAACCCGTACATGCCCGGGCTCATTGACCCAGATCAGGTGGGTTTCATACCCCATCGACAGTGTGGAGACAATACGAATCGGATTTTACATCTTATAGATAAAATACACAGGTCTCGTAGGGAGAAGGCGTTCAATAAGAGTGCATTGGCCTTACCTTTTCCGGGTGCTGGAGCGTTTTGGTATGGGCCCCGACGCTCTTAACCTGGATCAAGTGTATTTACAGCAGGCCCAGTGCAGCAGTACACGTTAATAAAACGGTATCATTGCTGTTCCCAATAGGAAGAGGAACGAGGCAGGGGTGCCCCCTTTCCCCGCTCCTGTTTGCTCTCTATATGGAACCCTTGGCACAGAGACTTCGAGCGGATCCTCATATTACAGGCATTAAGTTTGGGGGTGACCACCACTTTATTAGTCTGTACACGGATGACGGGATTCTTACGTTAGCAGAGCCCCTGGTTTCGCTTCCAGCGCTTATGGATGCTTTCGATGCATTTGGCGCGGTCTCTGGGTTCAGAGTGAATGCGCAGAAGTCACAGATCTTGAATCTGTCGGTTCCTCCAGACCACGAGGCAGAGCTACGCTCTACATTTCCCTTTATGTGGGCGTCATCACATGTCCCGTATCTGGGCATTGTTCTAGCGAAGACAGCAGCAAAGACAGCTCGAAGGAATTATGTGGCCCTCTCCAGGAAGGTACTCAGGGACTTAGAGACATGGGGGAAGCATAAGCTATCTTGGTTCGGTGGGATTGCTGCAATTAAAATGACCATCTTGCCGCGTATACTCTATCTGTTCCAGACGCTTCCTCTCACTCTGCCACCTAACACTCTAGCTGCGCTTCAGGTGGCGATTTTGAAGTTTATCTGGGACTGGAGACCCGCGCGGATATCCCGTCACATTCTATATCGCTCCAAGTTGGAGGTGGGGTTGGTGGTGCTCTGTCTGTTAAAATATTATCAGGCGGCACAGCTGCATTTTTTAGTGGAGTGGAGCTGACCGTTGACGGAAAAGCACTGGTGTTTTATGGACCAGGCGGTTGTTTGGTCCCATATCTGGAGGGAACCCTGGTTACGACATCGACACAGAGCGGCGGGGCTCTACTCCTCTCCTATCACGGGCGCGACCTTTGGGGTGTGGGATGCGGTGTCGCTGACAACTTTCCCTTCCCCCATGACACCAATATGCGCGAACCCAGAGTTTGCTCCTGGCCTGAGTTCAAAGGGCTTTCAGCGTCTACATGCGAGGGGGTGCAGAAGGGTGGGGAGCCTATTTGACAAATATGGTATTATTCCCTTTGACCAGCTCCGGGACACCTATGGCTTAACGGAAGCAGATAGACTGGCTTATTACCAGGTCCGGCATTGGGTGCTACAGCAAACAGTTAAGCCCCTAGTTGCTAGAACGCTCACTGCATTTGAGAAATGGCTTGTAGGGAAGTAAGATAAGCGGTTGGTATCAGAAATGTATGCACATCTCCTCAGGGCCATACCCTTTGCCAAGATGAGGGGGCAGAACTGCTGTGAGAAGGAGATGGAGAGAGAATTGACGGAGGAGGAGTGGGAGGGAATCTATTTCAGGGTGCACCACACAGCTCACCATATCCGGGGGTTGAAACTGCCTATAAGATAGCTACTTCTTGGTACTACACCCCTGTGATGATTCAAGACTGGGACTCCACTAAGTCCGGGCTCTTCTGGAGGGGTTGTGGAAATACGGGCCCGCTCATTCACCTGCTGTGGCACTGCCCGAAGCTGACAAGATATTGGAACTGCATTTTGGATGAAATTGATAGAGTATTTTCCATGGAGATCCCAATGCTCCCGACGTACACCATTTTGGGTTTATCTAACCCTCTCACCTTTCCCCTCCGCTCTTTGAAGGGTCGTCAGATTGCCCTCGCCCTCAATGCAGCACTTCAGGTGATTCTCGGATTGTGGGGCACGGACGGGGTTCCGAGTTATACCTCCTGGCTTTATAAGCTCTGGTATATTCTGGCGATGGAGAAACTAACTTTAGGTGCCAGTCAGAGGGCAGATGAAATAGCTGAGCTGTGGAGACCCTTTATCCAGATTCTATCCGCTGAATTTAACAAACTTACATGCCCTGTATATCTGAAGGTACTGAGGTTGCTTGGCAATGATTGATCGGGGCGGGTGTAGTAAGGCCCGCTGGGGTGGAGAGGGGGAGTCATGCGGGTGATTCTAATGGATGGGGGGTGAGGTCCGGGTGGGCGCAGGACGGCGTATGGCTGAGTATAGCTGTGAGGGGTTATGTTGCTTCATTTGTTCTTGTTTTATTAGATTTTTCCTTCTATTCTCTGTCTTTTCTTTACGGCAAGCCATCGGACTTGGATGGGTTTCGTTCTGGTTTGTGGCTAATTGTTGCAGGAGGGACAAGAAGGTATTTAGCTCTGGCTGTACAGCCTTCTTCATTGGAGCTACTTCCTGGGGCTCTTTGACAGAAGATGTTCTATGCTGTTGGGCCGAGAGGTTGTAGGCGCACAGCTGTGTAATGTGTTTCTTGCATCTTAAACTAATAATTAACCGACGCAGAATGTCCATTTTATGGATCAAATCTGTTTGAGGTGGGATTTCGGCTCAATTTTGGAGGGTGAAGAAAATTGCTTACTGCTGTTTTTGTCCTCTCATTCATCCCACCTCAGCTACTGAAGGTTTGGTCATTCAAAAATACAAACATACACTGCTGAGTCATGCTTAATGGCAACACAATCACACCACAAAAACATTGCTCCAATGTTGAGAAATACAAGTTATGTTCAAAGGTCCTTGTTCAAAGTGCAAAAAAAAGTGGTGGGCGGCAACCACTTACTACCAATGTTTCCCCACCACTATTATGATTTAAATAGAGATTTATTAGGCATGTGGTGATACATGGCGACCTGTGGGCATCCCAGCGCTAGTCGAGCAACATGGACTTTGGTAGTAAGCTCCATGAGGGTTAGTTCTCAAATTACATTTTAAGCCTTTTTCTTAGGAGCAGTTAATTTTCAACTGTCCTGAAGGTAAAGGTCTTCGTGCTCCAGAATTTTGTTACATTATATCTGAAAAATGTTCCTCCATTCCTAGCCCTTTAGACTACCACAGCCCGTAGTGTACCAAAAGTATTACTTTTTCCTTTGTTTTCAGAATTACTCCAAATGTTGTTTAAAACACCCCCAGCTGGAAGGAGTAAAAATATTCTAAAAGGAAAAAGAAGCTTGTAAAGTGATAATAGTGTGAAAAATAATGAAGCATTCAGTACCATGCACACAGCAATAAAGGTAAAAGAAACCAGAGAGTGTCAGACTAAAGACAATAAGAAAATTAATGAATAACAATAACCAAAAATAATAGATTTACAGAATAAGGCAATCTCAAAAATTTTCCCCAAAAAGGTACACAATAGCATGCCAACCCAATACATATAAATGAGTGGCGATCATGTTGCAATGGAGACCACTACAGAGTGACTATATAAATACAGAAGGAAAACTACGGAGTAAACCATAGTGGGACATAACATCAGTAATAAAAAAACAAAATAAAAATAATCAACACCACAGAGATTGTTCTGGAGAGGTCACAGTAGCCCCCATAAAACACGTTTTTCCCATTAATTTTCCCATAGGGATTTTGAACAAGCCCAAACCCCTGAACGGAATAACACAACATTTGGCAGAATGCTAGCTGTTGGTCCAGAAAGCACACTTTTTGTGATTTGGTGTAAATCCACTCAGTCGTTGGAGATTTTCAAAGGCAAAGCATATAGATATCTAGGGACATGAATCTGCCGTGGATCCTCCTGCCCCATGCTGATGTATGACTGGCTGCCAACACTTCAACAAGGAAGTGTTGGCAGCCATCTGGAACGGTCTTCAGCGGAGTCCCACAAAAAAAAGTGAACAAATAAGAAAAAGGACAGGGCAGTCTGAGAAGTGTGGTTGAAGCTTGTCTAGCAAACTGGGTAGTACTAACTGACCCATGTCTCAAGTGGACGTGGGTGTAGTGACCAAACAGGGAGGATTTCAGAGCCATACTGCCCACTAACAACTACTTCTTGGTGAACAGGTTGACCTTTTTTGGACTCTCTACAAATAGGTGGTAGGGAAAGTATCTTGGAAGAATTTGGATGAGCAGGATGCCTGGATTACAAGGCTCTCCAGTGAATTGTGTGACGACAAAAAAAAAGCTGGTTTGCCTGATGCCGGTCTATGTTCTCATTACTACCCCATGTACAGCTGTGAAGGATGTGGGTATCTACCCTACAGTAAGTATAGGATCAAGGAGGGCCTTGTTGAAAGGCAAGAGAGGTACTGCAGAGTGGGATGCAGTGGGTAGCACCTCTGTCAAAAGGTTGGTCTTTGTTTTAGAGGAGGGAAACTTCTGTTACCTTTCTAAGGACCGAGTGTCCTCTGGGGTAGATAATCTGATTGGAGAGTGTAGCTCCCATTCAGGTGAGGTGTCAAAGCCATCAGCATCTTTAGACCCAGCAAACTCTGGGTTCCCATGATAGCGTGCATGTTCCAGTCATCTGTGTCTGGGCACAGATCCTCATTGGGGCCAGTGTCCCCAAAAATGTACTACCCTTCCTCTAGAAGGTACTAGCCTCCCTTTGGAAACTGTGTGGAGTAAGCACTATATAAATGCAATTTATACTGTGGACCGGAGGAGTTAATTGTAAAGCAGACGGCATCAGCTATGGAGTCGAAGTGAACTGCAGTGCTCAAGTGATCAGTCAGAAACTAAAAGGTGAGGTGAAGGTCCTGACAGGATAGTAAGAGGAAGCACCATCGGGTGTGGTGCTGAGCCAGCACCAGTGGATCATCACCATCGGAGGCAAAGTGAAAGCTGACAGTGGAAGTAACTGAGCAGAGGCTGTTTAGTATGGTATTAGAATAGCTCTGAAGGTGTAACCCATTGGACATACAGGACTGGGAGGAGCTCCCGGGGTAACCAAGGTACATCTGATAAAGTCAAACACTGCATTCAAGAAAGGAGATTGATCTGTATTCGGGCTGTGAAATTCAGGTTAAGGCTGACTGGGCTGGGGCCTTGGTGCCAGCACCGCAGGCAGTAGCAGGTCCGGGATCGGCACCAGGTCCAAAGGAGTCACAGGCACCAGATCCTCCTTGGTTGTCCACAGAAGGTCAAAGTATCATTCCACCAGTACTAAGGTCAAAGCTACCATTGCATCAGTACTCATCCACAGAAGATCAAAGCTACCATTGCATTAGTACTCTTCAATCCCATCTTGACTATGCTCACAGAACAAATCTTTGAGCACCATTACTAGTTCCACACAAACTACAAGGAATCAAATGTGGCCGCAAGGCAACAGCTGAACCTCCTAATGCAAATCCACAATAAGTCTGATCAAATTTCCTTGCACTGGTTACCAGTGGCCAAACAAATCACATTTAAAGTAATGTACATTGCTCATTAAGTGATCCAAAGAAATGGACAACTCTACCACTAACACAAAAACTCCATATCTACCCTCATGTCAGACCACTGTGCCCAAAGTTGGCTTGATAAATATCTACTTATATTAAAGAAGTCATGTAATGGTGAAATCTCTGTCTCCATCCCATCAGCTGAGCTACTGAATTTGATGCCTGCTTGAATACCAAAAGGCGACATGATCAAGTCTTTAATAAATATTTTTTCTAACATTATAAAGAAATTAAAACAGGACTCAAGATCACACAGCTGTTTGTTTTCTCACTCTCTGCGAACATTTCATGCTTAAGTGCTGCAATTCACGGTGCACCAAGCTTTGAGCAGGTCTCTGAAACTCCAAATTTGATAAACATGTCCTACATAGTACATTCTAAATCAAATAACCTTCCATCCATATAGTCCAAAAAGTTGCTAATCAAGGTTTCTCAGCCTCATCTGGAAAATGAAGCACATTACAAATGGCACAATACAACCGGTGGTAGCAGTAAGAATTAGAACTGTTGAGAAGATGGCAGAACATGACATGCTAGAAGAGAGGACATGAGGTACTAACAAACAGAGGGAAGCAGGTAATGCTTGTTGGAGGAGGAACAGGATATGCAGAGAGGTAAAGCAGCTGCAGAGTCTCTCTGCCACATTAGGTCAGTGGCAGGATGTCATATGACCATTTACTTTTTTCATGTTTTGTAGAGTGCAAAGAGTACCCTTCCAGTTATTTCTGAATGCTGGCCAGCTCCACAGGCACTAGGCAGGAAAGATTTTCACCTTCCAAAGAGTTGAGTTCAGATATTAGTATATAGTTCGTAGAGGGTTGGTTAGGGGTCTCAGTTCTCCCACCTTGAAATATGGTGTGCTAAGAATAGGCTACACTAAGAATATTAAATACTATAAGAACCTAAGTACTCTTCTAATTTTAATATGCTGATATCTGCAGTGTTAAACCATTCATGGTCACATCATACATCATGCCTGCTTTGACATTTAAAAATGCGGCTGTGCCCGGAATCAGGACAGGACAAGAAAGGGTGTCTACAAAGTTCACTTCATGGCCCTCTGAAGCCTTCAAATTCCCACAAGTACCAATGTTCTGTGCAGATTTATGCTTGAAGTGACTGGGGACACTCTTAAAAGAAGGCAACCTCAGTCTGTAGGCCCTCTGAACGCAAACAAACAAGTATGATGCCTGCTGGTAGTTTTGTAACGCTTTTGGAGACTTAGAGGTGACTGCATCATTGTAGGAGTCAGACACCTTCTAAGGCAGGACCTAAGCTCTGCAGTATATTTGCCTTTGCCATCTCCCCTTCAATATCATACAACTGTCCTGTGCACCCAGAATAACACAGTGCAGGAGGCTAAGGGTGCACAGGGGCTTCAATCTGTTTGCTTAAACATGGTTTGATATGTTTTTGCTGGGCAAATTTTCAGGGCATTGAAATCAGAACAGTCATTAGCAAAGGTAGCAGCATGAGGACTATTCAATAAATCTATTAAGTGTAGTAGGGTGTTTTTGCATTCACATAATTTCATTAATAGTAATTGAAGGAAATGCCACCTTCTGAAATTGCTCCAGCTACTGCCAGGGCCTCAAAGCCCAGTCTTCTATGTAGACACAGTTAAGAGAACCGTTTTCCAATAAGTGGGAGTAAAGCAGTCAAGGTATGCCCACGACTGGGAGGCTGACCACAGAGGATCTTGTCCTGCAGCAATTACAGGAGTAGTTTCCAGGAGATTTATTGGGACACCTCCTGCTGGATTTTAATGGCAGCGATCAGGTGGTTTGGGACAGTAAAAGAAGCTCCACCTAATAGGAGACTAAGCTCCACATCAACAACCTACTTACAGATAGACGTGGAGCCATCATTCTGTTGCACAGAAGTAGTAATATCTCACCATAGCACACAACCTTTCTTATTCATCCTCAGTCTGATGAGATAACCTCAAATCAACTGCACTGAAGGACTGAGTTTAAGGAGTATATATTTTCACATTACCCTTTAGGATAGATCATTGAGAGTTTATTTTTGCTTAGATTTTATCTGAATCATAAGAATAACGAGGCATGAGAATAAATACTTAAGTTTAAGTAATCAGCGCAAGGTTGAACAGTTTGTGCATGACGATAAACATTCAAGAGACAGTAAGTGAGGCTATTGACGGCAGGGTTCAATGAAGGGTGAGTCAATGTCTGGAGGTAGATGTGCCCCTGTTGGAGTCACCTCTAACATTGTCTTGGTCGTTCCTATGGAAGCTACCTCTGGTGAAGTACTCTGGTTCATGTGCCTCCTGAAATGACTGCTGGTGTTGGTATCCCTGCCTCTGGCTAGAGTGAATGATTTACAAACTGCTCTCACTTGCTGTTTACGTAAGGCAAATCTAGGTGTTCGTGTCTGACTTTTGACATGATAGTCATCTGACAGGGTCACTGATGAGGTGGTATTGTACCACTGGCTTAAAACGTGGGGCTCCTAGGAAGCTGTGGTTTCTGAGAAAGATGCTAGAGTTGATCTCCTTGGATGCAGAGTCAAAGAAGTCTAGGGCACACCGAATGTCAGTGTTTGGAATGACAACTGCTTTTGAAACCAGTTCCTACTACCTGTAGGCTTCAGGGAGGGGCTTTGCCAATTTTTTGATTTCGCCCAGTAATAGCAGTCATGCCTCAAGAGCAGTACAACAAAATTAATATTACCTCACTTTGTGGCTGACCCGATGCCACATGCCTCTCTGCCATAACAATTTTCTTGCTTTCCATATCTGGAGGAAGAGCATCGCCTATTGCCTGAGCTGAGACTCTCTTTCTGGCAGTGTGCACAACCACAGAGCCAGAAGGGACATGCCCCTGATGTAAACTTGGTCATCTGACCTGCCTTGTATTTCTTCTTGACCCAGTGGGTGACACCTAACTTTGAATGGGACCTTGATTGTCTGTACTGAACTTCACCATGCTTCTTTGCATGGCCAGGTACTGGACACACCTCTCTATTCTAAAGAATTTTGACCACAAACTTCCTCCTCCTCAACCACGTAGCGCTTAACCTTCTTGTGCTTCTCCACTCTCTGCTTGACTGCATGTTAGGCAGTACTGTCAACTGGAGGAGGCCTTGGCAGAGTAGGGCTCTAAGTCAGGATCATATTGGTGATCAACATGGTAATTCTCCCAAGGGTCACCCCCATTCCTGTATACAAGAGGGTCATGGAACGAACTGTGAAGATCTTAAAGGCTCCCTTGGTCTGAGTCAATGTGATCAAATAGAGTAGAGGACCGACTAAGGAGGTGGTAGTGTGCGATGATTAGAAGGTATGGTGGTGTGTCGGGTCTAGGTGTGCGAGATGCAGTGGCAGAGGTATGGCCTTCCCTCTTACCTTCCTAGGGAGTAGAAAATACTATAGTACCTCCAATATCGGTTTCCCATTTTCTTGGGCTTGTGAGATATGAGGCTGTTCCTGCCGAGGTGGCTGAGCTAAGATTTTCCCTGTGCATGGCTGAATGAAAATCTTTCACTATCTGATATCGAGCACCTCAGGAAGAGTACAGGTGAAAGGGGCCATCTTCGAGTCCAATTTCTGCATCAAGACTAGTTTCCGAGATTTTTTCAGGGTGGGTCTCTGACAGGGCTTCATAAGTCAATTTCGACTCACAATGTCTTCCCAGAAGCTCAGGGCGGAGTGTAGATCTATGCAGCTGCTTGATGCCCATGGCAGCATACTTTCCTTGAGCTGAGTAAGTCTCTTGTGGTCAAGAGGTCTTGGAGCCAGGCCCAAAGGTCAGTGCCTCTTGTGGCTCACCTCAGGACTCACTTTCTCAACAGCAGTAATCAGCATTAATGTGAGGGCGTTTCTGAGGTTGATTCAACAGGGTGGGAATGGGTTTTAATGTGTATATGGGGAAAAGAGGTGGAGTGCTGATTCTCAGATGTGCGCAAAGGAATGGATGTTCTAAGAGTGGGTTTTGTTCTAGCCTTGTGCTCTGGAACAAGGGAAATTCTTCCTCCTCTGAAGTGTTGGAGGACAGAACCCCTGAGCTTTGTTCTTTACTTACCAGATAGATACATGAAGGCCCAGGGTCCTCTTCAGTGCCAGTGAATTCCGAAGGTATGAACGGTTCCATCGTCTTGGACTGGCCTTGATGCGGTATCTTGGGATGTGCTCAGCACTGCTCAGGTCAGTAATGGCAGGTCTTCTAGCACTTGAAAGCCTAACACGACGAGCTTGTCAACTTCTGAGGCTCTGGAGACAAGCACAGGTTATAGGACCAATGCAGGTCAAACCAGAAAAAAATCGAACTACATTCAGGGCAGAAATGGAAGGAGTATTCTCCATAGCAACCACCAGTCATTCTCAAAACTACCAGATCAAGAAAGTTGCTTTGAGGTCAAAGTCGAGTTCTACGCGGTCACTAGTCCGGTGAAGTCTTGTTCAGTCGCTTGTGTAGAACTCTCAATGACCGGCATCAAAAGTCCCAAAGGAGATGTTGTCTCAAAACTTCTTTCGAGAAAAATTTTCAAATGTTTGTGCCCAACACTAGATGGCAGGAGTATGCAAAACGTGTATCTGCATCAACGCAGGCTAAGAACATGTTTATGGGACAGACATTACTTTGGTACAGATGCAGGAAGCAGTTGTGGTCAATACCTCAAATAAAGTGTTACATTTTATTGCACAAATCCGGTAAGGAAGGGTAAATTGGTCAGAGTTGTAATACAGCTTCATGAAGGTTGTCATACGTTTTGATGGCACCAGATTTACAGAGATGGAGAGTATGCCTGAAAAAGAGGAGTTATGTTAAGTCCGGGAAGCTTCTCTGGTTAATATCTACACACTGCCATAAATTAGCAACTTCATACAAAATGTTTTCTAACTCCTTTCATTAGTGTACTTTAAAAATTCAATGTTATTACCTTTTGTTACTGCTGGCTCATGCACATGTTCAATACCATCTGTTTTTTGCTCAGACGTGCAGTTGTCTTTAGGCGTTTCAAGGTTTTTGCTTGCATTAGTCATTTCATCTTCGATATCGGACTCTGAGAGGTTTAAGCAGTTTTCAACAGAAAGTGGATCTTCAATTGAAAAGGATTTATCAAGAAACATAAAGTCTTCTGAAGGACATGTAAGAGTTGACAATTGTTCACTTCTTGCCTTCTCCTTTTCAAACTGCAGACTCAAGTCACTCTTTTCCACATAAACTTGAGAAACATATTTTGTTGTCCGTTGACGACCTTCGTCTTCCATAAATCCCTGTTAAGGAAAAACAAGGCTGTTAAGTGCATACTTCTCTAATCAATTTTGTAGGTATAGATTAAAGCATCACAACGATACCTTATCAAAAATGTATTTTGTTGTAATTTTTTTAGCGCAAGCTTGACACTGAATGTAAGCAAGCTTTACAAAAAAACAAGCACATTACTTATAAGAAGACCTAATAAAATATCAAAGGTGGAAAGCCAAAAATAACATTATAAATTCACATTAAATAAACAGAGGGAACTAAAATAGTAAACCATTTGGATCACAAAATCTAATATGTAATAAGTGGATGAGATGGTGTAAAGGAATAATTTGGGAAATACCAAAGCAATGTGACAAAAAAAATAAAAAGAACTGCAACAGTTTCCCCGTCTAAATTGTACAGCAGTAAAGAAGCATCTTAAAATATTTAATCACCATCTTTACCAGTGAAAAGAGACTAAGAAACCTGTCCCTTCTTTACTTGAATGATTACCACCCTTCATTATCTGTGATCTCCCCTAACATGTTGCATACTAACAATTACAACTCATCAATAATTTGAAGAGAAAGTGCTCAAATTAAACTAATAGTTGCTGTGACAATGAGCATGTAGGTTAATGAAGTTTGATACTGCTGAGAATTTTGTTGAAAGGAAATTGCACAATAAGATTGTATTTAGTGATTATAGTCTCCTTCATGTGATTCTTGTTTATTCTCTTCTGAAAGTTCTGTTAGACATCATAATGGCCCTGCACAAGCACTCTGTGTCGTTACATACAGAATAAAGTACACCATGGTGCACATTAGTAGGAGATTTCAAGTCACAGAGGAGCTGCATGGCCGTATAGAGGAACAAAGGCAATGGCCGACACACACACACACAAACACCCTCCCCTGGAGTGGGCCACAATCACTGGCCAACGCCAGGGAGAGTTTTTTTTTTTTTTTTAATCCCCTTGGGAGTAGTGGAAGAGCTTTAGGGTCACCTCCCGCCCATCTGTGACATCAGCGCAGCACAAGGCAACGTGTTTTCCCGAGTGCTGCAATAAATTACCTCTATATAGAAAGATCTGACATTTTTCTAGTGGCAGTTTTGACACCATAAAGTAGTGCAGATGGTTTATATGCCACCTGCAAAGGACAGATATGTATTTAGCTGAGTGAATTAGTAAAGCCAGGCATTACCTGCACTTTAAAACAAATTAAATGTAGGTGCGATGGGGGCTATGGAGAGATGAGGGGCACTTTTGATGGGTAGTAGTGAGGGAATTCGAGGAGGTGGTCATGGGAGGGGGAGCACCAAAAATGATTACCGCACTGGGTACCACCAGCGCTAAAGGCTGTGATGATGGGTATGTGGTAAGGTGAAGTAATAGTGGGTCTTTTTTTGTTTTTGTCAGTGCCTTAGGAGAATCTGCTGATTCAAAGAAGCAGCAAAGGGAAGGTGACTGATATTAACTGTTGAACATATCTCACACACACACAAGCAATTTTGTGACCATATATGGTTTCTGCATAGGCTAGTGCTTTAGAGGGACAGTTTAGCCAGTAACAGAGATGGTGTCTCGTTGGATGACTGCTGCTGAAGCCGTAACTCTGGTCATGGTGGACAGCTCAGAGACAGACAGGAGATACTGAGACAGCATCTGAAGGAGAGGACAATGGGGCAGAATCTGGGAGTGATTTTTCAGTCGGCGGAGTCCCATCCGCCTACACCTCTTCCAGTGATTCAGAGGGAGACAATAAGAACAGTTGTGTCTGTGCAGCAGGACAACAGCAGCTTAGACCAACCCATAGAGCAGGTGTGTGCGGCAACAAGCACAGAGTGTGCTCCCCCTTGGCAGGCCTCCGATTTAGTTCAGCCCCAAATTCCACCTTTTACTGGTGACGCTGGATGTAAAGTCAATACGGCCAACTTTTTGACAGTTAACTACTTCCATCTCTTTTTGGATGTTGACCTCCGGATTGGGGTCAGATGGCTGAAGTCCACAAGCCCACCTGTATATTTGATTACAATAAGTACATGGGTGGAGTGGACAAGAACGACCAGGCTCCTCACCCATACAATGAGTGTCGTAAAACTTGCACTTCGTACAAAAAACTCTTTACCCACCGATCCAGATGGCAACATACAATGCGTATGTTGTTTACCCTCAGACAACCACAGGAAGACTCACGTCTTTCCTTGACTTCCAGTTGCCTGCAATTGAAAGCCTCACTGCTGTCAGAGAAGCAGCAGCCTCCACTTCATATGTTCGGGAGGATGTGGCAAGGCTGCAGGAGCGATACTTTGCTGATCGCATTCCTAAAACATCCAAAAAGGATCCTCCCGGCCGTCGCTGTAAAGTGTGCTTGAAGCATGGAAAGCAGCAGAAGAGTCATTATTGCTGTCCCCCAGTGCCCATCTCAGCAAGGCCTCTGTGTCCCTACTTGCTTTACATTGTATCATACTAAAACAAATTCCTGAGAAATCGATGGAGATTGAGCTGCCGTTCGGTTAACCTTTCAGTGGCTGTGTATAGATACTGAACTTCCATGGGCCACTGCTTTGTTAGGCAAGCAGCCACAGAATTTTACTTCATCTACTTCAGGAATTCATGGACTTCCTTTTGGGCTGCTCGACACCTTTATCCGTCGTCAGAATGTGGTAGGTGTTCTGTCTGATTAACCTGCATTATAGTCCCCACACTGGACATGCTAGTGGACAGAAGATATGCCACATTGTGTCAGAGTACCCAGAGTGACAAAATGTTAAAGGTGTGACTGAATTTTGAAGTGCTAGTTAGGTTACTTATGTATGCTACACAAGGACCACCATGATTGCCAACAAGTACTAGAGTAAGTGTAATAAGTCAAACAAATGCCCTGTGGGGCATATTCACCAACATTTCCACTTGTTTGAAAGTATGCAAACTCAATTTGTAGCTTCACTTTCAAAGCAAAAGAAGAAGTGTTGATGAATGAGTTACACAGGATATTTGTTTGACTTTTTACTTTAGAGACCTTTCGTAGTATTCACCATCATGTCTGCCTTAGTTTCATTGGTAGATATGCTTGCTCAGTTCGAGGAATAGGCCTCACAAGGAATACTCAGAGACCCCCAACTTGCATCCACAAACTGGAAGGAGTTGGATTTAGCACAGCAAGTGCACTGATGGCACATAAAAGACATGTTTTCTTGAGCTTCCATTAGTATAGTTTCAATTGGCAATTATACAGGATTAGCCCTTACTCTGATGAGGACAGAGACATGAACGGGTAACAAAAGCTTATGGTAGGGGTGCTTTCCCGAGGTTATTGCACAGTTATAAGGCAGATAGTAAATGTAGTACAGACGGACATAATCGACACCTATGGATTCAAACACATTGGTGCCACGCTTGCACTGAAGGACAATGGCACATATGGGTCAGTGTTGACCTGCTTGCCATGTTATTCCTCCATCAGAACTTAGTAGATATTTAATTTGCTGTATGATAAGTGCATTACAGTGACAGAACTGCACATAATTGTAACTGGGACATATGCTACGTCCTCACAGACTACCCTGTGGGCCCAACACTACCCTTCTTCATAGTTTATGTTGTTCTCTTCAGGAAACTTCGCAAAAATTCCTCAGCATGTCCGCCTTCGTTTTAATGGTAGATATGCTCACTCACTTCGATGAATAGGCCTCACAATGGCGTTTTTCGGACATTCACAGTTTCCATCCACAAACGGAAGGAGTTGGATTTAGCACAGTGAGTGCGCTAAGGGCGCCTAAAAAATAAGCCTTCCTGATACTCAGGTGGCTGTTATGGGAGTCATTAGTAAAGGTTCCTTACGCATGCCTTTGGTAATGTTCAGGAAGGAGGCGGTTACTTGACAGGTGGTAAAATGTAGTCAAACTTATTGTGTTCTGTGGCGTATGAATGTGATAGGACCTTGCCTGACAGTGGTAAGTTGATGTGAGTGCTGTGCTTGGTTGAATTAGGCATGTGGCCGGCAGTATGAAAGTGTTGGATGTTGTGCGTGAATGGCGTGTGAATGGACCATAAAGCAGTTGGTGTCGTGAAGTGGCTTTATGGCTCTCCTTCAGAAGGCTTGGTTTTAATACTCAGATACCTTGATAAGCATTCATGCTTTGAAACTATCATTTCTGGAGGTGCTAAATATTAGTCAGTGTGAGTGGTGGATTAACAACATACTGGTACCAGGGGAGTCCAAGGGTGCAGGACTTGCGTTGCTCTCACCAGTTTCCCTTCGCCCAGAATCATGTTGAAATCACAAACTCTGCTTCAAAACACATTTTTCTTGTATTTCTGAGAGGGAAAGTCATAGAATCTGCAGGCAGCCACAAATTGTCTACCACCCAGAATTCCTCCATGTCTCCAGAGAAAAACATCACCTCACTTTCGTGGGTGGGCAAGTGACTGACAGGGAAGTGCCCAAAACATAATGTGGAGACATCAAAATTACCTATCACAAAACAGCCTAGTTTTGTAAGACGATCATCTGTGTCTTTGGTCCTGGGCTCCGCAGCCATATAGGTAAACCTACCAAATGCAGACATTCATGAAAACAAGACACCTGGGGCAGTCCACGTAGCTGTGGTGTGTGTGGATTCCACAAAGTATTTTTACCCAGAATACCCTGCAAAGGTGAAACATTGATTAAAAACAAATTTTCCTTGTTTTTATGTCACAATGGAATGTGCAGGGGATCCAGAAATTCCTACCACCCAGTGTTTCCCCACTTGTCCTGATAAAAAAAGAACCTCGATTGTGTGCCTGAGCCTACTGCCCACATCAGTAATGGATCGCTCCAGGGTCAACAGTAGCCGTCATGCAAGGACTACCACTGACCGCTGTGTGATCCATTCCTGTCACAGGCACTAGGCCCAGGCACACCAGTGGATAGCGTTTTTACCAGGACTAGTTGAGGAACACTAGGTGGTAAGATGTTTGTGGATCCATGCATGTTCCTTTAGTTTACGTCACAGAAATGCAAGGAAAAATACAGTTTTTATTCAACGTTTCGTCTTTGCAGGGTATTCTGGGTTTAAAAAAAAAAAAAAGAAAAATTGGGGGAATTCACAAAAGCCACACCTCTGTGGATTTCCATGGGTGTTTTTTTTTTTTTTTAATGTCTGCCTTTGGTCGGTTTCCCTAAATGGCTCCAGATCCCAGGACTAATTAGTACACTCACCTCAGTGATCATTATTGCCACAGTACGTTTTGGGCATTTCGTGTTACAGGTACTACACCTACCCATACAAGTGAGGTACCACTGTTATCAAGAGACTTGGGGGAATACTGGGTGGAAGTAAGTTTGAGGCTCCCCTCAGATTCCAGAACTATGCAGCACCGAAATGTGAGGAAAAGGTGTTTTTTTGGCTAAATTCTGAGGTTTGCAAATGATTCTCGGTGACAGAACTTAGTGTGAGCCCCACAAGTCACCCCCAATCCTGGATTTTCCTAGATATGTAGCCTTCAGAAAGTACAGGTTTTCTACGTTTCCTTAGGTGCTAGCGGAGCTACAGCCCAAAATCCACAGCTAGGCACTTTGCAAAAAACACATGAGTTTTAAATGGAAAAATGTGATGTGGCCATGTTGCGTTTTGGGGCATTTCCTGTTGCGGGCACTAGGTCTATTCACACAAGTGAGGTACCATTTTTATAAGGAGCCTTGGGGAACACAGAATAGAAGAACAAGTGTTATTGCCAATTGTCTGTATTTCTCTACATTTTTGCCTTCCAAATGTAAGACTGTAAGAAAGAACTCATTTTGAGAAATGCCCTGTAATTCACCTGCTAGTATGGGGACCCTCAAAATCAGAGATGTGCAAATAACCACTACTTCTAAACTCCCTACCTTGTGTACATTTCAGAAATACATAGGTTTCCTTGATATCTATTTTTCACTCTTTATATTTTACTAAATTAATTGCTGTATACCCGGTATATAATGAACCCATTGCAAGGTGCAGCTCATTTATCGGCTCTGGGTACCTTGGGCTCTTGATGAACCTACAAGATCCCCGCAACCAAAATGGTCCAGCAGACGTAACCGTATATTGCATTCAAAAGTATACCACACAGGGGTGTGGAATTTAATAAAATATCTACCTCTCCAAGGAACAGGTTGCTTCTTAAATCTACTTGTCCTATTAAAACATCTACTTATCCCTTTGGTGCCAAGTAGTGCAGCAACAAATTATGGCAGCATTCTCATTATGTAAGAGCTCTGATAACAGCCTCTCTGTTTATGCCAGGGCTACTACTATAGAAGGGCTTGAATGCTTGCAAACTCAATCCCTACTATAGAAATTTCCTTATTTTGCCACCCTTCCGCAGATCTATGTACTGGGGCTGGAGGAAGCAGTAAGCAATAGTTCCGGGGCTGGAATGCCTTTTAGTTTGCAAAAATACTAACTTGCATGTTTTAAGGATTTTCACCAGCTCTTCTCTAATCTTTTCCCATAATGAGAAAGGTTGGAACTTACTCCTGACAATGGCAGAAGTAGAAGTTCTTCCAGGGTTGGGAAAAAAGTGGTTGGAGGGAAAGTGAACTTGTAAACGCTCAACAGATTTTCAGATGAGCAAATCTACACCTGCATGTTTGCTCGTGCTAAAATACAGTTCACAAATATTTCCTAGGAGTACGTTTTCCTGGTATACTTCTTTAAGTTCTTGTGAATTCCTAAAAGCCACTAATTCAAAGACATATACCATGGGGTGCACTTTTGTGACTTTCTTTAAGAATTGGGTCCCTAATTAGGTCAGGCGTTAACAAAGACATATTGTTTTTATTAAACTTCTATTTCCCTCTCTATCAGCTGGCTTTACTGTGAGTGATCGCATTTTGCTCTTCAACAAGGAGCATATTAGCACACAAAGTAGTTTTGCTCGGTGCCAGGAACTACTGTGGCAATCAGTTGCATAACAAAACTGGAGGGGTTGCCCCCTGCAAAGAATATGGAGGCCCCCCGCAAGACTCACTCAGGGCAGGTGCTGTGTTGAGGGTGCCTCCAGGAGGTGGGCTGTGGAGCCTTTCTTACCCCACTGGTAGCAATGTGTACTTTTTTAGACCAAAAACTTTTTTTTTCTTTTTGTCAGTGCTTGTTACAATGGTGAGGGCCTGGCAGCTCCCACAACAATTAAGTGTTACAAAAGCCATGTCCAAACAAGGCACGCATTGACGAAACCAAAAGACTCTCAAAAAATGTCAGATCAGTTGGCATTACCAGTGCTTATTTTCATGCTTCCCTTAATCTTGCTGAAAATGGTTATACTGATTTTCCATTAGGAATAGTTTTTGGAAATACTAGTATGCATCAACACATTTTACTAAATGACACCTTAAAGAAATAGCACCTAAAATTTCACAGCAGCAAAACGTTTCATTTCCTACTGGCATTTTTTTTCTGAACATTTTATTATGAAAGCAAAGAATCATCACTCTTGTTTACAAGCTTCTTCAAATATCTGCATCTAATCTGAGAGCATTCTGGGAGCATTATACTTAGCCTCATATTGTTAAACGTTTACACGTGTGTACACCTTTTTTTTTGCGACGTTAAAATGTTTATTTACAGCGCTCACCCTAATAATGAAAGCTTTTAATTACTGATCTATAAATACAAGTTCGAACAGCATTAACATATGGACACACATTACCTCAACTGCAGACAGTTCCCTTCTCTGTAAACTAGCAGGCAAAGGGTTTGTGATGCAGGGGGTTGGGCCTACTTGTCCCAATGGCAAAATAAACATGAATACTTGTAGCCCTTGACCCCAAACAATATGTCCCGAGCGTCAGGAATTCCACATCCCAGTACCATAGTTGTAAAAAGTTACAAAAGAAACCATAGACAGAAATTTTTCATATCAACTGTTACTTTCTGAAGGAAAATCTTGAAGGATCTACACAAATGACTCCTTACTGAATTCAGAATTTTGTCTCCTTTTCAGAAATGGATCCACCATTGGTTTCACACCCATTTCTGTCACTAACTGGAAGAAGGCAGAAAGCACAAAAACTAGTAAAAATGGGGCATGTCCCAGTAAAATGCCAAAACTGTGTTGAAAAAGTTGTTTTTCTGATTTAAGTCTGCCTGTCCCTGAAAGCTGGGAAGATCGTGATTTTAGCACCGCAAACCCTGTTGGTGCCATTTACAGGGAACAAACTGATGCTTTCTTCTGCAGCACTCTTTCCCCATTAAAAAAAATATATAAATTGCTGTATTTTGGCTTTTTTGGTCTGTTCCAGGGAAACCCACAAACTCTGGGTACCTTTAAAATTGCCAAAATGTTGGAGAAAAAAGGACGCACATTTGGTGTTGATAGCTTATGTGGACAAACAGTTATGGGGGCCTAAGCACAAACTACAGCAAAAAGCCAACAAGCATTTGCAATGCCGGGGTCTCGTGTTTGCTCGAGTTAGAGCTATTAGTGTTGTAAATTCCTAACTGGGCTTTTCTTGCCACAAAAACTGAAAAAGAAAAGTAAAACAGCTGACATAAGCAAGTAAATTCAAAGCGCCTCGGCCACCATGAGTGTGAGGGTGAAGGAGACACACAAAAGGAAAAAAAATGTTTGCTCGCAGTCAAACGTATCATGCAAAAGTGCAATTATTTCATGTAACAGGGTGGATGGCCAAGCCAGTAACAAAACTGCTGCAAGGAGGGACAAAGATAAAGCCTTTCTGAAAGGAGAGCCCAGGAACAAGTGAGGTTTGGTTAAAAGCCCACAGATAGATTACAACATTTCAGGCCTAAAAAAGGGTCAGCACTGGGGAGCGGGTGGGGCAGCAGCTAAGGGGTTAAAGGGTCATGGAACTCCAAGGTGACTTTATAGGAAAGCACCATCTTGCCTGGCATGTTACCCCCATATTTCACTGTATATATGTTGTTTTAGTCTGTGTCACTGGGACCCTGCCAGGCAGGGCCCCAGTGCTCATAAGTATGTGCCCTGTATGTGCTCCCTGTGTGATGCCTAACTGTCTCGCCGAGGCTCTGCTAACCAGAACCTCAGTGTTTATGCTCTCTCTGCTTTCAAAATTTGTCACTAACAGGCTAGTGACTAAATTTACCAATTCACATTGGCATACTGGTACACCCATATAATTCCCTAGTATATGGTACTGAGGTACCCAGGATATTGGGGTTCCAGGAGATCCCTATGGGCTGCAGCGTTTCTTTTGCCATCCATAGGGAGCTCTGACAATTCTTACACAGGACTGCCAGAGCAGCCTGAGTGAAATAACGTCCACGTTATTTCAAAGCAATTTACCACTGCACTTAAGTAACTTATAGGTCACCTATATGTCTAACCTTCACCTGGTCAAGGTTGGGTGCAAAGTTACTTAGTGTGTGGGCACCCTGGCACTAGCCAAGGTGCCCCCACATCGTTCAGGGCAAATTCCCCAGACTTTCTGAGTGCAGTGACACCGTTTCCGTGCACTGTACATAGGTCACTACCTATGTACAGTGTACAGCGTCACAATGGTAACTCGGAACATGGCCATGTAACATGTCTAAGATCATGGAAATGTCACCCCAATGCCATTCTGGCATTGGGGGGACAATTCCATGATCCCCCGGGTCTCTAGTATAGAACCTGGGTACTGCCAAACTGCCTTTCCGGGGTCTCACTGCAGCTGCTGCTGCTGCCAACCCCTCAGACAGGTTTCTGCCCTCCTGGGGTCCAGGCAGCCCTGGCCCAGGAAGGCAGGACAAAGGACTTCCTCTGAGAAAGGGTGTAACACCCTCTCCCTTTGGAAATAGGTGTGAAGGCTGGGGAGGAGTAGCCTCCCCCAGCCTCTGGAAACGCTTTGATGGGCACAGATGGTGCCCATCTCAGTATAAGCCAGTCTACACTGGTTCAGGGATCCCCAGCCCTGCTCTGGCGCAAAACTGGACAAAGGAAAGGGGAGTGACCACTCCCCTGACCCGCACCTCCCAGGGAAGGTGCCCAGAGCTCCTCCAGTGTGTCCCAGACCTCTGCCATCTTGGAAACAGAGGTGTTTGTGGCACACTAGACTGCTCTGAGTGGCCAGTGCCAGCAGGGGACGTCAGAGGCTCCTTCTGATAGGCTCTTACCTCTCTTGGTAGCCAATCCTCCTTCCTAGGTAGCCAAACCTCCTTTTCTGGCTGATTAGGGTCTCTGCTTTGGGGATCTCACCAGATAACGAATGCAAGAGCTCACCAGAGTTCCTCTGCATCTCCCTTTTCACCTTCTGCCAAAGTATCGACCGATGACTGCTCAGGACGCCTGCAAAACCGCAACAAAGTAGCAAGGCGACTACTAGCAACCTTGTATCGCTTCATCCTGCTGGCTTTCTCAACTGTTTCCAGGTGGTGCATGCTCTGGGGGTAGCCTGCCTCCTCTCTGCACCAGGAGTTCTGAAAAAATCTCCTGTGGGTCGACGGAATCTTCCCCCTGCAACCGCAGGCAACAAAAGACTGCATCACCGGTCCTCTGGGTCCCCTCTCAGCACGACGAGCATGGTCCCTGGAACTCAGCAACTCTGTCCAAGTGACTCCCAAAGTCCAGTGACTCTTTAGTCCACGTTTGGTGGAGGTAAGTCCTTTTCTCCCCACGCTAGACTGCATTGCTGGGTACTGCGGGATTTGCAGCTACTCCGGCTCCTGTGCACTCTTCCAGGATTTCCTTTGTGCACAGCCAATCCTGGGTCCCTGACACTCTAACCTGCAGTGCACAACCTTCTGAGTTGTCCTCCGGCGTCGTGGGACTCCCTTTTGTGACTTCGGGTGGACTCCAGGTTCACTTTTCTTCTAAGTGCCTGTTCAGGTACTTCTGCGGGTGCTGCCTGGTTCTGTGAGGGTTCCCTACGTTGCTGGGTGCCCCCTCTGTCTCCTCATCCAAGTGGCGACATCCTGGTCCCTCCTGGGCCACAGCAGCATCCAAAAACCCTAACCGCGACCCTTGCAGCTAGCAAGGCTTGTTTGCGGTCTTTCTGCTTGGGAACACCTCTGCAAGCTTCTTCACGACGTGGGACATTCATCCTCCAAAGGGGTATTTCATAGTCCTCTTCGTTCTTGCAGAACACCAAGCTTCTTCAAACAGGTGGCAGCTTCCTTGCACCCTCAGCTGGCATTTCTTGGGCTCCTGGCCACTCTCGACACTGTCGCGACTCTTGCCCTTGGTCCCCTTGTCTTACAGGTACTCGGGTCCGGAAATCCCCTGTAGTTGCTTTGCTGGTGGTTGTTCTCCTTGCAGAATCCCCCTATCACGACTTCTGTGCTCTCTGGGGGTAGTATGTGCACTTTACACCTACCTTTCAGGGTCTTGGGATGGGCTATTTTTCTAACCCTCACTGTTTTCTTACAGTCCCAGCGACCCTCTATAAGCTCACATAGGTTTGGGGTCCATTCATGGTTCGCATTCCACTTTTGGAGTATATGGTTTGTGTTGCCCCTATACCTATGTGCTCCTATTGCAATCTACTGTAACTTTACATTGCTTGCATTACTTCCTTTTGCTATTATTTGCATAATTTAGGTTTGTGTACATATATCTTGTGTATATTTCTCATCCTCATACTGAGGGTACTCACTGGGATACTTTTGGCATGTTGTCATAAAAATAAAGTATCTTTATTTTTAGTATATCTGTGTATTGTGTTTTCTTATGATATTGTGCATATGACACCAGTGGTATAGTAGGAGCTTTACATGTCTCCTAGTTCAGCCTAAGCTGCTTTGCCATAGCTACCTTCTATCAGCCTAAGCTGCTAGAAACACCTCTTCTACACTAATAAAGGATAACTGGACCTGGCAAAAGGTGTAAGTACCTCTGGTACCCAATACAAGCCATGTCAGCCTCCTACAGTGACCCATTGGCTTAAGAAGGCTATGTGCCGTCTTGGGGGTCCTTGATCAGATCCTTACATCCCCATGGGAAATCGCCCTGTTTTGGGTGGCATTTACGTTAGCCTTCTATGGGCCCTTCAGTTTGGGTGAACTGGTGGCCAGTAACAAAAAAAATATAACAAAGGTGGTGCAGAAGGGGGACCTTCACTGGCTGGCGGGGTCTGGGTCTCTGATGATCAATATTTCTCATTCCAAAATGGACCAAGAAGGAAAGGGTAACCATGTATTACTGTGTAGGGCCCAGGGCAAAATGTGCTGTCCTGTTTCTAATGTAGAGGGTTTCTTAGCCTTGAACCCTACTGGGTCGTGGGGTACTGTCTTGCTGCATGCTGACAGCTCGCCGCTGACTAGATATCAGTTTATGCAGGTTCTCAAGCGCAGTCTGGGGACAGCAGGCTTTGACGCATCTGGTTTTGGGACTCATTCATTCAGGATCGGGCGGCAACAGCTGCGGTGGCATTGGGTTTGTTAAGTGGACGGTTCGAAAAATTGGTAGGTGGTCCTCAGACTGCTACAAGAGGTTTGTGAGGTTGCATATGCTATAAAATACTGGTTGTGTACACCGTCCTTCTGTCTTGTCTTCTACAGAGGTTCCCAGGTCACGGAGGAGAACCTAGGGTCACAGAGGTGTGGGTCATCGGCCATTCGTATGTTCACCGTGCTGAAAAGTGTTATGAGAAGACTGGCGTTGCGTCACATGTGGCCCAAGAAGGTTTCGTATGTCCTTTTTGGGAAGAGAAGGGCTCCGCTTCACGTTGCTGAGACTGGTTTTGGCCTCTATGAACCCGCGAGTTTCCCTTTAACCAGATGTCAGTATAACGCATCTTGAGGGAATTACTTGGTCCCTCTGGGTCTACGACAGCTGTTTAGTGGTTTCTGAATTTGGCTGGCAGGCCAAAAAACTTCCACATGCTGTGCTTGCATGGTCAAGCATCATCCCCTGTCTGCAGTGGAGGAGTGGCACGAGAGTCTGGAGGGGGTGCCCGAGGTAGGTATCCTGGCGGGCAGAAGGGCTATTGGTTAACATGCAACTGGAAGTGTTTGGAGGAGGGGATGGAGCAATCCAATCCTATATGGAGATACTACCCAGGGGCCTTAAAGCCAGAGGGTTGGGGAAAGTGTGGCTCACAAGACAGTCATGATCTCATCCGCAGTCATTGGTATTTGATATTTTGAATGCGCTGGAACTGATTTAGACAGTGTCAGGAGTTTTTGATGTATTAGTAGACTTCGTTAGGGCTCGGCATCTTGAAAATGTACATACCATGTAAATTTATATGGGGTTACTACGTAGATGTTTTGCTGACTGAATTTTGTTTTTATTAAAATAAAAATACAGCCGGGAGTTCACGACTCCCAATTCCAATGAAGTTATTGAAGGTGAGGTACTGCCATGCTGGGTGTGACCTGGAGTTTGAACGGGGGAGGTCTTGGGGAGGCCAAATGGGATGGAGGGTTCAGATGACAGGCCTCGGTGATGCCAGCCCATATACACCCTCCCCCATTCCGCTAGTGCCCAATGCCACGCTGTGGGTTGGGCACAGGGCCTAGCTCCAAAACCTCAGCCTTGTGCAGGGGGAAATTAGGCACAGGGTGTGGCTCCCAAACCACTGCAAGCGTCATTTTAAGTAGGGCAAACCACTTAATCATGTCAAAAGGTCAGAACACCAAAATATATATTTTTTTAAACGTGGGCCTACTGGGTTTAAGAAGGGAAGAGGTGTATTTCAGTTCTGGTACTGGAATTACTGGTTGTGCTAAAAGTACTGGACTAGGTGATGTTGAATCAAACTATCATGCTAGCTATGCACGAAAAACCAAAAACAACAGAAATCCAAAACTAATTTCCAGTTTGTGTACCTTATTGTAGATATGAATTCCATACAAATTCTATTATTCAGATGTTTCCATTGGCTAGCTTAGTATAATATTTATTCAGCATGCAATGACATGACACCAAAGAAACATCAAAATGTAGACATGCAATGGGTTGGGACACTAGTACCTCCCCTCCAGAACAGATAAAGGGAGTTGCAAAGGAAAGCTATATGGAGGTGGGTGAGTTGGGGGGTGGGGGCTAGGGGGCAACATGGGCGGGAGAGAGAAGCAAAGAGCCTGGGGAATAGGATAGAGAAGCACACAGGCTGCAGAGCGGAACCTGGGCCTGTTGAAGGGCAAAGCACATGGATGAGAAAGCAACACACGGGATGGGAAAGAGAAGCACAGAGGCGACTGAACCATGGAGGGAGGGCTAGAGAAAGAGCAACACGAGCTCAACAGAGGTCTGACGAGCAGTACACAAGGGTGACAGATGGAACACATACACTCTCAAAAAAGAAAAAAAAAAAAGTTGTGCCAGAAAAGTGAGCAGTAGAAGGACAACCCATGCTTCAGGAAAGGGACAAAGAGAAAGTACAGCCTTCGTAAACTAAAGAATAAGAAGCAACCAAATAAGTGACAATAAAGCCAACCCATAAGCAATGGGCAGGCTCCAAGCCCACTAGGAGAGAAAAAAAATGGAAACTAATCCTGAATTACTGTACTCATCTAAAGCCAAGTGTCAAATATACTGCTGTGCGGATTTCAAATGGCGAACAGAACAGTTTTGAAGAAGTGAAAAATTAACATAACAGCATTAAAAAGAATACTAGCTCAACAACTTTAGCTTATAAGCCTCCTTGGAGAAAATGTCTCAAGTTTCAGAAAAGCACTTAACTAAATTGTAGGCAACAGCCTTAATTCTTTGCATGAACTGACTTCTTAGAGTCTTGACATTGGTTTTCCTCCCAATTCCACCCCACTTTTTTTAACCTGGCTTTTAAACAATTATATAGTACTCTCTACATTGCAATTAACAAAATCTGAATTTAATAAATAAAAAAAACGATAAAGGAGCTAATCAGAGTCATCTCAAGAGCTGTGAAGGAAAAGGAACCACCCGCTTTGTAGTAAAGCAAAAAGAATACTGCTAGACGTCTGAAGTTCAGGACCTCAAAGGCAATCCACATGATTATGGTACTTCTCGGTAACTTTTAACATCCTTATATTGGACAGTTGGGACATTTTCTCTGAGTGCCTTGTGAATGTAGTGCAAATGCAAGCACTTGCATTTACAAGGATTGGCAGTTGAAATTTGTTTTTTGTTTTTTTACCATTGACCAATGGGAGGTCCAAGGACCATGGGGGTGACATTGAACAGCCCAAATTTGTAAGGTGTGCTCCTAGGCACCGAGCAGTTACTTTCAGGGACTTGTAGTATTTGGAGGGTGTATGAATTTCAGGCCTTGGACGGTGAGGAATGCGGTGCTAAGGTTTAGACAGAGGTTGTCATTAACGGCCTTGGCTCATTACATGGGTACATTTGGAGGGATAAAATGGTGACCAGACCCCTGCGTTGAGAAGATAAAGACACCACTACTAGTGCCTCCTGGTAGCCATGTTAAGCTCTTCAGGCCTTGGTTTTGAGTAATCTAGAAACCACAGTCTGGAGCAAATTTAAATGTGATACACCTTTGTTCATAAATGCCAATAAGGTGCATGAAAAGGAAATCATACTTAAAGACGGCGATCTTAAGTTAAGCAGCTGCAACCCACTCTGCATAAGACATGTAAAATAATGACCGCTGCTGTCTGCTTCCAAGGAGTGAGCATTGAGAAGAATACAGGAAGAGTATTAGGAATAAGGGGTGCTCTTTGGTCAGTGAGCAGGTGACTGTTGTCCTGGGACATCCTGGTGCCACGGAAATGGGCTCTCATCGGGTTAGTAGGGAACCCACTGAGAATGTGGTAGCATTCCTTTTGTGAGGGAACGGGGATTGATGGGCAGAGAGGATCTCAATCATGTCAGCCTGGGTGGTGCTGGGCTGCTTCAGCTCATCTGGTTATAGCCAGCATTTTGAATTTCAGAGGGTGGTCTCCTTATGACCAGACAAAGAAGGGGTTTAGTCTAAAGTGAAATTCTAAAACAGTGAGGGTCTCACACATGGCTCTGGCTTTAGTATGGTGGGGCTGCACATAGGAGGGGAGTGCAAGCTCCGAGGTAGGCCTGTTTTTTGACTTATTCATGGTTTCAAATATTCCACAAATAAAACAGTATGTAAGCATGCAACAGAAAATGTTACTGCAGGGGCAGAGGTTGTCCAGGAGATAGCAATAACACAGCAATTTAGTACTTTCCTCGGATAGAGATCATTTCTCTAAAATGACATCCAAGTCAGTGGCAAAGTTTTTGTCTTTTTAACTATATTCTCTGATGGCCACAACAGCTGCAATTGATTCCACAAAACCCCAGCAAAGACACCTAAAGAAGGGACAGCCATTTAGACAGTACCTTGAAAGTTTGTGTCAGATTATCTGGAATACCACCATGATGGTATTTGTTGATCAAAAATCAAGATTTTTGAGTTAAGCACTGACTGACAACAAGAATCAAGTTGGCTTTACATGAAAAACTCTTGCACTTGTATATACCAAAAGAAAGCCCAAAAGCATCATTCTGAAGTTTCTGAAGCTACGTAACACAATCAGAATGGTCAACTAAAAGGGCATTCCCGTAATCCAATTTAGACCCAAGGCCTCTACAATTAGTGAGAGTCTCTCTGGGGAGAAAGGGGAGCACTCTGTAGTCGCTGTCAAAGCTGTAAACAGCAGTGTTTCACCACTTTTGTGACACAAGGGCCTAAAAACATGGGCACATGCCAAAGCAACCCTCTAGGTTTTTCTTTCTGTATCTGAGAACTCATAAATGATTCCTAATAAGACAGACCGAATGGAAGAATAGACAGGAGTAAAGATACTTCAGTCCTCCAGAATTATCACCTATTTTCCCCTCATTCATATTAACTACATTAATGAGTGTACCATCATTATAATGCTTGAGAGGAGTTTGGTGACGAAATGTGAAGAATCAGGCTCCTTAACTTGGGAGTCATCCACTTATACATAAAATTCAAGTTCTTCTTTGCAGATCGGATGGACTAGGACCAGATGTAAATTTCCCATGGAAATTAACACAGCAAATGTTTTGCGGAGACTAAAGAAAATAATCCCACTACTCACACTGGGAATACCCTTCAAAAAGAAGAATAACAAATTAAGTGTGAAATCAGAAGACTACAACATCATAGAAAGCCATCTGAGTATGAATGAGTTGTCAAAAGTACATACGTTCCTGACAACCAAGCCTGTCCAGCAAGCAAAGTATGCCTATCTACAAAGGCCATTCATGCATCCCAGACCTCAACTGAGTCCCCTGTCTTAGACAAAAGGACAACTGCAATGGATCAATATGGTCATTCTTTGAAGTGACAATGCATCAGAATTCAGAGGGGCGTTTGCTAGCTTTTTGTTATCCAGGGAACTCCTATATTGGGCTGGAGGTTTATGCGCTAAGTAGGAACTAAAAGTAAAGAACATTTAAACTAGTGGAGTTATTTTTGTTGAGGAGAAGCAGCAAAGTGATAATAGACAGGGCAAGAATTAAGACCCTGGTCACGAACAGAGAAAAAGCCTTCACGTGGGCTTTTTACCAGTGGAGTTCCAGAGAATTCTCCAGCCTGCAGGCAGGTTTCAGGGCTTTAAGTAAATATTTTTCCAGTGAAACGAATTTTCTGCTCTGAAGCACTGGAGAAGAATTGTTGATCTCATGTCTCAGCCAATAACCCAAGGCAACGCAAAGTGAATTATGAATAGAATAAATGTTTCTAAATGGGAAAAAAAATAAACTTCCCGCACACTCTAGAGAGCAGTTGGTAACCATCTTAAATGTAAATTTCGGAACTTAGCCTTGTGGTTACGGGTGGAACTCTACTTCAGTTGTTCAGGGTCTTTTTTGTCTTCTGACTGTAGCCATCTTTGTAAAACTAAAGGCTTATCATTTGCATTGGGATGTTTGGGGTCACATAGAAGACTTCCTGAGGCGAAAAAAGAAATAGACCTTTTCTTGGGGTGTTATGAGTCAGAGACCATGTGAGAAAATCTCCTACATATACAGCTGATATTGTAGAGCCCCACCCTGAGCCTCAGAATTAGTATTAAGGGAATCAATGATATTTCATAATACCTGCTACTCATGTGTAAACACAGGGAGCAAGAACTTCTACCTTAATAAAGTGCTCAAGTAATGCTGTCCATATACATGCATGCCAGTAAGCCTTAAATCTGAACTTCGAAGTTCAGCATCTTTCCCTAGAAACCAGTATGCTATCCCAACTGCTAGGGTCTTTTTTGCGGTTTTCATACATAAAAGTCGATGGTCAAAGAGGGAGCTATTTCTACTTGAATCTTCAATCGCTAAACAGGACAGAAGACAATTCTCTAATTCATTTATTAGAAATCACACAGAAGCAACTGTGTTGTACCTTTCTGATTCCACCAGTAATTTCCCCAAAACAGAAGAATGAAAGCAGTAATGAAGCTGTGGTTGCATTTGCTTCCTGTTCTCTATTCCCTATTGAAGAAAAGTATTAGAGAGGGAAACATTTCCACGTTTTTGGGTATTGGAATATTTTCATACGTTTTTGTGGGGAAGAAAATGTGTTAAGGTCTGATCATAAGCCTTCAACAAAGTTAATAAGTACAAGAGTTGTCTACAGCTTCGGCCAGGTTAACAAGATTTACCTATGCAACTGTAGGACTTCTTGTAAGAAAGATAAAAGAAGAGTGGATGAAAGCCTACAGTAAAGATGAAAGATTGAAGATTGTGGGAGAAAGTGATTAATGGTGAGAAGAATATAAAAGCTGATCTTTTGAATCCTCTTAAGGCATGTTGGCAAGTGTGTGATGAGCCAAGTGTTGAGCGGATGTCCATTTTAAGAGGTGATAAAATACTGCTTAGTGAAATCAGGAAGAGAATTAGATCTTTATCATGAAACGTCATTTTGTAATAACACATACTAAACGCAATATGAAGGTTTTGTACTGGTGGCCTGAGATGGATCTGGGGATAGAGAGATTTGTGAAGGCATCTCAGCAGGACCAGACAGAAACAGCAACACATCTGTGTATGGTGCTATCTGGTCCTCTGTCGTCAAGCCCAGGTCAAACCCCAGAATTGTACATTGTTTACAATCACAAAAACATGCAAAGAAGTGGACTGTTTAAAATAATGTGTTTGACTATTACTATGGGGTTGAAGAAGGTCAACACAGCTTAAGTCACGAGGGACCTTTGTGATCCAAAATTAAGCCAAGGTCATCACATCCTAACATCAACTATGCATAGACAGTTAACATCTAGATTCTCCAGGGACTGAAATTATAAAACAGCTGAGAGCTTAAGACCACAGTATTTTGTCTAGATATTTACTTCTTGGGGGACCACTTCATCCTAAGGACAATGCGAGCCACTGGAGGCTTAAATGGGCTAGAGTCAGATGGGCAACTATGCCTCAGAGCTTGAGGTAATTCTGGACTCTTGCACATAACGAGCCGTCTGTTATTTGCATCCTATTATCAAAGCCACCAACTATCCCTCAACTACTTGTGCAGCAGATGCGGTGTCTGCAAGCCATAATGCACCCAAGTCTTGCGCCTTGGCAACATTTAGATGGACTGATCAGGAAGATGCCACAGAATGCTGTGAATTGGCTGTAGTCAACAACCTATTCATGATCAGCCTGTCAACCATTGACCTCACACCAGCAGGCATCATAAATGTAACAGGTCCAATCAGCCAATCTGAAACACTGTCTATGTGAGATTCAGTACAGAACTAAAACCCTTGACTTTTAAGTCCTTTAACTTCGCCACAGAGGCCTCTGTTTTGCTAATTCCTATAACTGCCGTAACATAGGTGCTGGAAATCCTCCGATGTTGGCCTCTTTGCTAAGCAAGGGTATTTCAGTGATGGACAACTTCCCAGGGGAGGTCAAAGAGTGTCAGCTACTGCTGGTTAATCTCCATGTATGGAGATGGAGTGTATACAGGTTTGGATGCAGAACCCTGCCGTGTGGCTGGAGATCCTCCGAAAGAGGCAACCTAACAAGAGGACCAATTATCATGCTCAGGAGTTTGGGATGGCCTTGGGTCCCATGGGGCTTGTGGGAACCACACCTGCTGTGGTGGCTGAGCAGGAATGGATGCACTTTTTATTATAGCCTTATACCCTGCTAGAAAGGGCTATACCAGTTGTTAAAGCCCAGAATTAATCTCAAGCTACAGATGAGTGGCAATAACGAGGAATAAGGCCTTTAACAAATGGTACACCTGGAAGCAGAAGGGCTAGAAATGTATCATAAAATTCCACCTACTTAGGTGCAATAAAGTGTGAAACAAAGACACACTAAAATGTTGAAGCTGGGGTTGGGGGGGTTGGGGGGGGGGGGGAGGCTAAAATGTATTGTTACATCTTATATGCAGTAAAGCATGTGGGTCACAGAGGCATGTTCAAAGGTAGGTTGTGGCTTAAAGCTAAAGCCTGTTCCAAAAAAATCTGAGAAAGGCCGACGCTTCTATTGACAACAGATTATGCACCAGAGGTTATCTGGGCATGTGCCAATTTAAAATAAAATGTATTGTTACATTTTATACGTAGTAAAGCATGAGCGCACCTGATGGGGGTCACAGAGGCATGTTCAAAAGTAGGTTGTGGCTTAAAGCCAAAGCCTGTTCCAAAATTTCTGAGAAAGGCTGAAGCTTCTATTGACAACAGATTATGCACCAGAGGTTATCTGGGCATGTGCCAATTTTAAACATTTTGCTACTTTTAAATAATTATAATACAATGATAAAGGGAGTAGGTTTATAGGTTGCTGTAATGTTCAAATCCCCTCGATAAAATGAAAATCCTACACAGATGAAATGAATAACTACTACAGCAGCACAGTGCCACGTGTCTGCATCCATTCAGATCTACTAGCAAAACACAACAGTTTTACATATCAAATACAATTGGAATAGCATGCGCACAGAACTCAATTTAAATACATACAACAAACATTTAAGAATACAACCTAGCAAAGGATGGACATTTCGATAAAATGGTTGAAGACTCTGTGGCACTCCAGACTGTTAAATAATGCAGAACATACTGGTATACCACTTAGAGGTCATTTCTCGCTCAGTGGTGTTGTAAGAATTGCTCAGAAGTTGTATGGCCATAGTGTACATTTGAGGAATGTATGTAGTGTATTTTACCAAACAACAGACTTCTTCTGCATTCTTTAAGAGGGTTATCACATTTAGGTGAATAGAAAATTGGCCATATGAGTAGCATGCTGAATTACTTCAAATACACGAACTCTATAGGACCAGGGGTGTGGAATTCCTATATCCCGATGCCCAAGACATACTATTTGGGGTCAAGGGCAACAAGTTTTCATGTTTATTTTGCCCTTAGGACAAGTAGGCCCAACACCCTTTAGCACAAACTCTTTGACTGCCAGTTTACAGGGACGGAAACCTGTCTGCAGTTCAGGTAATATTTGTGTCTACATGTTAATGTTGTTCAAACTCGTATTTATGGTTTATTTATGCAAAGCCCTTATTATTAGGGTGAGCGCTCTTGTTAAACATTGTAAGGCCACACTGCACTACTGGCAGTGGTTCCAGTACAAAAAATAAATAAAGTGTACACATTTGAAAGCTTAACAATATGAGGATGCGTCTAATGCACTCTGATTAGATGCAAATGTTTGCAGAAACTTGTAAGCAAGAATGGTTAATCTTTGCTTTCAAAATACAATGTTCAGGGAAAAAATGCAAGTAGGAAAAAATGCAAGTAGGAAAAAACGCTTTGCTAATTTATTCCAACATTTAGGTACTATTTTTTGAAGTATCATTTAGTAAAATGTGTTGATGCATGCTAGCATTTAAAAAAAATATTCATAATGAAAAATCAGTGTAACCATTTTTTCAACAAAATTATGGGAAACATGAAAAGAAACTAGCACTGGCAAAACCAACCAATCTGACATCAGTGGTCAGTCTTTTGGGTTTGTCAATGCATGTCTTGTTTTGACATGGCCATTGTAACACTTTATTGCTGTGGGAGGTGCCTGGCCCTCTTCATTGTAACAAACATTGGCAAAAAGAAAAATGTTGGTCTCAAAAAGCACACATTGCCACAGTACTTCCTGGCACTGAACAATACTACTTTGTGTGCCAACATGCTCCTTGTGGAAGAGCTGATTGCTGTCACTCACAGTAAAGCCAGTTGATGGATACAGAAACAGAATGTTAATAAAAACAAAAAGTCTTGGCTAATGGCAGATCTAAAAAGGGGCCCAATCCAAGAGAGTCACAAAGGTGCACCCATGGTGTATGTCTTTGCATTAGTGGTTTTCATGAATGGACATGAATTTACAGAGGTAGACCAGGAAATTGTACTCCTAGAAAATATTTGTGAACTCTATTTTAGCACAAGCACATGCGAAAATCTGAGCGTTTACAAAGTCACTTTCCCTCCCACCACTTTTTTTCCCAGTCCTGGAAGAACTTCTGCTTTTGCTCTTGCCAGGAATACATTTTCAACCTTTCTGAGAAGGGGGAAGATTAGGGAAGAGCTGGTGAAAATCCTTAAAACGTGCAAGTTAGTAGGTGTGGACAGACTCAAAGTTATCCCAGCCCTGGAACTATTTTTTACGGATTCCTCCAGCCCCAGTATGTAGATCTGGGGAAAGGTGGCAAAATAAAGAATTTGCTATAGTAGGGCTTCAAATTGCTAGTATTCAAACCCTACTAGAGTATTAACCCTGGCATAATCAGAAAGGCTATTACCACAGCTCTTACAAAATGAGACTGCTGCCATAGATTGTTGCTGCACTATATGGTACAAAAGGGACAAGCAGATTTTTTTACTGGACAAGTAGATTTACGAAGTAACCTGTCCCATGGACAAGTAGATATTTTGTTATATTCCACAAGCTTGAATACATTGTAACAATGACTTGAGGTCATAAATGAGGTCATCTGAGGTGTCATCAGTCATGTCATCTATGGTATCACTTAATATGTCATGACGGATAACATGTGAGGTGATAAAGTGCAATTTTAACCTGAGAGCGATAGTAAAGATGTATGATTAGGAAAGATTTTCCATATGAAAGACATTTTGTTCTTGATAAGTTTGGTGCTGTTTAACAAATCACAACTAAATTTTCAAAAAACAAAGTTCTTTCACTTGGCTGCTTTCTAGAACGTTTTGTGCCAAGCGGGGGCAAGTAAAAAATGGCTTGGGGATCCCACAACTCCAATTTCCCATTTTGATGCCTATCCAATACAGATTGATTGCTCTCTAATAAAGAAAAAACAACTGAACAGAATTACACCAAACTTGTTGCAAACTCAGAAATGTACTTGTGGATTTTGCTTTGGTTTGTTTAAATAAATGTGGTCATTAGTTTGAGAAACAGCATTCAAAGAGAGGCTAGGGTTGGGCATGCCTATGATAAATTTAAGTAAGAACAATATCTTAGACTTTGAAGCTCTGAGGTTATCTTTGAAACCAAACACTCAAAATAATAACAGAACCTATTGGCCAAGGGAGCTTTTTTTGTCTTGTCAGCCATTTCGGATTCAAATGGACCGGAATGAATGTCTCTACATGAAGAATAAGTTACTTACCTTCGGTAACGCTTTTACTGGTGGATACAGTACCTACCTGTGGATTCCTCACCAAAAGAATTCTCCCCTTGCGCCAGCCTCGACGGAAATTTCTGCTAGCTCTGCACGCCGACGATGACGTCACAATCGCCCGACTCCACGCGACGCCGTATGATGTCATCCAGGCAATAAGAAGCCCTCGTCGACGTGCAGTCGTCAGTTATCACCATTCTTTACGTGCCATAGAGGCGAACAGGTTGACCCTAAAGAGTACATATTCATCTCAAATGAATGAAAATAGAACATTTATTATAATAACATATTATAAATAACAGTAATGATTGCTCAATACAAGAGTAAAATATATATAAGTCAAGTCCAAACATGTCTTCTTTGAACTCCCTTAATTTGCAAAGGAAATGTATATACAGATATCACAACTATATATATGAATCAGTTATATACATATATACAAGACCAAGGATGCTCACCCAAGGATTTCTCGGTTTGACCAGTCAGGCAACGGGGAGGCGGGTGGGACCGTGAGGAATCCACAGGTAGTTACTGTATCCACCAAAAAAAGCGTTACCGAAGGTAAGTAACTTATTCTTCTGATGGATACATCTACCTGTGGATTCCGCACCAAAAGAATAGAGCCCCAAAGCAGAACTACCTCCGGAGGTGGGTGCCCGAATGGTCAAACCAAGAAATCCTGCAGCACCGAGCGAGCAAAATGGCCATCCCTCCTAACCTCAGAATCCAAACAGTAATGTTTGACAAAAGTATGGAGGGACGCCCAGGTCGCTGCCCTGTAGATGTCAGCCACAGGAACACCTCTAGCCAGAGCCGATGAAGCTGCTTTAGCCCTGGTGGAATGGGCACGAAGCCCCACAGGTGGTTCTTTCTTCGCCAAAGAATAACAAATCTTAATACATAGAATGACCCACCTGGATAGATTTCTCTTGTGGACCGCTCTACCTTTCCTCTTCCCCACGTATCCAACAAAGAGCTGATCATCTTGTCTGAACTCCCTCGTCCTGGCGATGTAGAAGCTCAGCGCTCTTCGTGGATCCAGCCGGTGGAGCCTCTCTTACTCCTTGGATGGGTGAGGTGGAGGGTAAAAGGAAGAGAGAGTAATCGACTGCCCCAGGTGAAAGGGTGTAACAACCTTCGGAAGGAAAGCCGCCTTGGTCCTTAACACCACTTTGTCCTTAAAGAAAGAAAGGTATGTGGGTTCTACACTAAGAGCCTAAAGCTCACTGACCCTTCTGGCAGATGTTAAGCCCACCAGGAAAACAGTCTTGAAAACTAGCTATCGTAAAGAGCAAGAATGCATTGGTTCAAAAGGGGACCTAATTAGAAACGCTAAAACTAAGTTAAGGTCCCACTGAGGCATAACAAATGGTGTTGGTGGAAATTTGTTAGTGAGTCCCTTTAAAAACCTTAAAACAATAGGAGATTTAAAGAAGGATGGCTGATCAGGAAGGCACAGAAAAGCGGATAGGGCAGATAAATAACCTTTGACTGTGGCAATCGCACAACCCTTTTGTGCCAGACAAAGAGCAAATGACAATATGTCAGATAAACGAGATTTTAAGGGATCGATTCTGTTCTCTCCACACCAGCATGCAAATTTAGCCCAACGACTAGCATAGATCGATTTGGTGGAGTGTCGCCTGGCCGATAAAATAAAGTCCACCACCTCTGGTGGGAGAGAAAAGGAACTCAGATTGCCCCGTTCAATCTCCAGGCATGAAGGTGCAGGCTCTGGAGGTGGGGGTGTAGAATCTACCCCTGCGACTGCGAGAGGAGGTCCACCCTGTAAGGGAGATGGAGCGGCGGGCACTGAGAGAGTTGGAGAAGGTCTGAATACCACACCCTTCTTGGCCAATCTGGAGCTATTAAGATGACTTGGGCTCGGTCTTGGCGGATCTTCCTCAGAACTCGAGGAATCAAGGGTATGGGGGGAAACGCGTAAAGCAACTGACCCTTCCAGGACATCTGAAACGCGTCCCCCAAAGCTCCTTGCACCAGATACTGGAGGCTGCAAAACAGCAGGCACTGCGCATTCTCTTGAGTTGCAAACAGATCTATTTGTGGATGTCCCCACATCCGGAAGATATACAGAACCAGATCTGGATGAAGACGTCACTCGTGGTCGACCGAGCTGCGTCAACTGAGAACATCCGCACGCACGTTCAGGACTCCGGCCAAATGATGTGCTACAAAGCAAATCCTGTGGTCCTGAAGCCAGGACCAGAGTCGAAGAGCTTCTCTGCAGAGAAGATACGACCCCACTCCTCCCTGTTTGTTTATATACCACATCGCGGTAGTGTTGTCCGTTAGAATCTGGACTGACTGACTGCGAATGGAAGGGAGGAAGGCCTTGAGAGCTAGACGTACTGCCCACAATTCCAACAGATTGATGTGTAATCTCTGTTCTACCGGAGACCAAAGCCCTTTGACTTCCAGGTCCCCAAGATGAGCTCCCCACCCTAGAGTGGAAGCATCTGTTACTACTGTGGCCACTGGTGGCGGCAGCGAGAACGGCCTTCCTTGTGACAGGTTGTCGACCGCTGCCCACCATTGAAGATCCATGGCAGTGTTTCTGGAGATCTTTATCGACTCCTCGAGATCCCCTTTGTGCTGAAACCACTGCCTGAGGACGCACCAATGAAGAGCCTTCATGTGCCAGCATGCAGGAGTGATCAACAGTATGCAAGAAGCGAACAGACCGAGCAGACAAAGGACCTTGAGGACTGGAACTACCGCTCCATTTCGAAACATTGGAATCAACGCCTGAATGTCCTGGACCCGCTGGGGCAGAGGAAAGGCCCGATTCAATGTCGTATCCAGTACTGCCCCTAGGAACAGGAGGCGTTGAGAGGGCTCCAGGTGAGATTTGGGTATATTGACTGAAAAACCCAGGTCGTACAACTGAGTTGTCGACTGGAGATGTCGCCGCACGAGCTCCGGAGTCTTGGTTTTGATCAACCAATCGTCCAGATGAGGAAACACCGCTATCCCCCTTCTTCTGAGCTCTGCCGCTACCACCGCCATCACCTTTGTGAAGACTCGAGGTGCTGAAGTAAGACCAAACGGGAGGACCGCAAACTGATAATGTTGCGATCCCACTACAAACCGGAGATACTTCCTGTGCGATTTAAGGATCGGAATATGAAAATATGCGTCCTGCAAATCGACCCACACCATCCAGTCTCCTTCGTTCAACGACAAAAGAACCTGTGAAAGGGTCAGCATTTTGAACTTTTCCTGTTTGAGGAACAAATTCAAAACCCTAAAGTCCAAAATCGGTCTCAACCGACCATCCTTTTTGGGGATCAGAAAGTATCTTGAATAACAGCCCTGACCCCTCTCCTGCTTGGGAACCAACTCTATCGCGCCTTTTGCCAAAAGGGAGAATACTTCCTGTTGTAATAGGAGAAGATGGTCTTCCGAACAGAAGGATGGGCGGGGAGGGAAGGGAGGAGGGCATTCCCGAAAGGGAAGAGCGTACCCCTTCTTCACAATGTCGATGACCCAGGAGTCCGATGTTATAACCTCCCACATCGGAAGAAAATGAGCAAGTCTCCCCCCTACTGGAGACAAGTGGACAGGGAGTGGAGGAGGACTACGGCTGCTTTCCTTGCTGCACCCCTCCCGAGGAAGAGGAAGAGGCAGAGTGCTGCTGTGTGGCTCTTCTTGTCCGGACTCTGCCCCTGCCCCTGAAAGATCTGTATGGCAGGGTGGATGCAGTTTGTTGTGTTCCTTGAAATCTGCCACGAAAGGAGGAGCCACGTCCAAATCCCTTAAACCCCCTGAAACCTCTAAAGGAGGAAGAGGCAGATGACTGAAGCCCTAGTGATCTCGCAGTAGCTCTGCTCTCCTTAAAACGTTCCAGAGCAGAATCCGCCTTTGTTCCAAAGAGCTTCTCGCCATCAAAGGGTAGATCGAGAAGAGTCGCCTGCACGTCAGACGAGAAGCCAGATGAACGTAGCCAAGATTGCCGCCTAGAAACTATGGTGGTGCCCATAGCTCTAGCCACCGAGTCTGAAGTGTCCAATCCCAACTGGATCACCTGAGTGGCTGCCGCCTGGGCGTCCGCCAGCAGTTGCAACATTTCCTGGGACAAGTTCGGGTGGCCTTTCACTTCCTCCATAAGGGCATGGATGTAACGTCCCAATATGCAGGTCGCGTTGGAAGACTTTAAGGCCATGCTACAAGAAAAGGCCTTTTTAGCAGTATGGTCCATCTTCTTCGATTCCCTGTCCGCAGGTGTTCCGGGAAACGAGCCAGGAGAGGACCTGGATGAACAAGAGGCCTGAACCACTAAACTCTCCGGTGTTGGGTGTTTGGAGAGAAACATAGGATCACCTGGTGCCGCCAGATAGCGACGAGCCACCGCCCTGTTGACAGCAGCGGTAGACACAGGTTTCCTCCAGATGTCCTTAATAGGATCCAGTAGTGCCTCATTAAAGGGTAAGAGGTTCTGCAGTTACAGAAGTTGGGTGCAAAACCTCCATCAATAGATTTCTCTTAACTTCCGCAGCTGGAAGGGGAAGGTCTAAAAAGTCCACAGTCTTCCGAATAACAGCGTGGAAAGATGCTGCTTCCTCTGTGAACTCTCCAGGGGAAGCTAGATCCCACTCCGGGGAGGTGTCTATGCCACTCACTGTATGAAGACCCTGGAAGTCACCAGAAGGCTCCAAAACGTAACCCTCTTCTAGATGCTGCCTTGAATATTCTTCCTCCTCCAACAGCCGCAGAGCCAGACATCAGGATCGAAGCCTTGACTCCAGACCTGGCGTCGATAAGGCATCACCCAACGCCGAATATCTCCGTCGGCGCCGAACCTCGGATCCATCAGACGCCGGACCCTCCGGCTCCACAGGGACCTTGACTGTGGATTGGATCCGAGGCGAGTCCAATGGTGCCGGAGCAGGTGTAGCAGGTCTCCTCTGCGACGTCAAGGGCATCGGCGCCGCTTCAGGTGCAGCAGGCAAAAATGGAGTGAAAGGCGTCGATTTGTAAGATACCGGAACGCCCAAATTAAAGGCGTTACTCGGAGGCACGGAAAAAAGGGAACTGACGTCTACACGTCGACGAGGGCTTCTCATTGCCTAGATGACGTCATACGGCGTCGCGTGGAGTCGGGCGATTGTGACGTCATCGTCGACGTGCAGAGCTAGAAGAAATTTCCGTCGAGACTGGAGCAAGGGGAGAATTCTTTTGGTGAAGAATCCACAGGTAGGTGTATCCATCAGAAAAGAAAATGTTGTGTCAGCGATTAAGGGACTGGGTCCCTATGTCATTGAATACAAAAATAGAAAGGCAAACAAGAGAGCAGGGTGAGCACACACTGACTCCCCTGTGCCCAGTTTAAACGTGGGGTAAAAAAAAAAAAAATTGTTAGGCATTGTTATAGATTAGATTCTGCAGCCAACTACCAGTGAGCAGACATTGCACGGTGGGGTTGGCGGTGGAGATGCTAAAACCACCCACCTGTACACCACTATTGGTATAAGCTTCATGGATTTAAGTGGCCTAACAGTACAAAGAGGCCTAACAGTATGGAGGGGCCAGCACTGCCTGGCTGGTACACACCACTGGATTTAAGCTTGAGGATATACAGAGCTCAGCTAGAGTGGGGCTATTCTTGCCCACACGGCTCATCACCTTAATGTTCAAGCTGCATGACTGCACATTGCCAGGAGGTGTTGTATAATGCAGCACCACCATGCAACTGCCCACCTGTTGTACCAATATTGGGAAAAGCGTCATAGACTGAAGGGGCCTGGCTGTGCAAGGCCTGCAGCCGACATCTGCTGTATATAGTTGAATGCCATGAATAAAAGAGGTAAGATGCCTATGCACAGTGGGACACAAAAGATGCCAAGCACTGCAGCCCAACCCCACTGCCCATGGGAGAAGGCTTGCAATAAAGGTGGATTAGCCATGGAGGGTGAGTCGCAGGGTCTGGCCAGAGTCCAGGCCCTGCACTCTACCTATTTAGTGTACGAGTTTGAAGCCACTGGTTAGACATGGCTCTTACTGCAGGATCATCCCCAAACCTTTTTCCTTCCTCCTCCCCTCTGTGCTGATTTAACTTTTGTTGGCTTTAGGACTCTGGGCACTTTACCACTGCTAACCAATGCTAAAGTGCCTGTGCTCTGTACTTTCAACAAGCAAACACTGGCCTATCCACAATTAGAATATTTAATTTAATTATAAGTCCTTACTAAACGCACTATATGTGCCCAGGACCTGTAAATTAAATGCTACTAGTGGGCCTGCAGCATTCACTGTGTCACCTACTACAGCTGCCTTTTAAACATGGCCCAGGCCTGGATCTGCACAGCCTGTGTGTGCAGTTTTAACCTGCCATTTTGACCTGGTAAGCGCACCCACTTCCAAGCCCAAACCTTCCTTTTTATTACATGCAAGACACCCCTAAGGTAGGCCCTAGTTGGAACCCAAGGGCAGTGTGCAGTGTATTTAAAAAGTGGGGCATGTACTTTTGGGTTTTACATGTCCTGGTAGTGAAAAAAGATTAAATATGGTTTTTACTACTGCGGGACCCATCTCTCCCTTAGGTTAACATTGGGTTTATCTTGAAGCAGCCTTTAAACGTAACTTTCATTTGGAAAAAGAGACCAATATGGAGTTTGTCATCTCTGGGCTCACAATTTAAAGTCACAACTTGTGAAGTCAGATTTTAAATTGTAAGTCGAAAAATGCCACTTTTAGAAAGTTGGCATCTTTTTACTTTAACCATTCTGTGCCTCTGCTCGTTTCTGAAGACACGTCTGGGATGGGTGAAAGCCGGGCTTTGTGCATTCCCTCTAGACGGTCACACACAGAGTTAGGGTGTGACATCTGCTTCTCGATGGGCCAGCTGCAGGCTGATGGGTCTTTCTGGGGTAGATGAAAGGGAGGAGTAGACACCTGAATAAGGCTGTGCCTGCCTCCAAACAAAGAACTACATAACCCCCTGTAGAGTTTCTGAGCCAGCAAAGTAAGGACGGGGACCTTGTGCACTTCAAAGACCAAGATTATCAAAATTGGTTAAGTAATTTTTTAGATATGAATTTTTGAGGTTTAATAAAAATAATCAATCAGCGATTTGTAAAGCACGGCTAATCACTGGTAGGGTCCCAAGACACTGTTTGTGGGTGTACTGCTCAGTCGAAGGGCCAGGTCTTGAGGTCCTTCCTGAACTGCTTCAGTGATGCGGTCTGCCTCAGCTTGAGAGGTAGCGTGTTCCATGTGTGGGCTGCTAGGGAGGAGAAGGCTCTTCCTCCTGCTGTGCATTTCTGGATCTTGGGAAAGAATGCAAGGGCGAGTTGGAGATGTCTCTTGGGTACATAGAATGCGAGGCAGTTGTTGAGGTATGCCGGACCTATGTTGTGCATTGCTTTCTAGGTGTGGATCAATAGTCTGTATGTAATGCATTTGTTGACTGGGAGCCAGTGTAGGTCGCTGTGGTGGGAGGCGATGTGGCTATGTCAGGGGATGTCCAGGATGAGTCTGGCTGCTGCATTCTGGATTTTTTGTAGTCTTGATTGTTATTTCTTGGTGATGCCGGCATAAAGTGCGTTGCCATAGTCCAGTTTGCTAGTGACAAGGGCGTGGGTGACTGTCTTCCTCGTGTCGGAGAGTATCCTCTTGAAAATCTTTCTCAGGAGTCAGAGGGTGTGGAAGCATGATGATGAGACAGCGTTGACTTGGTGGGTTATGGATATAGAGGAGTCCAGGATGATGCCCATATTGTGTGTGTGGTCCGTGGGTGCGGTGGAGTTTCCCAGTGCGGTTGGCCATCAGTTGTTGTTCCAGGCGGAAAGGGTGGAGCCAAGTATGAGGATCTCTGTCTTGCCAGCGTAGAGTTTGAGGCAGCTGGCTTCCATCCAGGCAGCAACTGCTCTCATCCCGTTGTGGAAATTTCTTTTGGCCTTTGCAGAGTCCTCTGACAGGAAGAGGATCAGTTGTGTATCAGCAGCACAGGAGACTATGTTTAGCCCATGTTGTTTGATGATCTTGTCAAGTGGAGTCATGTAACTGTTGAAGTGTCAGGCTGAGTGAAGATCATTGGGCCACTCCGCAGCATGAGCCTTTGTGTTCTGATGTGAATAGCAGTAGTCTGACACTGTGTTCTTAAGGTGAGAAAGGACCTGCTCCAACCCAGTGCTTTATCTAGGATGCTGGCGTTGTGTAATCTGGCGCAGAGGGTGGAGTGGGAGACCGTGTCAAACGCAGCGCAGAGCTCAAGGAGGGTGAGTGCGGCCGTGTCTCTGTGGTCTAGTATGATGTGTATGTCGTCAGTGGCTGCTAAGAATGAGGTTTTACTGTTGTGGTTGCTTCTGAATCCGGACTGGAATGGCTCTAGAACTTGGTGTGACTCAAGGGACTCTGAATTGCTGGTTGACAGCCTTTTCCGTTACTTTGGCTGGG
Source organism: Pleurodeles waltl (assembly GCF_031143425.1). Classification (NCBI taxonomy): domain Eukaryota; kingdom Metazoa; phylum Chordata; class Amphibia; order Caudata; family Salamandridae; genus Pleurodeles; species Pleurodeles waltl. The sequence continues at coordinate 445,303,314 of NC_090449.1, forward strand.
AAAGGGAGCAGAGAGATGGGTCTGTAGTTTTCCAACTCCTTTTGGTCAGTGGTGGGTTTCTTAAGCAGCGGGATAATCTCGGTGTGCTGCCAGTCAGATAGGAAGGTGGCGGTCTCGAAGGATCAGTAGATAGTTCAGCAGAGTTCCAGTGCTATGGTGGCGATGGCCAGGTTGAAGATATGGTGAGGTCACGGATCTGAGGGTGCTCCCGAGTGGATGGAGTTCATGAGGCCTTGGGTGCCCTCTTTGGTAATGGGGGTCCAGGAGTTCAGGATCTGGTGAGGTGCTGGGTCCGCAGTGGTGGGCGGTGCAGGCAGGTTTTGGTTCCTGAAGCCTTCATTAATGTCTGGGTTTTTTCGGTGAAAGAAGGTAGCGAGGTTGTTGCAGAGGTTTTGGGAGGGTAGGATGAATGGAGTTGTCTGTCCTGCGGTTCGTGAACTCTGACGATGGCAAAGAGCTCTTTTCTGTTGTGAGCGATGGTGCTGAGGCGTTCTCCAATGGCGGCTTTTTTGGCGGCTCTGATGTTCTGGTGGTGCGTGGTGACTGCATTCTTGTAGGCTGTGCAGTCTTCGGTTGATTTGCTGTTCCTCCATTCCCGTTCCAGTGGTCTGCAGGAACGTTTGGATTCTTGTAGGTCTGCCGTAAACCATTTAGGTGTTTTACTATGTAAGTTTGCTGCTGGTTTCCTTAGGGAGACTACGTGGTTGGGGCATTCCAATAACCAGCAGTGTAGACTGCTTGTAGCTTAATTCGTGTCAGAGGCATCTATTGAGAACACTGTTAAGTTGTGCTTCTGTAACTTTGGTCAGCATCTGCCAAGGTGGTGGATGGATTTGGGGGGGGGGGGGGGGGGGGGGGGGGTAATAGTGGAATGCAGTCTTCTTTGTGGAGGTGAAGTGGACACACTTGTGGTCGGTCCAATGTGATTTGGAGGTGTGAGAGATGGTGATGTTCCCTGCTGAGAAGATGGAGTCGAGAACTAGTCCAGCTCTGAGAGTGGGGACATTGACGAGTTGTTTGAGACAGAGTGTTGTGAGGTTGTCCAGGTGGTTTGTGGTGATGGGGTCATCGTGGGTATCAAGGTGGAAGTTGAGGTTGCCGAGTAGGATGTAGTCGGAGGAGGTGAGCGCTTGGGGGAGGGAGGGTGCTGGGACGAGGTCAGAGACGTCTTCACAGAATTTGAGTCGTGGTCCAGGCGTCCTGTAGATGAGGGTGCCAAGGAGGGAGGAGTTGGAGTTGGTCTGAAAAATAGTCTTTCTGTGCGTAATTGCGCACCATAGGAATAAACAGAAGATCACCTTTAAAAATACATATAAAATCGTACAGTTTGTTTACCACATTCTTCTTTTGCAGGTTGGTCGATGTCATCAGTGGGTACACTGTGCCAGCTGGAGATGTTCGGGTGGCTCCCAGTTCCGGCAGGAGCAGCGGTGAAAGGTGTCTGGAGCTGGTGCAAGGCCACTTGGAAAAGCACTGCACAGGTAAGTTTAAAGATGGTTCCCTGGGTCCCCTTAGAGTGTTGGTCGCAAGGGGTGGGGGACCCTTAAGGCACAGCAGGTTCTTTGGTGCAGGGCACAGGGCAGAGAACAAACCGGTAAGCCAGGAACTGTGCACAAGGATGCCCTCTGGAGCTGGAGGTAAGTCTGTTCTAGGGTCATTTGTACGACAACAAGGGAACTCTGGCGGGAGGTCTGGGGTGTTCCTGAAGTCCCTCGACTGGGGCTTCCTCCTGGTCCTTTTTCACCCCCCGGCAGGCTGGTTTTCTCGGTGTCCGATGTTACTTGACCTATACACAGGGTATTGGTACGGTTTGAACACTGGAGGGCGCAGTGCCACCAAACCTGGCACACTTGTAGGGTTTGTCCTCATGATCGATGTGTTGAGGATCACTTCCCTATCCCTGATTGGCTAATTTAGTCCCATCCAAGAGGGAGGAAACTGAAATGGAGTGTCCACCTCGCAGGCAACACCTTAAGGGTGGTGCCTGCCAGGTGGGGCCACTCCTACCCTTTGAGTTTCCCCACTGTTGCTCCCGCTAAAAGTGGGGGCTTTAATGGGGGTTACCATCTGCTGCTAGCAGCAGGCCTTGGGGTCAAGTTTCCAAGGCGGTTCGAGTTTGATATCAAACAACCCAGGGTTCAGCGAGGCGATAATGTAGCTGGGGAACTGGCATTGACCAGTGTCCAGCACATGTATAAAAATGGATGCTCTGTTCACTCACTATGTACCAGCTATGCCCTCACATATAATATGGTGCGCCCGGCTTTAGGGCTGGAAGGCCTGCCAGAGGGGTGTCTTATCAATAGTGTATGCAGTGTATGGTGGACAAGGTACACAGGCAGTATGCTATGTCGAGTTTGTGTTTTAGGCTTGCCCCAAGACACACAGCCTGCAATGGCAGTGCTGGTTGTATCTGGATGCATGGCCCTAGAGGGTGGCACAATCAGTGCTGCTGATGCCCTCAGGGGCCTACCCTTAGTACCCCATGCCCTGGATATTTAAGTACCTTTTACTAGGGACTTATAGTGGGAGCTAAAGGCATTTTCAATTCTGCCAATGCATCAACAGTTTTAGGAAAAGAGCTTTGGCCCAGGGAACCAGGTTAGCAGGGGCCCTGGGCACTACTGTTTCTAGGCTACATCATACATCAAGCTAAAAACTGGGGGTCTAACCATGTCAAAAAGAGGACTTTTCTCACAGCCAGAGGTCACACCCTGCATCCCACCAGTGGCGTAACAAAGTCTCCAAAGCCCCCAAGCTCCAGGGGGACACCTCAGAACAGTACCTTTGCGGGAGTCTCCGTGTACTTTGCAGGGGAGGAGGGGGGACGCTCAAGTGATTATGCCACTGCATCCCACGCTCTACCGTGCAGAGCCAAAAGTTGGTGCTCAGCACCTGCCATGTGGTCTTCACCTACTATTTCAGTCAAAGGAAGTATAAAGTAGGTGTTGGCATATGTTTGAGGACAGCTTCTGTACACACAATTCCTGGTACAGTTAGGTTACAATGACTTTGCATAAAAAATTATGTGTAATCAACCCCTGCTTTTTATGTCTACAAACCATATGTAGTAATAGTTAAAAAAAAAAAAGGTCCACAAGTAATTCTCTACAGAGACTGCAGTTATTTCTTGTTAGAGGCATAATGAGTGCATGGCTATGGTTAGAACTTAATGTTGGTCAAGGTGCAAACACTTCCAAGCTGAATATGGTTAAACAAAAACACAGATATTCACCAAAATAAAGATTAAAGTGCATAACACCATAATGTAATTTTAAAAAATACCTTCTGAAATTAATTTTTTAACAAAAAAAACAAAAAAAAACACAGTTAACATGGTTATGTTTACAAACAAAATTTAAAATCCATTGAAATTTGCCAGTTACTGCACAGTAAACTAACGATGAGTTGCACACCCAATCTGCAATGCATATGAGCTCACATATTACATGATATATACCAATACAAATTACATTAGTGATGACACAACAAAAGCCATTATTTTTATTTATATATATATATATATATACACACACACACACACACACACACACACACACACATACATACATACACAATTATACCAATATTCTGCAACTGGCCATGTGCCCTAAGAGTAAGGCACAATGCCAGTCCTGTGCTCAGTCTACTGTGAGCAACCAATCTACAATGCGCATTACCTTTATCAATGTGCAGCAAAGACTGGACACTGACTTTGAACCTTCAGCTACACCCAATGGGCAATCCTCTGCAGCTGGTTAACACACAATACACATAGGCCTCGGCTGTGCACAACACAGTTTAGCCTTAAAACCACACTAAACTACATCCTGAGATAAACCGTATTTGAGTTGCTCACCCTTACAGTGTACATCCTTTAACTGTGAGCACTGAAACTATGTTCAGGAAAGTCCTGCACACAACTGTCTACAATTAACAAACCCCAATTTTACACAGTATTTGTTCACAGCATGGGGTTTTGACTGTTTTAACATGGCCATGCCCCCAGCCTGCCACAGGCAGGCAATACCGGGTGCACACCACCTTTGGCTTTATTCAAGGATCATTGACAACAGGCTGACTGTAGCCAGAACCTGCACAAAAATGTCTTTAAACAACCAACACCAGCTGCTCACTGCATTTACCCTTTACAACAGAGATTACTGCCTGCACACAATCTTTTTATGGGTAGTGTAGGAGGCTGGACTGGCTTGTAGTGAGTACCAAGGGGTACTTGCACCTTGCACCAGGCCCAGTTATCCCTTATTAGTGTATAGGGTGTCTAGCAGCTTAGGCTGATAGATAATGGTAGCTTAGCAGAGCAGCTTAGGCTGAACTAGGAGACGTGTGAAGCTACTACAGTACCACTTAGTGTCATATGCACAATATCATAAGAAAACACAATACACAGTTATACTAAAAATAAAGGTACTTTATTTTTATGACAATATGCCAAAGTATCTTAGAGTGTACCCTCAGTGAGAGGATAGGAAATATACACAAGATATATATACACAATAGCAAAAATATGCAGTATAGTCTTAGAAAACAGTGCAAACAATGTATAGTTACAATAGGATGCAATGGGGAAACATAGGGATAGGGGCAACACAAACCATATACTCCAAAAGTGGAATGCGAACCACGAATGGACTCCAAACCTATGTGACCTTGTAGAGGGTCGCTGGGACTATTAGAAAATAGTGAGAGTTAGAAAAATAACCCTCCCCAAGACCCTGAAAAGTGAGTGCAAAGTGCACTAAAGTTCCCCTAAGGACAAAATAGTCGTGTTAGAGGAATAATGCAGGAAAGACACAAACCAGCAATGCAACAACTGTGGATTTCCAATCTAGGGTACCTGTGGAACAAGGGGACCAAGTCCAAAAGTCACAAGCAAGTCGGAGATGGGCAGATGCCCAGGAAATGCCAGCTGCGGGTGCAAAGAAGCTTCGACTGGACAGAAGAAGCTGAGGTTTCTGCAGGAACGAAAAGGGCTAGAGACTTCCCCTTTGGTGGACGGATCCCTCTCGCCTTGGAGAGTCGTGCAGAAGTGTTTTCCCGCCGGAAGGACGCCAACAAGCCTTGCTACACGCAAATCGTGCGTTTGGCGTTTTTGGACGCTGCTGGGGCCCAGGAGGGACCAGGAGGTCGCAAATTGGACCTGAAGAGAGAGGGGACGTCGAGCAAGACAAAGAGCCCTCACTGAAGCAGGTAGCACCCGGAGAAGTGGCAGAAACAGGCACTACGAGGATGCGTGAAACGGTGCTCGCCGAAGTTGCACAAAGGAGTCCCACGTCGCCGGAGACCAACTTAGAAAGTCGTGCAATGCAGGTTAGAGTGCCGTGGACCCAGGCTTGGCTGTGCACAGAGGATTTCCGCCGGAAGTGCACAGGGGCCGGAGTAGCTTGCAAAGTCGCGGTTCCCAGCAATGCAGCCCAGCGAGGTGAGGCAAGGACTTACCTCCACAAAACTTGGGCTGAAGAGTCACTGGACTGTGGGGGTCACTTGGACAGCGTCGCTGGATTCGAGGGACCTCGCTCGTCGTGCTGAGAGGAGACCCAAGGGACCAGTAATGCAGCTTTTTGGTGCCTGCGGTTGCAGGGGGAAGATTCCGTCGACCCACTGGAGATTTCTTCGGAGCTTCTGGTGCAGAGAGGAGGCAGGCTACCCCCACAGCATGCACAAGCAGGAAAACAGTCGAGAAGGCGGCAGGATCAGCGTTACAGAGTTGCAGTAGTCGTCTTTGCTACTATGTTGCAGGTTTGCAGGCTTCCAGCGCGGTCAGCGGTCGTTTCCTTATCAGAAGGTGAAGAGAGAGATGCAGAGGAACTCGGCTGAGCTCATGCATTCGTTATCTAAAGTTTCCCCAGAGACAGAGACCCTAAATAGCCAGAAAAGAGGGTTTGGCTACCTAGGAGAGAGGAAAGGCTACTAACACCTGAAGGAGCCTATCAGCAGGAGTCTCTGACGTCACCTGGTGGCACTGGCCACTCAGAGCAGTCCAGTGTGCCAGCAGCACCTCTGTTTCCAAGATGGCAGAGGTCTGGAGCACACTGGAGGAGCTCTGGACACCTCCCAGGGGAGGTGCAGGTCAGGGGAGTGGTCACTCCCCTTTCCTTTGTCCAGTTTCGCGCCAGAGCAGGGGCTAAGGGGTCCCTGAACCGGTGTAGACTGGCTTATGCAGAATTGGGCACATCTGTGCCCAACAAAGCATTTCCAGAGGCTGGGGGAGGCTACTCCTCCCCTGCCTTCACACCATTTTCCAAAGGGAGAGGGTGTCACACCCTCTCTCAGAGGAAGTTCTTTGTTCTGCCATCCTGGGCCAGGCCTGGCTGGACCCCAGGAGGGCAGCTGCCTGTCTAAGGTGTTGGCGGCAGCAGCAGCAGCTGCAGTGAAACCACAGGAAGGGCAGTCTGGCAGTACCAGGGTCTGTGCTACAGACCACTGGGATCATGGGATTGTTCCAACTATGCCAGGATGGTATAGAGGGGGCAATTCCATGATCATAGACATGTTACATGGCCATATTCGGAGTTACCATGGTGAAGCTACATATAGGTAGTGACCTATATGTAGTGCACGCGTGTAATGGTGTCCCGCACTCACAAAGTTCAGGGAATTGGCTCTGAACAATGTGGGGGCACCTTGGCTAGTGCCAGGGTGCCCTCACACTAAGTAACTTTGCACCTAACCTTTACCAGGTAAAGGTTAGACATATAGGTGACTTATAAGTTACTTAAGTGCAGTGAAAAATGGCTGTGAAATAACGTGGACGTTATTTCACTCAGGCTGCAGTGGCAGGCCTGTGTAAGAATTGTCAGAGCTCCCTATGGGTGGCAAAAGAAATGCTGCAGCCCATAGGGATCTCCTGGAACCCCAATACCCTGGGTACCTCAGTACCATATACTAGGGAATTATAAGGGTGTTCCAGTAAGCCAATGTAAATTGGTAAAAATGGTCACTAGCCTGTCAGTGACAATTTGGAAAGAAATGAGAGAGCATAACCACTGAGGTTCTGATTAGCAGAGCCTCAGTGAGACAGTTAGTCACTACACAGGTAACACATTCAGGCACACTTATGAGCACTGGGGCCCTGGGTTACCAGGGTCCCAGTGACACATACAACTAAAACAACATATATACAGTGAAAAATGGGGGTAACATGCCAGGCAAGATGGTACTTTCCTACAGGTAGGCAATCCCTACAACATATATGGCGTTCATTCTCAGCAGCAGGAGTTGCCTCTATGGACTAATCACAATCCAATCCATACATCCGTCCTATACATCACTAAGGGCCAATGGGTTCTATCAAGTATCCAATATGGTTATTATCTGGAACTCATAACTCAACCAAACATTCCCCCTCGTTCACACAAACTTACTCAGGATCAACTCAAATTACTAAAAGAGGAGGTACAGTCACTACTACTCAGGACCCATATCCCAACAGGGATCGAGTATATTCACTATGCTTCCTAATACCAACAAAGATGGCACATTAAGGCAAATTCTAGATTTCAGGCATCTAAAGCTATGCATTCTTTCAGAACACTTTCACATGGTCACTCTACAGGATGTCATACCCCTACTGCAAAAAGGAGTACACATGATAACATTACATCTCAAGGATGCATATTTCCACATTCCCATACATCCAGCACATTGCAAGTACCTAAGATTTGTCATTGCAGGAAAGCACTACAAATTCAAGGTACTACCAATCGGACTAACAGCAGCACCAAGGGTATTTACCAAATGTTTAGCAGTAGTTGCAGCATTCCTCAGAAGACAACATATATGTCTTCCCATACCTGGGCGACTGGCTAATAAAAGCCAATACAAGCCAAGTATGTCAACAGCACACACAGTACACAATAGATCATCACAAGTTGAGATTCACCATCAATTATCTCAAATCCCTTCTAACATCATTACAAATACAGCCGCATTTGGGAGCAAATCTCAACACTCACTCAAGATTATCATACCCAAATATAGTAAGGATTCAAGCATTTCAACATCTAATAGCTCAGCTGCATCGCACCCACGCTTACACAGTGAAAGTAGTTATGAAACTATTAGGAATGATGGACTCATGCATAGCCATAGTTTCAAATTCAAGACTGCACATGCGACCATTACAGCTGTGCCTCTCACCACAGTGGTCTCAGTCACAAGGTCAACCTCAGGATCCAGTGTTGTTGGACCACCAAACTTATAACTCTCTGCAGTGGTGAAATCAAACCAACCTATCAAAACGGCGGTCCTTGAAGGACCCTGTGCCACAGACCACAATCACAATAGATGCATCACAGACAGGTTGGGGAGCTCATATCAACAACCTTACAATACAAGGGAAGTGACTCCGTCCAACAAATTTACTACATACATTACTTGGAATTACTAGCAGTATTCCTAGCACTCAAAAGCTTTTCTGACACACATTTCACACAAGGTAGTGTTAATACGCACCGACAATATTATTACAACAATGTATTATCTGCAAAAAAAGGGAGATGGGCGATTCATAACAACATTTAAATGGTTTCAGAATATCTCCCAGGGATAAACAATCAGCTAGCAGACCTGTTAAGCAAGACAAAGCAACAAGTCCACGAATGGGAAATTCCCCCCCAAGTAATTTAGAAATACTTCAATCCATTCACACTGACACATCCTGCCATCGCCCACACAACACAAAACCACATTATACATTACTTTCAGCCATCCAGATACACACTCCCTGTTCTTACAAACCAACAGCATTATCCTCTATTTGCTCCTGCCACACCACCTTTTATCATGACAATACCTAAGCCCAGCTTTCCAACACTGTCCAAAAACACCCTCCCCCTCTCTTCACCAATTACACAACCATACAATCCATACACTCCACCACAGATATTTCCTATTCCAGTGAACACAAACACCGCTAATCCTCGTCCATCCTCTCTTACACACCTCATACAAATGCATGAGAGGAAGTCATCCTACTAAAGATTTGACAAACAAACTGGCAACCCATTACACAACCAAGGCAGACACATTGGACTCCTATTTAAAACAAAGGAAAACCATTATCACCAACCGGTTTACTAAAATCTCCTCAAAAAGTAAACCAACCCAACCTCTGCACTCCTTCAAATATATATCACAAGTTGAATTTATGGATTTGGTCAAAACTAGCAGGCCTTCCAGCTGCCATTCTGACCCCTGTCCACCACTCATCTTCAAGAACATTCTTTTATCTAATTCTGCTGCCACACCTGTAAGAAGAATCATCAATAACTATTTAACTACAGGAACTTTTCCTGAAGATCTGAAAAATGCATTCACATGTCCATTATTAAAGAAAACAAACCTAGACACCCGCAGGACCCTAACAACTACAGACCAATTACAAATGGACCGTTCCTGGGCAAACTGACAGAAAGAACAGCATTCGCCCAGATGTCACTAATTCATAGAAGACAACTCCATACTTTCAGACTACCAAACTGGATTCCACCCAGGAAGAGGCACTGAATCGGCACTCATTGCAGTCTAGGATGATCTTAAAAACACAGTCAACCATAATGGAGATGCTGCACTACTCCTCTTGGACCTCTCAGCTGCCTTTGATACTGCAGGCCATGATACTCTAACTCAAAGACTCCACAAAGGACGCTTCCAAAACAAATTCTCACATGTGGCTACTGGAAAAATTATGACCCATTGTATGCCTGGCCTGATGATCTCAGACCATCTCAAGTATCAAAGAAGTTAAAAACTTTGGAATTACCATGGACTCCAAGTTAGCAACGAATGTCCAAGTGGACAAATTAGCACAATCGAGCTTCATCCCCTTGAAGACTCTGCGACCCATATTCCCCCACCTCAGACTTATACAAAAGGTGCAGGCTACTATCTCTCTTGTACTATCCAATCTGGATTATGCCAATGGCCTCTACCATGGATCATCTCGATCTATTATGAAAAAACTATAACATGTTCAGAACTCAGCTGCCAGGCTATTACATGTAAAGCCACAAGCCCACATTTCCCCTGCGACTTGAGAGCACTACACTGGTTACTCATTGCAAGAAGATCCTTCAAGCTGCTTTGCATCACACACAAACCTATGCAGGGAACAGGATCGTCTCTCATCAGAAACAAAATAACTAAATACATTTAACAAAGAAACCTCTGCTCAAGATTGGCACCCTGCCTTAAAACACCACCATACAAGAAAAAGACAATAGGTGGTCCATCCTTCTCCGTTCAAGCAGCCAAACTATGGAATTCATAACCTCCAAATATAAGATAAAGGGATAACTATCTTGTCTTCAGAAGACTACTAAAGAGTTGGTTCTTTCCTTCAGAACCACCATATTCAAACAGCAATTGACTGCATATGCCTGTGTTGATAAATATTTATAATCTGATTATGTGTATATTCTAGCTATGTATAGTTGCTCAAGAAATATGTACAGTTACTATTTCCTAATAATAAATTATACATGTACCCTAAGCCTGTTTAATGTATATTTACTCATATGTGTGTGTATGTATATATATATATATATATATATATATATATATATATATATATATATATATATATATATATATATATATATGTGTGTGTATACACATATATATGTGTATATATTATTTTATGCTTAACATGTTCATATGTCATTTTGAGAAAGTAGCCTCTTTCTAGCATGGTTACCCCAACTTTTGGCCTGTTTGTGAGTGTGTTTCAGTGTGATTTTAAGGTGTCACTGGGATCCTGCTAGCCAGGACCCCAGTGCTCAGTTTGTGGCCTAATGTGTATGTCTGTGTAGCGCCTAACTGTCACTGAGGCTCTGCTAATCAGAAACTTAGTGCTTATGCTCTCTGTGCTTTTAGATTTGTCTCTGTAGGCCAGCGTCTTCATTTACCAATTTCAACTGGCATACTGGACCCCCCTTATAAGTCCCTAGTATATGGTACCTAGGTACCCAGGGCATCGGGGTTCCACGAGATCCATATGGGCTGCAGCATTTCTTTTGCCACCCATAGGGAGTTCAGACAAACCCTTACACAGGGCTGCCATTGCAGCCTGCGTTAAATAGTGCACATACTATTGCACCACCATTTTCACTTCACTTAAGTAACTTATAAGTCACCTATATTTCTAACCTTCACTTGCTGAAGGTTAGGTGCAAAGTTACTAAGTGTGAGGGCACCCTTGCACTAGCAAACATGCCCACACATAGTTCAGGGCCATTTCCTCAAACTTTGAGTGCGGGGACGCCATTACACACGTGCACTACATATAGGTCAATACCCATATGTAGCTTCACAATGGTAACTCCGAATATGGTCATGTAACAGTTCTAAGATCATAGAATTGTACCCCCCCCATTCCTAATATGGTATTGGGGAGCCAATTCCATGCATCCTGGGGGTTCCACCATGGACCCCCCCCCACTACTGCCAAATCAGTTCTCCGAGGCTTGTACTGCAGCTACAGCTGCTGCCACCTCACAGACAGGGCTATGCCCTCCTGGGGTCTGGGCAGCCCAGTTCCAGGAAGGCAGAACAAAGCATTTCCCATGAGAGCAGGGTGTTACACCCTCTCCCTTTGGAAATAGGTATTACGGGCTCAGGAGGGGTAGCCTCCCCCAGCCTCTGGAAATGCTTTGAAAGGCACAGATGGTGCCCTCCTTGCATAAACCAGTCTACACCGGTTCAGGGACCCCTTTTTCCCTGATCTGGCGGGAAACTTGACAAAGGAAAGGGGAGTGACCACTCCCCTGTCCGTCACCACCCCAGGGGTGGTGCCCAGAACTCCTCCAGTGTGTCCCAGACTTCAGCCATCTTGCTTTGAAAGGTATGGGGGCACTATGGAGGGCTCTGAGTGGCCAGTGCCAGCAGGTTACGTCAGAGACCCCTCCTGATAGGTCCATACCTGATAAGGTAGCCAATCCCCCTGCTATTTAGGGTATCTCCTGTGGGTTCTCATCAGATTCTGCTTGCAAGTTTCCTTCAGGAATTCTCTGCAACAACTTCAAACTCTTCTGACCTCAGATCAACCGCAGCCTGCTCCAAGAAATGCTGTTACTGCAACAAAGTGTCTACAAGAGACTATTTTCTTCGGCAACCTCAGATTCAAGCCGCACCTGCAACAGTTTCCATGCTGTACATGCTCTGGGGACTCCGTCTTCAGCCTGCACCAGAAGGACCGAAGAAATCTCCTGTGGAGTGACTGAGCGTTCTCCTAAGGACACAGAGGGTAGACATCATCAACTTAGGCTGTCCTAGAGGTCCTGCTGATGCAATTTGGAGGAGATAATACCTTGCCTTCCCCTGAGAAGGGGAGTACCCCTGTGTATTGTGTCTTCTTCGCCTCCTGAGGCCTCTGTGCACTCTTTGCAAAATTCCTTTGTGCACTACCTGGCCCAGGTCCTCAGCACTCCACCCTGCAACGCTCAACTCGCTAAGTTGTTCTCCGGCGGCGTGGGACCTTCTTTTGTTGTGCTGTATCAACTGAGTTTTGCACCTCCTTTGAACCTGGATCCTGCAGCTTCTGGGGGTGCTGGGTGACATCCTGAGGGCTCTCTAAAGGGCTGAGAGCCCCCTCTTCCTCCTCACACAGAGTTGAGGCCCCCAGGTCCCTCCTGGGTCCATCCAGCGCCATTTTGATTAAAAACGCACTTTTGTCGTAGCCAAGGCTTGTTGGCGCCTTCCAACACGAAATCTCACCTGCAACGATCTTCACGCCATGGGACATCTTTTGCATCATGCAGAAACCCGCTGGCATCTTCCTAGGGTGCATTTCTGCAGTCTTCTACTAACCTGGGACTCTTCTTTTCCACCCTCTTGGTTGGCAGGGGCTCATGTCCTTCTTGAACTTCTTTCGACTTCTGAACTTGGTCCCCTTCTTTTGCAGGTCTTCAGGTCAAATAATCCAGCTGTTGTTCTTCGAAGACTTGATTGGCTGCTGCAAAATCCCCAAAACGAGGTGTAGTGTGTCCTAAGGAAACTTGCAGAACTTTACTCCTGCTTTTCTGTGTTCTGGGGTGGGATAATTTACTTACCTTTACTGTATTTTTACTCTCCCAGCGATTCTGCACACACTACACTTGTCTAGGGGGGAATTTGTGATTCACATTCCACTTTTTTAGTATATGGTTTGTGCTGCCCCTAGACCTATTTTCTCCCTTTGCATTCTATAGCATTTCCTATTGTTTGCACTATCCTATGTCTAATTATTTACCTTATTTTGGTGTCTAGTGTATATATTGTGTTTAATACTTACCTCCAGAAGGAACATTGTCTCAAAGATATTTTTGGTACAGTGTCACCCAAATACCTTTATTTTGGGTAACACTGAGTATTGCCTTTACTTGTGTATAAGTGCTGTGTAACTATACGTGGTATTGCAGGAGCTTTGTATGCCTCCTAGCTCAGCCTAAGCTGCTCTGTTATAGCTACCTCTATCAGCCTAGCTGCTAGAACACTACTACTTCACTAATAAGGGATAACCGGACCTGGTATAAGGTTTAAGTGCCCAAGGTACCCACTACAAACCAGGCCAACCTCCTACAGTCATTGCATAGCTCCTAGATATGCTGGTATATTAGATACTTATGAATCCCCGCTTTGTTTTTTTATATCACAATGAGCAATTTAACAGCAAGCATTTCGCTATTGAAAAATTGAGGAAAGATAAATGAATGTTAGAAAAGTACACTTATTAACACCAAATATTACAAATCTTAGTCTGTGCTTATACAAAATGACTTTACTTCTCATATTATTATACCCATTATTATATTCCTTACCCATATATTCCCTTACTATGTATTTACATACCTATTTATTACTCTAGTCCTACTGTACTGGAGAAAAATAAATACAAATAAATAAAATGCAATCTATAAATAAAATTCAAAATATAAATAAACAATTATATAAATAAAATAAGAAATAAATAAGAATATAAATTGTACTCTCTTGTAAGCTTTACTGTCTCCCCATCACCCTATGTCTCTATTAATCTATCCTCCATCCCCACTCTGACTCATCCCAAACCCATTCTACTAATTTCATCTCCAAAACAGCCCTGCCTAAGTTCTTCCCTCCTCTACCGCATCTAGCTCACCCCAAACCTCAGTTTACTACTATGATCTCCCAAACAACCCTACTAAATTCTCCCTCATTTATCTCACCTTTGACTCATCCAAACCCCTCCTGCTACTATGATCTCCCTAGCCCCTTTCCACAGACTCTTCTTTCCTCCATCTCTACTTTAGTCATCCCAAGCCTCATCCTATTATTATAAAAGCCCAATTAACACTTCTGGATTCTTCCCTCGTCTATCCCTCCACTACTTTAGGCAACCCAACTAACAAACTAACATATCATCTGCCCACATTAACTCATACTAATACTGTACTCCTATTTCCCTGTACTAATAGTAGCGTGCTACTTACCGAAAGGCACTTTGACGCCTCATCAGGGGTAGTAAGCACTATATAAATACAATTGCAGTCAGCAATCTTATGCAGTAGATCACAACAGCCTTGTTTTTCCTACTTTCTTTTTTGAACTTTGTTAGTGTTTGCACGGTGAAGAGAGGTATCATGGAAGATGGCATCAATGATGTCATTTGATATGTTTTTTTTTAAATTATTTCTTTTTGAATGTTTTTTCAAACTATAAACAGTTAAAATTTTCACATCAAGCAATGCACAGAGGGTACATATATGAGTTACTTAGCATTCTGGCTCATTATCAAAAGCATACAATCCAGTCTTTTGTTACCCTTCATCAGACCTCGCGCTATCTAGACAAAGGGATGATTCCCCACCTCGTTGTCCACCTTCCTTACCCTCCCACATGCCTCAGTCTCTGCTTGACTCCCCAACAGTTGCCCAGGGACCCCATACATTTTCCCATTTCTTTGGACAGCCTCTGCCCTCATATATGACCTTCTCAATCTGCTGGCACCAGTCCAGATCGCGTGTCCAACCTGATATCTGTGGGGCAACAGTGCTCCCCCAGGCTCTTGCAATGTTACGTTTTGCCACTGCAGCTACCAGTCTCAGCCATATTTCTGTGTATCTGGGCCAGGTGTATTCCCCTGATATTCCTAGGGTTAACCATTTAGGATCTAACGGGACTTCCAGTACAGTGATGCATGACATCTCTCCAACCACTCCTGCCCAATATTCCTTTATGTAAGGACATTCCCATAATATATACATGAATGTACCATCTTCGTCACAGTGCCTCAGGCAGCATGGATTCTCCAACCTGCCAATCTTAAGTAGCAGAGTGCGTAGGTAGTATACGCTATGAAGGATTTTAAATTGTACCAGTCTGAATCTAGCCCTAATGGCTATGTCCTTGGTGCTACCAATCGTCTCCCCCACTCCTCTTCCTGTAATGGTGCCAAGTCTGTTTCCCATTTCTCCTTCAAGTTGCGCAACGGGTTAGGGGAGTTAATTAGTGTAAGGAAATGCCTTCTTGGCATGGTTACCCCCTGACTTTTTGCCTTTGCTGATGCTATGTTTTGAATTGAAAGTGTGCTGAGGCCTGCTAACCAGGCCCCAGCGCCAGTGTTCTTTCCCTAACCTGTACTTTTGATTCCACAATTGGCACACCCTGGCATCCAGATAAGTCCCTTGTAACTGGTACCTCTGGTACCAAGGGCCCTGATGCCAGGGAAGGTCTCTAAGGGCTGCAGCATGTATTGTGCCACCCTGGAGACCCCTCACTCAGCACAGACACACTGCTTAACAGCTTGTGTGTGCTAGTGAGAACAAAATGAGTAAGTCGACATGGCACTCCCCTCAGGGTGCCATGCCAGCCTCTCACTGCCTATGCAGGTATGGATAAGTCACCCCTCTAGTAGGCCTTACAGCCCTAAGGCAGGGTGCACTATACCATAGGTGAGGGCACCAGTGCATGAGCACTGTGCCCCTACAGTGTCTAAGCAATACCTTAGACATTGTAAGTGCAGGGTAGCCATAAGAGTATATGGTCTGGGAGTCTGTTTTACACGAACTCCACAGCACCATAATGGCTACACTGAAAACTGGGAAGTTTGGTATCAAACTTCTCAGCACAATAAATGCACACTGATGCCAGTGTACATTTTATTGTAAAATACACCACAGAGGGCACCTTAGAGGTGCCCCCTGAAACTTAACCGACTATCTGTGTAGGCTGACTGGTTCCAGCAGCCTGCCACACTAGAGACATGTTGCTGGCCCCATGGGGAGAGTGCCTTTGTCACTCTGAGGCCAGTAACAAAGCCTGCACTGGGTGGAGATGCTAACACCTCCCCCAGGCAGGAGCTGTAACACCTGGCGGTGAGCCTCAAAGGCTCACCCCTTTGTCACAGCACAGCAGGGCACTCCAACTTAGTGGAGTTGCCCGCCCCCTCCGGCCACGGCCCCCACTTTTGGCGGCAAGGCTGAAGGAAACAAAGAAAGCAACAAGGAGGAGTCACTGGCCAGTCAGGACAGCCCCTAAGGTGTCCTGAGCTGAAGTGACTAACTTTTAGAAATCCTCCATCTTGCAGATGGAGGATTCCCCAATAGGATTAGGGATGTGACCCCCTCCCCTTGGGAGGAGGCACAAAGAGGGTGTACTCACCCTCAGGGCTAGTAGCCATTGGCCACTAACCCCCCAGACCTAAACACGCCCTTAAATTTAGTATTTAAGGGCTCTCCCTGAACCTAGAAATTAGATTCCTGCAACTACAAGAAGAAGGACTGCTGAGCTGACAAACCCCTGCAGAGGAAGAACAGAAGACACCAACTGCCTTGGCCCCAGACTTACCGGCCTGTCTCCTGCCTTCCAAAGAAACCTGCTCCAGCGACGCTTTCCAAGGGACCAGCGACCTCTGAATCCTCTGAGGACTGCCCTGCTTCGAAAAAGACAAGAAACTCCCGAGGACAGCGGCATTGCTCAAAAAAAACTGCAACTTTGTTACAAGGAGCAGATTTAAAGACCCCTGCAACTCCCCGCAAGAAGCGTGAGACTTGCAACACTGCACCCGGCGACCCCGACTCGACTGGTGGAGAACAACCAACTCAGGGAGGACCCTCCGGCGACTCTACGACTGTGAGTAACCAAAGTTGTCCCCCCTGAGCCCCCACAGCGACGCCTGCAGAGGGAATCCCCAGGCTCCCCCTGACCGCGACTGTCTGAACTCCATTTCCCGACGGCTGGGAAAGACCCTGCACCCGCAGCCCCTAAAGGAACGGAACTTCTGTGCAGGAGTGACCCCCAGGAGGCCCTCTCCCTTGCCCAGGTGGTGGCTACCCCGAGGAGCCCCCCCCTTGCCTGTCTGCATCGCTGAAGAGACCCCTTGGTCTCCCATTGAAACCTGAAGGAAAACGCACCCGGCCGCCCCCGCGCTGCTGAGGGTGTACTTTCTGTGCTACTTTGTGTCCCCCCCGGTGCCCTACAAAACCCCCCTGGTCTGCCCTCCGAAGACGCAGGTACTTACCTGCTGGCAGACTGGAACCGGGGCACCCCCTTCTCTCCATTGAAGCCTATGTGTTTTGGGCACCTCTTTAACCTTTGCACCTGACCGGCCCTGAGCTGCTGGTGTGATAACTTTGGGGTTGCTCTGAACCCCCAACGGTGGGCTACCTTGGACCAAAAACTGAAACCTGTAAGTGACTTACTTACCTGTTGAAACTAACAATAACTTACCTCCCCCAGGAACTGTGAAAATTGCACTGGGTCCACTTTTAAAACAGCTTATTGTGTTTTATGTAAAAAGTATACATGCTAAAGTAATGATTCAAAGTTCCTAGAGTACTTGCCTGCAATACCTTTCAAATGAGATATTACATGTAAAATTTGAACCTGTGGTTCTTAAAATAAACTAAGAAAAGATATTTTTCTATAACAAAACCTATTGGCTGGATTTGTCTCTGAGTGTGTGTACCTCATTTATTGTCTATGTGTATGTACAACAAATGCTTAACACTACTCCTTGGATAAGCCTACTGCTCGACCACACTACCACAAAATAGAGCATTAGTATTATCTCTTTTTACCACTATTTTACCTCTAAGGGGAACCCTTGGACTCTGTGCATGCTATTCCTTACTTTGAAATAGCACATACAGAGCCAACTTCCTACAATTAGTTTTTTGTAAATTACAGAAGTGCCCTGTCTATGAAGTGGCTCCAGTAGGATGCAATCTTCCAACAGGGAAGCATCCGGCAGGCTGTCCCCCTCCCTAATGTGTCTCTTCAAAGCATGTCCAAGCTGCATGCATCAAAAGGGTTCACTGAGTGCCATTGCGTACTCCTCCCTAAGTGTCTCGAAACTAACAAATGTCTGTCCCCTCCACACGTCACCCATGTGTTCTATGCCAATCATCTCCCATCTCCTGAATCCAACTAGGCCTCGTACCTCGAATAACTCGTCACTGTGCCACAGCAAAGTAAAGTCATTGAGCTTCTACCACTACCCCCAGGTGTTTAGCTGCCTCTTTCCAGGACTGGGTCACTGCCCTTGTGTGAGGCAGCAGTGCCCACTCCTGTAGTGTCATGTAGCAGGGCCTCAGGGCCATCAGATGTCTTTCTAGCCTATATGCTGGGTCCTGTTGGTCCCAAAAGATCCAGTCATTGAGCACCAAGAGGTGCGCTGCCCAGTAGTATTCATGAATGTCCGATATTGCCAATCCCCCCTCGTATGGTCCACTCTGTAGCTTGGTGAGGGCAATCCTCGGTGTCCCCCGCCCCCATAGCAATCTCCACACCTCCGAGGCGATTGTGCCCAACACCTCACGCGGCATGCCATATGGGGTGTTTTGCAGGACATAGACGAGGCGCGGCAGGCTCATCATCTTATAAATCACCGCTTTTCCCATCAAAGTCAGAGGAAGGTCGTGCCAGTGTGTCACATCTACCTTAAGTCCCTCCAGTTGGACAGTCAAGTTTTTCCTCAGGATGTCTCCGGGGTCCCTGGTTATATATTTTCCTAAGTAACGAAAGCCCTCCGTCACCACCGGGGCCCCACAGTCTCCTGGGAGGCTGGGATCCCCTCCCATCAGGGGATACACCACGACTTGGACCAATTTATCGTGTATCCAGACTGGTCGCCAAAAATTCTAAATATCTGCATGAGTCTGCCTATCGTCAGCGAGGGCTGTGAGACATAAAGCAGGATATCAACCGCATATAAGGATATACGTTCCTCCCAGCCTCCCGACATTTGGATTACCTTCACCAAAGGATCCTGACAGACCAATGTTACCAATGGCTCCAATGCGAGAGCAAAGAGCAGGGGGACAAGCGGGCAACCCTGCCTGGTACCCCTTCCAAACTCAAATTCTTGTGATAGTACTCCTTTGACCTTCACTAGTGCCATGAGGGTGGCGTACAGAAGCCTGGTTCATTTACAAAACTGCGGCCCAAACCCCAGTCTCTCCAGGACCACAAACATATAGTTCCACTCCAGGGAGTCAAACGTAATTTTGGCATCCAGTGCTATAAGGGACACCTAATCTGCCTCTGGCTCCGCGGTCAGATGTAGCACACCAAACAAGTGCCAAAGATTAAGTCTTGTGCTTCTGTCCGGCATAAAGCCCGACAAATCCAGATGCACTAGATTTCTATTCCTCCCCACAAACTATTGGCTAACACTTTGGCTTCCATATTAAGGAGGGATATAGGTCTATATGAGCTACACGCCTCCGGGGGCCTCCCTTCCCTATGAATCGCCACAATTGTCGCTGCCCTTTAGTCTGCTGGTAGACATCCTTGTCCCTGGCTGCCCCAAACATTCCCAGTAGTGGACTAGCAATTACAGTGGTCATTCCCTTGTACAGTTCTACTGGGATCCCATTAGGGCCTGTGGCCTTCCCAGTCTGCAAGTCTTGCAATGCCAGGGTCACCTCTTCCTCCATCATAACAGCTTCCAGTGTGTCTGTCGTCTTACTTCAGTACCTGTAGTTGGATATCCCTGAGGGAATCCTCAGCGGACATTCCTGTCCTGGAGGCATACAAGTTTTTGGTAATAGTCTGCGAAGGTCTTCTATGGCTGACCCAGTTGTTTGTATGACCCGCTCCAGATTCTGCACCCTCAGTACCCATGTACGTTCTTGGTCCCTTCACTCGAGCCATGCTAACAACCTACCCGGACTTGTTGTCCACATTGTACAGCCTACGGTGGACTGCTATGGCATATTGCTTGTCTTGGTTCTCTGGCAGAGCTCTCAGCTCAGATTGTCACAGTTGCAATTGCTCACGATCTTCTGGATTGTTGGAAGCCAGAGCTGTCGCTTCCAGGCTATGTCTTTCTCTATGGTAGCGCCTAAGCTTGTCCCCTAAAAACTGTCTTGAAGGCTTTCCATAACGTCCCCGCCAATCATACTGAACCCTGATTCTCCAAGAAGTAAAGGGTTGCCCCCTCCTGCAGGTTCTCTCTAACCCCCAGCTCCCCCAGATGTCTAGCCTGTCCGGCAGCGTATAATCCCGTTGTGGGTCCAGCAGTTTAACCCTGACCGGGGAATGGTCAGACACACCTCTCGCATGAATAGTTGCGTCACAGAACTGGTGAGCTAAAGGACCTACCTTAGGGGTGACTTACAGGATAAGAGTCCAGTGACCTTGATATTAGGCAAACCTTATATCTGGAGTGAAAGGTGCATGCACCTAGTCACACAGGCTGCAATGGGTGGCAATCCTGTAGTCACAGTTGGCATTGGCCCCCATGGGTGGCACTATACATGCTGCAGCCCACGAGGGACCCTTTGGTGTACCAATGCCCTGGGTACCCAAGTACCATATCTTAGGGACTTACATGGGTGCACCAGTATGCCAATTGAAGGGTGTAAAAGTTACCTTACAACTAAATTTAGGGGAGGGAGCACCAACACTGGGATCCTGGTTAGCAGGATCCCAGTGCACTACAATCTAAACATACTGACACCAGACAAAAAGTAGGGGTAACTATGCCAGAAAGGTGCTACTTTTCTACAAACAGCAATGGACATTTTGTTCTGGCAAAATAAGAGTTATTCTGACGTAGTGCACAAGAACCCTTTTCTACTAATGCAGGATGGTATACCTAAAAGAGCTTAAGACATACAATGCATTGGCAAGAAAAAAAATCATCATCTGAAAGACAAACTTGTATCTATTGACAAGTTGCTGAATAACATTTAACACTTTATTCTTGCATGTTTTCATATATGTTTGTAACACTGACTTGTAGTTAATTATCTGTACTGTACAAAAGTTCTTTACAAAAAAAAAGTATAATTTTTAAAGCTAAGATTACCTTAATAACCTTGTACCGCTCCAACAGACGGCATAGCATTCGGGCTTCCAGTTTTCCCACATTCATAGACCGTCTTATTTCAGACTGAGAAACCCCTTTAGTGCCAACGCTTTCTACTGTTGGAAAATTAAATACTAATTTGATGTATGGGTCACTGATAAAACATAGAACTCTTTTTTGAGAAGCACAGCTGACAGTCGATTTTCTCCATTTTAATTAGATTAATGGATTGCATTAAACAGCATTTTGTTGTACAAAGAAATAAAACAGTGTGACTACACCATTTAATGACAGCTTACAGATAGACAAACTTGTTGTGATTTTATTCAAATAAACTGGTGCACAGCCAGTTATACGTAATCTTCTCAACCTGTCTAGCCCACATTTTGCAAAAGCTCAGTTACCAAACACAGTTATCTTTTAATGCATGAGCAAAATTAACTTCTTGTTGATAAAATTAGTTTACCGACTAAAGTATTATCACTAAAAGCGCAGCTATTAAACTTGGATCTATCGGTCTCTATAAGGACCTTGCCTGGCAGTTTGGGCTGGACTTCCCCATGGGGAACAGGGTCAAGACTGATTTGCATACGGCCAGGTCCAGACTGGGGTGGCATGGTGAGAAAAAGAATGATGGATTAAACCCAGATCTGTGACTGGGGGTGAGTGTTTGAAAAGTTTCAACACTCCGACCATCATCCTTTTGTGTTGCTAAAGTTGCCCAAAGGGGGAAGGGTATGCCCAGATGTGGGACCATTGCTCACTCTGCCACTGGATTCAAGCTAGCCTGGCTGATGAAGGGTGATACCCTGAAACCGGTCCCAGGATGCTTGTTTTCTGTCCAGGGAGGACCTGGCTTGGCAGTTCAGGCTGGACTGTTCCCATGGGGAACAGGATCAAGACTGATTTGCATATGGCTGGGTCAGAACTGGGGTGGCGTGGCAAGCAAATTACCAATGGATTAAACCCAGATCTGTGACTGGGGGTGAGAGTGAAAAGTTCCAACACTCCATCCATCATTTTATTTTGCGATGTTGCCTTGTGCGCCCTAAGTGGCTACGGTATGCCCAGACGTGGATCCCTTCCTTGCTACACCACTAGATTCAAGCTAGCCTGGCTGGTGAAGGGTGATACCCTGAAACAGGTCCCACAATGCTTGAATCCTGTCCAGGGAGGACCTGGCTTGGCAGTTCGGGCTTGACTGCTCCCATAGGGAGGGTCAAGACTGATTTGCATATGGCTGGGTCCGAACTGGGGTGACGTGGTAAGCAAAATAAGAATGGATTAAACCCAGATCTGTGACTGGGAGTGAGTGTTTGAAAAGTTACAACTCTGTACATTTTATTTTGTGATGTTGCTTAGTTTATGAATGAGTCAGTGATTATTTTGCAAATTTTTTCACAGTTGCAAATACTTTGCAAAAATAAATTCATGAATTTTCACGAATAATCGCACATGGTGACAACATTTTAAACCCATAATTTGCCCCTAGAACACACCTATACCCCACCCCTGGGGCCAGGGTACCTTCATCCCGACCCCTTCTGCCACACATTCAATGTGGATTTTTACCCCAGGGTACCATGGCCCGTGAAATAAAATGGTGGCTGCAACTTCCTAGTAAGGCTGCGGTCATCCAATTACACAGCTTCTTTTTCCATGCGCATTTGCGAAAATGGGAAAATTCTGTGAAATATTTGCGAAGGCGCCGCAGCTAGAGACATACAAATTTGTTTTCCCTTTAGTTTCTCAAAAACTACTCAACGGATTTACACTAAAGAAGCGAAGGCACAACCTCCGTACTTTAAGTTAGCTTTTTACCAAATTTGGTGTAATTCTGTCGAGTGGTTCGGGCTCTAGTCATGTTCAAAAGGCCCAACGAGAATTAACATGAGAAATGCACTTTTTTTGTACTCATAGGCAAGTCAATTTTTTTTTTTTCCATGGAAACATGATCCTAACTATAACTACCTACTGGCGACCACTAGTAGACACATAGACACTAACACACACACACACACACACGTATCGTATCAAATGTCCTTACGACTCAGGAAAAGCACAGACACTAATGTGCAGGGTGTATGGCAAATTTATTAATGTAGCTTCACCAATGCGTTATGGCCGTAGGCGGTCAGTGTTCGTAGTTAAGCAACAATTTTAACAGTGCATTACAATAAACAGTGAAAAAATACTTGTGTTTCAAATACAACAGCAGAACCATCAAGCACTCCCACAGTCATTACAAAATTCTCCTTGGTAAAGAATAATATTTGGTTGTGCATAAACAAAAAGATGATAATTTTATATATATATAAAATTAAGTAAATTTCCACAATATATTCCACATATAACGTAGCATAGCAACATACACAACCCATCAATACACCCTCAAACTGAATGTAAATCTGAGTCAAATGACCAAAAAAAACACAAACTATACCCAATACAGTAAAAATACTTTGTGTCTGCGGTACAGACCACTTACTCTATCCGGGAACTTGAACATGAGCGCCATCTTGAAATATATAAACATGCACAATACACAAGTATACATTCTGTTCTATATCAGATATGTTTAAATCCTCAAATCTGTATCTCTTACACAACATAAGCTCCAGCTAGATGGTGCAAAGAAAATTATTTTTGGGCACAATATGAAAAGAAGTCTCAGTCCGCTGATGTGGGCGACAAATGATAAGGCCCCACTTGTAAAACAAACATTGTATTACACCTAAAGATCTATACATAAAATGAAGGTAAAAGATATTAACAAGACCCTTGTATTGTATTACAATCTTATATAAGATAAAGGACAACAAAGTTTCAAGTCCCATGCATATCAGGACACGTCCCCATAATGTCATATCCTGCCCACATACCCTGAAACTTTGTTGTCCTTCATCTTGAATATTAGATCATTTATATGTATTGGAGGATAATTTTGATGATTTTTGTTGGTTCCTTCAATATATGTTTTTATGAAGGGAAGAGTATGTATGATGACACGCAAGGTGTGTGTTTGTAGTTTCATGGGTTATTTTATCTTCATTGTAGAGTTTAAATAAATAATTTTTATAAGTAATAATTGTAGTATAGTTGGTTTGTTGCCCACCACCTGTACTGTGTGCATTATAACTTTCCCTATTTAACGGGAGGTACGGTTGCCACAGGAATTAAATATATGTTTACATTTATCCCTGCCTTTGGAACTCTTAATATTGGCAGGGGGACCCTATTTCTTCTCAATGTTGCAGACTTTATGTACATACATATACACACTAAAAAAAGCCAAAGGGTACAGTACAAGGACGTTATAGTAGGTTTAGATTTATAGTTACTTAAAATAACTAACTCGTGCCCTGGGGTAACTAACTCGTACACCCGTCAGGCACAGTTTTAGTGAATAATTTTACAGTAAATCTTAATGATATTATCAATGATGCCATGAGTGATTTAATATGTGAGTTAATTAGCGCTGCATGGAGAGTGCGCAAGTTAGTTACCTTAGGGCACAAGTTATTGATATTTGAGACAACTATAACTTCTGCATTTGTACACAGTAATGAGTAAATCTGGGTGTAGAACATTTAACCATTTATGATTGCTTGGAAGGGATTTTCCACATGGGAAATCCATTCCACTACGTTTCCAATCAAGGTCCAAGTCTTTTATGGATATTTTGTAGGTGGGCTGAGTAGACAGAGCAAGTTGCACAATGAGAAACATTGAAAAACAAACTAAGCCTCCTCTACCAGTGAACACCTTTTGTGAAACCTTAGTGGTTACAGTGGGTCTGATCTACTGGGAACATTCCCAATCTTAATTGTTTTACAGGAACAATCATTTCGGAACAGATACGATCTTGATGTGCCTATGGCTAAAAGGAAGGGAGGTCTCTTGTTCTGTGAAATAAAAGGCAAGGCAGAGTGTGAAGGAAGACACAAACCTACTTGCCACGGGGTGCCAGGTACCTGAAAGAAATGTAAAGGAGTACAACTGGTCATTCAGCAAATGCTAGGGTAGCTTGAGAGCCAGTACAAGGCCTTAACTGAATGAGTATTTTGAAGTTCCATGGTGACAACAGTACATTCTTTTTCTGTGGGAATGTAAGGGTGTTATCAGCTGCGTTCTGGAGTATACTCCTAATGGAAACTTCTTTAAAAAAAGCTTTGCACTATCTGTAGTCTGATTGTGGGTTACTTAACACACACACACACACATATATATATATATATACAAACAGATGTACACTGGGTAAGTGACATTTTCCATATATATATATATATATATATATATATATATATATATATATATATATATATATGGAAAATGTCACTTACCCAGTGTACATCTGTTTGTGGCATGAGACGCTGCAGATTCACATGCTTTGCACATCCCGCCATCTAGTTTTGGGCTCGGAGTGTTACAAGTTGTTTTTCTTCGAAGAAGTCTTTTCGAGTCAAAAGATCGAGGGACTCCTCCCCTTTCGGCTCCATTGCGCATGGGCGTCAACTCCATCTTAGATTGTTTTCCCCGCAGAGGGTGAGGTAGGAGTTGTGTATTATAGTAATAGTGCCCATGCAATGGAGTAAATATGTATGTACATAATGTGGTTTAAAGTGATATATTTACAAATTTACAAATTTACAAATGTTCAAGAATAACTTCGAAAAGGCTACAGGCTCCCAGGGAGGTGGGGGAGCGCATGTGAATCTGCAGTGTCTCATGCCACGAACAGATGTACACTGGATAAGTGACATTTTCCGTTCGATGGCATGTGTAGCTGCAGATACACATGCTTTGCATAGACTAGTAAGCAGTTATCTCCCCAAAAACGGTGGCTCAGCCTGTAGGAGTTGAAGTTGTTTGAAATAAAGTTCGTAGTACTGCTTGTCCTACTGTGGCTTGTTGTGTTGTTAACACATCCACGCAGTAATGTTTGGTGAATGTATGAGGCGTAGACCATGTGGCTGCCTTACATATTTCAGTCATTGGAATGTTTCCTAGGAAGGCCATAGTAGCACCTTTCTTCCTAGTTGAATGTGCCCTTGGTGTTATAGGCAGTCCTCTTTTTGCTTTGAGATAACAGGTTTGAATACATTTGACTATCCATCTGGCAATGCCTTGTTTGGATATTGGATTCCCTGTATGAGGTTTTTGAAAAGCAACGAACAGTTGTTTTGTTTTCCGTATTTGTTTTGTTCTATCAATGTAGTACATTAAAGCTCTTTTGATGTCTAATGCATGTAGTGCTCTTTCAGCTACAGAATCTGGTTCTGGAAAGAACACCGGTAGTTCTACTGTTTGATTTAAGTGAAACAGTGATATGACTTTTGGTAAGAACTTTGGGTTAGTTCGTAAAACTACTTTATGCTTGTGTATCTGAATAAAGGGCTCTTGTATGGTAAATGCTTGTATTTCACTTACTCTTCTTAGAGATGTGATGGCAATGAGAAACGCTACTTTCCATGTTAAATATTGTATGTCACATGAGTGCATGGGTTCAAAAGGTGGACCCATGAGTCGTGTTAAGACAGTGTTAAGGTTCCACAAAGGAACTGGTGGCGTTCTTGGTGGAATAATTCCCTTTAGGCCCTCCATAAATGCTTTTATGACTGGGATCCTAAATAATGAAGTTGAGTGCGTAATTTGCAGATAAGCTGAAATAGAGGTAAGATGTATTTTAATGGATGAAAAAGCTAGCTTTGACTTTTGTAAATGCAGTAAGTAGCTTACGATGTCTTTAGCAAATGCGTGTAATGGCTGAATTTGATTATTATGGCAATAATAAACAAATCATTTCCACTTATTTGCACAGCAATGTCTTGTGGTTGGTTTCCTTGCTTGTTTTATGACCTGCATACATTCCTGTGTAAGGTCTAGATGTCCGAATTCCAAGACTTCAGGAGCCAAATTGCTAGATTCAGTGATGCTGGATTTGGATGCCTGATCTGTTGTTTGTGTTGAGTTAACAGATCTGGTCTGTTTGGAAGCTTGATATGAGGCACTACCGAGAGATCTAGTAGTGTTGTGTACCAAGGTTGTCTTGCCCAGGTTGGTGCTATTAGTATGAGTTTGAGTTTGTTTTGACTCAATTTGTTTACTAGATACGGAAGGAGTGGGAGAGGGGAAAAGCGTATGCAAATATCCCTGACCAGCTCATCCATAACGCATTGCCCGGAGATTGATCTTGTGGGTACCTGGATGAGAAGTTTTGGCATTTTGCGTTTTCTTTTGTTGCAAATAGGTCTATTTGTGGTGTTCCCCATTTTTGGAAGTAAGTGTTTAGTATTTGGGGGTGAATATCCCATTCGTGGATCTGTTGGTGATCCCAAGAGAGATTGTCTGCTAACTGATTCTGAATCCCTGGAATAAACTGTGCTATTAGGCGAATGTGGTTGTGAACCGCCCAATGCCATATTTTCTTTGCCAGGAGACACAACTGTGTCGAGTGTGTTCCTCCCTGTTTGTTCAGATAATACATCGTTGTCATGTTGTCTGTTTTGACAAGAATGTGTTTGTGGCTTATTATGGGTTGAAATGCCTTCAACGCTAGAAATACTACCAGTAGTTCTAAGTGATTTATGTGAAACTGTCTCTGCTGAGTGTCCCATTGTCCTTGGATGCTGTCTTGATTGAGGTGTGCTCCCCACCCTATCATGGAGGCATCTGTCGTTATTACGTATTGAGGCACTGGGTCTTGGAAAGGCTGCCCTTGGTTTAAATTTATATTGTTCCACCATTGAAGCAAGGTGTATGTTTGGCGGTCTATCAACACTAGATCTAGAAGTTGACCCTGTGCCTGTGACCATTGTGATGCTAGGCACTGTTGTAAGGGCCGCATGTGCAACCTTGCGTTTGGGTCAATGGCTATGCATGAGGACATCATGCCTAGTAGTTTCATCACCATCTTGACTTGTATCTTTTGTTTTGGATACATGGCCTGTATTACATTGTGAAATGCCTGTACCCTTTGTGGACTTGGAGTGGCAATCCCTTTTGTTGTGTTGATTGTCACCCCTAAGTATTGCTGTGTTTGACACGGCTGAAGTTGTGACTTTGTGTAGTTGAGTGAGAAACCTAGTTTATGGAGGGTTTCTATGACGTACTTTGTGAATTGTGAACACCGTTCTTGCGTGTTGGTTTTGATTAACCAATCGTCTAGGTACGGGAACACATGTATTTGCTGCCTCCTGATATGTGCAGCCACTACTGCCAGGCATTTTGTAAAAACTCTTGGCGCAGTTGTTATCCCGAATGGCAACACTTTGAATTGGTAATGTACCCCTTGGAATACAAACCGTAAGTACTTTCTGTGTGAAGGATGTATCGGTATATGGAAGTATGCATCCTTTAGGTCTAGTGTTGTCATGTAGTCTTGTTGTTTGGGCAGTGGGATTACGTCCTGTAATGTCACCATGTGAAAGTGATCTGATTTGAAGTAGGTATTTAATGTTCTGAGATCTAATATAGGTCTTAGGGTTTTGTCCTTTTTGGGTATGAGAAAGTACAGCGAGTAAACTCCTGTTCCTCTCTGATGCATTGGTACCAGTTCTATTGCATCTTTTTGTAACAACGCTTGGACCTCTAGTTCTAAAAGATCCATGTGTTGTTTTGACATATTGTGTGTTTTCGGTGGGACATTTGGAGGGAATTTGAGAAATTCTATGCAATAACCATGCTGGATAATTTCTAGGACCCAAGTGTCTGATGTTATTTCCTCCCAATGTTTGTAGAACTTGGTTAGTCTCCCCCCCCCCACAGGTGTTATGTGTTGGGGATTTGTGACGTTGAAGTCACTGCTTGTTTTGAGGAGTTTTGGGACTTTGGAACTTCCCTCTACTCTTTTGGAACTGGCCCCCCTCTATATTGTCCCCGAAAACTTCCCAGCTGATATTGGCTCTGATAAGTGGGCGTTGTTTGTGAGGTTGTGGGTTCTGTGCTTTGTCCTCGAAACCCCCCTCGAAACTGTGTTTTTCGAATTGTGCCTCTGCTCTGTGGGGAGTAGAGAGCGCCCATGGCTTTGGCCGTATCAGTGTCCCTTTTAAGTTTTTCTATAGCAGTGTCCACCTCCGGCCCAAACAACTGCTGTCCGTTAAATGGCATTTTCAGCACGGCTTGTTGTATTTCCAGCTTGAATCCTGATGTACGCAGCCATGCGTGTCTCCTTATGGTCACTGCTGTATTTACTGTCCTAGCAGCTGTATCTACTGCATCCATTGCTGAGCGTATCTGATTGTTCGAGATACTCTGTCCTTCCTCCACCACCTGTTGTGCCCTTTTTTGGAACTCTCTGGGTAAGTGTTCAATGAAATGTTGCATTTCGTCCCAATGAGCCCTACCATATCTCGCCAGCAATGCCTGTGAGTTGGCAATGCACCATTGGTTGGCCGCTTGTGCTGCAACCCTTTTCCCCGCAGCGTTGGAGTTGCGACTCTCCTTGTCTGGAGGTGGTGCGTCTCCCGAGGTGTGTGAGTTCACTCTTTTGCGAGCTGCCCCTACTACCACAGAGTCTGGTGTTAATTGCTGCGTGATGTATACAGGGTCTGTTGGCGGTGGCTTGTATTTCTTCTCCACCCTTGGAGTTATGGCCCTGCACTTCACAGGCTCCTGAAACACCTGTTTGGAGTGTTTTGGCATTCCAGGTAGCATAGGGAGGCTTTGGTATTGGCTATGTGTGGAGGATAGTGTGTTAAATAAAAAGTCATCCTCAATAGGCTCTGCATGCAGGGTGACATTATGAAACGCCGCTACTCTTGACACCACCTGTGTGTAGGCTGTACTGTCCTCAGGTGGCGACGGTCACGCTGGATAACAGTCTGGGCTGTTATCTGATACTGGCGCATCATATAGATCCCATGCGTCGGGATCATCCTGACTCATTCCAGTATGAGTTGGGGACTGCATCAGTGGTGGAGTGGCTACCGGTGATGTGTGTGTTGAGCGTGGTGGAGATGGTGGCGGTGTTACTTGTTTTGCCACCTTTGCCTGTGGCTGCTTGTCTTTTTCTTGAAAGGCAAGTCTTCTTTTCATCCTAATTGGAGGAAGAGTACTTATCTTCCCTGTGTCCTTTTGGATGTGGAGCCTTCTCTGAGTGTAGTCTAGCTCCATTGACTCTAGTTCTTGTCCGAATCTATGTCCTTGCATTTGTGAGGACAGTCCCTGTTCCTCTGTGTAGGAACTTGTTTTCGGTTCAGAGGCCGGATGTTTCGTAATGGAAACTTTTTCGGCAGTCTTTTTCGGCTCCGACAACACTTTTTTAATTTTGGCGTTCCGGTCTCTCGGTCCCGACTGGTTTTGGTGCCGCCCTCTCGGTGCCTAACTTGCTCTGACCCGCTGTCTCGGGGTCAAGTCTGCTCTGTGCCAGTATCTCGACCGGAGTCGGATGTCTTTGACACATGCGTGCCCTTTTTCGGTGCTGATGATCGGTCACCTATTTTTCGGGTTAAGCCATGGCCTGCTGGCGGTGGCGTCCCCTTGGCTTTAGCGGTCTTTCCGTGAGTTTTGTGTGTCGACGTCTTACTCACGGTTTTCGGCGTCTGTTCGGGATCGACCTCGTCCGAGTCAGACTCCTCGATGGAGAAGGTTTCTTCTTCCTCCTCCAAGTGTTTTAGTCCTGTCGGCGCCGACGCCATCTGTAGTCTTCTCGCTCTTCGGTCTCTTAATGTCTTCCTCGACCAAAATGCTCGACAGGCTTCACAAGTATCTTCTTTTTGTTCTGGAGACAAACACAAGTTACAGACCAGATGCTGATCTGTATAAGGATACTTGTTGTGACATTTGGGGCAGAAGCGGAATGGGGTCCGTTCCATTAGCCTTGAAGAGACACGTGGTCGGGCCGACCAGGCCCCGACGGGGGATCGAAAACCCCGAAGGGCCACCGGAGCTCTTCAAAATTCGTTGTCGATCTGTTGTAACAAACCCGATACCGAATGCAAACAATACCGTAAAATTTTCCGAGATTCTAACTATCTTTCCGAAACGAAACGCGGAGCGAAAAGGAACACGTCCGAACCCGATGGCGGAAAGAAAACAATCTAAGATGGAGTCAACGCCCATGCGCAATGGAGCCGAAAGGGGAGGAGTCCCTCGATCTCGTGACTCGAAAAGACTTCTTCTAAGAAAAACAACTTGTAACACTCCGAGCCCAACACTAGATGGCGGGATGTGCAAAGCATGTGTATCTGCAGCTACACATGCCATCGAACATATATATATGGAAAATGTCACTTACCCAGTGTACATCTGTTCGTGGCATTAGTCGCTGCAGATTCACATGCTGTGAATTGCAATTTGCAATACGCCACTGGTTTGCTGCCTGTGCCGCCACCCTTTTGCCTGCTGCTTCGAATTTTCTACTCTCTTTATCTGGAGGTGGCGCGTCTCCTGAAGTATGAGAGTTGGCTCTTTTGCACGCTGCTCCAACTACAACAGAGTCTGGTGATAGCTGTTGTGTGATGTACACTGGGTCTGTTGGTGGCGGTTTTTATTTTTTATCTACTCTTGGAGTAATGGCCCTCCCTTTGACAGGCTCCTCAAACACTTGTTTGGAGTGTTTTAGCATTCCGGGCAACATCGGCAGATTTGATATTGACTGTGCGTAGACGACAGTGTATTAAAAAGGAAGTCATCTTCAATGGGTTCTGAGTGAAGGCTGACATTGTGAAATGCTGCTGCCCTTGATACCACTTGAACGTAGCCTGTACTATCCTCTGGTGGCGAGGGTCTCGCTGGATAGCATTGAGGACTATTATCTGACACTGGTGCGTCGTAAAGGTCCCATGCGTCAGGGTCATCTTGACTCATCCCCGTATGAGTTGGGGATTGCATCATTGGTGGAGTGGCTACCGGTGATGATTGTGGAGAGTGATGTGGGGATGGTGGTGGTGTTACTTGTTTAGCCACTTTTGCTTGTGGCTGTTTGTCCTTGTCCTTGTCTTGGAAGGCAAGTTTTCGTTTCATTCTGATTGGAGGAAGAGTGCTGATCTTCCCTGTATCTTTTTGAATAAAGAGCCGCCTTTGCGTGTGACCTGGCTCTATTGTCTCTAATTGTTGTCCAAATCTGTGTGTCTTCATTTGTGAGGACAGTCCTTGTTCCTCTGAATAGGAACTAATTTTTGGTTCGGAGGCCGGATGTTTCGGCACCGAAACCTTTTCGGCTGCTTTTTTCGGCTTCGCCGAAATCTTTTTTGCTTTCGGCGTCGTGCCCTCTCGGTGCCGACCCA
This sequence comes from Pleurodeles waltl, assembly GCF_031143425.1. Taxonomy (NCBI): domain Eukaryota; kingdom Metazoa; phylum Chordata; class Amphibia; order Caudata; family Salamandridae; genus Pleurodeles; species Pleurodeles waltl. The sequence continues at coordinate 445,335,834 of NC_090449.1, forward strand.
TTTCAGTGCCGCTGTCTCGATGCCGAATCTTTTCGGAGCCACTCTCTCGGGCCAGAGATTGCTGCGTGCCTGTATCTCGACCGGAGTCGGATGACTTCGACACCAGCTCGCCCTTTTTCGGTGCCGATGGACGGTCACCTATTTTTCGGGTTAAGCCATGGCCTGTTTGCGGTGGCGTCCCCTGGGCTTTAGCAGTCTTTTCGTGAGTTCTTTGTTTCGACGTCTTACTCACGGTTTTCGGCGTTTCTTCGGGATCGATCTCCGACGAGTCCGAATCCTGGATGGAGAATGTTTCTTCCTCCTCCTCGAAACGCCCTTGTCCTGTCGGCGTCGACGCCATTTGCAGTCTTCTTGCTCTTCGGCCCCTGAGTGTCTTCCTGGACCGAAACGCTCGACAGGCCTCACAAGTATCCTCCTTGTGTTCTGGTGACAAACACAAGTTACAGACCAGGTGTTGATCTGTATATGGATACTTGTTATGGCATTTTGGACAGAAGCGGAATGGGGTCCGTTCCATCAGCCTTGAAGAGACACGTGGCCGGGCCGACCAGGCCCCGACGGGGATCGAAAAAACCCCAAAGGGCCACCCGAGCTCTTCTTAATTCGGTGTCGATCTGTTGTAACTAACCCGATACCGAACGCAAACAATACCGACGATTTTTTCCAGATTCTAACTAACTTTCCGACCCGAAACACGGAGCGAAAAGGAACACGTCCGAACCCGATGGCGAAAAAAAAAAAATCTAAGATGGAGTCGACGCCCATGCGCAATGGAGTCGAAATGGGAGGAGTCCCTCGGTCTCGTGACTCGAAAAGACTTCTTCGAGGAAAAACAACTTGTAACACTCCGAGCCCAACACCAGATGGCGGGATGTGCACAGCATGTGTATCTGCAGCTACACATGCCATCGAACATATAAATAGATATATATATATATATATATATATTTATATTTACTCGCTTGTATTTTTTACCCTAAACACATAGGGGAAGATTAACAATTTGTGCCGGGTTGGGTTTGCAAAAGTGACACAAACCGGTGAAAACAGTTGATTTGTGGTTTTCTTTCCAATTTAAACTTTATTTGTGCTGGAAAGTAGTTTTAAAGTAGTCCAAAGTTTGGCAGTGCTGCTTTGCGTCATGGCGGTGCACAATGGGTGGTACATGGATGTTCCTCTTCGCTTGCAACCACTGATTTTTTTATGCAAAAGTCTAGCTACTAACGTGTAGTAGACATTGTTTTTGGGCAGATAAATAACATCTTTGAGGGTGGCTTAAACTTTGAGAAATGTTTTTATTTCTCCAAGATTTTCTTATTTTGCATGCATGCTGCACAGCATAAGTACAAAGTGGGAAAAGTGGGAAACTACTAGCATATTATTTTGTACTAGAAGGGTATTCTTTCTGTGCAAAACGTATGCTTGTCAGCACACACACACATCCATGCAAGGGTGTATGTGCTGGGGCTTGTCAACCTTAAGTGTGCCAGCACAGAAAGAAGAAAACGGAGCCATATCTTAGTTTGTATAGTGCTGTTTGCCTTATTTTAATAAATGGAGAGCTGTCACGCAATGCAGTGCGACTTTAGCTGGTGCACTGCGTTGCATGAAAAGTTAGTAAATCTGACTCCTATTCTGTTTGCACATTTTGTGGCATCCTTTCTTATACTGTTATTAACACAATTTTAAAATAGTCACTTGCACATTCACAGGGATAGTACTCGCAGGCTCGGCGCTCATAGCACTGTAAATAAATGTCACTATTCTACCAGTGCCTGAAACAGGGTTCCTTTGTTTGAGTCTAGTTACACACACACATACCTGCAGTGGTCCCATTAACCAAGTTAACTTTCATAGCATAAAATATATTTTTCACTGATTAGTTTGACATTTATTTGTAATTTAAGTTGTGTTTTATATTTTCCATGTATTTACCTAAAGGTGAAAGGATGACAAAATAAGTTAACATAATACTTTATTTTTAGCCACGTCTCTGGCCCCACTGGCAATGCAATCAGTATCAGAGTTATCACACTTTAAGCATTTCAAATATTTTGGAAATCCTTTCCACAAGGTGCTTTGCCACATCTCCACCGCAGCTCGGACACATGAGTTTTTTTTTTTGGGGGGGGGGGGGGGGGGGGGGGGGGAATCTCATATCTTACAGGTATCAACTGGTGATGGGGTGAACGGGGTCCCCTGAAGGGTTTGGGGGGCACATCCCTGCGCTGCAGGGGCTTGCTTTACACACCTGCTCAACAGTAACCCCCAACAAAACTTTTGTTGGCCATGATACTAGTCATGCAAATTACCATACATTCGGGGTTAAACTAAAGCGTTTTAGTGCAGGTATCCTCAATACAAGGCGCTATCGAGGTTACAAAATAAATGCAGGAAGCGGCCGTGAGCAACTGCTGTTGTATAATTTTTATATGTAGATCGTGCGGGGAGAGGTGGTGAGCATCTTCTGTTGTTTTTTATACAGTAAGATGGAAGGCCAGGTCTGACTTACTATCATTTCCAACCTGCCTGTGTCCCTGCTAGGTCAGGATGAATTTGCTGCTATGAACAATTGAGTTAAGAGACCCATCCAGATGTCTGCAGTGGTTCTGGCTCAGCTCAAGGGAGATGATGTAGCTTAGAGGCTGAAGCTGCTGACTGTTTGACATAGGGAAATAGGGGTGCTATAATTTACATGCGAATTGTTTTAATGGCTCAGCTCATATGTGGTCCATTAGAGCAACAGCCGACCCTTAGCTTGGCTCTGACTAGGATCGCCCTATTAATTTGTTGGGTCGCCCACCTCAAATGAATGACTACTAATGACATTAATCAAAGTCTCACTGGCCCTGCGGTCACATGGGTGGGGGGGTATGCTGTTGTTGGCTTGAGGGCACAGGGTGTCCACACCCAGCTACAGTGACTGACCAGCCACATTTTGCCCTGTTGATGTACCTGAGGCTGATAGAGAAAAAGAGCAGAGTCTGTCTACCAGCGCGACAAAGCCACCAGCAGCTAACAGCCAGGCAGAGAGAGAGCTGGCCTTACAGTGGACAATCTCTACACAGCACTGCACTGAGACCAGACGTTACATCCAAGAGCAGCCTTCTTCCCTGGAAAGCACAAGGTTCAGCCTGCCTGCAATAAGAAGAGTATGCCTGTAGCCCGGTTAATAGCTAGTAGAGTGAGAAAGTGCAGAGGAAAATGATGTAAATGGGAGAACAGGACTGACCTGACACTCTAAATACTACTACTCTTACACAGTCTAATAGTTTCAGAATTTATTTTTTTTCATTTGGAATCAAGCTAAATCATTGCTGGTAGTAATTTTGATTCTGCTAATATTGACAATGCCAATAGCTCTGGCTCGTTTCATGTGCATGTTCGTTGCTGTGAGATATGTTTAGATACAGTGACTGACCGCTCTAAGAGACCATCAAATCCTGGTCATTGCTTTGATTTCCTTGCGATTAAGTGTCACACATCTGAAGTAAAATGACACTCATAGCCGGCCTACAACCATAGAAATGTCACACAAGTTATGTGAAACATTGGCAGTTATGAATTATGCCTGCAACAACTGTTAAGAATGGATAGCTCAGAGAGAGCTTCTTCACCTTTGTGAGACACATTCGGAAAAGGGTAATATGGCCAGGAGAAGCCACCCCAGAAAAACCTCAAAAACAAACTGTATTGAGTTATGTCGTTGCCATCTTTGAACAGGATCTATGGTGGTCAAACCATTGATTTCAACATTAAGATGTAACTGCAACTAGCAAATTAAAACAAAAGAGCACCAGAGAATATATATTTTTTGTATACATCTGTGTTATGTGACCAATACGTTTTAAATTATGCTAAACGAGTATATAAGTGCTTACTTAAGTACAGAAAGATTTTTTTTCTAAAAACGAGTACTGCTGATCAAAATGATTGTCTCGAGTACGAGCGGTATACATTTTGTAGCACTCAATACTGTACTTCTCAACAATTATTTTCAAATCATCTGAATTATTTGTCTTTTATGGTGGCCTCGGGCACGTTGGGGCTGCCTGCCACGAGAGCGGCAAAGCTCCTAGTGTTAAGCAATGGAGCCTGTGCTGAGTTCGCTGTTTATGAGCGACGCTTCACCCTAATGGCATAGGCAAATAACAAATGGGAAATGGTGCAGGACTGGTGGTAATATTTAAAGTGCGACATCTTCTGGCTTTTTGGTAGGTCTTGCTGGTAGATGCAATTCAAAAACTGTAAGAACACGCCGTCACAGCTTGTTCTTTAATAAATGGCAGCAAAGGCCCGGAAAATGCTGTTTATGCCATCCCTACTTGGCATTCATGTATTGTTCAGTGTATACTAAACAAGGAGAAATTTGAAAACAAAAGATCTTTGACATCTTTTGTGGAACGATGTTGGCTAGAAAATACATATTTTAGGAGCGGAGTACTATAGAGCTTAATATCTTCTTTGTCTTTGACGTTTTGTTTCAAAGAATCTAGCCTAAATGCCCAGTTACAGGAACAGAGGACAGCACGTATTTGAAGCATAACTCCGTTGACACAGAGGCTTGACTCCTCCCGACTGTTCTAGATGGTTCATTCCTCTTTCAATTCCGGGACCGGAGATGAAAATGTCATCTAACAATTATACTTTATGATTCAACTATGTTTTGACTATGGGAGAATAGTACAATATTCCCTGCCTAAATCCAGTGGCTGGCAGCGTAGTAAGAACATACAAATATGCTGGTGGGTAGGATGGAAGGGGAAGTGGGATCAAGACAGAACTTAGTGGGAAACAGGGGAAGTCGACATTGCACCAGATGGCAAGTTATAAGGCAATGACGGTTGTGCGTGGCACGCATGTTCAATGTAAAGAGGTGGGAGAGGGTTGTATATATAATCAATATTAACATGAAATGATTATGAACTAATGTATAATAATGCTGCAATGAAAATGTATTAATTTGGTTTGCTAAATGCATGCTTGAAAATGTGCCCACGGGAAGTGGCCGTCAATGTATATGAGGACTAATGAAACTGACTAATAATTATGAAATGCTTTATTAAAATGTGATTTTGCATTACTATCGAAAACCTATATGCTAAAGTTTTGCTAATAAATCATTAGGCCTTAGTTAGCATGAGTCGATGCCTAGATGCCTGACTCTCATATTAAATGTGTTTTTCTAACGTGCAGTGTGCTGACTTGCTGAAGGACATGAACTCTTGTTTTATCCAAAAGCTAGAAGCTGAACGTAACTAGCTGAACGCAACACTGTAGACCACTAGTAGGTACAAGGTCGCCTTAACCGGTACAGACAATGGAGCCACTGACTGAAGATGTGCAAAGGACCACGAGAGGATGAAATCATACCGGACATTCCACCCGCTTAAAGACATCAATCATAAGGACCAATAAAATACGTGAGAACTGTTATGGGGTGACAAATTTGATGAGCTAATTTAAAGACAATTGGTTAAAGATAGTGGGGTGCAACCCCTTGTCCAACCAAATTTTAGGGGAATGTACAATGAAAATGGGATAAAAACACTTGACACAAGGAAGAGACTGGAGAACAGGAGAGAATAGGAGACTAGGAGAGGGGGAGATGCTGATGCGATTTGCTATGACCCAGACACTTTGTCACTCTGCACAGAGACTTTGCTGTTTGGTTCTTAAAACCAGCCTTGCCTTATATTGCCTGTTTACACTTTACCTCCTTATGAGGGAAGTGCCCCTTTACCCGACTTGATGAGTTCCTGGCTGATGGTGAGTCAACTGATGTCTTGAGGACTATGACTGAACCTGAGTGCTAACCTAATACGGAGGGTAACTATATGACAATGAAATTGTGATTGTCTGTTTGCTTTTCCTTTCTAGGTACCAACTGCTTCTCTTTTGACAGAGACCATAGTTAGATGTTTTTCCAAATTGGTTTTGCTAAACTGTTTTGCATGAAGCCCAACATGCCAATGCTAATTCAAGGTTAGTTAAGAGGGTTCACTAAACTGACGCAAATAGACAAATGACTAAATCTATGCTTTGTCCAATAATGCGCTAATGTTATTCTGCTAAGGATAACCTATGTTGACGCCGTGTTATGTTCTAATATTTGTGATTCTTGCTTTGATGAAATCTTATCACAGTTGCCATATTGTGACCATGCTAATGAGCTTCTTGGTTTTGAGATTAATAAATTTGCTAGTAGAATTGTAATCAATAGGGAATAAATATCACAAAATATATACTAAACTGGTGTGGTTATTCATGACTGCAAGGTCATGGTGGTTTCCAAGACTTATTAATGTCTTTGACTAAAGTGAATTGTCGTTCTGATAAACGTTGATGACGTTATTGATCTATTGATTGACATGCTGATTAGCTATCTCGTCTAAGGTGTCTTCAATCAGGGCCAAAAGATTCCTTGGCCTAAAACGAGTCCCAAAGTGAGTAAATTAGACATAAAGGGACGCGTTAACAGAGGCATGTCCCTCGGGCGAGGTTTGATCTAAGTGGGCGTGGAAGTACTTTCAGGTATCGTGGTTATGTGAGTTCTCGAAATTCTTGTGATAGATAGTGAATACAGAGCCCAAGAGTTATATCAAATTGAGGCAGTCTGTGTTCAACCTCTGCTGTTAATGTCCCCATACTTAATATGCCTCAGAGTTTATAACGCCAATCCAGGATCATCGGGTGTTGTAAGGTTTATTAGTCCCTGCATGTAAGGGGCCAAGTGTGCTGCTAGGACACTAGTAAAGATTTTGGCGTCTACATTCAGCAATAAGATGGGCCGATAAGAGGCACACTGCTCCGGGTTCTTCCCGGGTTTAGGAATCAGTGGCGTGTCGCATTGTATCTGCAAATGTACCCATCATTCTGAAGGAATAATATAAGCGGTCCAGTATGGGAGCTAGTATTGAGGCAAAGCATTTGTAGAAGTCTGAAGGAAAACAATCCTGGCCAGGGGCTTTGCCTGGAACAAGTTTGGCGATGACTCCTAAGACTTCATCAGTATATATATCTCTAAGTGGGTGGAGTCTCCTGCAGGTATGTGATATAGATGAAGGGAGTCTAAGCATTGGGGTGTGTTGGTGTTGTTCAGAGCCTCCACCGTGCACATCTCAGCGTAGAAGTGTTCAAATGTCTGGGCGATATGACGGTCCTTATAGAGTTTCTGTCCCAGTCTTTCCCCAATTACTGATATCCTATTGCGGACTGCTTGCACAAGCAGACAGTGCTTCAGCAGTCTACCTGCTTTACTGCCTCCTGAATAGAATTTTTGTTTAAGGCACAACAAGGTATACTCTGCTTTCTCAATGACTAGTGCCCCGAGATCCACGTGCACTGTCAGGAGTTGCGGCGTATTTTATGTGCGACTGAGTGTTAATGGAGTACCTCAAGTTTTTGTATTCTGCCCTCTAAAGGAAACCTTTTGTCTTTACTCTCTTTGTTGTACCTAGCAGAAATTGCTATGAATGTGCCTCGAATGGAAGCCTTCCAAGTAAGGTGACTGGGGTGTCTAGTGTGTCATTAGTATCAAGATATGTGCGGATGGATTTGGTGCTTTCAACAAGCACTGATTTATATAACAAGAGCTTAGCATTGAGATGCCATGCGCTCATGGACGGTGCACCGTGCAGGAAGCATAGTGTTATGGATATGGGAAAGTAATCAGAGATGGCAGCTGTCCCTATGTCAACACCAGTAACTGCTGTGGCAAGTCGTGGTGATGTGAAAAATAAGTCCAGTCTACTGTGTGTGATAAGTCCAACATCTGTGAACCATTTGAGTCCAGCTGGCATAAACACTCCGATTCGTCCTACCCTTTGGGCTGACCCGTCCATGAAGGGGACGGGTACGAAGTGAAATCCCCTCCCAACAGTACCTTTATCAGTGGACGCCATCACGTTTCCCATAGCGCCCATAAGGAATGTTTCTTGGTGTCATTAGGAGCATAGATAGTAGCTACAGTGAAAGTAGAAGCATGCAGAGCAATAACAATGAACCAACCAGGTTTCCTACTCTGGAAACCAAGTGTCACTTGGTAGGAGTCCGTGTCGGCAGTGACCAGTCAGTTCAACAGCAGAGGTACTGAGAAAGGGGTGAGTTTCACAGCTCCATGTGTAAGTTCCACAGCTCCATCTGTAAATAGCAGCATCAATGCAGGAGTGCCCGGATAAGATGAGGGAAAAGCAATAAAATCAAGCCACCTCGGACAGCGGTACTTAGCTATGGTTTCAGGGAGGGTCATTCAATCTCAGTCTCTAAGGTGCTGCCATGTTGTCAGAGTTGTTGCAGCAATGTCGTCCGCTCTTTGAGGCTGTCACTTTTGAAGGGTTTCGTGAGAGGTTTTTTCTTACCCCACCGCCACTGTCCTGGGCTCCCGACATCCCCGGTAGAGGTGTGCGGCCCAGGTGGGCGTGTGTCATCTGCAGCTGGGGCATCAAAGCCTTAGAAGGAGTGTGCTTCCTCCAGAGTGCAGATCAAGTGGGTTTTGTTGTGCCTGACAAAGATTAGACTGAAGGGATGGCCCCATTTGTAGCCCCCCAGATCTTGGAGGAAGATGGTGACACGACACAATGTGCAGCATCACTGAAGAGTGACTGGGGACAGATCCTGGAACATACTCAACTTCACTCCCTTGAATGGAGGCAGGTAAAAATGTGCTGTGGTGTACCATGTGTCATAGCTGGTAGTCCTGCTCTTTGGGGGCGGTCTAATGTTATGTGTTCGTCCTTCAACACCAGCGCTATCTGCCAAAAAAGCTGCAGCACGTCATCATCCAGTTTACCTGTATCCGCCTGCAGCAGAGTGCCCTTGATACGGATGTTGGTGCGGCGCAAGTCATTTTCAAGATCCTCTAGGTGGAATAATAGGTCCTCATTTTTAACCCTCAAATCCAGCAGCTCCTTGCAATGAATTTCAAGTTCCTCCTCCCTATGACCTCCTGACCACTCAAGGGAGTCCTTCTGCTGTCCCATGTCTCCTAATTCTTTCTTGATGTGTTTGACATTGGACACCATCTCCTTTCTTGAGGGCAGCAATTGTCCTCCCTTAGTGTCTCAAAGTGAGTGTCTAGAAAGGTGTGAGTCACTTGTTCCTTTGCCAGTGTGCCATTTATGTAGGAGGTTTTTGCTGGAAGGAAGGCAGATGGCTGAGCAACCAAGTGCTGGTCGTCTTTGTTTGCTGGGGGCTCGCATAGTAGGTCTTTCAGTGAGGAATCCTTGTTGGCCCGCTGAGTGGACATGGCAGTGGACAGAAAGTGCTGGGCTGCAAGTCCAACACCAGGCCCTCACTCCGCAAACGTGCCCCACCCTCAGAGCCCTCTCTGTCTTTAGCCGGAATGCAACTGTCCTATCCTCTGCACTCAGACAATGTAGATCATATATCAAGAGGGGGGCCCACGCATGGTAAAGGCAGTCCAGGAACCCGGAAAAAAAGCACTCACACGGCCGCGACCACGCTCGGTGGCCCAGATATTTAATGGGAGAGGATAATGCTTGATATAAGGCAGGCAATTGGAAGAGCAAGGCCTCTTGCGGTGTCCAGTCAATGTCATAGGCCCCCTCCTGCATGCAGACAGGAGTAGTCGTGCGTTGCGTGCGCAGGCCCTATACCAAGCGGGGGCAGAGCAGAACGTCCAATGCCCACCAACCATGCAAGTTGCTCAAGGACCAGTGAACCACATCTCCTGCTTACCATGGGGCAGTTGAGGTCCTTTCAATTCCAGGGGTACACACAGGTTTTCCGTGACAACCCCCAAAACAGCACTGGTCAGGTGCAACTCCCCAGGCTCTGTTCTGCACCCTCGGTTGCGTCTCTGACACTGTAGTCAGGCGGTGGGACAAGCCCAACCTAGTTCCTCTAGGGGTTGCTGCTATGCGCCGCAGGTCATGCGATGCCCCGTTGCCCCCAAAGGTCAGACACTGGCGCTCACGGGGCAGCCTCCATTATGGTGGACAGCGGCCTCCTCTTGTCCCAGGCCCTCACCGTTGTAGGTGCACATCTCAGGCTCCCCTCCATTTCACCGAAGACACCCTCAATGTTGTAGGTAGGCAGCAGGCAGGCCCAGCCCAGGGTCCCCGAGGGCCTCCCATGGCTTCCAGAGGCCAGAGGCTAGCCCTCACCACACGGTCTCCATTTTAAGTAGTTGTGGTCACTCCCCTCACCCCAGGCTGCCAAGTCTCCCCTGCCACTAGTCCACAACTCCGTTATGTCCCTCGGAGGTCATGAGATGGCCATGCTGACAGGGGATACCCGGGGGCGCTGCTATTGCTTTTGGTCGGCTGTGGTGCAGTGGAGCTCAAGGAGTTCGCTCCTTCATGCCTGCCATCTTGGCCACACACCCCAATTATACTTTTTTATAGTGCTGGGGAGAAGACATTGTTGGGAGGACATAATGATCCAATGGTTGAGCTGCTGATTTAAGAACCTGTGTTCTAATCTCAGTTCTGGCATTTAACTGAAAAACATAATTATGGGCGAATCACCTAATCTCACCATGAATACAACTCTTGATATATGGAATCTGATAACTGTAACTATGTGAACGGCGGTAATCGACATTTATAATTTGTAAAAACCAATTCATTCATAGTGCTCCATTGCGGCAGAGCATGAAGAAATGATTGGGCCATGCAAGGTGGTTGGGGTTTGTGCGAGTTCATTTTGATGAGTAACCTATAACTGTATTTATATGCAGCTCATACACATATGCTTTGTCCACCTGTAAGTGTACCCAATCTTATGTGGTTCCTGCATAGCCACCTGTCAGCAGAGCAACAGATTATTTACACCTCCGCAGATGAGCTACTACCTATAAAAATCTATTCCACTTTATGCCTCCAAAAGGTTTCCCTGGAGTGTGGAAGTGTCCAAAATGCAACAGCCGCATGAATTGAGTGTTTGAAGTGACATGGGTTGATAAATCGGCAGCTATTTTTGCTTATTTAAGGTCAAGCAGTCCATGCCCAGAAAGTGGATACACAAGAACAGTCTTGCCTCCCGTTTTCGCATTTTGATGTGTGCCACAGCAGTTAAAAGTAAAACCCCAGCAGATCTGTCAAGAAGGGCTTGACATTCAAGTAGGCTTTGACTCTGTAGTACCAAAAGAAGGCCCACTGTGAATCAAGGTTACCTGGCTTAAGGGACAAAGGAATGGTCCCTACCGAGGAGTCAGCTAATGTTTGCCCGTAACAGGGGAGGCTTCTTTGAAGTTTTCAGTGCCTAGGCACAGCTCAGATGATCATGCCAAAGGAAAATAAACACCCTCCTACACCACAGCACTTTCCCTGCTCTAGAAGCAGTTTCCACACATCAAGAGGCCCATTCAGCTGCCACTCACAGTTGCAGCTCATGCAAATGGGCCTCTAAAGATATGGGAAATGTAACTTTCTAAAAGCATTTTTTCTGCCAAAAGTGGTTATTCTGACGGGTCCATTTGCAGTTTTGAAAGTGCACAGCAAAGCTACAAATGGTAGGCCTGCAGTCATGTTTGCACGGTTACTGCAGTGGGTTCCACAATGGGTGCGGCAGCCCACTAGTAACATTTAACTTGCAGGCCCTGGGTACACTTTGTATAACACATTAGGGGCTTAAATGCAAGTTAAATATGCCAATTATGGGTATACCAATTTCATTACATTGAAAGGGGATCCTAGGCATTTAACCCCTGGTTAGCAGGGGTAAAACATACAAAGTTCACAAGCCAGCAAAACAGTCAAGGCAAAAATATTGAAGTAGACCATACACAAAATGGTTATTTCCAATGTACACATAATAAAGGAAGCACCAATCCACGCAAACAAAACAAAGTATAAAGAGTTAAAAGAGTGACCAATAATAATGAAGAACAGATTCAATGACAAAGCACAAACGCACTGGTGCTTTCTTCATCCACCACAAAACAATTTGGTTCAAATTTCATAGAAATTTGCAGAAGAGTAGGCAATGGAAATTAACAATCGTGCCATTCACAGCTGATTAAAGACTGAACATACAGTAATGGTATCACACACAATTTATGGAAGATACTAAATAAAAAGTTTCTGCAGTGCAATCATACTCCTGTTCACTCTTTTAGTGCAAGTGAGATGACCCACATGCAATCGATATGTTTATTTTTTTTTTGCTTTATTTTGTTTAATTTTTTTAACATAGTACATCTCTACCCTTTAGAATCTCAGATCACTTTACAATGAAAAACATTCTCATGATAGATGGGTCTCAAGCATATATTTAACTGTGCAAGACTAAGTAATTCAGGGAAAAAAGACAAGAATGAACGTAAGAAAAATGTTACTTACCCAGAAGACATCAGTGTGTGGCATGTAGTGCATATAGTGCTGTCTATTCACATTCTTTGCATAAGTCCACCATCTAGTGATGGGCTCAGAGTGTTAGAAATTGTTTTTCTTTTTTTCCTTCGAAGAATCTGAGTCAGGAGATCGAGTGACTCTTCCTCTCGGTGATAGTGTGCGTAGGCATAGAGTCCTTTGTTAGATTATTTTCCCGCAAGTGGGTGAGGTAAGGAGTATGTATGAATATATATATCTATATATTATATAAAAAAAAGAATATCCATACAATGCACGTTCATATGCACAATATTTGTAGACATTTTTTAGCAAAACAACTGCAGGCTTCAGGGAGGAGAGAGGGCGCATGTGAATCTACATCACTACATGGCATGGACAGATATCTACTGGGTACGTAACATTTTCTGTTTGATGGCATGTGTGGCTGTAGAAACACATGCTTTGCATAGACTGTAAAGTAGTCACCCTCCAAGTAACTGATGGCTAGCCTGTAGGAGTTGGAGTAGCTTGAAAGGGTCCTGAGCACTGCCTAGCCAATATTTACTTGTTGGTGAGCTAAAACACCTACACAATAGTGCTTAGTGAATGTGTGTGTAGTGTAGACCAAGTAGCAGCCTTACAAATATCTGCTGTTGGAATGTTTCCTAAAACAGCCACAGAAAGGCCTTTTTTCTGGTAGTGTGTGCTCTAGGAACTGTAGGTCATTGTCTTTTAGCTTTCAGATGACAAGTTTGAATACACTTGACTATCCATGTAGCTATTCCATTTTTTGAAAATGGATTGCCTTTTTGAAAATGCTACAAAAAGCTGTTTAGATTTTCTAAAACTTTTAGTTCTGTCAATGTAATACATAAGAACTTGTTTTACAGCTAGTGTGTGCAAACCTCTTTCAGCGACAGTCTGGCTATGAGAAAAAAACAGGTAACTCAACTGATTGGTTAATGTGAAATGGTGAAACTACTTTTGGGAGAAATTTAGGGTTTGTCCTAAGGACTACTCTATCTGAATGTACTTGGAAAACGGGTTCTTCTAAAGTGAAAGCTTGTAATTCACTTACACATCGTAAAGCTGGAAGAACCCTAGTTGGAATAACCCTCTTCAGTCCTTCCATAAATGCTTTAATTACACGAATTCTGAACAAAGAAATATGCTGTCTGTTTTGTAGATAAGCAGCTATAGCTGGTAAATAAAGTCTAATAGATGAGTATGCTACGTTTGCCTTTTGTAAATGTAGCAGATAACAATGTCTTGTACTGATGCTTTGAGTGGATCAATGCGTTTAGGTAGACAGTAGCATACAAAATGCTTCCATTTTGCAGCATAACACTGTCTAGTTGTAGGTTTACATGCCTCTCCAAGAATGTCCATACATTCAAAGGGAAGTTGCAAATATCCACACTCTATGACTTCAGGAGCCATATTGCAAGGTTGAGTGTTTTAGGGTCTGGCTGTTTGAGTTGACCTCTCTTTTGAGTCAAAAGGTTTGGTCGGTTGGGAAGTTTCTGGTGGGGAACTACAGACAGATCTGTAGGAAAGTACCTTCTTTTTGCCATATTACCCCCATTTTCTGCCTGATGTCAGCGTGCTTGACTGTGTTCACTGGGATCCTGCTGACCAGGACCCCAGCGATTATGCTCTCTCTCCTCTAAATGTTTTTTTTTTCTTCTTTTTTTTGTCCTCATTCATCCCAAGCACCAGGTCTTTTTCTTCACTCTTGTGATCGACCGTCCTCCTTGACCCAGGAGGGCGGGGCATCCTTTCTCTCTCAACATGTCCACCTCACAATAAAGGTAGAGCTAATAATTTCGAGAGACACAAGGGAAGAATAATCATCGGACAAAATGTATATGTACCCCAATTATTCCTCCAACCAGGCTTTAAAAGGTAACCACAATTTCCTTGACTTAGTAATACCCATTACCGTGTCCATTTTAAATACATAATTCACTTGGTCCAACCACTCTTTGTAGGAGGGAATAACCCTACCTACCCATTTCCTACAGATTTCTCTTCTAGCTAATAAAACAGCATAAAATAACCACTTCTGCAAGTCCGCCCTTAAATTTACTATCTGTTCCAATCTACCAAAAATAACTAATAGTGGGGTGATCTTAATCTCAACCCCCAATACAATTGATATCGTATGCCTCACTGCTTCCCAAAAAAGTTGAATCGCTGAACATTAAAAAAACATATGGACATCCAACGCCTTTTCCATACCACGCTTTCCACATTCGATCACCTCGCCTTTCCCCATCTTTGAAAGACTGTAAGGAGAGAAAAAAGCTCTGTGTATTGTGAATATATGGTTCTGTCTAAACGGGGCAGGTTTGACCACTTCATATAGAGTACACATAGACACCTTCCAAACCTCCCCGAGCTGTATTTCCAGAAGAAAATCACCCCATAAATCTTTGGGCAGATTAAATTCACCATCCCCTGCCTCCACTATCTCCCAATACCAAATCGCCACTAATTTTTTTGGGAGGGGATCTTCCAGAATCTTATCCTCTATCTGAAACTGCCAACCACATCTCTTATTATCCTTAGCTATCCACCCTTTCAATTGAAGATATTTTAACCTTGACAAGGCCCCACCTGTTTTCTGACAAATTTCCTCCCAAGATATTAAGTTCCCTTCCTTAACTAGCTCTCCCAAGTGTTTAAAACCTGCCTTCTTGATTGGAATAGCCAAAACATCCTTAAGCCACTCAGGTGTACCTGGTAAATCCCAGATAGGTGACCTATTACTATAATAATCAATCCTGAGCAGAGACCGGACATTAAACCATAATTGGGCAGCATCCCGCAGGAGATTTAACTTTATTTTTTTGAAAAATTTGGGATCTCCAAAAATTAAACATACATCCCATCTCTGTGGTATCTAACGAAGAGCCCAAAATCCTAACATTTTTAAGTTGGAACACCCAACCATATAATTGCAGATCAGGTAATGCTAATCCGCCTCTTTCCTTTTTCCTCTGCAACTTTTCCAAGAAATCCTCACTCCCTTCTGCCCCCAATTAAATGAATTTATATCTTGCTAAAATTTGCCAATCAAAACTTTATCAAACTGTACAGGGATTGAGTTATATAAGAAGGTGACTTTATATAAAATTATCATCTTGACTAAATTTATTCTGCCCAAGATTGACAGAGGTAAATACATCCAATTTTTCATCAAATTAGAACACTCTGTAGGGAATCCTAGTTCGTTTTAATGGGATACAGGAGTTAGCTTAGCCTCTGGCTTGTAGACTCGTGCCCCCGTCACCTAGTGACTTTTAACCTACTTAGCTTGCTCTGTTTTAGCTCATGTAATTATTTATCTCTTCTAAGATGGCTGCCTTGTTTATAGTTAGGCCACTTGTTATGGGTAACATTATCAGTGTCACCGCGCCAAGATCAAGCACCAAAGACAAACAAACAGTAGGTGTTCACACTTAGGGATTTGCCCTCTCTATACTTTTGAGGGATTGTTGATATTAATTGCCGTCCCAAGCATGTCTGTTATCTATTGTTTAGAACACACCTACGTCAGGGGACCTTGTAGATCTGTATAAATACATCACACTTTAGACAGATAATCAGAGGGATTCCGACCAGAGGGCATCACCACCATCGCTGATACCGATGCTACAATCGTCCTGACGCTGACCCAGTCTTCGTGTCCCTGCGGAGTCTGAGATAGAGACCTCATTCCAAGGTAACGAGGGTTGGGGGCTCCTCACATGGACATGGCATTGGCAGATTAGGTTTAACAAACCCAGCTCTCCTTTAGGTAGGAGGTTAGGCCTTTTTTTTATTAAGGTATTAGGGCATATTACATCTCATATATCTTTTCTATGTATTGCAAGATGGTGGGGGTCTTTGTAATAATGACTCTCGTCTTCACAATACTGTTTCTTGCTTTATTCATTATCCTAATCATTGCAGCCCATGCAACTTATCGCAAATTGCAGTTATGTTAAATAACAACTATTGTAACTTTACTGCATCTGTGTCATTGCCTGTGTTTGTATGAGACATAATATATTTGTGAGAAAAGGGTAATCTCCGTTTAACCACGACACTCCCTGAGATAACTTATTTTCGAGTCCATGTGTAAACGGCTGCCATAAATCACCTTTTACTATTGTGTTTCTGGTGAGGTGCTGCTAGTGAGCCGGTGAGGTTGGGACAACAGTTGTGACTTGTTGTAGGAAAGACGCAGTCGCCTACAAACAAAAGTACTGTCATCCTTAAACCAGCAGTCTTGCTCAGAGTCCAAACTACGACAACTCCCTACGTAACATACTAAGATTAGCGTCCACGATTTGCTCAATATCTGTCAATTTGTGTAAGTACCTCCTGTTCATAAATCCTTTCTGATCTTTATCCATGAGACCACCCACCACTTTATTCAATCTATCTGCCAGAACCTTAACAAAAACCTTATAATCAGCATTCAATAAAGAAATTGGTCTATACGACTCACACCTAACTGTACTTTTGTCTGGCTTCAAAACCACCGTAATTATAGTGCTATTCCAAGATTCTAGAAGTTCCTCTCCCTTATCATATATCTCTTCAAACAAAGCCGACATTATCGAAACAATAGCATCCCCAACATTTTATATAATTCAATTGGAATACCATCAGGGCCTACCCCTTTCCCCCCTTACTTGACATAATTGCTGACTTAATCTCTTCCATCGTAATTTTCTGATTTATCATTTCCTTCTCTATGTCTGTAATTTTAGGGAGTGTATCCGCAGCCAACCAACTTCGAACCTCTTCATTTGTTACCACAGTATCTTCCTTACATAAGTCTGAAAAAAACAATTGAAAAACCTCCCTTATATCACGAGAACTAGACTGTCTCTGCCCCTACTGATCAAAAATCTCGGATTTCATTTTTTGTCCTATCTGTCTTGGCTTTCCAGCCCAACAGTTTACTTGGGTTCTCTCCATATTCGAAATAAGCCAACTTACTGGCTTCCCATCTTTTTTTTTAACCTAGACTGTAATAACGCCTTCAATTGAAGTTTCAAATGAGACCTCATGACTTCTAACTGTTCTAGAGATTCTAAGCCACCCATCTCCAAGCAATCGCATTCATTCAATTTGCTTTCCAACACCTTCATTTCCATCCTATACTTCTTATTCCTGACAATGGTGAGACTCGTAATTTTGCCTCTTAAAAAGGCCTTAAACGTATCCCACACCATGCTTATTGAAACTGAACCAATATTAAACTCAAAGAATTCCTCCTTCTCAATAAACAATTGAGACTTAACCTCGTCCTCCAGCAAAAATGTTCGATCTAATATCCACCTTCTCATCTCTCTTTTGGTGATAAGATTTATTGTTAAAACAACGGCAGAATGATCTGACAGATGGGCAGCCTTATATTCTAAATTGTCAACCATATCCGCCAATCCCTGATCTATCAAAAAATAATCTATTCTAGATGCATGGCCATACTTCTTATACTTGAAAGAGAAAACCTGTTGAGTACTAGCTCTTGCTCTCCAAATATCCCGCAGACCCAGTTCTCTCATTCTAGATTTTAAAAAAGCTCTGAGATTTTAACATAACTGTGGACCTGGAACTTTGTGATCTATCTAAATCATTATCCAACAAAACATTAAAATCACCCCCCAGAACTATTGGGTCAGGAAAATCCAAAAGATGGAAAAACATTCTCCTCATAGGTTCTAAATCATCAGAGTTCAGACCATAAAAACCAACCGTTGTTATCACTGCATCTCGAAACTGGAGTTTAACAATAGCCCAGCGACCCATACTATCTACCGCAGATTTTAACACAACTGTATTGAGTTGCTGTTTAATGATTATAGCCACTCCCCCGGTATTAGTAATATTCTCTGTAGATAACCAAATGCCTAACCCACTGATGAGGTTTAAATAACTTAGAGCATTCAGTCCCTGTCAGATGGGTATCCTGCAAAATATAAATGTGTGCTGGATAGTCCTTCAAGTATTGCAAAATTCTATTTCTCCTACTTAGCCCATTTACATTCCATGTCATAATATGAAGGAGACTACTGCCCCTACCCGGTATCTCATCAACTTTTTCAAAGAGGTTTTCCTTTTATATTTTTTCCCCCCTTCTTTTTCCCTAATGCTCCCCACTGTGTACCCCCTGGCCTCCTGCCCCCCGGGGAACCCATCCTTGACTCATATGGGATAGCTGATAAAGCCCTAATTAAGGAGCGCCACCAAAAAAAAAAAAAATCGACCAGAGGGACACAGAGAGGAGGATACTACCCTCATATTCAAGATGTTCCACTTCTTATCGACTCTAGTAAATCATCTGCTGTTTTTAGGTCTCTTAAATTGTACATCTTATTGTTATACATCACTCGCAAAATAGCTGGAAATTTGAGTTGCACTGACGCACCCAGCTTCTTGAAATCCTCAATACGATTACCCAGTTCCCACTGCCTATTAAGGGTAGTACTAGTAAGATCCAACCTAGCTTCAAAGGAAAAGCCATTCCCTTTTAATGTTTTCTGTTTTAAAGCTTGCAACAGGATCTTCTCTTTTAGAGCATAGGTCAAAAAGTTAATCAAAATCTTCTGAGGTTTCTTCCTGGCAGGGTCCCTCAAACGGGTCCCTATGTACCCTCTGCATGTCCGTCGGAATCTCCCATTCGGTTTCTTCCAACTGTAGGGAATTCTTAATAAGTGAGGCACAATATGCCTTAACGTCGTGCCCTTCCTCCCCCTCCAGTATATTTAGAATTCTCAGATTATTCCTCCTCGCCGCATTCTCAATCCGCTCCAAATTATCGCGTAGGTCTTGTTCACAGGCTTTCGACTTACGCAAATCCTGCTTAATCTGTGCTACATCTTCTTGTAGGGACTCCACTGATTCTTCCAAAAGATGCATTCTTTTCGCCAATAAGTCAAATGTATATACCAGTATCTCGCACATCTCTTTTATACCGGCCTGATTTGCCTCGGATACCGAGAAACCCTTTTTGATCTCACCCGCTAGCTTCCTGATCATCTCTTCCATGGGAGAGAGGCTGACAGTCCCTCCCCATCCTCCATCCTTAATGTCTGTGCAAAGCCTAATGCATGATTATTATTTCCCATTAGAACTGGGGAAGGCTCACCAGTCTGATCCTCTTGTAAGTTTAAGTCCACTGCAAGAACCAAGCACTGATCTTTTTTTCCTCCGCTCTTATCCCCTACTGCCATTTCCACACCTCAGTCGGGACCTCCTCCATCGTCTTGCTTACAGAGGGCTGAGCCCTTTCCTCTGGACCCATAAACCTAGTACTTTCATCCGACGCCACTAATGGGAGGATTTTGAAGTAGGACCGCAAAGAGGGGGTTATTTTTGGCCTTACATTAACAGGGGGTCTTTCTTCCCCCTTTTCACAAGCTTGGCACCAAATATCTTTTCCTGATGGGAGCTCACTAGCGGAGTCTCCTTTAAAAAAATCACTACTCACACCCCCACTCTCTCCAGTCTTACCTCCAAGGTTCACCTCCTGTGAAGGACCAAGTTTTTTTAAACTGCCCGGATTCTCCTCCCCAAGTCTCTTCCTGCCTCTGCCTCTCACCAAGCCAGCTGCCTCCTCCACTGCTTGAGCTACTTGGCTTCCTTTTTTCACAATGGGCAAAAATGCTCTGTGTGCCTCCTCGTCGACTCTCAGCTTCTGAGGCAGCAAGCTGCTTGTGCGGACTCTGCCGCTTCTCCTATTGCTGCAGCTACTTTTCCCTCAAAGAGGGAAACGCGCTACAGCAAAGCACGTCTTTTGCAGCTCCAGAGCTGCGAGCTGCCAAAGCAACGCTCCAGCGGCGCCACTGGAGTTCTCCTCAGTCCCGGTAAGCGGCGCCAGTGCCCTCCTCTCCTCACCACCAGTCCGGTTTCCTCAGTTAGATGCTCCGCGACCAGTGTCTGTGCCGGCCGCCATGTTCCCCCCTCCAAAAACCCCTCTCTCCTCTAAATGTTGTTGCATACTGGTAAACCAGTATTTTACCCAAAATTGGCATACTGCTGCCCCCTTATAAGTCCCTAGTATATGGTACTTAGGTACTCAGGGCATCGGGGTTCCAGGGGATCCCTATGGGCTGCAGCATTTCATTTGCCACCAATAGGGAGTCCATGCAAAAGCTTCTACAGGACTGCCATTGCAGCCTGTGTGAAAAGGTGCATGCATCCTTTCACTGCCATTTACACTGCACCAGGTCACTTATAGGTCACCCCTATAGCAGGACCTCCAGCCCTGAGGGCAGGGTGCAGAGGACCAGTGTGCGGGGGCACCTCTGCACTAGTAGAGGTGCCCCCACAACCTCCAGGTCCATTTTCCCCAGACTTTGTGAGTGCAAGGACGCCATTTTACACATGCACTGACATAGGTCACTACCTATGTCAGGCTACCTAATGGTAACTCCGAACATAGGCAAGTTCGGTATCAAACATGTTGGAAGCATTGGTTGTATGATTTCATGCACTCCAGGGCCTCCTTAGAAGACCCCCAGCATTGCCATACCAGCCTTCTGAGGTTTTTCAGGCAGCTGCTGCCACCTCTCGGACAGGTTTCTGCCAGCCTGTTGCTTGAGAAGCTCAAGCCCAGGAAGGCAAAACAAAGGATTACTTTTGGGAGAGGGGTGTTACAGTCTCTCCCTTTGAATATAGGTGTTACAGACTTGGGAGGGGTAGCCTCGCCAAGCCACTGGAAATGTTTTGAAGGGCACATTTGTTGCCCTCTTGCATAATCCAGTCTACACCAGTTCAGGGACCCCCAGTCCCTGCTCTGGTGCAAATCTTGACAAAGGAAAGGGGACTGACCACTCCCTGCCCATCACTATCCCAGGGATGGCGCTCAGAGCTACTCCTCAGGGTCCTTGAGTTTTGCCATCTTGGATTTCAAGTTGACAGGGAACTCTGGGAGCATCTGAGTGGCAAGTGCCAGTAGGTGATGTCAGGGCCCTCTACTGGTAGGTGTTTGTTAACCTGGTTAGCTGTCCAATCTCCCTTTCAGGGCTATTTAGGGTCTCTCTTGGGTGGTTCTTCAGATTCGGTTTGAAAGACTTCAGCAGGAATCCTCTGCATCCTTTACCACACCTTCTCACCGAAGAAACTGCATCTGAACCCTCCAGGAACTCTACAAACTGCAACAAAGAAGCAAAGACAACTTCTGCAACATTATATCTACAGCTACTACCAGCAACTGCAACTGTTTCCCGGTTGTGCGTCCTCGGAGGACAGCCTGTCTTCAGCCTGCACCAGAAGAACGAAGGCATCTCCCTTGTAGTGAAGAAGTCACTCCCCTGCTTCAGCAGGCACCTCGCTGCATCAACAGGCAGCGTGGGTCCCCTCTCCTGATGAGTTGCGTGGATCCTGCACCAAGGGTGGTGGACTGATGTGGTCCCGACATCCGACTGTCTAACTTTGGTGGAGGTAAGAGCTTGCCTCTCCACGCAAGGTAGTACACACCCCCATGCACCGCATGTTTTGCAGTTGCCAAGGCTTGCTAGCATCCTTCCATGAAATTCTTTGTGCACTGTGCAGCTCCGGCCCCGAGCACTCCATCTTGCGATGCACATCTTTCTGACTGGTTCTCTGGGAGTGCTGCGTGGGCTCCCTTTTGCACCTTCTTTGTCCCCTTGTGGAACTCCTGTGCTCACTGCCTGGTCTTCTGTGGGCTCTCCGAGTTCCTGAGAGCCCCCTCTGACTCCTCCTCCTGGGTAGAGTCCACCAGGTCCCTCTTGGTCCGAGGCAGCACCATTTTCCGCTAACCACGAGCTCTGTGTGTGCCAAGGCTTGTTGGCGGAATTCAGCTACGCAAACCAGCCTGCAATCTTCCATCCGGCGTCAGCCATCCCCTGCACCAACCAGGA
Source organism: Pleurodeles waltl (assembly GCF_031143425.1). Taxonomy (NCBI): domain Eukaryota; kingdom Metazoa; phylum Chordata; class Amphibia; order Caudata; family Salamandridae; genus Pleurodeles; species Pleurodeles waltl. The sequence continues at coordinate 445,358,014 of NC_090449.1, forward strand.
ACCCGCATCTGTCTTCTTGGGTGCAGAATTCACTGTTCTTCACCGGTGGTTCTTCTTTTGCAACTTCATCCGGGTTAGCAGCGCTCATGTTCTCCGTGGACTCTTATGTGCTTCTTGGACTTGGTCCCCTTCTTCCACAGGTCTTCATGTCCAGGAATCCACTGCTGGTGTCTTTTTTATTCTCTTTTGGTTCTTGCATTATCTTTTCTCATGTTCTTGTGTGTTATAGGAAAGGTACTGTGATTTACACCTGCTTTCCTGGGCTGGGTTCTATTACTTGCCTTTTGTGTTTTCTAATACTCCCAGCACCACTCTACAAACTACACTTGCCTAGGTAGGGGACTGACTTTCGCATTCCACTTTCTTAGTATATGGTTTGTGATTCCCCTAGGCCCATTTCTAACTAATGGGATTTTCACTAATTGCACTGTTTTCTGTTTTTATGCCTATTTCTGCAAACAAGTGTACATAATTTATATATTACTTACCTCCTAAGGGAGTATAGTCTCTATGGTATTTCTGGCATTTGTTTCACCAAAATAAAGTATTGCTGTAACACTGAGTATTTTCTGTCATGTGTGTGAGTACTTTGTGACTACAGTGGTATTGCATGAGCTTTGCATGTCTCCTAGATAAGCCTTGGCTGTTCAGCTACAGCTATCTCTAGAGAGCCTGGCTTCTAGACACTGCCTACATTTCACTAATAAGGAATAACTGGACCTAGGTTAAGGTGTAAGTACCATAGGTACCCACTACAAACCAGGCCAGCCTCCTACAAGATCCAATAGTGTTGTGTACTAAGGTTGATGTGCCCATGTGGGGGGTAAAAGGATCATGGTCAGTGATGTTTGTCTCAGTTTGCGAACCAGAAACAGAATGAGTCGGAGAGGCGGAAAAGCATAAGCAAATATCCCTCACCAAAACATCCATAGAGCATTGTCCTTGGACTGAGGATGTCCATATCTGGAAGCAAAGTTTTGGCATTTAGAAATGTGTATGGTGGCGAAGAGATCTATTTCTGGTGTTCCCCAGAGATGAAAGTATTGATGAAATACTTGTGGGTTAAGTTCCAATTTATGGACTTGTTGCTGTATCCTGCTTAGGAGGTCTACAAACTGATTGTCCATGTGTGGGAGATATTCTGCCACTTCCAAATTGTCTGAGCTAGAAGGGACAATTGAGATGTGTGCCTGCGCCCTCCCCCCTATAGTTGTCATGTTGTATGTACAAACTAGAATCACTTTGTGGGAGAGTTTTGGCAGAAATGCTTTGAGTGCTAGAAAGACTGCTAGTAACTCCAAGTAGTTGATGTAATACGTTTGTTGAATGGGATCCCATCTGCCTTGTATTGTAAGGCTGTTGAGGTGAGTGCCCCAGCTTATCTGTGATGCATCTGTAGTGAGAGTGATCTGACGTTAGTGAGAGTGATCTGAGGCACAGGGTCTTGAAAGGGCTGCCCCTTTGAAAGGTTGATGAGATTCCACCATTACGGAGTGGCGAATCTGGCGGTCCAACAACACTAGATACCAAGATGACCCTGTGACTGAGACCACTGACGAGGCAGACACTGCTGTAATGGCCACATGTATAGTCTGGCATGAGGAACAATGCCAGTGCAGGAAGCCATCATCCCTAATAGCTGCATCACTAGTCTCACTGTCTAAGTATGGTTTTCCTATAATTGAGACAGAAGAGTCTGGAAAGCTTGAATCCATGCTGTGTTTGGATATGCAACCCTGAGTGAGTTTTGAGAATTGCTCCCAGATAAGGCTGATCTGTGAGGGTTGCAGATGGGATTTGAGAAAGTTGATTGCAAATCCCAGAGTGTGTAGAAGGTTTACTGTGTACTGAGTATGTTTCTAACATTGTTGAATGGTATTTGTTTTGATAAGCCAATTGTCCAAGTATGGGAAAATGTGAATATGTTGTCTTCTGAGGAATGCAGCCACTACCGCTAAGCATTTTGTGAATACCCTGGGAGCGGTTGTTACCCTGAATGGTAGGACTTTGAACTGATAATGTTTTCCCGCAATGACAAATCGGAGATATCTGTGATGTGCTGGATGTATGGGAATATGGAAATAAGCATCTTTGGCATCTAATGCTGTCTTGCAATCTCTTTGCTGTAACAGGGAAATAGCATTTTGCAGAGTGACTTTTGGAAATGGTCTGAAAGTATTTCTAGGTTGAGAGGCCTCAGATACAGAATTGGTCGTAATGAGCAGTCTTTCTTTGGTATAAGGAAGTATAGGGAATATACTCCTAACCGTTGAAGGAAACTGATTCTATAGCCACTTTGAGAAGAAGGGATTGTACCTCTTCTTTTAAGAGAATGAGATGATCGTGTGAGAGACTGAACACGAGGGAGAATATTTGGTAGAATGGAAATGAGTGCTAGACAACCATATAGGATAATTGATAGAACCCATTGATCTGTGATATTAGACCATTGGGGACAGAAATTTGCTGAAATTTGCTAGTCTTCCCCCAGTGGAGACGTGTGTGCTGTGAAGACTTGTAAGAAGTCATTGTCTTGTATTTGAGGCAGAACTTCTAGAGGTCGATGCCTTACCTCTGCCTCTATACTTGGCACCCCTGTAAGAGCCTCTGAAGAAACCTCTGTTGTAAAAATGTCTTCCCTGTTTGTTTTTTACGGTGAAAGGCTCAGCAGATGATGTCTTGAAACCTCCCCTAAATTCTCAACTACGAAAATTAACCCTAGTTGGTGTCGTTAGTACGACCCCAATAGCTTTAGCTTTTTGCGTCTTTTTTTAGCTTGTTAATAGTGGAATCAACCTCTGGGCCAAATAAGTGTTGTTCATTGAAAGGCAAGTTGAGAACTGCCCGTTGTATTTCTGACTTGAAGCCTGAACACCTCAACCAAGCATGCCTTCTTATAATAAGACTTGTGTTCACACCAAGTGCTTCTGTATCCGCTGCATCAATGGTACATCTAATTGAATTGTTTAGGATGGCCTGCCCTTCTGAGACTATCTCCTGACCCCTTTTTTGATGTTCCTGTGGAAGATACTGGAGTAGTTCCTCCATTTTGCCACAGTGGGTCCTATCATACCTTGCCAGGAGTGTCTGAGAATTTACAATTCTTCAATGATTTGTAGCTTGAACAGCTACCCTTTTGTCCGCTGCGTCCAGTTTTTTGCTCTCCTTATCAGGAGGAGGAGCATCTCCTGTGGACTGACTATTAGCACGCTTTTATGCTGCACTTACTACCATCGAATCTGGAGATAGTTGTGATTTTATAAATGTTGGATCTGAGGGTGCAGCTTTGTATTTTTTTTTTTTTTTTTTTTAAATCAAACCTTGTTGTAATTACTCTTGGCCTAACATGTTATTTGAAGATATCTGTGGCATGTCTAAGCATACCTGATAGCATGGGTAGAAAATGACACTTTAGGAGTGTGGGTTCAAGTATCAAAGAGGGAATCCTCTTCGATCGGATCAGTGTGCATATGTACATTATGGTAGGATGCTGCCTCTGCAATAACCTGGTTGCATGCTGTTGTGTCCTCAGGGGGTGAAGGCCTTGCTGAATATATAAATCAGGGTCATTAGGGAGTATGGAATCATAAAAATACCATGGATCTACATCTTGTGGAACATCCCCCAAGTCATCTCTATGAGATGATGATGATGACCCTTGTGGAGAGAATTGTGGCTGCATGAAAGATGTAGGAGATAGTGGTGGTGGAGTAGGAGGAAGGAAGAACATGGGAGTGATATGGATCTGGAGCCTTGTCTTTGTCCTTGGAGACTTTTTTTTTTTTAGGAGGAGAAGCAGTGTCCAATGTTTCTTGAAAGAAAAGTCTCCTTATAATTGGAAGGGAAGGAGACGCAATTATTTTCCCCGTTCCCTTTTGTATACAAATGTTGCGCTGACGAGCGTCCATGCCTTCAAAAATGGGCTCCACTGGTGAAGTCCCTTCAGCTAAAATGGTGGAGTCTTTGGTAAGCATAATTTACGGTTCTGAAATTTTCAGCATTGAAGTCTTTTTTCGAACCGAAGGTGTTGGCTACAAAGCTGATGTTGAAGGCTGGTTTTTTTTTGTTTTTTTTTTGTTTTTACAGCCGAAGTGCTAGAATTGAAAGCACAACTGGATCCCAATATTGGTTGGGATGCTGTTGAGTCTCTGGTTGATGCCAAGGACATTTTGGTCTTTGCAAATTTTGGTGCCGAACCCGACAGTGGGGCATTCAAAAATAATTTTTAGATCCTACCATGGCCAGAAGGCAGTGGTGGACCGATGACCAGCTTGGAAGTCTTTTTAAAAATCTTTATGTGCGAAGATGGGACTGGTATAAGCATGTGCTGCTGGAATCAACTGGCTCTCGATATCTGAATCTTCATCAGACTCAGTCTCTCATCACGAGGGTTGCCTGATGGCAAATTTCTTCTTGTGTGTGTTCCTATCCGAAGATGTTGGGAGTGCCGTCCAGTGTCTTCAACGCCATCTCCAACCAATGAGCTGTTTGGTCCCAGAGAGTCTTATTAGATTGAAAAGACCTACAAGCGTTGCAGGTCCCTTCTTTACGTTCGGGGGACAAGCACACGTTACACACCAAGTTTTGATCTATGTGCGGGAACTTGGAGTGGCATCGAAGACTGAACCTAAAGGGAGTTTGTCCCATTAGCCCAGCATTTTTCAACAGCACTTGACAGAGTAGGCCCAAGAAGGGCGTGGATGACTAAGGGTGTTGAACCGACCCAGTCAATGAAAATCAGGTTGATTAGTTTAAGTGTGGAAATATGCGATCTAAATACTATGCCATCATCGAAAGAAAGACAGATAGGAAGGTTCAAAAGAGACTGATTGAGATCTATAAGAGTGAGAGGAAACACGTCCGAACTAGATGGCGGAGAGAGAACAATCTAACAAAGGACTCGATACCCATGGGCACTATCACTGAAAGGAGAAGTAACTCGAAGAGATTCTTCAAAGAAAAACAACTTGTAACACTCTGAGCCCAACACTATATGGCAGACGTATGCAAAGCATGTCTATCTAGAGCCACATGCCATCAAACAGAGGTTGTTGAGAATGAATTTGATCTTTGCACCCAATGTTAACTCAGCACCAGTATTATGTAATCAAATTTATAAGGATTATCAAATTTACAATAAGAAGCTGAAGGTCACATCCTAGATGGGGTATACAAATACATTGTGCATGCCCAATGCTCCCCTGAAAAGTATACCTGATAAAGAGTTGACACAAAATTTCTAACAATGAGCACACAGCCCTTTTGGAGGACACTAATGGGTCTCCTGAAAAGATACAAGCTTTGGAATCAAAGTACACTTGCAAGAATCAACTATACATGGCTCACTTTCCAAAGCTTGCCTTCCCATACTTGTCTGCCTGATGTGCTGCAATCGTTGCCTCCTTCTTTGACACCAAGGAGTGCCAGTTTCCTTGGTGCAAAGTCACCCTGAATATGGAGATACATTAGTAAGGACAGGTCATACCTGAAAGGGGAATTTCTCTTTTCAATGGTGTACCGCCCAAAAATATTTCCCTGCTTAGGCAGGATGCCTTGCAAGGGGAATGTAACAAAATGAGTTAACAGAAAGAAACCGTCTTTGGCTTGTCAGAACTTCTGCTAGGTGTAGTATGTCTATCTTGCTCAAACTGTTGTCACTGGAAGTCATCTAAATCTGATACTGGTCACACTTCTGATTTTGTACTTTGAGACTGGCAAATCTGTGGGGGAAACAGAAGTGGAAAAAATGGAATCTTTGAGCAAAGGACTAGTGAACAACGCACTTTTGACAAGGGAGCTTCTTGAGGGCTTTGGCTGATCTACAGAATTGTGCTGAGTTGCTTCTTTTTTATTGTTATAACTGTAATTGAAATTCACCTGCTGGTCTGGAAGCAACAAAAACATACTTCTTTCATCTGTCAGTCATTAGTGAATCATTTGCTATGCTACCATTTTTCCCGAAAGTACTAGCAAAATTGTGCAATATTGTATTCCTATTTTTGTCACTGGCATACAAGTGTAGGATTTAAAGCTAGTGAAGCCTGGTTACGTTGGAATTCCTTTTCTGGGGTGTGTTTGTCATAAGCTATAGTATTTCTTCCTGTGAATCTGGTTTCCTGACAAGGGTGCTGTATTTCCCCCATCTAAATGTTTGACTTTTTTTTTTTTTTTTAATTACTTGGCTTTTACCACAGGATGTTTTGATTTTGGTTTCCGCTGTTTTTATTCTGAATTATTTTATCCCACCCTTAACTGCACTGTCTCTTTTAGCTTACTTCACTCACACATTTCTGAGAGCACTTCTGCATAAACAGAACAAAAATAAATCAGATGGAAAACAAACAGGGCCTCTCTTGCATGTTGAAAAATATCTAAGCCTTAACAGGCTTTTTTGCAGGTTTCCCCCCAGTTTTTGCCCCCCTTTGGAAAATGAGCTGATGGTTTTTCGACATAGTGCACTGAAACCTGCTAACCATACGTTAGTGCTAGTGTTTTAACCCCAAACAAATTGCACGTTGAATTGGATACACCCAATTGGCAAGGCCTGGTTTACTTCTAAGTCCCTACTATATGGTACCCAGGGAATGTAAGGCAGAGGGTCCACTTTGGGCTGCAGCACTGTTTGTGCTACCCTTCGTGTGACGACCTACAAGTTGTCTCCCAGCTTGCCACTGCATATTGGAAGGGCAGTGGTTGCACCACCAGTACAACTTTGCTATTGAAACCTATGGCAAAACCACCCTATCCCTTAATTATATCTAAGTCTCCCCTAAGGACGGTTAATCGAGTCCTTTGGCAGGGAGCAATACTTTGCTAAAACAGACATTTGCTTTATGATAAGTCTTAGCACCAACACTTTCATATTGTCGTGTTACTAGGGTTAAAGTTGCTAGCCCCATTGGCTAATAAAGGGTTACTGCGTGGCATCCTGAACCGGTTAACTTTTAACTGGGACTGCCAAAGTGGGCCATGTAAGGTACCAAATTAATCATGGCATTAAATGCAACTTGATGGACAAGCCGAAATTAATGTCACTTTCAAAGGTAAGCAACTTTTACGAAGTTGCAACTCTGGGAACAGCTACTCCAGTGGCCTCACAAAGGCATAGACACATATCTGCCTGCCTGGGAAGACATGTTAACAACTCCCAGGCCCAGAACCAAGGTCGCTGCCACACTGGAAGGTGTGGGCTCCTCCCACAGGATGGCTACCCGAGTGTTAGCCCAATCGGCGAGTGTTAATGGTGAAGCAGCATTTGAAAGGCCTCTGTGACAACACTTTCTGACAATATGCCTTTTGTTTCCTGCAGACAGTAGAGCCAGGCACAGATGAGGGAAAACCAGTTCACAAACTGGTTTTCCAGGGGCGTGTAGCCTCATGGTAGTCACACCTCTGGGGTGGGCTACCAAGATCCTTACGGTTAAGGAAGGATTCTGCCATGCACTCTGGAATAGTTAGATGCTGCATATCCTCTGAACTGTGTCACCAGATAGGTGGAGCTCAACTTGCCCATTGGCCAGTAACTTCACTGCCTCTTGGGCACTTTGCTGGGATCAAATGGGCACCCCTGGCACTCAAGACTTCAGTACTCACTGCACTTGATAGGGGGGTGATAAGAAGACCACTTTACACCTGTTGAAAGTGCATAAAGAGAGGATGTGACATCAGAGTGACCGCACCTGGTGAACTGCTGCACTTTGGGATAGCAATGTTTGGATCCTGTTCTGCCTGCCTGGCTTGGGGGAAAAGTGCAAAGTAGACAATCCAAGGGTAAGTTGGCTGGCTAACACCCCAGACCCCCTCCTACCCCCCCCCTGGAAGATCCCCAAGATGCATCTCTGGTAGCCACCACAGACATTTGCAGCTACAGGATGCCAGGTACCCTCAAAGGACGATTTGGAAATTCGTTACCCAAGGCTGACACCAGTCTCCACCAAAGATTTGCACCATGCCTGTTGTGCTGCAAAAGCTGCACAAGGTCTGCATTGGCACCCCATGGAGCCCTGCAAAGTGGACTTTGTGAGACCCCGAGATCCATGGAGAGAGTCATCCTTGCTCACCTATGGCACGAGAACTCTACCAGAATTCATCCCTGTGGACTGCACAGAATCAGGAGCATTCTTGAGCATGTTTAAGGCTGCATCCCTCAGCATCAGGACCACTCCATTGTCATCTATGGTGGTCAACCTATAAAGTTTGGATCTTGCTTTAAAAATGCTTTGGTGGCCAGGTAACTTTCCAAAGTGTCCATTCGGAACACCCCCCCCCCCCTCTCCCCCTCTCCCCCCCCCCCCCCTGGATTTGGTCACTTAATTTGGGCAGGAGTTGTCGATCTTACTGTTTCAATTTTTTGAACTTTTCCAACTTTGTTAGCCAATGCTTATTTGCGGTTGATTTAAAAGTTATTTATTACTGTTACAATCTATCTCCAGAATCTTCTGGTGGATTTTAATGACAAAGGTCTCTAAAAATTCATAAAAATAAGCTCTATTTTTATAATTTGGTGTCTTGTTTCTTTCACGTCATGCACCTTTATTTAATTGTTTGGTGTTAAATGCTTTACACATTGTTCCTTTGCTAAGGATTACTGCTTGCAGCCACTCAGGGTTGAGCTTAAGGCTGAGTAAACATACCTGACTTCCCCCTAAGACTGTATTTGAGAGTGTACTGCACGATATGGCTAACCAGCAATATCATAGTACACCCATATCCACACAACAATAACAATAATATAATAGAGGCGTGCACTGCAGCTGGTTCAGCTAGAGACAACCTGAGAGTGAGAATCATGGTTCAGATTCTGCCGCTAAATCTTCCATAGGAGTACCAACATCAGATGTCTCATTAAAGTGAATCTGAAGAATATGACCATGCTTAGCAGCAAGGCAAAAGCAATGTTTCTTTACAATCACAACCTGCGCCACTGAGACAGTGGTATTGAAGCAAAATCAACAATTCATAGATGTGTTGTGTACATCACAGCTTGGCAGCTCACTTGGAAATCTTCCCCACTGCAGTGGTTCTAAACCTTTTGACTTCTGTGGGGCCGCCTCTAATCATTACTGGAATCTTGTATCCCCCACTAAGTTATTACTGGAAGCTGGGGATCCCGACTTAAGCAATGTTGGTGTGAACCTAAAAGCACTACATAAAAATACAGAATCGTTACTCAGATACACAAATGTTGAACTATTTAACTGATTTTACAATCAAAAATATATATATTTTTTTTAATTTCGACAGGATAGTTGTGGCTTTTCTAAATTCAAATGGGACAAACTATTGTCCATATTGCATTCTGTTTGATGCATTTATGTTGCTTCCCACAAATACATCTGAGTACACCAACTAAATTTTTAGCCTTCAGTATTACATTTCTTCAACGTCTACGGAACGATTTAACATTTTCAACTTTATCTTTTGCTTCTTCATGTAGATATGTTGTACTATTCTGTTAATATATTTTATTTTCTAAGCAGTCATGGAGCCTCAGAGTAGGCATCACAGACCCCAGAGATTCCAGACCACAGGTTAAGAAGCACTGGACTAATAGATTCCACAAACCTCGTTTGACTGAGGTGACTGAATTCAAAGTCAATTATGTAATGTTTTTTTTATGGACTGCTTCTACCTTTCAGGGAAAGGAAAGCATCTTGAGACAATTGTGTACTAAACTATTTTTGAGGAAGCATGAAGACATTCAGTCCTTTCATTCTAGGTCACAAATATGGACTTCCACCTCACTTAAGGAGTAGAAAAAAAAATAGATGGCTTGCATTGCTCATGGCAACATTACAGAAAGCATACATACATATACATATATATATACATATATATATGTATTTTTTTTTTTTAATTAATTCTGGCACATATGCTACATTACTATTATAACCGAAGCATTTCAACAAAATTATTTAGATTATGACAGTTTGTACAACTTTGACTTAAGCGAGGTAAAAATCTCACACTGTGCTCCTTATACAGGCTGTTTTCTTTACAAGATGTATATGTTAAACAGTGCTCAAAAGAAAGGTCTGCCATTAGAGTGGAATGAATAGACCATTGACATGAATCTGGTTTTATAAACCCGTGGGTGCCACGGACGTAACGGTTACGTCCTCAGCGGCAGAGGACGCAACCGTTCTGTCCAGCACCTGGCCCACCGGGGGAGAACTAGTTTCCCCCCCGTGGGCCTCCCATGGGCAGGTATGGAAGGGGAATCACTTCCCCTTCTACCCCAGGCCCCCAGCAGTAACATCTCAGGACGGAAGCGCCCAATTGCGTGCTGAACTCATCAGAGGTCGACCCAATCGCGCTGATGATCGAAGATAAATGCTTTAATTTCTCTTCTGATCGGTGGATGGGGGAGATCAGAGAGGCATCAAAGTAAAGGAAAGGCTTTTCCTTTCCTTTGATGTCTTTATGAGCATTTCTGCAGCATGATCGCTATGCAATCATGCTGCATTTAGGCACCAGGAAGTTTTTTTTTTTTGTTTTTTTCTGTAAATAATAAAGGGGAGTGACCCCTTGGGCAAGGGTTGCTCCCCTGTGGGGCATTTGTTTTTACAAGGCCATTTCTGCCCTCCTGGGGGCAGATTGGCCTTTTTTAATTAGGCCGATCTGCCCCTAAGGGGGGCAGAAGCCACTAGGCACCAGGTATTTCTTTTTTTTTTTTCAACAGGTAGGGCGCAACCCCTTAGGCAAGGGTCACTCCCCTGGGGGCAGGTTTATTTTAGGCCACTTCTGCATATCAACCTATTTTTTATTAGGCCAATCTGCCCCCAAGGGGAGCCGAAACCACTAGACACCAGGGAATTTTTTTTTCACGACAATTTCACGCGAGGGGAGCGAACCCTTAGGTAGGGGTCACTCTCCTAGGGGACAGTTTTATTTCAGGCCATTTCTGCCTATATTAATTAGACCGATCTGCCCCTAAAGGAGGCAGAAACCACTAGGCACCAGGTTGATGTTTTTTTTTTATTTTATTTTTTTAAACAGATGGGAATCGATCCCTTAGGGAAGAGTCACTCCCCTGGGTGTGGCAATGTTATTTTAGGCCATTTCTGCCCACGTTGGGGGCACAATGGCCTATTTTTATTCAGCCAATCTGTTCCCACGGGGGAGGGAGAAAGCACTAGACACCAGAGATTTTTTTTTAATCACCAATTTCACGCAAGGAGAGTGACCCCTTAGGCAAAGAACGCTCCCCTTGGTGGCAATTTTATTTTAGGCCATTTCTAACCCCGTGGGGGGGGGGGCAGATCGGCTCACTTTTATTAGGCCAATCTGCTCTCAAGGGGTGCGGAAAACACTTAGGGATCAGGGATAGATAGACAGAGATTGATATATATATATATATATATATATATATATATATACACACACACACACACACACACACACACAGATATCTATCTATCTTATTTTTTTTTTACAAATGCCTCTGATGCCCCTCTGATCTCCCCCAACCGCTTTGGCAACAGTCGCTCCTCTGGTGGCAATTTTATTTTAGGCCATTTCTGCTCCCCTTGGTGGCAAATCGGCCTATTTTTGTAAGGCCCATCTGCCCGCAAGGAGGGGGGGGGAGCAGGAAGCCCACTAGACACCAGGGAAGAATAAAAATAAATTAAAAAAAAAAAAAAAAAGAAGAAGAGGTTAGGGGTATGGCCATACCCCCACTTCAAATAAATGGGGACAAAGTTGTTCTGCCTGCCGGTAGCAGATGGGGCAATTACCCCCGATCCACTCCAGTGCGGGTGGCAGAAAGCCTACTAGATGCCAGGGAATTTAAAAAAAAAACATAATAGTGAGGTGGTTGCTACCAACCAGTATGGGCATGGTTATGTCCCCCTTCAGTTGGGGTGGGTAACAGTCTTTCAGCCCCCCCCTCCCAAAAAAAACACACTAAAAGGTCGTATCCCAATGGCAAGTAAGAGGACATTTGATTATTTTGGGTTTCGATTTTACATTTGGGCCATGAGAGCTCGGCTAACTCTCAAATTCATCCCACTTGGAATGGTGAGGGCTGCACTTTTTGGACTTTGGGAGGGCTGCACTTTTTGGACTTATGTACGAGAAATAGACATCTGAAAAATAAACATCTGGGTGAGTCCAGGGTGGTGTGCTTCACATGCACCCTGCGCCATTTTCTTACCCACAATGCCCTGGAAACCTCCAACTTTGCTTGAGATCACACATTTCCCCCACATTTTTGTGATGAAACCTTCCGGAATCTGCATGAATCCACAAAAATCTTACCACCCAGCATAATAACATCTATACCAATATAAATTCTGCCCCACTTGTCAGCCTAAAAAATCACCCCCCCCCCCCCAACTGCTTGTTTGGACCCGCTTTGGTTCCTTCTCAATTTCGACAGGTTTTTGGCCCTTCCCTGTCACAGGCACTTGGCCCACCTAAGCAAGTGAGGCATTATTTTTAATCGGGAGACCGAGGTGAACGTTGGGTGGGCGGTAATTAGTGCCGGTGAGATACTGACACACAGAAATGTGGGGAAAATGTGTTTTATTTATTTATTTTAGCTAAATTTGAGATTTGCTGAGGATTCTGGTTAAGCAAACACTGGGGAATCCACACGTCACACCTCCCTGGACTCCCTCGGGTCGGGTGTCTAGTTTCAGGAAATGTCTGGGTTTAGTAGGTTTCCCTAGATGGCTACTGAGCCCTGGAACAAAAAAGCAGGTTAGCCCACGACCAAAAACGCAGCCTCTACCCTTTTTTTGCAAAAACAAGTAGTTTTGTAATAGATCATTTTTATATGTCCAAGTAGTGTTTTGGGGTATTTCCTGTCAAAGGCACTAGGCCTACCCACACAAGTAAGGTACCATGTTATCAGGAGATGTGGGGGAATGCTGGGTAGAAGGACGTTGTGGTGCCCATCAGATTCCACAACTTTGTAGCACCGAAATGTCAGGAAAAAGTGTTTTTTGTGCCAATTTTTCAAGTTTGCAAAGGATTCTTGGTAACAGCACCTGGTGAGAGCCCCACAAGTCACCTCCATTCTGAATTCCTCTAGAAGTCTAGTTTTCAAAAATATGAATGTTTGCTAGGTTTCCCTAGGTGCCGGCTGAGCTAGAAGCCAAAGACCACAGCTAGGCGCTTTGCAAAAAAACAGGTCAGTTTTCTTTGGGAAAATGTGATGTGCCCATGTTGTGTTTGGGGGCATTTCCAGTCGCAAGCACTAGACCTACCCACACAAGTGAGGTACCATTTTTATTGGGAGACTTGGAGGAATGCTTGGTGGGAGGACTTTTGTGGCTCCTCTCAGATTCCAGAACTTTCCATCACCGAAATATGAATGAAGTGTTTTTTGGCCAAATTTTGAGGTTTGCAAAGGATTCTTGGTAACCGAACCTGGTGGAGCCCCACAAGTCACCACATCCTGGATTACCCTAGTTGTCTAATGTTCAAAAATGCAAGGTTTGGTAGGTTTCCCTAGGTGCCGGCTGAGCTAGAGGCCAAAATCCACAGCCAGGCACTTTCCAAAAAACACATCAGATTTCAATGTAAAAATGTGATGTGTCCATATTGCGTTTCCTGTCGTGGACATTAGGCCTACCCACACAAGTGAGGTACCACTTTTATCGGGAGACTTGGGGGGAACACAAAATAGAAGAACACGTGTTATTGCCCCTTGTCTTTCTCTACAATGTCTCCTTCCAAATGTAAGACAGTGTTAAAAAAGAAGAAAAGAAGTCTATTTGAGAAATGCCCTGTAATTCACAAGCTAGTATGGGGACCCCGGAATTTAGAGATGTGAAAAAAAACACTGCTTCTCAACACCTTATCTGGTGCCCATTTAGGAAATACAAAGGTTTCCTTGATACCCGTTTTCACTCTTTATATTTCACCAAATAAATTGCTGTATACCAGGTATACAATAAAAACCAGGTGCAGATCATTTATTGGCGCTGGGTACCTTGCGTTCTAGGGAACCTACAAGCCCTACATATCCCCCAACCGGAAGAGTCCAGCAGACGTTAATGGTATATTGGTTTAAAAAATCTGCCATAGCTGAAAAAAGTTATAAAAGAAAACGTGAACAGAAATGTCTCTTTTCCACCCCAATTTCAGGTTTTTTTTTTATTTTAGACGTTACTTTCTGTAGGAAAACCTTGAAGGAGGCTAAAAGCACAAAAAATTCTAAAAATGGGATATGTCCCAGTAAAATGCCAAAATTGTCTTGAAAAATTGGGTTTTCTGATTCAAGTATGCCTGTTCCTGAAAGCTGGGAAGATGGTGATTTTAGCACTGCAAACCCTTTGTTGATGCCATTCTCAGGGAATAAACCACATGCTTTCTTTAGCAGCCCTTTTTTCTGAAAAGAATGACTTTTTAGCTGTATTTTGGCAAATTTCTTGGTCTTCTCCAAGGGAACCCACAAACTCTGGGTACCTTTAGAATCCCTAGGATGTTGGAAAAAAAGGATGCAAATTTGGCGTGGATAGTTTATGTGGACAGAAAGTTATGAGGTCCTAAGCACAAACTACCCTAAATACCCAAGAAAAGGCTTAGCACAGGAGGGGGAAAAGGCCTGGCAGCGAAGGAGTTAAAGAAAGGCAAGCACTTTTCAATTTCAAAACGGAGCTAGACCTGGTTGAAATGGTCAGGAAGACAAATACACCCACAATTCTGGTGTCTTCAGATGGGGATAAAGCTTTCAACCAGGCACGCTAGCCGTCCAAGGGCATAAGAGACATTAGTCACATTGGAGACACACATAAGGAAAATGTAAATCGAACCGATGCACTTCTAGCAGAAGAACCGAGAAAAAGAAATCACTGGAGAATAAGACTGAGCACCCCTGGTTTTATGACTTTAAGACCTAGATCACCAAATTACATATCTAGGGCAACAAAAAAAATGCAGGTACTACTAGCCAAATTACTGTGAAACAAACAGGACATACCTGTACTGGCATCACAGAAGGATATGGTGGGTAATGTCAGACATACACAGAGAGATCAACGGAGTGTTTCAGGGATATTATTGATCTTTGTACGCAAGTAAGTCATTCTCACCCCTCCCCTAGGATGACTAACTTGAAGCTTCACAATAGACACTTTCGTCTGCAGAAGGAGGCATTGGGACAATAGCAATAGATTAGAGGTTAGTGAGACTACCCTGATGAGGAGCAGGAACAAGACCCCAGGCTCCTAACTGAATTATATAATGCACCCAAAATTAGGAGAATTATATTAGGATTTTAAGAACAAGGGGATATTTCCCAAAACTAAGAAAGTGGCAGTGGTAGTGATACTGTTAACTCAGATAAATATTGGTTGGGTCTGCCATCATACAGGCCTTTATCAATGCTTAACAGACTACAATATCTGGAGTAAAATAACTGACAGATTGTTACCACTGCTTCCTGAGCTGGTCCATTCCCACCAGAGTGGGTCTGTGCTGGGCAGGAGCTAGTCCCTGAACCCAAGAAGGCTATTTAATGACAAAGGAAACACCACCAAAATAGGCATTGCCTCAAGGGGTGCACTTGACATGGAGAAGTCGTTTTGACTCATTGGCCCAGCCTTATCTCTACGCAGCCCTGAAAGAAAGGTTTTGGCCAGTCCGTGATTAGTTGGACAACACGACTGTAAACAGAATCAACCACCAGGATAAGGACCGGGCAAGCGCATTACAACAAAATCACCACAGGATAATGATGCCCACCTCGACCCAGCCATTGAGCCACTGGCGGAACACTTTAGAGGCTACAGCACAATGCACTGGCTAGATACAGCCAGTTTCAAACATATATATCAATTTATGTAGACATTGTCCTCCTGTTCATTAGATCACCATAAACACAACTGATTGATATAAGTCAACTATTGCACTATTTAGGCATATTGTTGGGACTTAAAGCAAATTGGGGTAAGTTCTATTTGTTTTAACTACAAAATGGACCTTGACGTCTTACAGAGGGTGGACCTGACCCAGTTGTCATATACACCTTCTTATAATCTATCACACACATAACAACGTAAGAGAAGGTTACATGGATAAAATAATACACCTGTTAAGGAACTCAACATATATATGACAACCCTTGTATCCACAGGCAGGAAGACTTGATCTAAAATTATATTTCTACCAAGACTATTGTACTTTTTTGTGGATTTTTGTCATAATTCTCCCTCGATTACAGCTCAGGGAGTTCAATTCACTACTAGTGACACTATTACAGAAAGGATGCAGTTGACAAAACAACAGTGGGAAAACAGACTGCTACATCAGGGAGTGTGGGGGCTTGGGAATTTCAAATTCTAAGTAATAATGCTTAGCAGCACAACGTAAATTTGTAACTAGGTGGGCCTCCAACTGGAAAAAGCAGAAGCTAAATTTTTGTCAAAGGAGATTGCATCAATAGCACTATGGAGTGCAGTGCAGAGAACAGGACGCAGAAACAAATAATACCAAAATGAGTGTCAAGTGCAGTACACTGTTGGAACAGATACACTAGCTTAAAAGTTTCATACACACCTACATAACAATCCCCCCTCAGATGCCTCAAAGGATGGTCTACTAATAAAACTGACCTAGCTAGTAATATATGGGAGCCAGTGTTTAATAAAGTTGTTAATCTGTTCTGAGAAGGTATGCTTTGCAGCTTTACTCAAGTCCATAAATGACATAACATACTAAGGAGCAGTTCTTAACTTATGGTAACATGATACATGAAGTGCAAACTATATGGATGTCGGGTAATGTGGAACCCCCAACAACGCTGCAATCAGTATCGACATACAGAACAAAGTCATCTCAATGCTTTAACTGGGTGATTCGGGCTACAGCCAAACCACTGGATAAGCAAAGGGAACACTAATACAGTGTTGAGCAAGGTACAGAGTGATAAAACCTGGGATGAGGTGGTGACTTATGTAGCAAGAGTGTCCAGACAAAATCTACATGAGCTGATTCAATTTAATTGCCTCCACAGACTAACTTAACACCAGTCAAAACATGCAGAACATTTCGGACAGGGTCATGGGACTACCCAAAGTGCGATACACCCATTTTTGACTACTAACACAATTTGGGCTTGCCCGGTAATACATAGGTATTAAACCGAACTAGGCGCACAAATTGGTCTAGTATTGTGCACTCCAATAAAAGAGGTACCATTGTGTTGTCTATTGGGAATGATTCTACAAGGAGGGAAAGAGAAGTATGAAAGTATATTTGTAGACTTTGTGTAATACTGGCCAAGAGTAGGATTGCTGTATTTGAAGTCAATTAAATCCTAACACTGGCAGTAAAGTGTTTACTGGACAATATAACACAATTATAACTAGAGGCAGGATTTAAACTGCAGGTGCAGAATCGGTAACAAAATTCAGTGTAAAGAATGCCCTTGCTGATTGTCATTGGTTGTGTCCGCCTTGCCCTCCTCAAGATATATGCTATTGTATCACATGGAACATTTTGGTTTTAGTGTACAGTCAGGAAAAGCTTGCTGCATCTAGTACACTGCTAAAAGTCAAATAATGAACCAGTTTACGTCTTCAGTTTGTGTACCAAACTGTGCTCTTCCCTTTTTTCTAGAGTTTGGTGTGAAGGGATACTGCGTGGGACCTAACTTTTTTAGGATGGTCTTGGCTAACTACCAATCCCAAGACATCCTTGGCATACCATTCGGACCAAATTGTTCCTATATAAAGACACCTTCATACCCCTGGGTGACCCAGTTCAATCACACGCTGAACAGCTGATAACTTTTAAAAATCTCACAAGTCTAAAAAACATGGTGTCGTTTGAAAATTTAAATAATACTCTTTTCAAAGTGACTATAAATGTCTGAAAAAGTGACATCAGATTCAACTGGAACCGATCTTTGGCAAAAAACAGAGCGGAGTCTAAATAATTATTATTGCAATCTTGCATAGAGAACTTCCTCCCCTTCTTAATTTAAATAATCATAGTTTTCCATTATTATTATTTTGAAGCATATGGTAGAAATTCTTCAGAGAGCTGAGCTGCAAGATGACCGCCACTGTGTAAGGCTCCGCCATCCCAGAGGTAAATCAGTCTTTTTATCACCCACAGACGGCTGGAAGTTATGCCTAGCACAGATGGGAGCTGGCTCAGCTTATACTGGAGCCAATATCAGCTGAGGCTGCAATGCAGGAATCCTTATGCAGCAGAGCATCCTGGGCACCCAAAAACACCCCCACCAGAGTTTATGACTGCACCTGCTGCCCCAAGGTGGGGACAGAAGGGCAGCTGGCTCTGCACCCAGAGCTGCCCCTCACCAAGGGGCCCTCTCCAGAGGTAGGGGCAGGTGTGGCTGCCGAGACGGGGGAGGAGCAAAGCGACTCCTGGTGTGGCCAGGTGTCTGCCTATTGCTTCCCTGCTGCCGTAGCAAGGGGAATATGGAACACTCGTTGCTGGACTCCTGTGCGGGACCCCTCCTGAACCTTTACCGGGAGAGGAGAAATGGGGGCCGGCTTGCAGGGATGGGTGAAATTGAAGTCCAGGCCCACCATCGCCTGACCACTTTGTGGCCTACTCATTCCTACCGAGGCTGGGGCAGGGTCCAGATAGGCATTTGCTTCCCACCAAGACACACTGGGCTGCGTTCAAACTGCCTGGAAAAGTGGGGTGAAGGGGCCTAAGCAGATCGGCCAGCTGAGGCCTGGTCATCCTCCCTGGGAGATCCAGGGCCTTTCCTGCGGCACTCCGAGTGTGGCATATGTTCACTACCACTTAAGTACTCTTCTCTATGTACTTTCTGCAGTACGACTGCCCACTGTAAGAGCACGTCCATTACCTGAATGTCTGCTTGAGGTCTGGTACGATAGCCTCCTCACTTCAATGACTACATAACCTCTATAACTTTGGTGCTCCCAGTGGCCCAAACTAGGGGGGAACCTGGACAAACACAGACCAAGCTGGTCTTCAATAAGTGACACACCCTGAAGGTTGTGGAGGACACCTCTGGAAAACCCACCCCTGACAGTACAAATGCAGACTTACACTGGGCCCTAGAGGTCAGAGAAATACTTGCAGAGATGTGAAATGGCCTCTGGAGAGTCAGCTCTGTCATAGTTTGGACTCTTGCTCTGAGCAAGACTGCTGGTTTAAGGATAACAGTACTTTTGTTTGTAGGCGACTAAGTCTTTCCTACAACAAGTCACAACTATTGTCCCAACCTTACCTGCTCACTAACAGCACCTCACCAGAAACACAATAGTAAAAGGTGATTTATGGCAGTCGCTTACGCATGGACTCAAAGTTAAGATATCTCAGGGTTGTCGTGGTTAAACGGAGATTACCCTTTTCTCACAGATATATATTGTCTCATACAAACACAGGCAATGACACAGATGCAGTAAAATTATAACAGCTTTTTATTTAACATAACTGCAATTTGCGCTAAGTTGCATGAACTGCAATGATTAGGATAATGAATATACCAAGCAACAGTATTGTGAAGAAGAGAGTCCTGGTTATGAAGACCCCCACCATTTTGCAATATATGAATGAAATATATATATGTACGTATAAGATGGAATATGCCCTAATACCCTAATGAGAATAGGCCTAACCTCCTACCTAAAGGAGAGCTGGGTTTGCTAAACCTAATCTGCCAAAGCCGTGTCCATGAGAGGAGCCCCCAACCCTCTTTACCTTGGAATGAGGTCTCTATCTCAGACTCAGTCGGGACACAAAGACTGGGTCAGCGTCAGGGTGACTGCAGCATCGGTATCAGCGATGGTGGCGATGCCCTCTGGTCGGAATCCCTCTGATTATCTGTCTAAAAGTGTGATGTATTTATACAGATCTACAAGGTCCCCTGACGTATGTGTATTCCAAAACAATAGATAACAGAAATGCATGGGACGGCAATTAATATCAACAATCCCTCGAAAGTATAGAGAGGGAAAAACCCTAAGTTTGAACACCTACTGTTTGTCTTTCGTGCTTGATCTTGATGCCTTGGCGCAGTGACCTTGATAAAAGTACTCATAACAAGTGGCCTAACTAAACAAGGCAGCCATCTTAAAGGAAATAAATAATTAAATGGGCTAAGACTGAGCAAGCTAAGTAGGTTAAAAGTCACTAGGTGACGGGGGCACGAGTCTACAAGCCTACGGCTAAGCTAACTCCTGTTATCCCGTTAAAACAAACTAGGATTCACTACACCCTCCCCATTGCCGTAACAGGTATGATGAAGGTACAGGAACCCAAACGCAAAAAAAAAGCTGCTTCTGAACTAAAAGCCAAAGGCAAAAAAACAAGCTAAATAAATGAAGCTAATAAAACAATCGCTGTGTGTTAAAATATGTTAAAACAAATCTGTCTAAAAATACATACAGAGATGTTAATATCAACTATGACAAGTACAGCAAACGTTTATTATAATTGCATATTTTGGAACCGGGAAATGGTAAGCAAATTCATCAAATTATTTGTTATACGCAGGATCTTGAAGAATGTCATCGAAGTCACCAGTCAAAGATCTCAAAAATGAGTCAACATCGTCTGAAGTGAAGTCTAGTGCTGGGCGGACAAACGGATCCACAGAGCAGAAGTGAGCCATATTCAGCGGTGCATCGATACTTGCTGCAGCATCCTCATCCATGTTAGATCTTATAACGGAAGGCTCATAGGTGGCCTCGCCGAGCAACCTCAGTCTCAAGGGGCATGACCGTGTATGAACCCTCATCGGGACATCAGCAGCTCGTGGTCCACAGGAGATGTCGGTGCAACAGCAAGACAGACCATAGGCAGATGTTCAAAGAGACACCATATGCAGCAGAAGACCGGCTGTACACACCAGAGTAGGGGCCGGAATGACAATGACCAGTCAAACTCCAGTTCCACAGGCAAAGGTGTACCGAAGATCTGAACCATGCGCTCACGGCACAGTGGAGTTGGTGGGAGCGGCTCCATTGCTCTGCGTTGCTGGAAAGAAACAACCACCGCGAATCAGAAGAAATAGCAGTAGTAGTCCACCAATTAAAGCCAAAATGATTGGAAAGCCACCAAACACACTGGAAAAGAGAGAATGGATGGCTGATGGGATGACTCCGAAGACAGACTAGAAGATGGACACAAAACCAGACCAGACAGCCTTAAAGAAATTAACAATCCCAGTTGTGCTCGAAGCATTGAATATTCTGGATACCAGTTCTCCAAAATGTTTGGGGAAATCAGTATTTAAAAGGGATTGTATCTCAGCTGATGATCTCTCAATCTGGAGAGCATAAGTCTCTTTTGCGGATGTCAAGGCGACCTGTTTCTGAAACAATAGCACCTTTAGTCTACTCAACTTGTCATAGTTCACATTAATAGTATCTATGTGGGGCCACATTTCAGATACTTTTATCTCTCGTGTGGGGGGAAACAAAACAAATCCACAACACGTAACAAACTTCGTGACTGAGATTGCGTAGGCAATGCCAGGTCGCAAGCCACAACAGCTTTCATCGTTCAGTACCACATAACTGCCATTGGAAAGTACATGAAATACTGGGCAAATCAAGGGGACGGAAGTACCCTTCAGAAAACAGGCCAAATTCACGACCCCCGCATTGCAAAGACTGTGAAGAGACACCTGTCTGCATATCATAGAATGACGAACAGCAGTCTCACATTCACTTCCGCTAAGAAAGACCTCCTGTTCAGCGTTCAGACATCTATAGTCAAAGGGCAACTCCCACTCTTCCTTAATAAAGCTATCTCCTAGCTGCTCATATCGTCCCACTGCAAGATGTTTCAGGCAGCTCAAGAAATGGAAGGTCGAAATCAGTAAATTAATAATGCTGTGCAAGAGCCAGATAGTTGAAGGACTCTCAGCTACCGTGAAGGGCAACTTATCTAATTTCTCTACTTGAAGCAGGGTGAAACGAGCCTCCCTTCTAGCCATTGTCTCTTGTTCCCTGGAAAAATTAAAAGCAGTGAATAGTTCACTCCCATTAATGTACCTCCATGGAATGTGGCCACTTTTCAGTGTCTAATGTCCAACCCAGCTGCATGATGGAACGTAGCTGTGTTTGCCCATGATATAACCGGGACAAGTCTGTCTGAATGATATCAATAGCAGGCAACACTATATTTGATAGTGAATAAATCCTGTTAGACAGCGTGTTCATGCCATTGTTGACAACAGCTAATGTTTTTTCCAAATTTTCCCTATCTAGTTGCCTTAAACGTGCAGCAGCCTCAATCTGGGAAAGTTTCCAAATTTCATTGTACATAGCATATAAAAACCATTTCGAGCGCGGTTTCCTAGGACCTAACAGGAAATCCTGTAAGTCTATACTGTCAGAAAGAGTGTTCAGGTGTTTCTTAACCGCTGTTAACGTGTTTGTCTGCACCCATTGCTGGCACAGCTTACCCACACTGTATGTTGTAATTATACCCGTATGTTGACCTGATAGAAAGCGAGGGTCAGGCCTGTGAATGGAAAAACCCCCTGAAGAGTTCAAGAAACGCTTCTGACACTCAACAGTGTCGGTGGGCCATACCAACCACCCGCCGGGACGGGAAAGTGAAGAATTATAGGTACCAGCCTTAACCATTGCATCTAGCCTGTCTTCTGAGACATTAAGAAAGTGTTGCCAATCTCTAAATTTTGCCAGAGTAGGGATACTGGGCGTGTTCAGGTCTTTAATTTTTGCTAACCCCAGACATGATGTCTGCTCAATAGTGTCATTTAGGAAAATCACTTGCACAGGAATCAGGCATGCTCGAAACAAAGCCTCCCTACAATGTATCTGCCAATCTTGGGTTCCCCATACACTTTTCAAATCAATAGTATCTTTCCAATATTCGTAACCCTTAAGCGAGAGCTGGGAAACAAAGGGATCTGAATAAATCAGTTTCGTATCTGTTAGCAAAAGTTTCCTAATTCGTGTCGGAGGTATTTTAAAATAATACGACTCTGCTTTTTTTGTATCATGCCCGGAAAAGTATGTAAATGAATCGCTGTAATACTTTGGACTCCCCACCTGTGGTGCTGAACAGTGTTCCCACTGTGTGTAGTTCAAGAGAGGCCTATCTCTAGTTGCAAGGTGTAGGTAGTGATGTCCCCAATTGTTATAGCAGAACATTTCTCCATAATTCATTGTATAATGGTATACATCATCACTTCCAAAAGTGGAATAGTCCTTCATTTCAGTTAGCATGGAATCAACTGTTTGGACATCCCAATCATCAGAGACAACATTAGGTGTAATAACATCAGACATTGAAATTTTGAACACGTATGGTATTTGAATAATCTCCGTAGGCCCATATATATCGAATGGAACTTTGTCCCACACAATCCCATCAGTAATTGGTATAACAGTAATATTTACAGGGGACAAATCTCGTCGGACCTTATGTGAAGAATGATGTGGTGTTAAAATTTCATCAACAGGCTCCACAGAGGAGCGATCAGGAATATAGGGACCATTAATCAGCAAAAAGAAAACAGTCACAAAACCAATCCATAAAAATAATGCAATAAATGTCAAACAGAACCATAGATCGTTCCATGGGTAGATCAAATAGTTCTTTTTAAGCCATCTATACAGCTTACTACTTTTCGAAAGTTTGTCAGTCACATTTGAGGATGAATCCGAAGAAAAATCATCAATGTCTACGAAATAGCCAGAGGAAGTCTCTGCAAACACAGGACCCGCTGAATTCTGATCCACCGCTCGTGGAGGGTCTTGATAGACAACATCATTAGTCGTGGAAGTGTTCGTGTAAAATACAGCCAAATCTTGAAGCGGGGTGTTCACCGAAGATATGACTGGAACCAACAAAAGTTCATTTTCCGCCCTCCCCATGGTCGAGGAAGTGTCTGGAACAGCAGTTGACATAGTTGCATAGTCAGTAGCAGTGATGTTCATCCTACTATGTAGATGGATGTCCTGTTGGATAGTGAGAGAGGATCGGGAACCACCCAAGGGACCTCCTGGTCTACTGTGGAGAATCGGCCACATGGTGTAATTTGATGTCATCAATGGAGATGAATCTATTCGATTTAGAACCAGACAATGGTGGTAGAATGACAGTCCTGGTGCCTTTTATTCCCAAGACCGGTACAGATGCTCTGTATGATGGACCGAACTCCTTTTTCACAGCGATCTTCTCACGAACCAGATCCCCAGCGTTAGGAATCCAGCCAGTCGAAGTTTTCGCCAATTCCCTTATTCCTAAGGTGGCAGCACTTGCAGATGATTTATCACGAAATTGTTGAAGCTCCTGTAAAACAGTGAGACGTTCTTTTATGTCAAATGGTGTTTCTGCTGCCACCATACCAGGGGCATCAAGATCAGGGACATACATAGGTATCCCAAAGAGAACCTCATATGGAGACTTTCCCCCCAAGGACCGTCTTGGCAGATTATTCAGTGCTCTCTGGACCCCGTATAGGTGATGTAACCAACTGCGGCCTGAACCTAATACTCGAGCTGTTAAGGACTGCTTTAGATCACGATTCCGCCTCTCCACGACCGAATTTCCCTCGGGATGGTATGGTGAGGAGTAATGGAGTTCAACACCCATCGTCCCCATGGTGTCCCTGAAAGCTTTAGAGGCAAATGCAGGGCCCTGGTCCGAATGGAATGCTGCAACCGCATATGTACCGATAAAGATCAGCAAATCTTTTATGACAGTCTGGGCGTCAGCCGACCGCTGTGGCCATACTACCCACAGGAATCTAGAAACGGAATCCACAGCCACTAAAATGTATTTGTATGCACCATCAGGCTGTAACGGACCACAATGGTCCAGGTACACACATTGGAGTGGCTTGTCTGACACTAAGAGGGATGTCTGCGGAGGGCGTTTGATATTTGAGCCCTTAATCTGCTGCAAATGTCACAGCAAAGGTCATATTGTTTAGTCCGTCTGCATAGACCAGGCCACCAGTATCGCTGCTGTAGAATTGTTATAGTGGCCTGTATACCAGCATGTGCAGAAGCGACACCCTCATGTGCGGCTGTAATCAGCTCTAATCTCTGGTCTTCATTAGGGATCACGCGATCTCCAACTCCAGGAATTGTTGCATAAGCAACATTCTGTGCACTGATATGGTAAGTATAGTTCGTAGGGTATCCTTTCGGAAGGGTTTGCCCGCAGCCGAAGCTTTAACGGCAATCAGTATTTCATTATCCAACCTCGTCCGAGAACGAGTCACTGCAGCCACAGAAGCCGTAGCTACTGATGCTTTGGCTGCTTCATCAGCCAATGTATTACCGGCAACGTGTATTCCTACACGTTGGTGTCCTAATGTATGAACTACATGGACACATGGTAGCTTATCCTTAAGATCAGCCACCCTTTCCCCACAACATTGTGTTTAATGGTGTTCCCTTTAGAATTATTTTAACAAGGAGGACTGGGAGACTGGCCTGGTCCAGTGTACTTTCTCCCTCCACGTAATCCTGTAATAAATATGTACACTGTTCCACAAAGAAGAAGGAAGAAAAAGGAGTGGGCGAAGAAGTAAGACTGAAAAGCTGATATTGTGATAGTTGTAGGAGTGCCCTCAAGCAACACTGTATGATGCAAAGCATCATCATTGGGCTGACTCCTCGCCAGACTGGCACTGCAATATCTGGCGGGCCACCACACAAATTTTATATATGTAATACGGGTCAGGCCAAGGTTAAAAACTGGTAGGAGTAATCAGGAAATAATGTTTCCTATACTCCTAAGAGAAGGGAAGGAGGGAAGGGTCTCCACTCCTACCTCTAGGTCGACATGTTTTGCGCCTAATCGGTCAAGGAAAGATCAACCGGCGCTTCATCAGGACCGTTTGGTTTAAACTTCTCCTTCATATAACAAAATAAACCAAAAGATAGGTAAAGACCATAAATGCTAGGAGGTCACTTACAGTCTATGGACCATTCGTCACTGTCAGTCTAATAGAAAGTCGCCCATCCCATGTGAGGAAAGGGCATCATAGGGACGCGTAAACCTTGTAAACACCGTGAGTTCAGTGACCCTGATGTCCGGATGCCATTTGCCTACCCCAGTCCGCGTCCCTGTATTTATGGTCTTTACCTATCTTTTGGTTTATTTTGTTATATGAAGGAGAAGTTAAAACCAAACGGTCCTGATGAAGCGCCGGTGGATCTTTCCTTGACCGATTAGGCGCGAAACATGTCGACCTAGAGGTAGGAGTGGAGACCCTTCCCTCCTTCCCTTAGGAGTATAGGAAACATTATTTCCTGATTACTCCTACCAGTTTTTAACCTTGGCCTGACCCGTATTACATATATTAAATTGAGTTTTCAGGTGTTCATAGCCAATTTTATATTTTTTCTCTCTCCTTTTTCCCTCTGTCAATATTTTTTGCGGAGTTGAGCTGTTCTGTAGAATCACTTCCTGGTTGAAGAGCCACAACCTTTGTGTGGTGGCCCGCCAGATATTGCAGTGCCAGTCTGGCGAGGAGTCAGCCCAATGATGATGCTTTGCATCATACAGTGATGCTTGAGGGCACTCCTACAACTATCACAATATCAGCTTTTCAGTCTTACTTCTTCGCCCACTCCTTTTTCTTCCATCTTCTTTGTGGAACAGTGTACATATTTATTACAGGTTCCCTTTAGAATCCCTAAACCCGTTCAGTTTCCAATGATTGAGATAATCATTGTATGACTGGACGCAGTAATATGAATCACAGACTATCAAAGTCTGGCTTCCTGCCTCAGTATGTTCGAGCGCTAGAAGAAGAGCTTTAAGCTCGGCCAACTGCGCTGTACAGTCCCCTAAGGTCTGCGTGTAGGTATTGTGAGGATGGAAAACTCTGTCTTCCATTACCTCGCACACAGCTGCACAAGCTGCCGAGTATTGATGTTTAGTACCTACAGCCGGTTGTGCAGATCCGTCAGTATAAATGATGTTATTATAACTGTCTAGTGGCAAGATATTTAGAGGAGCGGGGTATTCCTGTTCATACTGGAGAAATTCTTGTGTCTGAAGTCTTGGGTCAAATACATAATCAACATCAGTGGCGGTCAGAGACGTTGCCCATTGAATCCAGCGTGGATGTAATGCCTTAGCGTTCAGAACGCTCGCTTTAGTGACAGCCTCGAAGGCCGGCACCGGGGAGACAACAATAATGTGTTTCCCTTGGGTAAGTGGGCTCTCCTTTATGACGCCCATCTGAACTGCTGTCAGAATCTTTTCTGTAGGTGCAAAACTTTTTTCAGCATTTGAGTATAAGTGTGATTTATATGCTATCGGCACTGTGTCATCCTCATTAAAGGTGACATAAGTAAACCCAAGGGCACCAGCCATTATTCTGATGACCAAATTTGTTTTATTATCACGTCTGTGTAAGTGTTTAGCTTCTAGCATGTCCCGTTGCATGTCCCTAAGGATGTGTGTTTGTTCAATTGTCCATCGTCTGCTAGAAAAATTGGGCTGAATTAAGTCATAAAGTGGTTTGTTGCGTTCTGCATAATTTGGAATGTATGTTCTGCCAAAATTGAAGAAACCCAGTAATGACTGTAATTTCTTAAGTGTGTTCGGAGGCTGTAGTTGAACACACTTTTCTAGGAAGTGCGGGGCCAGGCTCTTCCCCTCGTTTGGTAGCTCATATCCCAGGAACAATACACTAAGAAAGGCTATCTTGCTTTTCTTAAAATTAAATTTATAACCGAGGTCTGCAAATCCCAAAATGATCCGATCTACCCTCGCAAGATGAATGTCGAGGGCGTCGTCAGTGAGATAGATATCATCCACATAGGACAATGCGTCGGAATCAAGCTTGTGCAAAATTGATGTTACACGGGCTGAAAACAGCCTTGGGCTATTTTTATAGCCTTGAGGTAAACGACAAAAGCGTTTCTGAGAGCCAAATGAAAATGCACTTAGGTCCCTACTTTCATGTGCTAAATTCTGGCAGAAAAATCCATTAGATATATCCAATATAGTCTTATATTTCTTACGCACTATATTGTTTACCAGGGCTGTGCTGTGTGAATTTTGTATAGCATATGTGCGTGTATGACCATTTAAGTGTCTATAATCAACCACTATTCTATATGAATGATCTGGCTTTGCAACGGGGAATAGTGGATTATTCATTGCCGATGTAAAGGGCTCAATCACTCCCTGGTATTCGAATTGTGATAGTATCTCCTTCACCGGAGCTTTTGCTTCATGTTTAACAGGGTATTGTGGCTGTGGTTGGGGTGTAGACCTAACGGGAATAACATGACAAGGAGAGTCCTTGTCCCAACCTACATGATTACGGTATAGTGCCGGTGCCTGCGCTAAAGTCTATTCAGCAGCATAGGCTTCTTTGGCTGCTTCTGGAACAAGATCGGAGAAAGAAGGTAAAATGACTTCTTCCCCATGCGGGAGCTTGTGGACGTGTTCAGGTGGCCAGTCTCTCTCGGCTAACAGGATATCACTAGTACGTTCATCCCAAAATATTACACTAATAATGCGTTCCACGTCCCCCTCTATCTGAATTGTTAAATCATAAACCCTATCGGGTGGGAGAACGCAGCCATCCGCTGTCTCAACCGCGATGTAATCGCTAGTTGCTGTCGCATCCAGATGATCTTTCAGACTCTGGCGACATATCGTGACCTCTGCTGCGCTGTCCAACAGAGTCACCGCCCACTTGTTCCTCAACAGTGTTCTCAATACTACTGGCATTTTTCATTATCAGTGCCGCCACTTTCTTCTTTTTAAACTGCGGCTTTTGCTGAGGAGTCTTCTTCTTTTTTAATGGCAGACTGGGGTGAGTCTTTCTTTTCTTTCACGTATTCCAGACATAGATCTTGACGGCCCCCTCTCTCGCTACGTTTATCCGGTGCGTCCTGAAAGGAACGAGAGGGACGTGAATCAGTATATCTGTCTGGAGTTCTAATGTGCTCCCTATTTCTGAGATTATAACTCCTTTCGGAGTACTCCGGATGTGGAGAATCAGCTCTCTTATTTCTCCTTTCTTTAAAAAAATTGTTTGTCCCAGCGCTTCTTAGAGCCCTCTTGTGCCTGCTTTGTACCTTCCTTATGGATGGTACATGGTAATTCCAATTTTTTAGGTTTGGCTCCCAAACTATCCCGTCCTATACTAGTATAGGTATCGGAAATTATTTTCGGTAGCTGTCTCTCTTGTTCCACATTTGGAGTTTCCCGGAGACGCTGGCGTATTGCCAGTGCCACCGCTTCCCCTTTAATATTACTCAGTATGAGTGAGGAGACCGCGTCAAAGTTATGCATTAATTTCATCCCCAGATCCAGGGCCAGTGCAGCCCCATGCTCATTTTGTATTTGTTTTAACACTTCTGGTAAATTGGCAAGTGTCGGGTACCATGTGTGGTAGTATAAACGGCAGCGAAGACTGTACCCCACGTGGCACAGTCATCCACTGAGGGAACCATCCCAAACGGCAAGCACATAGTGAGCAGTCTATGTTTTTCCTGGGTCGCGTATGGGGAAACACAGCTTCCAGCTGATTAGTTTTCTGGGCTATCCAGAACGGTATTTTTCCCCGTTCCGTGGGCACTTTACCCATAATAGTATGCACTGTTTGTGGATTAATCCCAGTAGCCAATTAATAACCACCAGCTACTGGCGGTGCTGGACGCGCTGGCGTAGTGTTCAACGTTCGCATTACGAACTGAACCAATCGTCTTTATAATAATGCCACTAATTCATTATATAATACTCGTAATTCTGCGATCGGCATGGTCTGTATGCCTGGGTGGGGTGTGTATGTGGCAAAAATAGGCCATGTAGGTCCCTCATTACTCAAAGGACCTAGCCTCACTCGTCGTAGTACATGTGGTAGGTCGCCTTCAAACCAGTTCTGATGCTCTTGATACGTGAGCGATATTTCATGATACTGGTATGCTTCGTACCGTACAGGTACGTTCGCAATTTCATATGTGTGAAATGTGTGCGTTCTCTGGTCAGCCTCGGGAAAGGTGACCCAACAGTAAAACGTTTCAGTTTGGTATGCTTCAGTTGCCTCTATTATCAGCGTAACATCCCCGCCCTCTTCTGTAAGGCCATGCGCTAATAAATGTTGTGTAAGTGCATGTCTAGCATTTGCAGGAATGTCTATGGTATTAGCCATAGTTGTTTAGAGAAACGGAACACCAATAGGGGAAGGTTTTTCTTTTATGAGTTCGAGCTCGAACAACCTACAGCTTAATTAGGTGTTACCTGTTCAGCTGAGGAGGATTCTCCCAAATACCACGGACGTCTCCGTATAACAGTACTTAGGGTACCTGTTGTCTGTGAGACAGCGACAGTCAAGGTATCCGTAAACTAGTGCCTAAACACCATCGTTGGTGGCGCCATGTCGTAGTTTGGACTCTTGCTCTGAGCAAGACTGCTGGTTTAAGGATAACAGTACTTTTGTTTGTAGGCGACTGAGTCTTTCCTACAACAAGTCGCAACTATTGTCCCAACCTTACCAGCTCACTAGCAGCACCTTACCAGAAACACAATAGTAAAAGCTGATTTATGGCAGTCGCTTACGCATGGACTCAAAGTAAGATATCTCAGGGTTGTCGTGGTTAAACAGAGATTACCCTTTTCTCACAGATATATATTGTCTCGTACAAGCACAGGCAATGACACAGATGCAGTAAAGTTATAATAGCTTTTTATTTAACATAACTGCAATTTGCGATAAGTTGCATGAACTGCAATGATTAGGATAATGAATATACCAAGCAACAGTATTGTGAAGAAGAGAGTCATGGTTATGAAGACCCCCACCATTTTGCAATATATGAATGAAATATATATATGTACGTATAAGATGGAATATGCCCTAATACCCTAATGAGAATAGGCCTAACCTCCTACCTAAAGGAGAGCTGGGTTTCCTAAACCTAATCTGCCAAAGCCGTGTCCATGAGAGGAGCCCCCAACCCTCGTTACCTTGGAATGAGGTCTCTATCTCAGACTCCGTACGGACACGAAGACTGGGTCAGCGTCAAGACGATTGCAGCATCGGTATCAGCGATGGTGGCGATGCCCTCTGGTCGGAACCCCTCTGATTATCTATCTAAAAGTGTGATGTATTTATACAGATCTACAAGGTCCCCTGACGTATGTGTATTCCAAAACAATAGATAACAGACATGTTAAAATGAAGATCTGGAGGTGCGCGCCAGGCGCAGCAATATCAGAGTCCTGGGACTCCCAAAATCAAACATGGCCAGAGTAGAGTATTATATGTAAACTATCCTTAACACCCTGCTTTGTGACCACAATGTTCTAGGTAGGGCACACATCGCTCCTTGTGGCCGCGTCCCTGTCAGGCTCCACAGTGAGACGTATCATAGCACAAAAACTTGATTACAAAGATCGGGACACTATCCTGTACCTTGAGCATGAAAAGGGTGGGATTCACTACCAAGGCAGCAGAATATCCATCTATCTGGACTTTACCCTGGTGCCATCTGCCCACAGAGACTTTCTTCCTGCAATGCGCCCCCTTAAGAAGTTCGGCATCCCTTACGCCCTCCTCTACCCGGCCAAGATTCAAAATTACTCTCATCGGCACAAGCACTCCTTCCCTGACCCTAAGCTGGCTCTGAAGCTCTGTCACAAATACTCCTTCAGGCCCCAGACATTAACTCGCAAGCAGATCCAGACAGAGATAGGCACCTTAGTAACAATGATTGAACTTTTCCATTGCAGCTCTTGGTATGCCCACTCCAGGTCACCTGTCCCAAATCTGGTATGGGATACCACCTGCTTCTCTGACCTACCCGAGTGATAACTCCTGCTAAGTTTTATGTTCATTGTAATGTTAATATAGGTACCTGTCTGAAATTACTATGCTTTTTCTTCGGGTACCATGCACATCGAATTCATACTTTACATGTGCTCAGGTGCATCAGCCTGACACCACAATTGAAGCGAGAACGCCTGGCTGCCTCATTGCTTCTCTGGACACTATGACAGATTATGCTACTGATATGGAGTATTCAAAGGCTGAACAAACTGAGAAAACTAGGTAAACAACTGCATACCTCTGGTGGCACTGGGCAGATAATGCATTGTTGCAGGAGATTTACCTTACAAAGAACACCCAGGAGCAGCTGCTCTCTAGGTGTATTGGAGAGGCACATATTTCCACATATTCCACATGCACACATGGGGTAGCTGCGATTATTTAGAAGGGACTCCAGTGGCTGGTGAATAAGACCTTGGTGAATGTACAGGGCAGATATGTAATACTACATGGAGCTCTCTTGGGTCAGACAGCCTGTTAAAATTTCCTGTATATAGGGCCCTAAGGTTGACTCCCCAGGCTTCTTTATGAATGTGTGGGATAAGATGGTTGCTCTCAGCCACTCAACAGTGGTATGGGGTGGAGATTTCAACATTATCCTTGACCCTCAGATAGATGGATCCTATTCCAACTGGCACCACATCCCTATACTGCAACTCAGATGAACTCCCTCATGTATGATCACTATCTGGTAGACATCTTGTGTGCGAGACACCCCTGCACGACTGAGGGCACTTGAGTAACCACCACCCATGGAGTCTTCTCACTAATAAGTTACTGGCTCACTACCAGAGATATTTGTGGATCTGCTGAGTGTCAAACGGCTACCCAGCATTCTCTCTGATCACATGCCAAAGACACTGACCCTAGCACAAAGAAAAGATGATGGACAGAACGCTGAACAATGCAGACATTCACCCCCCAGACACATATCTGGATGTAATCCATCGTGTTTTTGAATACCATGTCACCCCAGTTTGGACACAGCTATATGCAAATCAGTCTTGACCCTCTCCCCAATAAGAACACTACAGCCCTAACTGCCAGGCCAGTCCTCCCTGGACCAGAAACAAGCATCCTGGGACCGGTTTTGGAGTATCACCCCTCATCAGCAAGGCTAGCCTGAATTCAGTGGCACAATGAGCATGGGAACCACATCTAGGCATACCCTTTCCACTGAGGGCAACAAAGCAAAAAGAAAACGTATGATGGACAGAATGCTGAACACTACAAACATTCACCCCCAGTGACAGGATCTCGGTTTAATCAATTTTTGTTTTTTTTTACCACCATGCCACCCCAGTTTGGACCCAGCCATATGCAAAACAGTCTATACCCTGCTCCCCATGGCAACAGTGCAGCTCGAACTGCCAGGTCAGTCCTCACTGAACCAGAAAAAAGCATCCTGGGACCGGTTTCGGAGTATCAGCCCTCATCAGCCAGGCTAGCCTGAATCCAGTGGCACAGTGAGCATGGGACCTACAACTCTTTTTTTGCCCGCCACCCCAGTTCTTTTTGCTTTTGTCGCCCCAAGTGGGAAGGGTAGGCCAGGAAGTGGGTCCCGTGCTCACTGCATCATTGTGGGTAGAATGGACGGACTATACGTGGTACATGGTGGGAGAAGCACGAAACAGAGGAGCAAGGCACCGGAGGGCTGCAGTTAGCGCTGTGGTTTTCACTCACCGCCGCAGGACAGTGGAGCGGGCACAAGCACTGTGGGTGCCACGGTGGGCGTTGTGGTTACCACCCCCCGCTTCACCCACCTTGCTCGTCGAGGAATAGAGTAGCGGTGGCCACTGAGCAATAACAGAGCAAGGTACCGGAGGGCCACGGGGAGTGCTGCGGTTACGGTCCCCGCTATTCCGCAGAGAAACAGAGCAGCAAGTCACTGGAAGACCGCAGAGAGTTTTGTGCTCATCACTCTCCGCTGTACCCATTGCTCTGCACCATACAACACCACTGTGTTATCAAAAAGCCGTGAGGTCTCCAATGGAGAGATAAAGAGGTGGTGGCGGCGATATTTCTCCCGGCTGCAACTTGTGTCGCAGCGAGGATGGAACAGATCCAGCGAGGATGGAACAGATACAGGACGAGAGAAGGAGAAGGGGAGCAGAGTTTAGGTTTAGCAGGCAGATGGTAAGTGGGTTTGGAAGGTGTGTGGCAGAGGACCAGATCAATTGTCTATTTCTACCTTAAATTAAATATGGATTGTTAGGCCACTTATCTATCTGCACTTTTTCGTTACTGTTATTCCACTGGGAAGGTTCCAAGGTCATGGAGGGAGAGCATTATATTGCTGCTCCATAAGAAGGGCTCTATAAACTCATGGTGTAATTATAGGCAGATTACCTTATTAGATGCCACAGGAAAAATCTTTGCCAAATGCATCCTAAAATGACTTGTTAGAATGGGTAGAATATAAAAAGTCATCCCACTTGAACAGGCTGGGTTTAGAGCTGATCACTCGACCCTTGATAATATAACTGTGATTCATCTGCTGCTGGAAAAATATGTGAATGGGAGGAAAATGCCAGTTTACGCAGCTTTTATAGATTTTTCAACAGCTTTTGATCGCATGGACAGGCAGATTATTTGGAAGAAGTTGGATGCCATGGGTATTCCTGGGGCCTTTTAAAACGTATAGCCCTTCATACAGACAATTGGTGCCATGTCATGGTAGGGGGTGGACGGCGCATGACACTGAAAATCCCGACTAGAAATGGGCTTAAACAGGGCTGCCTATTGACCCCTTTGCTTTTTTCATTAATTATGGCAGATTTACCCTTGGCGTTGAGTAAGATTGGCAGGGATGCCCTGAAATTAGGTGGACACACTTTGGAGACTCAGCTCTATACAAATTATATTATTTTAATGGATTTGAGTCTTAAAGGCCTTCAGACGCATCTTAATGCATTATCAATTTACTCTGATGCCCAGTTTTTGAAGGTTAATATAAATAAGACTAAATTCATGAGATGCTCTGTAAAAGGTTGCCTGAGGGACGAAAGGTATAGTTGGTCTTTCAAAAATATTTCTTTAAAGGTAATAAAATCATACCCCTATTTGGGCAGCTTTATCTAAGTCAATATGGCAGATACTGATCATATTGCCCATATTTCTAATAAGGCCTATGCCCTTGGAAATGCGCTAAAATCACTTTATGGGGCAATAGGTTATAGGCATTTTAAAACATCTTTTAACAGTATAAAAAATGAAGGTTCCTTCCACTTCTTTATGCTGTTGAAACCATTAAAGTTAGGTGTTGGCACTTTATGCATAAGTTAAGATTCTCTGTACTATTTACACCTTAAAATCCATGGCCTTGGTGGAAGCACTAAGATTAGAATTAGGACTGGTGAGTACGTATATAAAATGGATTACCAGCTATCCTGAGATGGTATCATTGTATTTTACATGCTAATTCTAATACTTTAAGGGGCTTTATAGCTGTGGAAATTCTCCTTGATTATGTACAGTCTGGGCCGTTTCTATCTAATGTTCAACCTGCACAGGAGCACTTTACATTGTCAAAATCAGACACTCAGAATATGAGTTATGTTCATCTTAAGACATTTTTAAAGTGTCATATAAGGAATTCTTCCATGTTGTGCAATATGAGGGTTTGTAATGCTAAGCCTTGTTTTGTTAATGTAACTCTTTCTTGTCAACTGGCTACCCCACAGGCATATTTATACTGGAATTTGGAGCATAGGGTGCAAAGATGTATGTTGCTTTTTTTGGATGAACTGTTTGCTAGTAAAGGCTATAACAGATGCCTTCGGGGCGTTCCTAGGGAAGAAAGAAATTGTAACTTCTGTAAATATGATATACAGACAATTGAGCATGTTATTTTTGTCTGCCTAGTTGTAAGGGTATTACAATGAAGATTCTTAAAACCATTATTTTAAAGGTATGGAGTAAGAACTGCAAAGGCTGCTATGCATTTATTATTAAATTATCCGATTAATAAATTAATGTGTGAAAACCTTTTTAAAATGTGTAGTTTTTATGAATTTGTATTGAATTAATTATATATACTGTAGATCTCAGTGTACGATCTAAATCTTTAATTTAAAAAAAACTGAACCCAACATGGTTTGTTGCACTGTATGGGCACAGCCAGACTGGACAACCTATATTCAGCCAGCCTTCCACTGGCCAACAATCCGGTGTTCACCCCCACTAGAGATGTATCTGCCAAACATCAACTTCACAGGCTAGGGCTGGAGACTTTGGCAACTTTTACCTTGGCAGGTAAATTCATATTTATACAGGACCTGCAGGCCCAGACCCACTGCACGTCAGCGTTACTTCTATATTACAGACTGAGCAGCACTTAAAGAGCCGCACACAGCACATTCCCCTGCAAACCACATGCCCTTGCAGGTCCTAGATTCCTAGCTGGGTAAACCCTCTCCCTGACTTCTCACCTCAACTCTAACATGCAAGACAAGGCCTCTGTGCTCACACCCAAAGCAATTTGGAGATGGTGGACACACTTCGGCAATGACCTAACTAAAGAAAAATGGAGATATTGCTGCTCCTAAACAAGCATGCACTTACAATTCCTACACCGTACTTATCACACCCCCGCAAGTCTACGGAGAATGGGCCTTTATCTGAAAAACTTCCGCCCCATCTCTCTTCTGCCTTTCCCAGCCAAGGTTATAGAGAAGACCGTCAACAAACAGCTGACCACCTTCCTGGAAAACAACAACCTGCTCGACCCTTCACAAACAGGATTCCGAACCAACCACAGCACAGAAACCGCCCTCATCTCAGTCACTGACGACATCAGAACCCTGATGGACAACGGTGAAACAGTCGCCCTCATTCTCCTCGACCTCTCAGCTGCCTTCGACACCGTCTGTCACCGCACCCTAATCACCCGCCTCCGCTCCACCGGGATCCAAGGCCAGGCCCTGGACTGGATCGCCTCCTTCCTCTCAAACCGTTCCCAAAGAGTTTACTTCCCTCCGTTTCGCTCAGAACCCACCGAGATCATCTGCGGCGTCCCACAAGGCTCATCGCTCAGCCCGACACTCTTCAATGTTTACATGAGCCCCCTCGCCAACATCGTTCGCAAGCACAACATCATCATCACCTCCTACGCCGACGACACCCAACTTATACTCTCCCTCACCAAGGACCCCGCCAGCGCCAAGACCAACCTACAAGAGGGTATGAAGGACGTTGCAGATTGGAGGAGGCTCAGCCGCCTAAAGCTGAACTCTGAAAAAACGGAAGTCCTCATCCTCGGCAACACCCCGTCCGCCTGGGACGACTCCTGGTGGCCCACGGCCCTCGGCACCGCACCGACCCCCACAGACCACGCCCGTAACCTCGGCTTCATCTTGGACCCTCTTCTCACCATGACCAAGCAAGTCAACGCCGTGTCCTCCGCCTGCTTCCTCACCCTCCGCATGCTCCGCAAGATCTTCCGCTGGATCCCCGCCGACACTAGAAAAACCGTGACCCACGCCCTCGTCACGAGCCGTCTGGACTAAGGCAACACCCTCTACGCCGGGACCACAGCCAACCTCCAAAATCGCCTGCAACGCATTCAAAACGCATCGGCACGCCTCATCCTCGACGTACCCCGCAACAGCCACATCTCCGCTCACCTGAGACACCTGCATTGGCTCCCAGTCAGCAAAAGGATCACCTTTCGACTTCTCACCCATGCACACAAAGCCCTCCACAACAAGGGACCGGAATACCTCAACCGACGCCTCAGCTTCTACGTCCCCACCCGCCTCCTCCGTTCCTCTGGTCTCGCACTCGCTGCCGTCCCTCGCATCCGCCGCTCCACGGCGGGTGGGAGATCTTTTTCCTTCCTGGCGGCCAAGACCTGGAACTCCCTCCCCACCAGCCTCAGGACCACTCCACTTTCCGGAGACTCCTAAAAACCTGGCTATTCGAGCAGCAGTAACCTCCCCCCCTTTCCCCTAGCGCCTTGAGACCCGCACGGGTGAGTAGCGCGCTTTATAAATGTTAATGATTTGATTTGATTTGATTTGATTGGTGATGTGGTGCGTAGGAGCAGACTACCTGCCCCATGCATTTGGATGCACCAAACTAGCTGAATATTTGGATGTAGTTTACAATTGCATAGACTTGATAGAGAGCCCTGTGCGCAGAACCCCACTCATGGCCCTACTAGGGTATACTAAAGATGGCCAAGCTGGCACCTGAGAGCAATGCTGCTACTTCTAGCAAAGAGAAGGGTGGCGATGCACTGGAGAGGAAACACAAGCCCCAAGCCGGACAAACTGGCTGAGGGATATGCATATTGCCAAGAATGCTTGGAGGACTACTGGGTGCTGAGGCCGGTTAAATCTCACCTCAAAGACTTCTGGAGCTTGATCAGCTCCGATTTGCAACTTCAGGCAGACTGAGACACAGCTTACCCAATGTTCTTATGAATACTGCTCTATCAGCATTAATGTTTTGAAAATGGCATCTCCTTATTGGTACAGGAGTGCTAGCGTGTTACTTGCATATCTTAAGACTACTGAATGTGATTCTAGACTTCTAATATAATCATGAAATTTTTTAGAGGGTACCTAATGTTTTCGGTTGTACATTAAAATTAAAATAAAAAATAAAAAACACTGTACCCACGCCACAGCCACAGCTTCACCTTTGGCCCCCACCACCCGCTCTGCCCCCGTCCAGTGTCAGTACGCCCAGAGGGTCTGTGTGGCACTTCAGTTCACCAGGTAGCGCACAGCCCTTCAGGATGTAATGACATGCAGGACCACCATCTTCCGAAACACATCAAAAGTGGACAGGGAAGTTCTGGATTCAAGGAACCCCACCACCTCCCCCTCAATCAGCAGGATTACACACTCCACTGTCAGGATCTGCTGCCACACTGCTCCACCACTGTCCGGCTTGGTAGTTCAGACTGGACTGATCACATTGGAGCAGGGTCAAGACTGCTTTGCATTTACCTGAGTCCAAACCAAAGAGTATTGTGTGCAAAATAATAATTGTCTGGGATAAAGCCCAGAGTAATTATCTGTGGCTGAGATTAATTCAAGCATTCCATTCATCACTTTTTGTGTACTTTGCCCTAAGGGGGAGTGGATATGCCCAGACGTGGGACTGTGAACACTGTCACTTGAACCAAGCTATACCAGGCTGATGAGCCTATAGCATGGGCAAAACTAGTTCTGGGTTGAGTTTAGTTCAGGGAGGACTTGGCTTGGCAGTTCAGGCTAGATCATTACCACTGGTGCAGGGTCAAGAATGATTTGCATATAGCTAGGTCCTAACTGAGGTGACAGTGTGTGAAAAATAATGATGGACTGGGATGCTGCAGCGAGTAATTATTTTCTGAGATTAATTCAAGCATTCCATCAATCACTGTTTGCATACATTAGTACGGACTAGGGCTGTGCAAAAGGTCTCTGAATTGGGGCAAACTCAGAGGCACCTGCCGAGCTGCCTCGTGTCTCACCTGCTGTTTAAACTTGTAAAGGAACGGTTCGCTAAGAGCATTCACAAGTTATGCAAACGTTAAGGAGTGGTCACCACTGGTCACACATGCTATTTTGTTATACGCTGAAAATATTTTGGTATATCAGCCCTAGAACAGACAGAGGCGCTCAGGTGCCTTTCGGGTGGTCTTGGGCTTGATTGTTCACATGGCATATTCCCCATTAAAAGACTTGAAAAGGCAACCTCGAGGAGGTGGGGTTTATCGCAATACCCATGGCATTTCAAACATTTATATGGATGTGCATATATACACAGGTACTTATAGTCAAAAAGAGAAGCAGGGCAAAACAAAGGCATAATTTATTTCTTTACGTTCTGGAGAAAGTTTCAACTGTCTCTGTTGGGGCCAACAGCGCTATCAAAAATTGTGTCCTTACTACATCTACTACATTTAGTCACAAATCTACCCTTGATACTACATAGGTCAATGGTCCGCGAACTAGACCGCGTGCTTACCGAGATAGTGTAGGTATTCGTAGGCAGAGAATGGCACTTGACAAGTTGTTTCTCTCTCTAAAAGCCAGCAGCCAGGGGGCGACACTTCTTGATGCAGACGCTCACTTTTAGCTTCGATGTATTTGTTGCTTGAGCTGCAAGATCTTGAAATAGACAGATCTCCCGCTATGGCAGGGGTCTTCAAACTGGGGGGCATGCCCCCCTAGAGGGGCCTCACGTTATTGAGGGGATGGGGGGGGCAAACTCTGGACAAAATAAGCACTATGCAGATAACAGTGCTTTGTTTTAAGCAGAAAATAAGTTATTGCATTTTTTTAAAGTTATCTGAACGTAGATGCAATGTTTAAATAAGCCTAAACATATTTAAACATTGCCAACTTATTAAAATAATTATGAAAAATTCTGAGGGGATTTTTTTTTTTTATGGGGCGGGGGGAGGATTCCTGTTTGATTCCTATGACATTCCTGATGCATGCGGCACTTTACAGGGCAGTCAGTTGGCAGTGCTTGGGTGGAACCAGAGGCAGATAAGGAGTTGCATTCACTGCTGACTTAGAGCTCTAAATACCACAGAGATACCAATATATCGTGCACTGAAGAAAGGTCAAGTACTGCCCCGGCAGCTCTTACACTTCAATAGAGTTAAGATCTCCAGACTGAACTGAACAATAAGGACTGGACCACAATTCTATGCCACATACTTAAGGTTTCCAGAAATGCACATCTTAAACTATTGCAGTTCGACTATGTGCATCGCACAAAACTCACCAGACTGGCTGCATCGGATTTTCGCCAGTGTCTCTCTCAAATGCGCCAGATGCGATAATGACATGCCAGATTTCTTTCACATGACCTGGCAGTGTAAGGCACTCCAACCCTCATGAAGGGAACTCAGGCTGGTGACGACGTGACTATATCCTTGAGACACGGGGCTTTACACCTATATGTTGCTCTATAATATATGTAGTATATGTTAAAAGACGCACTAGAGAGCAGTTGAAAAACAAACATCCAAATTTGTTACGATGCCCGAGGCCTAGGAACATATTTAGTATAGTTCTGTAAACATATCAGGGAGAACAGGTGCACAAGGGAGATCTGTGCTAAAGAAGGATAAAGGCTCTGGTTCAATATAGGTAGAAGCACTATGTGTGTGGAAATTAGAGAAGTTCATTATGAAATAATGTATAATTTGTATTACACCCCTAGCAGACTCGACTATGTTTCCTGGTAGAAGCTTGAAATTTTGGAGGGGCTGTGGTCAAGTAGACAATGTGATGCATATCTGATAGAATCTACCTATAACTGCTCCTTTCTGCAAGGAGCTTTTTAGTTTGTATTCAACAAAGAAGGCGACAGGAGGGTCAGTTATATTCTATTCTAGTCCCAGGGGCGACAAAGTGTGGTCTGTGATGTGACCAAGGGCCGCACCCTAACAGGGTGGCGGGAGTTGGAGGGGGACGGGTGGTAATGTAGGTATAGGTGAAGTAAAACATGTACATCTAGTGGCTGAACTGCACAATGTGAAACCCGAAAACCCGAGATTAATCCCAGCTTCTCCAATTCACCAAATTGTGTGATCCTCCGCAATTATTTTATTTCACTTTCCCTCCTTTTTTCTTTGTCACATATAAGAGGATCTCAAAAATACATGACATCAGGATGTGCACAGTACAAAACCTTTTCCTGTGTTACATATAAAAAACTACAATGTTGATCATGTATAATAGGAATACAGGCCACTCTATGAGTGCACATAACTGACTTGCCTGTTAGTTCACTATTGGCAATGTTGTCAGTGAGTAGGGAAGAATGAATCTTTCTAATGTTTGAAAACTATCACTTAAAAAATACTTCTTAATACATTGATATAATATGATGTGCCATAGTGAAATGATTCTGCATGTTAACGAAATAAACTTGAATTTTGGAGAGATCTTATCATATCTTTACCCTTTTACTGCAACAAATGTTTTGAAAGTGAATGTGTTCCTAAAGTTAGGTGGTGCAGGACAACCTAGTTACTTTCTTCAAGATCAATTAACCTTTAAACAAAGACTTGCTTGTTTAATATATTTTAATAAGTGCTGAGTCGAATGAACAACTGCCAGTGTTGCAGTTTATTAGGGGGCCATACTTTAAGAATCACTGGCTTAACTTCTTCAAACCAGCAGTGTTCCAAGAAAAGACCTTGAATAGTTCACCGTGGCTAACGTACATAGGGGGAGTAACCTGTGCGCTAACTGAGCTCCCCCTGTGTTCAGGGGCCCATTATTCCTGTTGAGTTGGCAGTCAGGTCCCTCCAACCCTTTCAGGGGTGCATATTTGTTCTGAAGTCACCCCTATGCAATCACTGGGGAAAGTCTTAGCAGAGGGCCCCAGCAACTCAACCCTCCTCAGGATATACTCAAATGGGAAAGTGTCATAACCACTGCGGCGTGTCAGCCAGCTACAGGCTT
Source organism: Pleurodeles waltl (assembly GCF_031143425.1). Classification (NCBI taxonomy): domain Eukaryota; kingdom Metazoa; phylum Chordata; class Amphibia; order Caudata; family Salamandridae; genus Pleurodeles; species Pleurodeles waltl. The sequence goes on from NC_090449.1 coordinate 445,400,179, forward strand.
TTGATATTAATTGGCTCTTCATTTCAGTATGCACCAGTTTGAGCCTAGGTGCAGTCTTTAATACCATGACATAGGAGAACGTTGCCGGGGGAAGATTCGATCTTTGTATATCCCTTCTTGCACAACCATTTTGTGTTACCCTAGCCTCTAAGCTCATCCATGAAGCATGCCCCCCCTCCCCCCCCTATTCGCTCATTTGAGTGCCCTGAAGCCAAGTGACGTGGGGATACAGTCTGTGTTGTTAAGACCTGAAGTTGGGCGGACACTCAGGGGTTGTAGATCATGCCTGGTGGAAACCCCTTAGGTACATGGAGCTCAATAGAGGTAGCCTGGGTAATCTCTAACAGATTTAGAAGTAGCAATACTAAGCAAGTGGGACACTTTTGCTTCTAGGAAGACAAGGTGGTTAACAACCTGCGTTAAATGCTGTCCTCCTTGAAAGAGTGAGCTGTCTGTATAGCAGCATCCTGTTTAGCTTTAAACCCGGTATCATCTGAAGACCACTTCTTACGTAAGGCTCCAGCCTTCTTTTTCACGGGACACTGAGTGAATTATCCACCTGGGAAGAACCGCCCCTACTTTGCCCAGTGGAAAGCAGGAGGGGGACTAAAAGCCACTCTGCCATCCATGGGTCCCATGTCTTTGACAAGGCCATCAGAGATAGGTGCAAGCTATAGATAAAACAAATAAACAGCAAACTCCACTAGGTCACCAGCACATGGGACCAAGAGTGAGGGGCCTGGCCTCCAAAGTCTGATGACTGGCACAGAAGGACCCACTCTTGGCCCGGGCGTGTCCCTCCCACATGCAAGTGTCACCCTATTTTGCGCTGCACCCAGGAGAGCCTCCTTCTCCTGGGGTTTCAAGGGCTTCTGGGAGATGGAGTCTGCCCCAAAGGACTGAAGCGCCAGCAATGTCAGGTTATCACTGGTTGGATAAGCAGTCCCAGTATATACATTTTTCTATGTAAATTGGTCCGCTCTGCCTACTGCAATGGATTTTCACCAACAAGACAAAGAACCCTGCTTTACTCAAATTCCTTATGGTCTCCAAGACCTCCCCCACTCTAAGTGGTTCATATAGATAGCCAGATTTACTGCATCACCTTAATACGATTCACCCAATTTAAGTACAACTCCACTTAATATCTGAACCAAAAAAAATATATAAAATGTAAATCCCTGTTTCAGGTACCCGATCTTAAGATGTCTGCAACCACCCACCTCACAAAATAGATTGATCCCTGGGTCTCAAGCTATGACCTCACTAATTCATACAAATACATATAATACTCATCATTTACTGTTTTGTTTTATTTTGTATTAGCTTAAGTCTCCATTTTGTAATTTACTAAAAGGGATACTGTTGAATCTACAAGGTTTGAAACTACCGATTCAGTTTGCACTTTTAAAGGAATGCATTTAAAATATGCAATACAATTAAACAAAGGAATTGGACAAATTAAACATATATCAGTTTATCAATATTATATTTTTCTCTCACAATTGGACAGAATCCCCTTTGTACGGTTGATTTTGTTCTTGTTGCCTATAACATCTCAATATGGCAAGTATTTTTTTACCACTTAGTTTACACTATATTTTAAGAACCACTTAGTTTACACTATATCTGAAGAATAGTATCTGTGAAATACATACAGCATTGCAAGAGAAATGTAAAAAAAAAAAAAAAAAACATACTTAGCTCTAAGGCCTGAGTTAACATATCACGTTCATACACAATATTCAAAGGGGGAACACATTTGCTCGATATGTGGTCCTCTAAGTAGTCATCGTCATCTTCCACTTTTCGTCTAAATTCTTTTATCAGCTGAAGGCAACGAACAAATATGTCAGTACCTATTAACAAAAAAACAAAACACTGATTTAACTTTTTAGTTTTTGCTATCGGGATGCATCATCCTTATAGTTGAATCCTGCACCTGTATAAGTACCTGCACCACTGTATAGTACTACACACTACATTTATTAAAGCCTTTCCTGAACCCCTCAGCTGTTACAAGACTTCATACCACAATGATAAGTCATTACCTGAACATTGGTGACCTATATTATTTTTAAGTTTCATATTTGTTACTTTCACAAGACAACAATTCTAAGGGTGCAGAGAACCGGTACCTTCCATTTGTCTCATTCCTGAAATCTGCCAGAATAACAAAACATTTTATCAAAGTGCCTCGCCCTGATAAAATGCCAGTAGATATATTTTTAATAAGATCCCCAGATCTAGGCCCCATATGGGGACATATGGTCTCAATCTATAATGACAGAAACAGATATCCTAAGTACATAAAAAGGAGCAGAAATCATACTCCTTTTCATAAAGGAACATAAGGATAATGTAAGATTTCCTGGCTTTAGTAACAAAGTTTCAATTCTATTAAGGACACAGAGGCAAAGATTATGCTTTACTTTTCTTCACCTTTATTGCAGCAGCCAAATACATCAAGAAAAAAAAAAAAATACAAAACTACATTTCCTGTGGAGAAATTCAAAAAGAACATCTTTGAAATTGGACCACTTGTATGCCACCAGAGTCAGATAAGAACACACAGCATGCAATTTCACAGTTTAACTTCATAAATGATGAGTTCACACCAGAATCGAGGCAGGATTCATTCAAAACATGATATATGTACGCCCAACAACATTTATAAGTCACCCGAATATCTCTACTCTTCTTCCAAGTGGGGGTTAGCGACTCATTTGGGTGGGAATAATCCTCGCCTCCACTTCTTTACCAGAATTGAAACTTTCCTTTACTAAACCTAGGAAATTTTACATTGTCAGGACCGCAAGGTAGGGTTATGGTGGTTCGGGGTTTCTAGATAACCATAGTGACCATATTATCCACCGGCTTCAAATAAAATGATTTAAAAGTAGAGTCTGATGACCAGTCAGCTGCATTCAAAATACCCTCTAGTGTAGCCCCAGGAAAAAAGCTTTGAAAGTCAAAGCCCCTTAGGCTGAGTGAGCACCAAAAACTGTTGTATCAATGTGGGTCTTCTGTATCATGTATTTTACTTACTTGGAAACAGTGGGAGAAGATACTGCTTTAAACGTCTTACAAAGGGAGATCAAAAGCTGGCGTTCCATAGCGAGTTGACATTCCTTCATAAGCTTTGAGGCACCTGACCACATTTTAGGGTGAGCAGGAAACACAGAATATGAACCGCTCTAGAATTAGATTTAGTCTGTCTACTGATATGAAACGTAACTCCCTCCAAGCTAAAATTCCTATCTGCAACGTCCAAAGCCCGGACATCCAAAGTAAACATGGGTAGCTTACCAGATAACCGATTCCATGTCAGGTACTTGTTATGAGGCCACGATGGAAAAAGATTATGGACCTTGTTAACGTCCCACAAAGCGGAGTACCTAGGCTCTGGAGGGATGGACAATTGAACGCCCCTAATGAGCTTCCTGAAAGAGGCTGTTCTCCCTCTCTCTCCTCACCCCCCAACCAGTGAACCTTCAATTGGATCATGGCCTGCCGATACTACAGACCTAAAGGTATTCACTGATTGATAAGCCAGAGCATCTGAAAGCAGAGAAGAAAGAAATTTCATAACGCGGACCACCATGGACCCCAAGGGATTGTCACCCCTCTGAACACACCAAGGTTCCCTATTGTCCTCTAGATGCTGGTGCCAGCAGCCCAGGCCTTGGACAACAGAGCTTCAGCCTCCTATAGAAGTCCACCAATTGTCCATCTACTCGAGAAAACTTCTATGCCATGGGATTGAGCAACACTTGTAGAATCAGGTGATGAGACTTCCCCTCGTTGTCCAACAGGAGAGTCAACCTGCGGGGAAGACCGATAAAAACAAAAAACAAAAGAAAGTTTCATAATCACTGGAATCCTCACTTGAGTCCTCCAAAACTGTGTGCTGACCACCAAATCCACGTTCTGGTGATGACCTTGTGCGAGAACTCGCATTACCATCACAAACGGGGAAACGCATATCCCTTTTCTGTCCTCCAGTCCTGGAGAAACACATCTGTGACGACCCCCCTCCGCCAGTGGACCTGGCCTCTAACTGAAGACCCTCTCAACCTGAGTGTCCAGGCAGGAGGCAAAGAGGTCCATTGTAAACGGTCCCCACAATCTCTGGATTGCCTGGAACAATTCAGGATGCAGTTTGCATGTACTGAGATCTGAGATGACGCGAGTCAGCAACCTTGTGGTTCGCCCCTAGAAGGTTCTGTGCCGCAACTGAGATCTCGCAGTCTAGGCAATATTGTAAGAACTCCTTTGCAAGATTTGCTAGGACTTGGGATCAGGGACTTCCCCCAGACAGTTGATGTAATAGACTGCCGAGACGTTGTCCATCTTCAGCAGCACACAGCACTTCGCCCTGTCTTTCGTCCAGCATCAGACCACAAAGGAATCTGCCATAAGCTCTGATCCATTTATATGTAAGCTCTGCTCTTCTGACGTACACACATCTCTGCAGGTGGCTCCCCAGCCTGACCTGCTGGCATCAGACTATCACAAAATCCAGGCTGGCCCCAAAAATCGCTCACCCATTCCAGGCATCCATGTGGCAGAGCCACAACTGCATCTCCTCCCGAACTTCCCCCATCAAGGGGATCCATTCCAACTACTTCACGCCCCTGCGCAGGGAAACTACAGACACTGAAGCACTTGATAATAAAAAGGGCTAGGAAAGATCACCTGCACCGATGACGCAAGAAGGCCCACCAAGCCAACTATCTGCCAAAGGGACAAACTCTCCCATGACAGTGTCCTCTGAATTTTGCACCTGATCTTGATTATTTTTCCGATGGGTAGACTGAGGGTTGATTCCATGGAGTCTATGATGAATCCAAGGAAGGTTATTTGCTGTACCGGGACAAGAAGCTACTTGCTCTTGTTGATCACAAACCCCAATTGCTCCAGCAGGTCGACCTCCATCTGGAATTATTGTACCAGGGTCCAAGGGCATTGATGCATGAGCAGAAGGTCACCCAGGTTCACCCTGACTCCACAACCCTGAAGGAGCTCCACCCCTGGCTTTACGACCTAGGTGAAGCACCACGGGGTGGACAAGAGACCGAACTCCAGGGTTGTGAAATCAAATGCCTGCCCGGTCAAAAACAGGAAGAAGCGCTGATGCAGGGGGAAAGATGGGGACAGTCAAGTATGCATCCTTTATGTCCAGGCACACCATACAGTCCCCAGCTCTCAGAAGCTCTCTCAAAAGGTGGATCCCTTCCATCTTGAAATGGCAGAAAACCTGCCACTCGTTGAATTTGCAGGTATTTACCACTGGACGGAAACCGCCATCCCTCTTCTCCACCACAAACAGGTTGCTCTTGAACCCTCTTGGGTGCAGCAACGTAACTACAGCCCCCCCTGGCTGAGAGGTCTGAAACCTGTTCAATGAGGGGCACCTCTTCTGCTTAGACACAAAGAGGGAAGGGTCTGGAGGTTCGGACGGGGGAGCCCCAGAATTTTATCTGGAAACCTTGGACTGTCCGCAACCCCCCCCCACACGTCTAAGGTCAACGCATGCCTATTGCCCCAAAATAGAGCTAGATGCCCTCCAACTCTTACTTGGGGAAAAGGCTCTCACCTTGGGCAGCTCCTGAGGTACCACGGCCTCCACTGCAGGGTCCACAACTACGCCAGAAGCTTCTTGATGGGAAGAATCCACTGACCTTTGGCTGGTTCTGATGTGCGGATACCCTGGACTCCCTGGAGGGAACTGGTGATGAAAGAGCCAAAAGAGATCCCGCCATACCCCTTTTCCACATCCAGCTCTGGCAAAAACCTTAGCGGTTAAGATATTTTTAATAGAGGTTTGCGCTTTATCGAGGAAACTAAACATGGCGGCAAATTTGCCAAGCTCCTTCAGAAAGGTTCTCTGAATAAGCCACTTGTGCGGTTGGGCCTGCTTCCAAGGAGGCCAGGTAGCCCAAATTTGGATCCACTTTTATGAGTAAGTGTCTCTTCACTGACAAGGCACAATTCGCATTGCCAGAAAAATGACAGATCTGAGCCCTTCCTGAAAGGATCTCTGGGAAAATAAGCAATCCTGACTGTTTTGCATCCTCCGCCATGTCCAACAGCTTGGTGAGCAGAGCAAAGATATCCAGAAGTTTATCTTACCAAGAACACCTGGAGTGCTCAATGTCCTTCTTCAGGTTATAAATTAACTTGGGCTGGAATGTGGCCATGCAAGGGTCGACTTCAGAAGTGAGGGCCACTTTCCCTTCCAGGGAAGGCTGGGGACACTATGACGATAGCCGGGCCCTGATGTCCTGTCAAGGGGCTTTTTGAGACTGCCGACCCATATTGAAGACCTAGGGTGCAGAAGATAAACCGGGTCCAGCATGTCAGAGGCAAACTTATGGCCGGGATCCTGTATAGTGAGGTTGTTCTGATGAGCTCCCGGACCTATCAGTGATGCATCTGTTGTGATTGTGGTTTGAGGCACAGGGTCCTGAAAGGGCCGGACTTTTGATAGGTTGGAGTAATTCCACCATTCCAAAGAACGATGAGTCTCGCAGTCCAACACAAGATCCTGAATTTGACCCTGTGCCTGAGACCATTGTTGAAAAAGACACTGCTGTAGTGGTCTCATGTGGAGTCTTGCTTTGGGGACTGTGGCTATGCATGAAACCATTATTCCCAATAGTTTCATCACTAGTTTTACTGTATAAGTGTGGTTGTATTTTAGTTGAGATTTAAGATTGTGAAATGCTTAGATCCTTACTGGGTTTTGATATGCTAATCCTGATTGAGTGTTCAGAACTGCTCCCAGATAGGTTGTATCTGTGATGGTTGCGGGTGATATTTGTGGTAATTTAATCTGAATCCTAGGTTGGGTAGAATGTCTATGGTATATTGAGTAGGTTGTTGACAAATTTGAATTTTATTGCTTTTATGAGCCAGTCGTCTAGATATGGGAAGACATGTACGTGTTGTCTTCTGTGGAATGCTGCAACGACTGCTAAGCATTTGGTGAGCACCCTTGGTGCGGTTACCCCGAACGGTAGCACTTTGAAGTGGTAGTTGTAGGAAGTTGGCTCTGTATGCACTATTTCAAAGTAAGGAATAGTATGCACAGAGTCCAAGGGTTCCCCTTAGAGGTAAGATAGTGGCAAAAAGAGATAATACTAATGCTCTATTTTGTGGTAGTGTGGTCGAGCAGTAGGCTTATCAAAGGAGTAGTGTTAAGCATTTGTTGTACATACACACAGGCAATAAATGAGGAACACACTCAGAAACAATTCCGGGCCAATAGGTTTTTGTTATAGAAAAATATATTTTCTTAGTTTATTGTAAAAAACACAGGTTCAAATTCTACATGTAATATCTTATTTGAAAGGTATTGCAGGTAAGTACTTTAGGAACTTTGAATAATTACAATAGCATATATACTTTTTACATAAAACACATTTAGCTGTTTTAAAAGTGGACACAGTGCAATTTTCACAGTTCCTGGGGGAGGTAAAGTAATGTTAGTTTTTGCAGGGAAGTAAACCACCTACGGGGTTAAGATTGGGGTCCAAGGTAGCCCACCGTTGGGGGTTCAGAGCAACCCCAAAGTCACCACACCAGCAGCTCAGGGCCGGTCAGGTGCAGAGTTCAAAGTGGTGCCCAAAACGCATAGGCTTCAATGGAGAGAAGGGGGTGCCCCGGTTCCGGTCTGCCAGCAGGTAAGTACCCGCGTCTTAGGAGGGCAGACCAGGGGGGTTTTGTAGGGCACCAAGGGGGACACAAGTCAGCACAAAAAGTACACCCTCAGCAGCGCGGGGGCGGCCGGGTGCAGTGTGCAAACACGCGTCGGGTTTTCAATGGTTTTCAATGAGAGATCAAGGGGTCTCTTCAGTGTGCAGGCAGGCAAGGGGGGGCTCCTCGGGGTAGCCACCACCTGGGCAAGGGAGAGGGCCTCCTGGGGGTCACTCCTGCACTGGAGTTCCGATCCTTCAGGTGCTGGGGGCTGCGGGTGCAGGGTCTTTTCCAGCCGTCGGAATTTTAGAGTCAGGCAGTCGCGGTCAGGGGGAGCCTCGGGATTCCCTCTGCAGGCGTCGCTGTGGGGGCTCAGGGGGGACAACTTTGGTTACTCACAGTCTCGGAGTCGCCGGAGGGTCCTCCCTGAGGTGTTGGTTCTCCACCAGTCGAGTCGGGGTTGCCGGGTGCAGTGTTGCAAGTCTCACGCTTCTTGCAGGGATTGCAGGGGTCTTTAAATCTGCTCCTCTGTAACAAAGTTGCAGTCTTTTTGGAACAGGGCCACTGTCCTCAGGAGTTTTTAGTCTTTCTTGAAGCAGGGCAGTCCTCTGAGGATTCAGAGGTCGCTGGTCCTGGGGAAAGCGTCGCTGGAGCAGGTTTCTTTAGAAGGCAGGAGACAGGCCGGTAGGACTGGGGCCAAAGCAGTTGGTGTCTTCTTTCTTCTTCTGCAGGGGTTTTCAGCTCAGCAGTCCTCTTCTTCTTGTAAGTTGCAAGAATCTAAATTCTTAGGTTCAGGGAAGCCCTTAAATACTAAATTTAAGGGCGTGTTTAGGTCTGGGGGGTTAGTAGCCAATGGCTACTAGCCCTGAGGGTGGGTACACCCTCTTTGTGCCTCCTCCCAAGGGGAGGGGGTCACATTCCTATCCCTATTGGGGGAATCCTCCTTCTACAAGATGGAGGATTTCTAAAAGTCAGAGTCACCTCAGCTCAGGACACCTTAGGGGCTGTCCTGACTGGTCAGTGACTCCTCCTTGTTTTTCTCATTATCTCTCCTGGACTTGCCGCCAAAAGTGGGGGCTGTGTCCAGGGGGCGGGCATCTCCACTAGCTGGAGTGCCCTGGGGCATTGTAACTCGAAGCTTGAGCCTTTGAAGCTCACTGCTAGGTGTTACAGTTCCTGCAGGGGGGAGGTGTGAAGCACCTCCACCCAGAGCAGGCTTTGTTTCTGTCCTCAGAGAGCACAAAGGCTCTCACCGCATGAGGTCAGAAACTCGTCTCTCAGCAGCAGGCTGGCAGAGACCAGTCAGTCCTGCACTGAACAATTGGGTAAAATACAGGGGGCATCTCTAAGATGCACTCTGTGTGCATTTTTTAATACATCCAACACTGGCATCAGTGTGGGTTTATTATTCTGAGAAGTTTGATACTAAACTTCCCAGTATTCACTGTAGCCATTATGGAGCTGTGGAGTTCGTTTTTGACAGACTCCCAGACCATATACTCTTATGGCTACCCTGCACTTACAATGTCTAAGGTTTTGCTTAGACACTGTAGGGGCATAGTGCTCATGCACCTATGCCCTCACCTGTGGTATAGTGCACCCTGCCTTAGGGCTGTAAGGCCTGCTAGAGGGGTGACTTACCTATGCCATAGGCAGTGTGAGGTTGGCATGGCACCCTGAGGGGAGTGCCATGTCGACTTAGTCATTTTCTCCCCACCAGCACACACAAGCTGGCAAGCAGTGTGTCTGTGCTGAGGGACGGGTCCCTAGGGTGGCATAAGACATGCTGCAGCCCTTAGAGACCTTCCCTGGCATCAGGGCCCTTGGTACCAGGGGTACCAGTTACAAGGGACTTACCTAGGTGCCAGGGTTGTGCCAATTGTGGAAACAATGGTACATTTTAGGTGAAAGAACACTGGTGCTGGGGCCTGGTTAGCAGGGTCCCAGCACACTTCTCAGTCAAGTCAGCATCAGTATCAGGCAAAAAGTGGGGGGTAACTGCAACAGGGAGCCATTTCTTTACAGTAGTGCTTTCCTGCTATGACAAATCTTAGATATTTTCAATGTGCTGGATGTGCATGGAATGTGAAAATAAGCATCCTTGAGGTCTAATGCAGTCATGTAATCTTGTTTTTGTAGTAGGGGAATGATGTCTTGTAGAGTAACCATATGAAAGTGTTCTGAAAGGATGTATAGATTGAGGGGTCTGAGATCTAAAATTGGTTTTAGAGTACCATCTTTCTTTGGTACGAGGAAGTACAGTGAATATACTCCAGATCCCTGTTGGGAGATAGGCACTAGCTTGATGGCTGCTTTGAGTAGTAGTGATTGTACCTTCTGTTTTAATAAACTGAGATGTTCCTAAGTAAGTTTGTGTGAACGAGGGGGGATGTTTGATGGAACAGAGATGAGATCTAGGCAATAGCCATGTTTGATAATTGATAGAACCCATTGATCTGTGGCGATGTACCATTGTTGGTAAACATTTGCCAGTCTTTCTCCCACAGGAGATGTATGCTGTGTGGGGATTTGTAAGATGTCAGGTAGAGAAACCTCTGGGAGCAGCTGATTTACCTCTTCCTCTATAACCAGATCCTTTGTAAGAGCCTCTGAATGAACCTCTGTTATAAAAGTGTGGCCCTAGTTTTTGTTGTGAGGTGGATGGTTCTGTGGTTGATGGTTTGAAACTACCCCTAAATTGTGGCCTACGAAAAATGCCTTTAGTGGGTGTGGTGTATAATGCACCCATAACTTTAGCTGTTTCAGAGTCCTTTTTTAAGCTTATCTATTGTGGTATCAACCTCTGGCCCAAATAGATGTTCTTTATCGAGGGGCATGTTTAAAACCGCTTGCTGTATCTCTGACTTAAATCCTGAAGCTCTTAGCCATGCATGTCTCCTAATGATTATGCTGGAATTGACTCCCCTTGCAGCTGTATCAGCTGCATTAGTAGCACATCTAATTGTATTATTAGAAATAGCCTGTCCTTCTGCCACTATTTGTTGCCCTTTTTTGATTTTTCGGTGGAAGATACTGTAACAAGTCTTCCATCTGGTCTCAATGAGCCCTATTATACCTTGTTAGGAGTGCTTGTGAATTTGCAATCCTCCAGTGGTTGGCAGTTTGAGTAGCAACTCTTACCTCCTGCATCAAATTTTTGACTTTTTGTCTGGAGGAGAAGCATCTCCTGTAGAATGCCTGTTGGCTCGTTTTCTCGCTGCACTTACCACTATAGAATAGGTGGTAATTGTGCTCTAATAAAAACTGGATCAGAGGATGCAGGTTTGTATTTTTTTATTATTATTTTTTTTTTTTTAATCAACCCTGGGTGTAATGATTCTTGCTTTTACAGACTCTTTAAAAATGTCTTCAGCATGTCTAAGCATGCCTGGAAGAATAGGGAGACAGTGGTCCTCTTTGTGAGAAGATGTTAAAGTGTTAAACAAAAAAATCATCCTCAATAGGATCTGTATGTAACTGTACGTTATGATACGCAGCTACCCTGGCTATAACTTGATTATAAGCAGTGGTATCTTCAGGGGGAGATGGCCTCACTGGGTATAAGTCTGGGTCATTGGGGAGAATGGGATCTGTGTCATAAATATCCCATGGGTCTACCTCTTCTTGAGGATCAGTTAAATCATCCCTTTGTTGTGATGTAGAAGAGGCCTGTGGAGAGAACTCTGTTGAATATGTAGGTGCTGGTGGGGTAGAAGGAAGGGAAGGAGAATGTGTGGTGAAGGTTGATGTTGTTGTTGTGTTGCCTTTTGTTTCCTCTTCTGTTTAAGGCCATTATTCTTTTAATTGTTGGAGGAGGAGATCCTTCCTGTTTCTTTGTTTATGTGAATTTTTTGCTGTTTAGCATCCATAACCTTTAAAACAGGTTGTATCTCCGATGACTTCTCAGTAGCTGGAGAATGTTTACTACTGACAGCTTTCGATCCGAAGGTTTGGATATGGAATGCTTGGCTCAGAACGAAACTGTCAGCTCTGAAAGTGCTGTTAATTTTTTCAGCTCCGAAGTGGGAAAGTCCAATTTTCAGCTCAGTACCGAAACAGATGTGGCAGTCTGTTTAGCATATGCCAAATGTACTTTGGTCTTTTGTTTCGGTGCCAAACCCAAGGGTTGGTCATCCAAAGGTATCTTTGGGGTCTGACCATGGCCCAAAGGCAGTGGAGGACCAAAGACCAATGTAGGGGCCTTTTTAAATGTCTGTCTGGTGTGACGGGGCTGGTGTACTACCGTACTGCACCGGGTGGATGGATTGGCTGTCGACATCTGAATCTCGATCCGAATCTGAATCTGCAATGGAAACAGCTACACGCTGTCCTACTTCCTCTTGCACGTGTTCTTCTCCAAAGATGTCGGGTGTGTGTTCTGACGACAAGGACGCCATCTCAAATTCGACGCGCTCTTCGGTCCCGTAGAGTCTTTTTGGACTGAAACTATGTACACGCATCACAGGTCTCTTTTGTGTTCAAGACAGGCACAGATTGCACACCAAATGCTTATCACTGTAGGGAAATTTTGTGTGACACAGAGGACAGAAAACTGACTACGTTTCGTCAGCCTAACATTGTTCAACTACAATGTGTCGAAGTAGACTCAAAAAAAGGCAAGGCCGTCCCTAAGGACGTGAAATCGACCAACAATTCCAACCGGACCGATTATAAGAGTGGGAAAAATTGGTCGAAACTATTCAGACGTTTACAGAAAGTTAGAACAAGTTCAGAAGATACTGAACCGAGATATCCCGGAGCGAGAGGAAACACAGCGGAACCCGACAGCAGAAAGAAAAGAATCTAACAAAGGACTCGATGCCCATGCGCAGTATTACCGAGAGGAGGAGTCACTCAATCCTGTGACTCAAAAACCTTCTTTGAAGAAAAACAACTTGTAACACTCCGAGACCAACACTAGATGGCAGACTTATGCATAGCAAAGCATGTGTATCTTTTTATGTTTTTACAATGATTAAATACTAGAAATCTATAATTATTTCACACATTTAGTTTGTCATTTTTTTCCTGTGTTTCCTTGTTCCATTTTTTATTTATTCATTTATTTTACACACAAATGATTGCCAATTGCAATAATAAGTTTGCTCATTTTTTATTTACAGCCAGCTAAATAAATGTAGCACACCATGGTAGGTAAATAACATTGTACTTCGGCTCATGTTAATGTAACCTGCTACTTAGAGACCTTCAGAAAAATTAACACTGGCAAGAATAGTACAAAACCTTATAGTCAACATAATACATTAGTTTTGAAAAGTTAAAAATATATATATATATCTGCCATTAAATAATGTAGAAGTTAAATGAGCAAGCACAACAGAATTTCCAAGTACTGTTCAACAAAAGACTGACTGAATAGTTTTTTTTTATCATGGCACAGCTGTCAAAGTTAAAAATATCACAATACCTTAATGTTGCAACATATCACGTACACAACAGGGGATCCTTATGCATGAACTGGTTGCTTCATATATTCCTACTAGCAAGGTATACTTGACCGACTCTGTTCCTCTTTCTCTTGCCTCTTCTGGTTCTTTTATCTGTTTTCCCTTGTGTCATCGCTAATAAACTCCTTTGTGGTACTTTTCATATATGTAGGACTCGTTTAATTGTAGAGTCATTTTCAAATAACCAACTCCATTTCCAAGTAACTTCCAAATTTCTATTTTTCGGACATAGGTCCGATAACCGTTGATTTTAAAATACTATCAATGCGTGCTATATCAAGACCTTTAGTCTAATATGCCATTTTCTCTTACCCTTTGCAACCAATAAATCTTCTATTAGTCCCCTACCCGCTTTAATACTTCATACCACCCCATTTTGACCATATACGTAAAAGTTACGATGATTACATGCTCTACAATCCAGATTGTTAGCTCCATTGATACTGCCGATTTTTTCGGCTCTGTTTTCCCTTGTGTCATCGCTAATAAACTCCTTTGTGGCACTTTCATATATGTAGGACTCGTTGAATTGTAGAGTCATTTTCAAATAACCAACTCCATTTCCAAGTAACTTCCAAATTTCTATTTTTCGGACTTAGGTCCGATAACCGTTGATTTTAAAATACTATCTTTTTCTGCAATTGTTCATAGTAGTATATACTTTGTCCTTTTTCTTTCTTGACCACTTTCAATTTATGATCCATGATTCCCTTATCACATTACAGACTTATCATGGTCGTGTGACTTCTTCTATTATTCTGCCACAACTGATTGAACTTACATACTTGTCGGAACATGGTACTTCCACCATTCATTCAACTTCTCCATTTTTTGAATGAGGTATGTCCTTTTTGTTTATAATACTTTTTCTTGCTTGGACACACATTGTCATATCTTTATAGTTGGTGATGTGCTCTTATTCTTAGACCACCCAACACTTTGTTGTTTGAATTGGTCTGTTTACTTTTTCCACGACTTTTCATTGCAGTGCCACAGTAGTATTCACTTTCTCACTGACAAATTTTATATATAGTAATCACTATACTATCAAGGTGATACAATTTTCTTGCCATATACTTAAATCTGATCACTTCTATAACACGGGGTCTTCTCTTTCTTCTTCCTTTTCGTTATCAGGTTTATACACTTTTTACTCTATTCGTATTTTACACCAAAATACATCTCATTAGTACCAATTAGCTTTATGATTGTTATATTCCATCTTTCACAGCCTTGAAAAAGTCAAGGATGACGAAACACGTGTCGGCTGTTTTCTTACTACTATGGAACTAATCTACAAGCAACATTATGAGTGTATTCTATTGAATCGGGATATCTGTTTTTCCTGAAATACTACAAAATATTAAATGTTTCACACTATGATCCTGTGATGTGCCGTGGTTCTCTCATTTTATACATGGACTGGGACCCTTCCGGGGCGACCGTTTTATACACCCTGTGGCTGGGTGTCTAACCACTTGAGCACTCCTTTTCTCCAAGAAGAGACTTTGAATTCATGAACCTTGTCTTTCACTAAAAAACAGCCTTTGCGCACCTCTCACACACAGCCACGGTTTTCTTTATTATTGTACATTAACACAAAGACTTAACAATATATCTAATTTTAAAATATAATTAGCTTCAGGTTTCAGTGCAGTGAGGCACACTGTTATTCACACAATAGGGCATTAGTTAAGTTGTGCAAAGAATATATGCACATCTTGTGACCATTAATTAAGGAGTATACGGGCATATATTATGTAAAGAAGCATAACCACCATACCAGTTGATTAGTTAGTAAACATGTAAGTTTAAAGTATACTTCCCCTTAGACTACTCTCAATACCCTAAGCTTATTCCACGGTGATTGCCTGTATTGTTAGAAATAAGGGCTTCAACATAAAAATAGCCATGATAGTAAAATGTATTAGATACTGTTCGTCATACAAATTATTACGTAGCCCAATAACCAATAGGCTATGCAGCGTAATCTTCAAGTACGATATGAAGAAAGAAGTGTGGCATCTGCATTGTTATAGCCTTGCTTACTGTCAAGCTCTTTCAATATAACATATTGGCTAGGAAGCAACATGCAGGGTCTGGAATTACCATAGCCCAAAGCACAGAACATTGTTTGGGGTCAAGGACAACAAGTTATGTTTATTTTGTCTTCGGTCAAGTACGCCCAGCCCCCAGAAGCACAAACCCTTTAGCTGCCAGTTTACAGTACCACAGTATGGAGCAGGGAAAGGAACTGTCTGAAGTTGAGGTAATGTTTGTGTCCTTGTTAATACTGTTCAAACCTTTAGTTATGGTTCATTAATGCAAAGCCTTTATTATTAGGATGAGCGCTCTAAATAAATGTTGCACGCTCAGACTGAACTACTAAAAGTGGTTCCAGTAAAAAAATGTATACACGCATTTGCAAAGTTCAACAATATGAGGCTATATACAATGGTCCCAGAATGCTCTCAGATTAGATGTAAATATTTGCAGAAGCTTGCAAATGAGAACGATTATTCTTTGCTTTTAAAATAAAATGTTCACAAAAAAATTCAACTAGAAAAATAAAGTTTTGCTAAATTACTTTCAGATTTTAGGTACCATTGCTGTGAAGCATTGTTTAATAAAAGGTGTTAAAGCATGCTAGTATTTCCAAAAAATAGTCATAATGGAAAAAAAAAGAAAAAAAAAAAAAAATCAGTGTTACCACTTCCTACAAGATTATGAGACGAAAATAAAGAACAAGCACTGGCGAAGCGAAAGGTCCAACATTGGTGGTCAGTCTTTTGGTTTTGTCAATGCGTGCCTTTGTTTTGACATGTCTTTTGTAAAATGTTATTGATGTGGGCACCACTAGGGTCTCACCATTGCAACAAACTGACAAAAAGCATCTTTTGATCTCTAAAAGCACACATTGCCACAGTACTTCCAGGCACTGATCAAAACTACTTTGTGTCCCAACATTCTCCTTATGAAAGAGCAGACTGCTATCACTCACAGCAAAGCCAGCACACACAAGAATCGAGAGATCTAGAATTAGAACTGTCTTCGTTAACGCCAGACCTAATTAGGGGCCTGATCATTCTTACTCTATTGGATCTAGGGGATGTCTGGAGAATGGACTACACAACGATGAGTAATAATACAGAAAATGGCTGACTGGAAAAATACATGAGCAACCTAGCCGCATTGCAAAGAACTGAAGGAGGGACGTGGCATCAGAAAGGCAAACCACTGACTCGCAGTCTCCTGATCAGGCCGTGTCTTAACAGCCTGCTGGCCTAAAAACACACGAGATCCAGTGTCCTGAACGGCAGAGTACTTACATAAAGGAGGCAGGGATCCAATACTGCTGGGCAGTGTGGAACGTGGGTGGGGAGAGGAAGTTTTCAATTTGCCCCCAGTGCGCTCACAAGTGGTGAGACATCCCCGTGCTCCAGTCGGGAATGCTTCCTGGTGTGGCAGCAACTTGGCGACTGGAGAGCTCACTGTCCATTGCACTATTTGTCAAGGGAACCACGTGGGGATACCAAAAGAAGCATGACCCCTGCTCCCCCTGCAACTAAGTGAGAAGAAACCATTCACATCACCTTGGGTGCCATAAACAAACATTAACATCGCCCTGTGCTATAAATAACCGGGTCACCCAGCTCACCAAACGCAGGAATATTAAGTGAAACTCACTTTGGAAATGCAGAACTAAACTGAGCATAACTCTTTCCGCTAGCAGGCACAGAAGATATCATTTGCAGTAATTAACAGACTAAGACCTGCACCTCAAAAGATATAATGCAGTACTCAACAGTCCATATTCATCTATCGCCCTGAACTCTACAACACTACTCAATCCTAGTTACTGGGTACAGGGGAGACTGTACCCAACTTGTGCCTGCTCCCGGGCTGACTACGAAGTGGGGGCTACATTGCATAAACTGCTACACCAGGTCACCTATATGAACCCCTAGATAAAGTTATTCTACATAACAGGCTGAGCCTAGGCAATAATGGAGAGGTTGTACTCCAGTGGTGTCTCACAGGAGTGAGCCACTCAAATCACACAAATGCCCCAGCTCGAAAGGGACATTAGACGGAGACCTCGACTAACCCAAAGATCATATATAAAGCACACAGTGCATCCTTATCGCTCATACTGGCCCAAAAAATGACAAACATCCAGGCCGATAACATTGGAGCCACATGAGATGGGCCACACAAAGAACACCAAACCCCTCTCTTCCTCTAAATCAGAACCACCATCAAGAAGGATTTCCCCACTTGGAGGAATCACCTGACTACACAGGAGAGGATATAATACCCCCAACTGCGCTTAATCCATGTCCTGATAAACTAGATCTTATCTTAAAAGAGATCAGAGACTCCAAAGCTGCTACTGAATCCAGCATTGGCTTCCTAGCAACAGACCTAGGGTTGCTGCGCAAAGACCACTGCAAACTGTCAGAAAGGGTCAAAGCAACTGATGCAGACCTTAAACATATAACACCACAACACTCCACTGCCACAGATGATTTGCACTCCCAGATCAGTCTACTGCATGACAGAGAGGAGGATGCAGAAGGGAGGGTGCGACGTAATAATGTATGTATCACTGGCATCAAGAGTATCTGAATAAGTCGTGCTAAGCGATGAAGCACGAACACACGTAGTTCTAATCATTGCGTCTACCTTGTGACAAAGTGATGGATTTAAACTATTACTCCAGTTGGGGACAGAAGGAATTTTCCTAATGAGCCACAAAATAAAAAAGGCAATCAAATATATTTAACATTAGAATGGACAATATGGTGGATGTCAAGCAGTCTGTTGTATTCTCCATCTGAAAGACCGTTTATTTTCTATTATGACTCCTATCTAGAGACTTTGTCAGACATCACCATATATATATATGGAAAATGTCACTTATCCAGTGTACATCTATTCGTGGCATGAGATGCTGCAGATTCACATGCTGTGCACTGTTCCTGCCATCTAGTGTTGGGCTCAGAGTGTTACAAGTTGTTTTTCTTTGAAGAAGTCTTTTCGAGTCACGGGACCGAGTGACTCCTCCCTTTCGGCTCCATTGCGCATGGGAGTTGACTCCATCTTAGATTGTTTTCCCCGCAAAGGGTGAGGTAGGAGCTGTGAGTATACTAGAGGTGCCCATGCAATGGAGTAGTAATGTATGTACACAGTGTGTATTAAAATAATTTTTATTTACATATTTACAATTTTCATGCAACTAAAAAACGGCTACAGGCTTCCGGGGAGCTGGGAGGGCGCATGTGAATCTGCAGCGTCTCATGCCACGAACAGATGTACACTGGATAAGTGACATTTTCCGTTCAATGGCATGTGTAGCTGCAGATACACATGCTGTGCATAGACTATTAAGCAGTAATCTCCCCAAAAGCGGTGGTTAGCCTGTAGGAGTTGAAGTTGTCTGAAATAATGTTCTTAATACAGCCTGTCCTACTGTGGCTTGTTGTGTTGCTAACACGTCTACACAGTAATGCTTAGTAAATGTATGAGGCTTAGACCAGGTGGGTGCTTTACAAATTTCTGTCATTGGTATATTTCCAAGAAAAGCCATTGTGGCGCCTTTCTTTCTAGTGGAATGTGCCCTTGGTGTAATGGGTAATTCTCTTTTAGCTTTAAGGTAACAGGTTTGAATGCATTTAACTATTCATCTGGCAATGCCTTGTTTGGATATAAGGTTACCTGCATGAGGTTTTTGGAAAGCTACGAACAATTGTTTTGTTTTACGAAATTGTTTCGCTCTGTCAAAGTAATACATTAGTGCTCTTTTTATGTCTAATGTATGCAAAGCCCTTTCAGCTACTGACTCTGGTTGTGGAAAGAAGACTGGGAGTTCCACAGTTTGGTTTAGATGGAATGGTGATATGACCTTTGGTAAGAATTTTGGATTTGTACGGAGAACCACTTTATGTTTATGTATTTGTATAAAGGGTTCTTGAATAGTAAATGTTTGTATTTCACTCACTCTTCTAAGTGATGTTATGGCTATTAGAAAGGCTACTTTCCAAGTCAGAAATTGGATTTGACAAGAATGCATGGGTTCGAATGGTGGGCCTATGAGTCGTGTTAATACAATATTAAGGTTCCACGAAGGTACTGGTGGTGTCCTTTGGGGTAGGATTCTTTTTAGTCCTTCCATAAATGGTTAAATAACTGGTATTCTAAAAAGCGATGTTGTATGTTTAATCTGCAGATAGGCAGATATTGCAGTGAGCTGGATTTTAATGGAAGAGAAAGCTAAATTAGACTTTTGTAAGTGTAATAAATAACTTACAATGTCTTGTGTTGTCGCCTCTAGTGGCATAATTTGATTAGTCTGACAGTAGCAAACAAATCTTTTCCATTTGTTTGCCTAACAATGTCTTGTTGTAGGTTTTCTCGCTTGTTTAATGACCTCCATACACTCTTGTGAAAGGTTTAAATGTCCGAATTCTAAGACTTCAGGAGCCAGATTGCTCGATTGAGCGATGCTGGATTTGGGTGTCTGATTTGTTGTTTGTGTTGTGTCAACAGATCTGGTCTGTTTGGTAGTTTGATGTGGGGTACCACTGATAAGTCCAACAGTGTTGTGTACCACGGTTGGCGAGCCAAGGTTGGTGCTAGGAGTATTAGTTTGAGTTTGTTTTGACTCAGTTTGTTGACCAGATGAGGAATGAGCAGGAGAGGGGGGAAAAGCGTAAGCAAATATCCCTGACCAGCTGATCCATAGATCATTGCCGTTGGACTGAGGGTGTGGGTACCTGGACGCGAAGTTTTGGCATTTTGCGTTTTCTTTTGTTGCAAATAGATCTATGTCTGGTGTCCCCCAGCGGTGGAAGTGATACTGCAGGATCTGGGGATGTATATCCCAGTCGTGGGTTTGCTGTTGATCTCGACTGAGATTGTCGGCTAACTGATTCTGAATGCCTGGTATGTATTGTGCTATTAGGCGAATGTTGTTGTGAATTGCCCAATGCCAAATTCTTTGTGCTAATAGGCACAGTTGTGACTAGTGTGCCCCCCCCCCGTTTGTTGAGGTAATACATTGTTGTCATATTGTCTGTCTTGACAAGAATGTGTTTGTGGGCTATTAGAGGTTGAAACGCTTTTAATGCTAGAAATACAGCTAGCAGTTCCAAATGATTTATGTGAAGTAGTTTTTGTTGATTGTCCCATTGACCCTGTATGCTGTGATTGTTGAGGTGTGCTCCCCACCCAACCTTGGAAGCATCTGTTGTGATAATGGCGTGTGGCACTGGGTCTTGAAATGGCCGCCCTTTGTTTAAATTTATAGGGTTCCACCATTGAAGCGAAGAGTGTGTTTGGCTGTCTATCAACACTAGATCTTGTAGTTGACCCTGTGCTTGCGTCCATTGTTTTGCTAGGCACTGTTGTAAGGGCCACATTTGTACTCTTGCGTTTGGGACAATGGCTATGCATGAGGACATCATGCCTAGTAGTCTCATTACAAACTGTACAGTGTAGTGTTGGTTTGGTTGTATGCTTGCTCTTACATTTTGGAACGATTGGACTCTTTGTGGACTTGGAGTGGCAATTGCTCTTTGTGTGTTGAGTGTTGCTCCCAAGTATTGTTGTATTTGGGATGGTTGCAGATGTGATTTTTGGTAGTTTACAGAAAGCCCTAGTTTATGTAGAGTTTCTATGACATATTGCGTGTGGAATTGACGTTGTTGAGTGTTGGCTTTTATTAGCCAGTCGTCCAAATATGGGAATACGTGCATGTGCGGTCTCCTTATGTGAGCTGCTACTACGGCAAGGCATTTTGTAAATACTGTGGGGGCTGTTGTTATCCCGAACGGTAGCACTTTGAATTGATAATGTTTGGCTTGAATTACAAACCCAGGTATTTCCTGTGAGAAGGATGGATGGGTATGTGGAAATACGCATCCTTGAGATCCAGTGTTGTCATGTATGCCCCCTTTTTTAGTAAGGGTGCTTGGACCTCTATATGTAATAGGTCTAAGTGTTGTGGAGACAGTCGGTGCGGTTTTGGTGGCACATCTGGAGGGAATTTTGTGAATTCTATGCAATAACCATGTTGTATAAGTGATAGGACCCATGTGTCTGTGGTAATATGTGTCCAATTGTGTTAGTATTTGGTTAGCCTCCCCCCCCCACTGGTGACAAGTGTTGTGACATTGAAGTCACTGCTTGCTAGGGCTTGGCGGGCTGGAATTTCCCTCTTCCTCTTGGGAATTGTCCTCTTATAGGAACCACGACCTCCTTAAACCAACCCCCCCCCCCCCCCCCCCCCCTTTGGTATTGTGATTGATAGGTGGGTGGTTTTGTTTAGGAGGTGGAAGGTTCAGATGTTTGTTGCCGAAACCCCCCTCCAAATTGTTGTTTCCTAAAAGTGCCTCTGAATTGTGGGGAGTAGAGCGCGCTCATGGCTTTGGCCGTGTCCGTGTCTTTTTTCATTTTTTCGATGGCAGTATCGACTTGCGGCCCAAACAACTGATGTTGGTTAAACAGCATATTTAGTACCGCTTGTTGAATTTCTGGTTTGAATCCAGAACTCCGCAGCCATGCATGCCTGCGAATCGTTACAGCCGTGTTGACAGTCCGTGCTGCTGTATCTGCAGAGTCTAATGCGGACCTTATCTGATTGTTCGATATGGCCTGTCCCTCTTCAAATACTTGCTGGGCATGTTTTTGGTGTTCCTTGGGAAAGTGCTCTATGATGTCTTGCATCTCGTCCCAGTGTGCCCTGTCGTAGCGTGCAAGTAGGGCTTGTGAAGTTGCAATTCGCCATTGATTGGCTGCTTGTGATGCCACTCGCTTGCCTCTTGCGTCGAATTTTCGACTTTCTTTGTCCGGTGGGGGAGCATCCCCTGATGATTGAGAGTTCGCTCTTTTCCTTGCTGCCCCTACAACCACGGAGTCCGGTGTGAGCTGTTGCGTTATAAAACACTGGGTCTGTTGGAGGTGGTTTGTATTTCTTTTCGACCCTAGGCGTGATAGCTCTTCCCTTTACAGGCTCTTGGAAGACCTGTTGTGCGTGCTTGAGCATGCCTAGTAGCATTGGCAGGCTTTGATAGGATGCGTGGGTGGATGCTAGAGTGCTGAAAAGGAAGTCATCCTCCACTGGTTCAGAGTGCATTGCTACGTTGTGGAACGTAGCTGCCCTGGCTAGTACTTGCATATATGCAGTACTGTCTTCTGGTGGTGCCGGCTTGGTTGGATAACACTCTGGGCTGTTATCCGATATTGGTGGATCATATAAATCCCATGCATCAGCATCATCTTGGGTCATCCCAGTATGTGTGGGTGTAGGAAGTTGGCTCTGTATGCACTATTTCAAAATAAGGAATAGTATGCACAGAGTCCAAGGGTTCCCCTTA
This sequence comes from Pleurodeles waltl, assembly GCF_031143425.1. Classification (NCBI taxonomy): domain Eukaryota; kingdom Metazoa; phylum Chordata; class Amphibia; order Caudata; family Salamandridae; genus Pleurodeles; species Pleurodeles waltl. Next base: position 445,422,725 of record NC_090449.1, read on the forward strand.
GAGGTAAGATAGTGGCAAAAAGAGATAATACTAATGCTCTATTTTGTGGTAGTGTGCTCGAGCAGTAGGCTTATCAAAGGAGAAGTGTTAAGCATTTGTTGTACATACACAGGCAATAAATGAGGAACACACACTGAAAGACAATTCCAGGCCAATAGGTTTTTGTATAGAAAAATATCTTTTCTTAGTTTATTTTAAGAACCACAGGTTCAAATTTTACATGTAATACTTCAAATGAAAGGTATTGCACGTAGGTACTTTAGGAACTTTGAATAATCACAATAGCATATATACTTTTCACATAAATCACATATAGCTAATTGAAAACTAGACAGTGCAATTTTAACAGTTCCTAGGGTGAGTAATTGTTTGTTAGTTTTTTGCAGGTAAGTAAACAACCTACGGGGTTCAAGTTTGGGTCCAAAGTAGCCCACCGTTGGGGGTTCAGAGCAACCCCAAAGTTACCACACCAGCAGCTCAGGGCCGGTCAGGTGCAGAGTTCAAAGTGATGCCCAAAACGCATAGGCTTCAATGGAGAAGGGGGTGTCACGGTTCCAGTCTGCCAGCAGGTAAGTACCTGCGTCTTCGGAGGGCAGACCAGGGGGGACACAAGTTAACACAGAAGGTACACCCTCAGCAGCACGGGGGCGGCCGGGTGCAGTGTGCAAACGCACGTCGGGTTTCCAATGTAAATCAATGGGAGACCAAGGGGTCTCTTCAGCGATGCAGGCAGGCATGGGGGGGGCTCCTTGGGGTAGCCACCACCTGGGCAAGGGAGAGGGCCTCCTGGGGGTCACTCCTGCACTGGAGTTCCGATCTTTCAGGTCCTGGGGGCTGCGGGTGCAGAGTCTTTTCCAGGCGTCGGGATCTGGGAGTCAGGCAGTCGCGGTCAGGGGGAGCCTCGGGATTCCCTCTGCAGGCGTCGCTGTGGGGGCTCGGGGGGGGGGCAACTCTGGCTACTCACGGTCTCGTAGTCGCCGGGGAGTCCTCCCTGAAGTGCTGTTTCTCCACAAGTCGAGCCGGGGGCGTCGGGTGCAGAGTAGCAAGCCTCATGCTTCCGGCGGGAAACGCAGTTGTCTTGAAGTTGCTTCTTTGGAAACAAAGTTGCAGTCTTGGGTGAACAGGGCCGCTGTCCTCTGGAGTTTCTTGGTCCTTCTAGAGCAGGGCAGTCCTCTGAGGATTCAGAGGTCGCTGGTCCTGGGGAAAGCGTCGCTGGAGCAGTGTCTTTTCGAAGTGGGGAGACAGGCTGGTAGAGCTGGGGCCAAGGCAGTTGGTGTCTCCGTCTTCTCTGCAGGGTTTTTCAGCTTAGCAGTCCTCTTCGTCTTAGGTTGCAGGAATCTGAGTTCCTAGGTTCAGGGGAGCCCCTAAATACAGAATTTAGGGGTGTGTTTAGGTCAGGGAGGGCAGTAGCCAATGGCTACTATCCCTGAGGGTGGCTACACCCTCTTTGTGCCTCCTCCCAAGGGGAGGGGGTCACATTCCTATCCCTATTGGGGGGATCCTCCATCTGGTATAGTGCACCCAGCCTTAGGGCTGTAAGGCCTGCTAGAGGGGTGACTTATCTATACTGCATAGGCAGAGTGAGGTTGGCATGGCACCCTGAGGGGAGTGCCATGTCGACTTACTCGTTTTGTCCTCACCAGCACACACAAGCTGGCAAGCAGTGTGTCTGTGCTGAGTGAGGGGTCCCCAGGGTGGCATAAGACATGCTGCAGCCCTTAGAGACCTTCCCTGGCATCAGGGCCCTTGGTACCAGGGGTACCAGCTACAAGGGACTTACCTGGATGCCAGGGTGTGCCAATTGTGTAAACAAAAGTACAGGTTAGGGAAAGAACACTGGTGCTGGGGCCTGGTTAGCAGGCCTCAGCACACTTTCAAATCAAAACATAGCATCAGCAAAGGCAAAAAGTCAGGGGGTAACCATGCCAAGGAGGCATTTCCTTACACAACCCCCCCCCACACCAAACGAAAGAGGATGAGACTAACCTTTCCCAAGAGAGTCTTCATTTTCTAAGTGGAAGAACCTGGAAAGGCCATCTGCATTGGCATGGGCAGTCCCAGGTCTGTGTTCCACTATAAAGTCCATTCCCTGTAGGGAGATGGACCACCTCAACAGTTTTGGATTTTCACCTTTCATTTGCATCAGCCATCTGAGAGGTCTGTGGTCAGTTTGAACTACAAAGTGAGTACCAAAGAGGTATGGTCTCAGCTTCTTCAGGGACCAAACCACAGCAAAGGCCTCGCTCTCAATGGCACTCCAACGCTGCTCCCTGGGGAGTAACCTCCTGCTAATGAAAGCAACAGGCTGGTCAAGGCCATCATCATTTGTTTGGGACAAAACTGTCCCTATCCCATGTTCAGAGGCATCTCTCTGCACAATGAACTGCTTGGAGTAATCTGGAGCTTTTAGAACTGGTGCTGTGCACATTGCTTGTTTCAGGGTGTCAAAGGCCTGTTGGCTTTCTACAGTCCAGTTTACCTTCTTGGGCATTTTCTTGGAGGTAAGTTCTGTGAGGGCTGTCACTATGGATCCATATCCCTTCACAAACCTCCTGTAGTACCCAGTCAAGCCAAGGAATGCCCTGACTTGAGTCTGGGTTTTTGGAGCTGCCCAGTCCAGAATAGTCTGGATCTTAGGCTGGAGTGGCTGGACTTGGCCTCCACCTATAAGGTGTCCCAAGTAAACCACAGTTCCCTGCCCTATTTGGCATTTGGATGCCTTAATAGAGAGGCCTGCTGATTGCAGAGCCTTCAAAACCTTCTTCAGGTGGACCAGGTGATCCTGCCAGCTGGAGCTATAGACAGCAATATCGTCAAGATAAGCTGCACTAAAGGACTCCAAGCCAGCAAGGACTTGATTCACCAACCTTGGGAAGGTGGCAGGGGCATTCTTTAAACCAAAGGGCATAACAGTAAACTGATAATGCCCATCAGGTGTGGAGAATGCTGTCTTTTCTTTTGCTCCTGGTGCCATTTTGATTTGCTAGTACCCTGCTGTTAAGTCAAAGGTATTTAAGAATTTGGCAGCACCTAATTTATCAATCAGTTCATCAGCCCTTGGAATGGGATGGGCATCTGTCTTGGTGACAGAATTAAGTCCTCTGCAGTCCACACAAAACCTCATCTCTCTCTTTCCATCTTTGGTGTGAGGTTTGGGGACTAAGACCACTGGGCTAGCCCAGGGGCTGTCAGAGTGCTCAATGACTCCCAATTCCAGCATCTTGTGGACTTGCACTTTGATGCTTTCCTTAACTTGGTCAGACTGTCTGAATATTTTGTTTTTGACAGGCATGCTGTCTCCTGTGTCCACATCATGGGTACACAGGTGTGTCTGACCTGGGATTAGGGAAAAGAGCTCAGCAAACTGTTGCAGGACCTTCCTACAATCAGATTGCTGTTGGCTAGAGAGGGTGTCTGAGTAGATCACTCCATCAATTGACCCATCTTTAGGGTTTGATGGGAGGAGATCAGGGAGAGGTTCACTCTCAGCTTCCTGGTCCTCATCTGTTACCATCAACAGATTCACATCAGCCCTATCATGGAAGAGCTTAAGGCGGTTCACATGGATCACCCTCTTGGGGCTCCTGCTAGTGCCTAGGTCCACCAGGTAGGTGACCTGACTCTTCTTCTCTAGCACTGGGTAAGGGCCACTCCATTTGTCCTGAAGTGCCCTGGGAGCCACAGGCTCCAGAACCCAGACTTTCTGCCCTGGTTGAAATTCAACCATTGCAGCCTTTTGGTCATACTAAAACTTCTGGAGCTGTTGGCTGGCCTCAAGGTTTTTACTTGCCTTTTCCATGTACTCTGCCATCCATGAACGTAGGCCAAGTACATAGTCCACTATGTCTTGTTTAGGCTCATGAAGAGGTCTCTCCCAGCCTTCTTTCACAAGAGCTAGTGGTCCCCTTACAGGGTGGCCAAACAGAAGTTCAAAGGGTGAGAACCCTACTTCCTTCTGAGGCACCTCTCTGTAAGCGAAAAGCAGACATGGCAAGAGAACATCCCATCTCCTTTTGAGTTTTTCAGGGAGCCCCATGATCATGCCTTTTAATGTCTTGTTGAATCTCTCAACAAGGCCAATAGTTTGTGGATCGTATGGTGTAGTGAATTTATAAGTCACTCCACACTCATTCCACATGTGTTTCAGGTATGCTGTAATGAAGTTGGTACCTCTGTCAGACACCACCTCCTTAGGGAAAACCCACTCTGGTAAAAATACCAATGAGGGCCTTGGCTACTGCAGGGGCAGTAGTCGACCTAAGGGGAATAGCTTCAGGGTATCTAGTAGCATAATCCACTACTACTAGTATGTACATGTTCCCTGAGGCTGTGGGAGGTTCAAGTGGACCCACTATGTCCACACCCACTCTTTCAAAGGGGACCCCCACCACTGGAAGTGGAATGAGGGGGGCCTTTGGGTGGCCACCTGTCTTTACCACTGGCTTGACAGGTGGTGCAGGAGACACAAAACTCCTTGACTTTCTGGGACATGTTGGGCCAATAGAAGTGGTTGACTAGTCTCTCCCATGTCTTGGTTTGTCCCAAATGCCCAGCAAGAGGAATATCATGGGCTAAGGTCAGTATGAACTCTAAACTCCTAAGGCACTACCACTCTCCTAGTGGCACCAGGTTTGGGATCTCTTGCCTCAGTGTAAAGGAGTCCATCTTCCTAATAGACCCTATGTGTTCCAGTTTTCTTGCCATTGGACTCTTCAGCAGCTTGCTGCCTAAGGCCTTCACGAGAGGGGCAGGTTTCTTGCCCCTTACACAACTGCTCCCTTGAGGGTCCCCCTGGGCCTAAGAGCTCAACCTGATAAGGTTCTAACTCCATAGGCTCAGTTCCCTCAGAGGGAAGAACTTCTTCCTGAGAAGAGAGGTTCTCTTTTTGTTGTTGTGTTGCAGCTGGTTTCCCAGTTGTCTTTCCTTTTCTTTTGGTAGGCTGGGTCTTTTTTCCAGACTCCAGCTCTACTTTTTCACCCTGAGCCTTGCACTGTGCCCTTGTCTTGACACACACCAGTTCAGGGATACCCAGCATGGCTGCATGGGTTTTCAATTCTACCTCAGCCCATGCTGAGGACTCCAGGTCATTTCCAAGCAAACAGTCTACTGGGATATTTGAGGAGACCACCACCTGTTTCAGGCCATTGACCCCTCCCCACTCTAAAGTTACCATAGCCATGGGATGTACTTTAGTCTGATTGTCAGCGTTGGTGACTGGATAAGTTTGTCCAGCCAGGTATTGACCAGGGGAAACCAGTTTCTCTGTCACCATGGTGACACTGGCACCTGTATCCCTCAGGCCTTCTACACTTGTCCCATTAATTAAGAGCTGCTGCCTGTATTTTTGCATGTTAGGGGGCCAGGCAGCCAGTGTGGCTAAATCCACCCCACCCTCAGAGACCAATGTAGCTTCAGTGTGACACCTGATTTGCTCTGGGCACACTGTTGATCCCACTTGGAGACTAGCCATTCCAGTGTTAGCTGGAGTGGAGTTAGAAGTGGTACTTTTCTTGGGACAGGCCTTGTCTCCAGTTTGGTGTCCAGGCTGATTACAGCTATGACACCAGGCCTTTTTGGGATCAAAGTTTTTACCCTTGTACCCAAAATTGTTTTGTGAAGAGGCTCTGGGCCCACCCTCCTGTGCAGGTTTTTGGGGGCCTGAAGAAGACTCTTTACTATTTTTGTTTTTGGATGTCTCAACACTCTTCCCCTGGGGAGGCTTTGTGACCCCTTTCTTTTGGTCACCCCCTGTGGAAATCTTGGTCACCCTAGTCTTGACCCAATGGTCCGCCTTCTTTCCCAATTCTTGGGGAGAAATTGGTCCTAGGTATACCAGATGCTGATGCAGTTTATCATTTGAACAATTACTTAACAGGTGTTCTTTCACAAATAAATTGTACAGCCCATCATAATCATTTACACCACTGCCTTGAATCCAACCATCCAGTGTTTTCAAGGAGTAGTCCTCAAAATCAACCCAGGTCTGGCTCGAGGTTTTTTGAGCCCCCCTGAATCTAATTCTATACTCCTCAGTGGAGAATCCAAAGCCCTCAATCAGGGTACCCTTCATGAGGTCATAAGATTTTGCATCTTTTCCAGAGAGTGTGAGGAGTCTATCCCTACACTTTCCAGTGAACATTTCCCAAAGGAGAGCACCCCAGTGAGATCTGTTTACTTTTCTGGTTGCACAAGCCCTCTCAAAAGCTGTGAACCATTTGGTGATGTCATCACCATCTTCATATTTAGTTGCAATCCCTTTAGGGATTTTCAACATGTCAGGAGAATCTCTGACCCTATTTAAGTTGCTGCCACCATGGATGGGACCAAAACCCATCTCTTGTCTTTCCCTTTCTATGGTTAGGAGCTGTCTCTCCAAAGCCAATCTTTTGGCCATCCTGGCTAACAGGAGGTCATCTTCACTGAGGCTATCCTCAGTGATTTCAGAGGTGCTGGCCCCTCCTGTGAGGGAAGCAGCATCTCTGACTAACACAGTTGAATCAGTGATTGAGGGTCCCTAGTTAGGACTGGAAGGTGGGAATTCTCCTCCAGTTCACTATCATCATCCTCTGGGTTGTCATCCTCAGAGGGGTTGGCTTTTTCAAACTCTGCCAAAAGCTACTAGAGCTGTTGTTTGGAGGGTCTTAAGCCAATTTGGATTTTCTTTATTTTGCAGAGAGACCTTAGCTCCCTCATCTTAAGATGGAGGTAAGGTGTGAGGTCGAGTTCCACCACATTCTCATCTGCACCAGGCATTATGTTTCTAAAAGTTGGAATATTTTTTAAGAATCTAAAACTAGTTCTAGAACCTAATTCAAACTTTCACAAAACTTTTAAACTCTAAAAGAAATGCTAACAGGGACTAACACAAAGCCCTAGCAGGACTTTAAAAAATTTAGAAAAATAGCTCAAATTGCAAACATCAGTTTCTAATGACAATTTTTGGAATTTGTCGTATGATCAGGTATTCAGGTAGTAGTCCAGCAAATGCAAAGTCTTGTACCTCACCGCTGATCCACCAATGTAGGAAGTTGGCTCTGTATGCACTATTTCAAAGTAAAGAATAGTATGCACAGAGTCCAAGGGTTCCCCTTAGAGGTAAGATAGTGGCAAAAAGAGATAATACTAATGCTCTATTTTGTGGTAATGTGGTCGAGCAGTAGGCTTATCAAAGGAGTAGTGTTAAGCATTTGTTGTACATACACAGGCAATAAATGAGGAACACACACTCAAAGACAATTCCAGGCCAATAGGTTTTTGTATAGAAAAATATATTTTCTTAGTTTATTTTAAGAACCACAGGTTCAAATATCACATGTAATACTTCAAATGAAAGGTATTGCAGGTAGGTACTTTAGGAACTTTGAATAATCACAATAGCATATATACTTTTCACATAAATCACATATAGCTATTTTAAAACTAGACAGTGCAATTTTCACAGTTCCTAGGGGGAGTAATTGTTTGTTAGTTTTTTGCAGGTAAGTAAACCACCTATGGGGTTCAAGTTTGGGTCCAAAGTAGCCCACCGTTGGGGGTTCAGAGCAACCCCAAAGTTACCACACCAGCAGCTCAAGGCCGGTCAGGTGCAGAGTTCAAAGTGGTGCCCAAAACGCATAGGCTTCAATGGAGAAGGGGGTGCCCCGGTTCCAGTCTGCCAGCAGGTAAGTACCCGCGTCTTCGGAAGGCAGACCAGGGGGGTTTTGTAGGGCACCGGGCGGGACACAAGTTAGCACAGAAGGTACACCCTCAGCAGCACGGGGCGGCCGGGTGCAGTGTGCAAACGCACGTCGGGTTTCCATTGTAAATCAATGGGAGACCAAGGGGTCTCTTCAGCGATGCAGGCAGGCAAGGGGGGGGGCTCCTCGGGGTAGCCACCACCTGGGCAAGGGAGAGGGCCTCCTGGGGGTCACTCCTGCACTGGAGTTCCGATCTTTCAGGTCCTGGGGGCTGCGGGTGCAGAGTCTTTTCCAGGCGTCGGGATCTGGGAGTCAGGCAGTCGCGGTCAGGGGGAGCCTCGGGATTCCCTCTGCAAGCGTCGCTGTGAGGGCTCAGGGGGGGGCAACTCTGGCTACTCACAGTCTCGTAGTCTCCAGGGAGTCCTCCCTGAAGTGTTGTTTTTCCACAAGTCGAGCCGGGGCGTCGGGTGCAGAGTAGCAAGTCTCACACTTCCGGCAGGAAACGCAGTTGTCTTAAAGTTGCTTCTTTGGAAACAAAGTTGCAGTCTTGGGTGAACAGGGCCGCTGTCCTCTGGAGTTTCTTGGTCCTTCTAGAGCAGGGCAGTCCTCTGAGGATTCAGAGGTCGCTGGTCCTGGGGAAAGCCTCGCTGGAGCAGTGTCTTTTCGAAGTGGGGAGACAGGCCGGTAGAGTTGGGGCCAAGGCAGTTGGTGTCTCCGTCTTCTCTGCAGGGTTTTTCAGCTTAGCAGTCCCCTCTTCTTCTTAGGTTGCAGGAATCTGAGTTCCTAGGTTCAGGGGAGCCCCTAAATACAGAATTTAGGGGTGTGCTTAGGTCAGGGAGGGCAGTAGCCAATGGCTACTAGCCCTGAGGGTGGCTACACCCTCTTTGTGCCTCCTCCCAAGGGGAGGGGGTCACATTCCTATCCCTATTGGGGGGATCCTCCATCTGCAAGATGGAGGATTCCTAAAAGTCAGAGTCACTTCAGCTCAGGTTGCCTTAGGGGCTGTCCTGACTGGCCAGTGACTCCTCCTTGTTTTTCTCATTATCTCCTCCGGCCTTGCTGCCAAAAGTGGGGCCGTGGCTGGAAGGGGCGGGCAACTCCACTAGCTGGAATGCCCTGTGGTGCTGTAACAAAAGGGGTGAGCCTTTGATGCTCAGCGCCAGGTTACAGTTCCTGCAGGGGGAGGTGAGAAGCACCTCCACCCAGTACAGGCTTTGTTCCTGGCCACAGAGTGACAAAGGCACTCTCCCCATGTGGCCAGAAACTTGTCTGGTTGTGGCCGGCTGGCAGAAACTGGTAAGCCTAGCACTAGGAGTCAGACTAGTATTCAGGGGGCATCTCTAAGATGCCCTCTGTGTACATTTTACAATAAATTCCACACTGGCATCAGTATGCATTTATCGTGCTGAGAAGTTTGATACCAAACTTCCCAGATTTCAGTGTAGCCGTTATGGAACTGTGGAGTTCGTGTTTGACAACCTCCCAGACCATATACTCTTTATGGCTACCCTGCACTTACAATGTCTAAGGTTTTGCTTAGTCACTGTAGGGGCATAGTGCTCATGCACATATGCACTCAGCTGTGGTATAGTGCACCCTGCGTTAGGGGGTGTAAGGCCTGCTAGAGGGGTGACTTACCTATGCCACAGGCAGTATCGGTTGGCATGGCACTCTAAGGTGAGTGCCATGGTGACTTAGTCATTTTCTCCCCATCAGCACACACAAGCTGTGAGGCAGTGTGCATGTGCTGAGTGAGGGGTCCCCAAGGTGGCATAAAACATGCAGCAGCCCTTTGAGACCTTCCCTGGCATCAGGGCCATTGGTACCAGGGGTACCATTTACAAGGGACTTATATGGGTGCCAGGGCTGGGCCAGTTGTGGGAACAAAGGTACAGTTTAGGGAAAGAATACTAGTGCTGGGGCCTGGTTAGCAGGGTCCCAGCACACTTTCAATCATAACTGGCATCAACAAAAGGCAAAAAGTCAGGGGGTAACCATAACAAGGAAGGCATTTTCTTTATATATATATATTCTATATATGGAAAATGTCACTTACCCAGTGTACATCTGTTCGTGGCATGAGACGCTGCAGATTCACATGCTGTGCATATCCCGCCATCTAGTGTTGGGCTCGGAGTGTTACAAGTTGTTTTTCTTCGAAGAAGTATTTTCGAGTCACGAGATCGAGGGACTCCTCCCCTTTCAGCTCCATTGCGCATGGGCGTCGACTCCATCTTAGATTGTTTTCCCCGCAGAGGGTGAGGTAGGAGTTGTGTATATAGTAATAGTGCTCATGCAATTGAGTAAGTATGTATGTACATAATGTGACTAAAAGTGATATATTTACAAATCTACAAGTTTAATTTTAGTCAACTTAAACGGCTACAGGCTCCCAGGGAGGTGGGAGGGCGCATGTGAATCTGCAGCGTCTCATGCCACGAACAGATGTACACTGGGTAAGTGACATTTTCCGTTCGATGGCATGTGTAGCTGCAGATACACATGGTGTGGACAGACTAGTAAGCAGTTATCTCCCCAAAAGCGGTGGTTTAGCCTGTAGGAGTTGAAGTTGTGTGAAATAATGTCCTTAATACTGCTTGTCCTACTGTGGCTTGCTGTGTTGTTAACACATCCACGCAGTAATGTTTAGTAAATGTATGAGTCGTAGACCATTTGGCTGCCTTACAGATTTCCGTCATTGCTATGTTTCCTAGAAAGGCCATGGTGGCACCCTTCTTTCTAGTGGAGTGCCTTTGGTGTAATAGGCAGTTCTCTTTTTGCTTTTATATAACAGATTTGAATACATTTAACTATCCATCTGGCAATGCCTTTTTTGGATATTGGATTACCTGTATGAGGTTTTTGGAAAGCTACAAACAATTGTTTTGTTTTGCGAATTTGTTTGGTTCTATCAATGTAGTACATTAGTGCCCTTTTAATGTCTAATGTATGTAATGCTCTCTCAGCTACAGAATCTGGTTCTGGGAAGAACACTGGGAGAATTTGGGATTCGTGCGTAGAACTACTTTATGTTTGTGTATCTGTATAAAGGGTTCTTGTATGGTAAAGGCTTGTATTTCACTTACTTTTCTGAAAGATGTGATAGCTATTAGAAAGGCTACTTTCCATGTTAAGTACTGTATCTCACTGGAGTGCATGGGTTCAAATGGTGGACCCATGAGTTGTGTTAATACGATGTTGAGGTTCCACAAAGGAACTGGTGGTGTTCTTGGTGGAATAATCCTTTTTAGACCCTCCATAAATGCTTTTATGACTGGGATTCTGAATAGTGAAGTTGAATGTGTAATTTGCAAATAAGCCGAAATTGCTGTCAGATGTATTTTAATGGATGAAAAAGCTAACTTGGACTTCTGTAAGTGTAGTAGGTAGCTTACGATGTTTTTTGCAGATGCGTGTAATGGTTGGATTTGATTATTATGGCAGTAATAAACAAATCTTTTCCACTTATTTGCGTCGCAATGTCTTGTAGTTGGTTTCCTAGCCTGTTTAATGACCTCCATGCACTCTTGTGTAAGGTCTAGATGTCTGAATTCTAAGATTTCAGGAGCCAGATTGCTAGATTGAGCAATGCTGGGTTCGGGTGTCTGATCTGTGGTTTGTGTTGAGTTAACAGATCTGGTCTGTTTGGCAGTTTGACATGAGGCACTACTGACAGGTCTAGTAGTGTTGTGTACCAAGGTTGTCATGCCCAAGTTGGTGCTATTAGTATTAGTTTGAGTTTGTTTTGACTCAATTTGTTTACTAGATACGGAAGGAGTGGGAGAGGGGGGAAAAGCGTATGCAAATATCCCTGACCAACTCATCCGTAACGCATTGCCTTGGGAGTGAGGCTGTGGGTACCTGGATGCGAAGTTTTGGCATTTTGCATTGTCTTTTGTTGCGAATAGATCTATTTGCGGTGTTCCCCATCTTTGGAAGTAAGTTTGTAGTATTTGGGGATGAATTTCCCATTCGTGGATCTGTTGATGATCCCGACTGAGATTGTCGGGTAACTGGTTTTGAATTCCCGGTATGTATTGCGCTATTAGGCGAATGTTGTTGTGAATAGCCAAATGCCAAATCTTTTGTGCTAAGAGACACAACTGTGTGGAGTGTGTCCCTCCCTGTTTGTTCAGGTAATACATTGTTGTCATGTTGTCTGTTTTGACAAGAATGTGTTTGTGACAGACTATTAGTGGTTGAAATGCTTTCAACGCTACAAACACTGCTAGTAGTTCTAACTGATTTATATGAAGTTGTTTCTGTTGAGTGTCCCATTGTCCTTGGATGCTGTGTTGGTTGAGGTGTGCTCCCCACCCTACCATGGAAGCATCTGTTGTGATCACATATTGAGGCACTGGGTCTTGGAAAGGCCGCCCTTGGTTTAAGTTTATAGTATTCCACCATTGAAGCGAGGTGTATGTTTGGCAGTCTATCAACACTAGATCCTGAGGTTGACCCTGTGCTTGTGACCATTGTGTTGCTAGGCACCGTTGTAAGGGTCGCATGTGTAATCATGCGTTTGGGACAATGGCTATGCATGAGGACATCATGCCTAGAAGTTTCATTACTAATTTTACCTGTAACCTTTGGTTTAGGTGCATGCTTTGTATTACGTTTTGGAATGCTTGTACCCTTTGTGGACATGGAGTGGCAATCCCTTTTTTTGTGTTGATTGTTGCTCCCAAGAACTGTTGTATTTGACACGGATGTAAGTGTGATTTTTGATAGTTCAGTTAAAACCCTAGTTTGTGAAGGGTTTCTATGACGCATTTTGTGTGTTGAGAACACTGTTCTTGCTTATTGGTTTTGATTAACCAATCATCCAGATACAGGAATACATGTATGTGCTGTCTTCTGATATGGGCTGCCACTACTGCAAGGCATTTTGTAAAGACTCTTGGCGCTGTTGTTATCCCAAATGGCAACACTTTGAATTGGTAATGTACCCCTTGGATTACAAATCTTAAGTATTTTCTGTGCGAAGGATGTATGGGTATATGGAAATACGCATCCTTGAGATTTAAAGGCGTCATGTAGTCTTGTTGTTTGAGCAAGGGGATGACGTCTTGAAGTATCACCATGTGAAAGTGATCTGATTTTATGTAAAGATTTAGTGTTCTGAGATCTAATATGGGTCTTAGAGTTTTGTCCTTTTTGGGTATGAGAAAGTACAGGGAGTAAACACCTGTTCCTTTCTGATGATTTGGTACTAGTTCTATTGCATCTTTTTGCAGCAACACTTGGACCTCTATTTGTAATAGATCCATGTGTTGTTCGGACATGATGTGTGTTCTTGGAGGCACATTTGGTGGGAATTGTATGAATTCTATGCAATAACCATGTTGGATAATGGCTAAGACCCACAAGTCTGTTGTTATTTCTTCCCAGTTTTGGTAAAAATCTGTTAGTCTCCCCCCCACTGGTGTTATGTGTTGGGGATTTGTGACACTGAAGTCACTGTTTATTTTGAGGGGTCTTTGGATTTTGGAACTTTCCTCTAGTTTTTGGGAACTGTCCACCTCTGTATTGTCCCCAAAAACTTCCCCTCTGATACTGGCTCTGGTATGTGGGTCTGGTTTGTGAGGGTTCTGTGGTTTGGCCCCGAAACCCCCCTCTAAATTGTGTTTTCCGAAATGTGCCTCTGCTCTGTGGGGAGTAGAGCGCACCCATGGCTTTGGCCGTATCTGTGTCCTTTTTTAGCTTTTCTATAGCAGTGTCTACTTCCGGCCCAAACAACTGCTGTCCGTTAAAAGGCATATTAAGCACCGCCTGTTGGATTTCGGGCTTGAATCCTGAGGTGCGTAGCCCTGCGTGTCTCCGAATAGTGACCGCTGTATTTACAGTTCTTGCAGCTGTGTCTGATGCATCCATTGCCGATCGTATCTGGTTATTCGAGATACTTTGGCCCTCTTCCACCACTTGTTGTGCACGCTTTTGGAACTCTTTGGGTAGATGTTCTATGAAGTGTTGCATTTCGTCTCAATGAGCTCTATCATATCTTGATAGCAAAGCCTGTGAATTGGCAATGCGCCATTGATTGGCTGCTTGTGCTGCAACTCTTTTCCCCGCTGCCTCGAACTTGCGACTTTCCTTGTCGGGTGGTGGTGCATCTCCAGAGGTGTGTGAATTTGCCGTTTTACGAGCTGCGCCTACTACTACTGAGTCAGGTGTCAGTTGCTGCGTGATGTACATAGGGTCTTTTGGGGAGGCTTGTACTTTTTCTCCACCCTAGGAGTGATGGCCTTGCCTTTTACGGGCTCTTGAAATACTTGCTTTGCGTGTTTCAACATTCCTGGTAACATCGGAAGACTCTGGTACTGACTATGTGTTGACGATAGCGTATTTAACAAAAAGTCATCTTCAATCGGTTCAGCGTGCAGTGTCACATTGTGAAAAGCAGCTGCTCTGGACACCACCTGTGTGTAAAGCAGTACTGTCTTCAGGTGGTGATGGTCTTGATGGGTAACAGTCAGGACTATTATCTGATACAGGCGCATCATAAAGATACCATGCATCTGGGTCATCTTGGCTCATCCCTGTGCGCGTTGGAGACTGCATCATAGGTGGGGTAGCCATTGGTGATGGTTGTGGTGAGCGTTGTGGTGATGGTGGCGGTGTTACTTGTTTTGCCACCTTTGCCTGTGGTTGTTCTTTAGCTTGGAAAGCAAGTTTCCTTTTCATCCTTATAGGAGGGAGAGTTCTTATTTTCCTGTCTCCTTTTGAATGTGGAGCCTTCTCTGTGTGTAATCTGGCTCCCCTGCTTCTAGCTCTTGTCTGAATTTTTGGCTTTGCATTTGTGCGGAAAGGCCTTGTTCCTCAGAGTAGGAACTTGTTTTCGGCTCTGAAGCCGGATGTTTCGGTATCGAAACCTTTCCAACCATCTTTTTCGGCTCCGAAGCCACTGTTTTGGGTTTCGGTGTTCCGATATCTCGGTGCCGACTAATCTCGGTGCAGGTATCTCGATGTCGAGATTGCTCTGAACCAGTGTCTCGGTGCAGAGTCTGTTCTGTGCCGGTTTCTCGACCGGAGTCGGATGACTTCAACACATCTGTGCCCTTTTTCGGTGCCGATGGACGGTCACCGATTTTTCGGGTTAAGCCATGGCCTGCCGGCGGTGGCGTCCCCTGGGTTTTTATGGTTTTTACGTGAGTTTTGGCCGGGGCTGTTTTACTCACGGTTTTCGGCGTCTGTTCTGTTTCGGCCTCGTCCGAGTCAGCAATGGAGAAGGTTTCTTCTTCCTCCAAGTCGTGGTGTCCTGACGGCGCCGACGCCATTTGAAGCCTTCTTGCTCTCCGGTCCCTCAGCATTTTCCTCGACCGAAACGCTCGACAGGCCTCGCAGGTATCCTCTTTGTGTTCAGGAGACAAACACAAATTACAGACCAAATGTTGATCTGTGTAAGGATACTATTCGGGGCAAAAGCGGAATGGGGTCCGTTCCATTAGCCTTGAAGACGAACGTGGTCGGGCCGACCAGGCCCCGCCGGGGAATCGAAACCCTGAAGGACCACCAGAGCTTTTCAAAATTCGGTGTCGATCTGCGTTAACTAACCCGATACCGAACGCAAATAATACCGTCAAATTTTCCAAGATTTAACTAACTTTCCGAACCGAAACACAGAGCGAAGAGGAACACGTCCGAACCCAATGGCGGCAAGAAAACAATCTAAGATGGAGTCGACGCCCATGCGCAATGGAGCCGAAAGGGGAGGAGTCCCTCGATCTCGTGACTCGAAAAGACTTCTTAGAAGAAAAACAACTTGTAACACTCCGAGCACAACACTAGATGGCGGGATATGCACAGCATGTGTATCTGCAGCTACACATGCCATCGATATATATATATATATATATATATATAATATAATGTAAAATATAATGTCACTTACCCAGTGTACATATGTTCGTGGTTTGTAGTACTGCAAATTCATATGTTACGCATATCCATTCCGACATCTAGTGTTGGGACTCTGAGTGTTACAAGTTGTTTTTCTTCGAAGAATTCTTTTCGGAGTCACGGGATCGAGTGACTCCCCCTCTCAGTTCCATTGCGCATGGGCGTCGACTCCATTGTTAGACTGTTTTCCCCGCAGAGGGTGAAGAAAGGAGTGATAAGTGAGAAAACAAACAACTACAAGCTTCCAGGGAGGAGGGAGGGTGCATGTGAATCTGAAGCACTACATGCCACGAACAGATGTACACTGGGTAAGTGAAATTTTCCGTTCAACAGCATGAGTAGCTGCAGATACACATGCTATGCATAGACTACAAAGCAGTTAGGCCTCCCAAAAAGCGGTGGCTAGCCTGTAGGAGTTGAAGTTGTTTGAAATAATGTTTTTAAGACAGCCTGGCCTACAGAGGCTTGTTGCTGCGAGAACACATCAACACAATAGTGTTTTGTAAATCTATAAGAGGTTGACCATGTAGTTGCTTTACATATGTCAACCATTGGAATGTTTCCTAAAAGGCCATTGTTGCACCCTTTTTCCTGGTGGAATGTGCTTTACGAGTGATAAAGAGTTCCCTCTTTGCTTTGATATAACATGTTTGTATACATCTAACAATCCATCTTGCTAATTCTTGTTTTATTATAGGATTGCCTGTATGTGGTTGTTGGAAAGCAACAAAGAGTTGCTTTGCTTTCCTAAACTGTTTTGTTATGTCTATGTAGGCAATAAGAGCTCTTTTGAGATCTAGGGTATGAAGAGCTCTTTCTGTCACAGAATCTGGTTGTGGAAAGAAGACTGGCAATTCCACTGTTTGTTTGATGTGAAAAGGATACTACTTTTGGTAGAAATGTTGGATTTGTTCGCAGTACAACCTTATGTTTGTGCACTTGGAGAAAAGGTTCTTCAAGAGTGAATGCTTGTATTTTACTAACTCTTCTTAAAGAAGTAATAGCTACAAGGAAGGCGACCTTCCAAATTAAAAATTGAATTTGGGAAGAGTGCATGAGTTCAAAAGGTGGTCCCATGAGTCTGGTAAGTACAATATTTAAATTCCATGAAGGAACAGGTGGTGTTCTGGGTGGAATGATGCGTTTTAATCCTTCCATGAAGGCTTTGATAACTGGAACTATGACTAGAGAAGTATGTTGAATAGTTTGTAAGTATGCAGATATTATAGTAAGGTGTATTTTAATGGATTAATAAGCCAAATTAGATTTTTGTAAATGAAGCAAATAGCATGCAATCTCTTGTATAGATGCTGTAAGTGGATCAATGGTTTTAGATTGACAATAGTAGACAAATCATTTCCACTTATTTGCGTAGCACTGTCTAGTAATAGGTTTTCGTGCTTGTTTAATTACTTCCATACATTCTGATGGAAGATTTAAATAACCAAATTCTATGATTTCAGGAGCCAAATCGCTAGATTTAGAGCATTGGGGTTTGGATGCCTTATTCGACCTTTGTTTTGTGTTAACAAATCTGGTCTGTTTGGAAGTCTGGAGTGAGGTACTACAGATAGGTCTAATAGTTTTGTGCGTGCCCATGTTGGTGCAATGATTATCATGTTGAGAGACGTTTGATGTAATTTGTTGACTAGAAATGGAAGGAGTGGAAGAGGAGGAAAAGCGTAAGCAAATACCCCTGACCAATTGATCCATAGAGCATTGCCCTTGGATAGGGGATGTGGGTGTCAGGATGCAAAGTTTTGGCATTTTGCGTTTTCGCTTGTTGCAAATAGATCTAGGTCTGGTGTTCCCCATTTTTTAGACTACTCTTGAAGTACTTGTGAGTGAATCTCCCATTCGTGGGTTTGTTGGTGATTCCTGCTAAGATCTGCCAACTGATTGTCTATTCCTGGAATGTATTGTGGTAGTAGATAATTTTGATTGTGAATAGCCAATTTCCAAATTGTTTGGGCTAGAAGAGAAAGCTGAGATGAATGTCACCCCCTGTTCCCCCCCCCCCCCATTTGTTGAGATAATAAATGGTTGTCATGTTGTCTGTTTTTATAAGAACATTCTTCTGTTTGAGAAGAGGTTGAAATGCCTTTAGGGCAAGGAATACAGCTAATAATTCTAACTGGTTTATGTGTAGCTGTTTCAGTTTGACATCCCGTTGACCTTGAATGGTTTGATTGTTTAGGTGAGCTCCCCAACTGGTCATTGATGCATCTGTTGTAATTATGGTCTGAGGCACAGGGTCTTGCAAAGACCGCCCCTTCATTAAATTGCTGTGATTCCACCACTGAAGGGACATATGTGTTTGGACCATGTGCTTGTGACCATTGTTGTGCAAGGCACTGTTGTAAGGACCCTAATGTTTAATCTTGCCTGTAGTACTACTGCTATGTAAAATACCATAATTCCTAGAATCTTCATGATAAATCTTACAGTGTATTGTTGATTTGGCTGTATGAGTGGTATTCAGTTTTGGAAAGCTTGTATTCTTTGTATATTTGGATACGTCAGAGCTAGTTGAGTATTTAGGATACCACCTAGATACAGTTGTAGTTGTGCTGGTTGAAGGTGTGACTTTGGTAGTTTGTAGACAACCCTAGTGTGTGGAGAGTTTCTTTCACACATCAAGTATGGTTTTGGCACTGTGTAAGATTGCTTCATTTTAATAGCCAATCGTCTAGATATGGAAAGACATGGACGTGTTGTCTTCTTAAGTATGCTGCTACTAGTGCTAGACCCTTTGTGTACACCATGTTATTATGCCAAATAGTAACACTTTGAACTGGTAGTGTTTTCCTGCTATGACAAACCTGAGGAATTTTTGTGTGCTGGGTGGATGGGTATGTGAAAGTACCCATCTCTGAGGTCTAGAAAAGTCATAAAATATTGTTTTTGCAGTAGTGGAATAACATCTTGCAGAGTTACCATGTGAAAATGCTCTGACAAGATGCATACTTTGAGGGACCTGGGGTCTAATATAGGGTGGAACTGTGGAACTAATCTATTGACTTTTGAGTAGTAGAGATTGAACTTCCTGTTGTAACAGAACTCTATGTTCTGGGGACAACTTGTGAGATCTTGGTGGAATGCTTGGAGGGGTGGTTGTCAATTCTAGGCAATAGCCATTGCGGATAATTGATATTACCCAGTTGTCTGTGGTGATATTTTGCCAATGAGAGTGGAACTGTTGTAGTCTTTCCCCCACAGGAGATGTGTGGAGTGGAAGGGAGCGAAGGAAGTCACTGCTTTGGTTGTGGTGTTGTTTGTTTAGAGGTTTGGAATTTACCTCTATTCCTAAAGTATTAACCTCTATATGTTCCTCTAAAACCACCTTGTTGATACTGGGTTTGATGTGGTAGCTTTGTTTGTGAGGTGGAAGCCCATGAGGATTGTGCTTTAAACCCTCCTCAAAACTGATCAGTGAAAAGAACCTCTATGTGGTGTGGTGTCCAAAGTGCCCATTGCTTTCGCAGTATCTGAGTCCTTTCTCAGTTTTTCAATTGTAGTGTCCACTTCTGGGCCAAAGAGGTGCTTCTTATCAAAAGGCATGTTAAGTACAGCCTGTTGAATTTCTGGTTTAAAACCAGAGGAGCGTAGCCATGCATGTCTTCTGGCTGCTATGGCCATGTTTACACTCCTTGCAGCTGTATCAGCAGCAACAAGGGCAGATCTTATTGGATTATCACTAATGGATTTCCCTTCCTCTACCACTTGCTGTGCACTCTTCTGGTGTTCTTTTGGGAGATGCTGTATAATATCATGCATTTCATCCCAATGGGCCCTATCATAGCGGGCTAGCAGTGCTAGAGAACTGGCAATTCTCCACTGATTTGCTGCCTGTGAAGCAACTCCTTTCCCCGTTGCGTCAACTTTTCTGCTCTCTATCAGGAGGAGGTGGATCTCCTGAAGACAGGCTATTTGCCCTCTTTCGTGTTGCACTCACTACCACTGAATCTGGATGCACCTGATGAGTAATATAATCTGGGTCAGAGGGTGCAGGCTTATATTGTTTCCCTATTCTAGGTGTGATAATCCTAGATTTTATAGGCTCGCTAAACATTTGGTCTGCCTGTTTTACCATGCCTGGTAACATTGGGAGACACTGGTACTTGGAATGTGTTAAAATTAGTGTATTAAATTTAAAAAAAACTTCTTCCAATGGCTCTGAATGCATTGTTACCCCATGGTAAGCTGCAGCCCTGGATATGACCTGGTTGTATGCAGTGATATCTTCTGGTGGAGATGGTTTCGATGGGTAAGAATCTGGGTAATTTTTTGGGATGGGATCAGGGTCATAAAGATCCTATGGGTCTGCCATATCTTCTTATTGAATACAATGAGTGTGTTGAAGGCATTGGTGGAGGGCTGGTGTGAGGTGAGACAGATAATTGTGGAGAATGAGGAGAAGTATGAAGAGACATTGGCTTCTCCTTTTGTTTTTGCACCTTTGCTGGTGGCTGTACAGTGTCCAGTTCCTCTTGGAAAGCCAGCTTCCTTTAGTTTTTTTAAGGAGGAGCAGTAACAATCCTTCCTGTGTCTTTATGGATGTGTATCCTGGATTGTCTCTCATCCATAATTGGTAAAATGGGTTCAATGTCCGACTCTTCCTCAGAGGTTTTATGGGTTTCTCTCAATTTTTTTTTAAAGTCCTTGTTCCTCTGTATATGAGTTTTTTTTTTGGTTCCTAAGTCTGTTGTTTTTTTGGTCCGAAAAATGTTGTGTAAGGTCTTGGCTCCGAAGCTTGGGTTTTTCTTTTTTTTTACTGGAGTCTGAAATAGAGCCTTTGACGGAGGAGTGGCCTTTATCGGTGCCGACCCTGAAGGACAGTCGCAGACAGTCTTTTTTCGGGCCGAACCATGGTCTTCCAGCAGTGGTGTACGCAAGGACTTAGAATGTTTTTTGTGCAGTGGTGTAGGGGCAGACGTACTCACATGCTGGCGGTTAGATGTCGGAACCACGAGTGCTTCAAGCACCCATGGCTCAACAACGAGGTCAGAACAACCACCTCGTTCTTATCACTAATGCCTTTATCACTAATGCCTTTACCACGAATGCCTTTACAATGATTTTTTGTGGTAAACACATTCCTGGTAAAGGCATTAGTGATCAGCATGCACGGTTCCAGCATGCTTCCCCCCTAGACCCCCACCCCCAAAAGTTACCGTGACCCCCCCCATTCCCACAACTACCCCAACCCCCACGCCCAAAATTACCACAACCCCCTCCCCTAAAAACTAAACCACCCCAACCCACCCCTTAAAGCTAAACACGGACTACCCCCTTCCTCCCTAAACCCTAATCACCCCAGCCCCCCACCCAACCCCCCCCCAAAAAAACAGCCCCAGCCCAAGTTACATCCTCCTTCATCGCGTCGACTCGGACTACCTTCTTCTGTACCTTAACTATGCATGTACGTGGTTCAGACATGCGTGGTTAAGGTACGAAAACCAGGAAGTCATGGAAAACAAAAGCGTTGTTTTGCTTTTCACAACTTCGTGGTTTCGGAGTCGTTTTTCCGGATGTTTCCCCATACTGGCCAGCTGTGATGGGTCTGTCGTCCTCTGATTCCTTATCGGAGTCTGTGCCTGCTCTTCTTCAGCGACGTCGAGTTGTTCACTGCTTTTCGAAGCCATTTCGAGTCTCCGGGCTCTGCGATCTCCGAGTCTTTTTTTGAACAAAACTATCGATGGGCCTCAGTTTTTCTCCGGATGGTCTGGAGAAAGGCACAAGTTACAAACCAAGTGCTGATCTGTATAAGGATACTTCGCGTGGCACCGAGGGCAGAATCGGAATGGAGTCTGATGGGCGCACGCTCCCCAAAGGGCGAAGAAAAATAAGTTTCCGACAGTACTACCGGTTCGATGCTAGATGGAGAACTCGACTGAAACAATATCGTCGAAAAGGAAGGTTTTCTAAGGTTTTCCGAATCGAAATCTCGGAGTGAGGAAACACGTTCGAGCCAGAAGGCGGATAAAAAAAAACAATGGAGTCGATGCGCATGCACAATGGAACCGAGAGGAGAAGTCACTCGATCCCTTGACTCCGAAAATACTTCTTTGAAGAAAAACAACTTGTAACACTCCGAGCACAACACTAGATGTCAGAATGGATATGCATAGCATGTATATCTGCAGCTACACATGCCATTGAACATATATATATGTATATATTCCTAACCAAAGTCCACTAAATAATGCCGAACTCTTGACGGGTGCATCCATTATGTGCAAGTGGCAGCATATTATTCATTTAAACCAAGAAGAAGAAATGGAGCACTCACGGGTACTTTAGATCCAATTTATTGCGCCACAGACGCGTTTCAGCATTCTTTGCCTTTCTCAATGTGATTTGCGCAAAAATGAAAGAGAAACAGTCACCTGAGCAGCCTTTAAATAGATTACTCCATGCTTTAAGTGAAAAGACAGACGGACTCGCATTTGCTTCTTCAAACCTTGTCATCACGGTACCGCCATCACTCTCTGTGTTGAACTCATTATTTCAAATGTAATGCCCGTGCTTTCATATTCTGCAGTAGAGGTAACCCTTTAAATGGGTACAGGTCATTACACAGTGCCAAGTTTACAAAAAGCCCAGAGAAATAATGTTTTCCACTTTGCCCAGCAGTTCGAGTTTTTCTTACTTGTCAAGTTGATATATAACAGAATCAAACATCCCTCGTTTTCCGCAGTTTGCCTCTTTAGGAACATCAAATGCCTCAAATCGCCAATTTAGTAATCAGAGCCTTCACATTATAGTAATGTGTGACCTTATGACAGTCGATATGGCATTCCTTTAGCAAGCGGTGGTTCTGGCATTGTTAATTTGAATTCCTAACCAAAGTCCACTAAATAATGCCGAACTCTTAACACTTTGGGTGCATAACAGTCTTCAGTGCAAAACTGGACAATGGAAAGGGGAGTGACCACTCCCCTGTCCATCACCACCCCAGGAGTGGTGCTCAGAGCTCCTCCAGAGGGTCCCTGGGTTCTGCCATCTTGAATCCAAGGTTAGCAGGTACCTCTGCAAGCATCTCAGTGGCAAGGTCAGGCGGGTGTTGTCAGAGCCCCCTCCTGATAGGTGGTTACCTGGCTAGGTGACCAATCTCCCTTTCAGGGCTATTTAGAGTCTCTCTCTTGGGTGGGTCCTCGGATTCGGTCTGCAAGATTCCAGCACGACTCCTCTGCAATCCCTACTTCGACTTCTAGCCACTAAAACCGCAACTGGACCCTCCAAGAACCAACAATCTGCATTCACTACGAAGACTCTGCTTGCAACATTGTTTCCACAGCTCCTTTCAGCTTCTGCAACATTTCCCCAGCTGTGCATCCTCCAAGGGTGGCAAATCTTCAGTTTGCATGAGAAGGAAAAAGGAATCTCCCTTGGAGTGAAGGAGTCACTCCCCTGCATCTGTAGGCATCAACTGCAATGACAACCGACTGAATGGCTTTGCTCTCATCCTGTGCTGCATGGATCCTGCATTACAGGTGATGGTCCAGAGTAGTCCTCTTGGTCCTCTCTGACAGCCGTCCAACTTTGGTGGAGGTAAGACCTTGCCTTCCCACGCAGGACAGTACCCAGTGCACCAGGTCCCTTGCAGCTACCAAGGCTTGTTTGTGTCTCCTCCAAGGGACCTTCAGGCTCCGTGTAGCCCCAGCTCTCCTTCCTGTGACACATAGCCCTCTGCATGCTTCTCCTGCGGCATGGGACCCTTCTCCCGTTATGCTGCGTGGGCTCCTCTGCGACTCATGGTTCCTTGTCCAGTGGTTCTTCTGTGGGGGACGCTTCTTCTTTGGACTCTATGCTTTGCTGAGGGTCCCCTTAGGATCCCCCCCCCTTCCAAATGGGTTGAGTCTTCCTGGACCTTGCTGGTCCCCGGCAGCTCCACTTTTGCTTCACTGAGTCTTCTGCCTTTGCCAAGCCTTGTTGACGGCTCTTCCACGCCACTGACCGACTGAAGTCATCTATCCGGCACGGGGCGCTGACTGCATCCTCCAGGAACTCTGCATCCCTGACCGTCATCATCCTACTGTTGACCAACTCTTGCAACCACAGGTGGGTGGGTAGTAGCTCCTGGACTCCCCTGTGACTTCTTGACTTGGTCGCCTTCTTCCACAAATATTCCTCTTCAGGAATCCACCTCTGGTTTCTTGCAGTCTTGTCTGAGTGTTGCATTTTCTTCTTTTCCTTCCTTTTTTGGTGGTTTGGGGAAAATCTAGTAATTTACTTCTTTTCTACTGGTCACAAGGGGGCACTGTGGTACTTACCTTTGGGGTTTCCTAGTATCCACAGCTCCCCTCTACACATTCCACTTACTTAGGTAGGGGTCCTGTGTTCGCATTCCATGTTTTTTATTATATGGTTTGGGCTCCCCTAGGGTCACTATTGTCTATTTGCATTTGCAATATTTTAATTTTCAATGCCAATTGCGATTAACTAGTGTACATATTTACTGTGTTTACTTGACTCCTATTGGAGGGTTGCCTCTCTAGTACTTTTTGGTATTGTGTTACTAAAATAAAGTACCTTTATGTTTGTAAAACTGAGTTTTCTTTCATTTGTGTAAGTGCTGTGTGATTACAGTAGTATTGCATGAGCTTAGCACATCTCCTAGATAAGCCTTGGCTTCTCAACCACAGCTACCTTTAGGAAGCCTGGCTTCTAGACACTGCCTACACTACGCCAACAGGAGATACCTGGACCTGGTATAAGGTGTAAGTACCTCAGGTAAACCCCCACACATCAAGCCAGCTTCTTACACTCAGCAGCTAAGGATACCAGACTCTCCATTTCCAGTTTGAAGTCACAAGGATTACTTTGGCCCTTTCCTGCCCGATCTTCTTGAGACTGGGCAAAAATGGTATGGGCGGAAAGACTTACAGGAGGCCTCAATTCCAACTGTGTCTAGGAGCAAGAGCCGCCTCGGAAACTCCAGCGCTAACAACTGCTGACATTGCATGTTCTCTGCAGAGGCAAACAGATATAAACAAAACTGTCCCTACTGATGAGACCTTATGCCACACCTCCACAAAGCATTTTTGGCTTACTTTGTCTGCGTAGGCATTCAGAGAGCCCAACAATTGTTGGACCACCAGGGATATGTTCTGCTGTTTCAACCATATCCAGAGGCATACAGCCTCTTGGCAAAGTGTCCATGACTCCACCCTGCCCTATTTGTTGCAATACCACATGGTTGTAGTTTCCCCCGTAGAACAAGCTACTTACCTGCGGTAACAAAATATCTGGTAGAGACATATTCTAGTTGCAGATTCCTTACCTTAGAATTTCCCCCAGGTGTCGGACTGGATCTGGAATTTTTTCTTCGAGCAATACCCTTGTGCATCAGTAAGTGGCGTGGGTCGACTCTGCGGGTGTCGTAGTCGCGTTGATGAATTCGGGAGTAGTACATAGACGCCGCCATCGAGCAATGATGTCAGTTTCTTTTAACGACTTTCCACGCCAAAGCGCAGAGCCGCTAAGAACACTGAGATTGGTGCGTCAGAGCTAAGGACCTGAAAGGGGGGATCCCTGTCCCTAGAAATCAGTTTGCAAGCAGGGAGGATGGGTGGGTGGTAAGGAATCTGCAACTAGAATACCAGATATTTCGTTACCGAAGGTAAGTAACTTGTACATCTGATAGAGACTTCTAGTTGCAGATTCTTTACCTTAGAATAGATACCCAACCAATGCCATCCTTGGTGGTGGGCTGCGAACCAAGATCATACTTGGAAGTCCTGCAGGGCCGAAAGACCAAAGTAGCCGTCCCGACGGACCTGACTGTCCAGGCAGCAGTGTTTAGCAAACTTATGCAGGGACACCCACGTAGCTGCCTGGCAGATATCCAGGACAGGAACTCTGCGTGCATGCTAACGCATTGGAAGCAGTGGTTGCTCTGGTGGAGTGAGCACGCAAGCCCTCAGGAGTTTGCTTCTTGGCCAAAGCGTAGCACATTTTGATGCACAGAAGCACCGATCGAGAGATGGTACGCTTTTGCACTGCCTTCCCTTTTTTCGCACCCACATACCCAACGAAGAGTTGATCGTCCACCCGGAAATCTTTAGTACGACTGAGGTAGAACGCCAACGCTCTTTTTGGGTCCAGACAGTGGAGTCTCTCCTCCTCATGGGAAGGATGTGGAGGTGCGTAGAAAGTAGGCAGAGAGATGGACTGACCTACATGAAAAGGTGTGACCACCTTAGGAAGGAAGGAAGCCTTAGTGCACAACACTACTTTCTCAGGGTGCACAGACAAGTATGGAGGTTTTGAGGAAAGGACCTGAAGTTCACTCACCCTGCGAGCAGATGTGATAGCAACAAGAAAGGCAATTTTGAAGGTGAGGAGCCGCAAGGGACAATTATGCATTGTACACATCAAATAAGTAAGCACAAGATTGAGGTCCCACTGAGGCATGATAAATGGAGTAGGAGGAAATAAATGGGCGAGTCCTTTTAGGAATCGACTCACTACAGGAGATTTAAAGAGTGAGGGCTGATAAGGTAGCCTAAGAAAGGCCGAAACGCAGATAAAATACCTTTAAGGGGGCCTAGAGCAGAGCAATGATGGGCCAAAGAAAGAATGAACAGAAGAATATCGGATAGAGGGGCAGAAATGGGATCAACAGCTTTGTTGGTACACCATGCCACAAATTTATTCCAACGACAGGCGTATACAAGTTTTGGTTGATGGACGCCTGGCTGGCAAGATAACATCGCAGACTTCGGGTGGAAGTTCAAAAGCCGTTGTAAGGAAAGGGCTCCCTGTTGCAGTTACCCTCCACTTTTTGCCTGATACTGATGCTGACTTGACTGAAGTGTGCTGGGGCCCTGCTAACCAGGCCCCAGCACCAGTGTTCTTTCACTTAAAATGTACCATTGTTTCCACAATTGGCACACCCCTGGCACATAGATAAGTCCCTTGTAAAAGGCACCAGTGGTACCAAGGGCCCTGTGACCAGGGAAGGTCCCTAAGGGCTGCAGCATATGTTGTGCCACCCTAAGGGACCTTTCACCTAGCACATGCACACTGCCATTGTAGATTGTGTGTGTTGGTGGGGAGAAAAAGGCAAAGTCGACATGGCATCCCCCTCAGGAGGCCATGCCCACAAAATACTGCCTGTGGCATAGGTAAATCACCCCTCTAGCAGGCCTTACAGCCCTAAGGCAGGGTGCACTATACCACAGGTGGGGCATAGCTGCATGAGCAATATGCCCCTGCAGTGTCGAAGTCTATTCTTAGACATTGTAAGTACAGTGTGGCCATATTAAGTATATGGTCTGGGAGTTTGTCAAAAACGAACTCCACAGCTCCATAATGGCTACACTGAATGCTGGGAAGTTTGGTATCAAACTTCTCAGAATAATAAACCCACACTGATGCCAGTGTTGGATTTATTACAAAATGCACACAGAAGGCATCTTAGAGATGCCCCCTGTATTTTACCCAATCCTTCAGTGCAGGACTGACTGGTCTGTACTAGCCTGCTGCTGAGAGATGAGTTTCTGACCCCCTTGGGTGAGGGCCTTCGTGCCCTCTGAGGCCAGAAACAAAGCCTCCTCTGGGTGGAGGTGCTTAACACCTCCCCCCTGCAGGAACTGTAACACCTAGCAGTGAGCCTCAAAGGATCAGGCTTCGTGTTACAATGCCCCAGGGCACTCCAGCTAGTGAGAAAAACAAGGAGGAGTCCCCCACCAGTCAGGACAGCCCCTAAGGTGCCCTGAGCTGAGGTGGCCCCTGCCCTTGGAAATCCTCCATCTTGGTTTTGGAGGATTCCCCCAATAGGAATAGGGATGTGCCCCCTTCCCCTTAGGGAGGAGGCACAAAGAGGGCGTAGCTGCCCTCAAGGATAGTAGCAATTGGCACTGCCCTCCCAGACCTAAACACACCCCTAAATTGAGTATTTAGGGGTACGCGGGAACCCAGGAAATCAGATTCCTGCAACCTGAAGAAAGAAGAAGGACTGCTGACCTATAAGCCTGCAAAGGAGGAGGAAGACGACAACTGATTTGGCCCCAGCCATACAGTCCTGTCTCCAACTTCGAAAACCTGCTCCAGTGACGCATCCGACAGGGACTAGCGACCTCTGAAGCCTCAGAGGACTGCCCTGGACTACAGGACCAAGAAACCCCCGTGAACAGCGGCCCTGTTCAAAACCTGCAACTTCTTTGCCACAAAGAAGCAACTGCCAAAGACTTCACGTTTCCCGCCGGAAGCATGAGACTCTACACTCTGCACCCGACGCCCCTGGCTCGACCTTCAGAAAACCAACACCTCAGGGAGGACTCCCTGGCGACTGCGAGACAGTGAGTAACCAGAGATGACCCCGCCGAGCACCCACAGTGATGCCTGCAGAGAGAATCCAGAGGCCCACCCTGACCACGACTGCCTGTAACAAGGGACACGACGCCTGGAACCAACACTGCACCCGCAGCCCCCAGGACCTGAAGGAACCGAACCTCAGCGCAGGAGTGACCCCCCAGGCGACCCTCTGCCTAGCCCAGGTGGTAGCTGTCCCGAGAAGCCCCCCCCTGTGCCTGCACCGCTAGAGTGACCCCCGGGTCCCTCCATTGTTTCCTACCTGACGCCTGCTTTGCACACTGCACCCGGCCGCCCCTGTGCCGCTGAGGGTGTATTTTGTGTGCCTACTTATGTCCCCCCCCCAGTGCTCTACAAACCCCCCCCTGGTCTGCCCCCCAAGGACACAGGTACTTCCCTGCTGGCACACTAGAACCGGAGCACCCCTGTTCTCCATGGGCGCCTATGTGTTTTGGGCACCTCTTTGACCTCTGCACTTGACCGGCCCTGACCTGCTGGTGTGGTAACTTTGGGGTTGCCTTGAACCCCCAACGGTGGGCTGCCTATGACCCAGAACTGAGACTTGTAAGTGCTTTACTTACCTGCTAATCTAACCTTTACTTACCTCCCCCAGGAACTGTTGATTTTTGCACTGTGTCCACTTTGAAAATAGCTCATTGACATTTTTACAAAGACTGTACATGACATTGTTTCCATCAAAGTTCCTAAAGTATCTAAGTGAAGTGCCTTACATTTAAAGTATTAACTGTAAATCTTGAACCTGTGGTTCTTAAAATAAACTAAGAAAAGATATTTGTCAATATAAAAACCTATTGGCCTGGAGTAAGTCTTTGAGTGTGTGTTCCTCATTTATTGCCTGTGTGTGTACAACAAATGCTTAACACAACCCTTTGATAAGCCTAATGCTCGACCACACTACCACAAAACAGAGCATTAGAATTATCTACTTTTGCCAATATCTTACCTCTAAGGGGAACCCTTGGACTCTGTTCAGACTATTTCTTACTTTGAAATAGTAAATACCGAGCCAACTTCCTACAGCCATCAACTGTCGCTCAATCTCCACGCATGAAGGCAAAGGTCGGACAGGTTCGGGTGAAAAACCGTCCCCTGTTGCTGCGACAGAAGATCCGCCCAAAGAGGCAGTCTGAGTGAAGGATCGATGGACATGCTCAATAACTCTGGATACCATACTCTACGTGCCCAGGCCGGAGCCACCAAGATGACTTGGGCCCGGTCACTCCTGATCTTCTTGAGAACTCTGGGCAGAAGAGGTATATGCGGAAAGGAGGATGGAGTTCCACTCGAGACGAAAAGCGTCTCCATGCGAGTGCCGCCTTGGAAACTCTAACGCACAAAACAGCTGACATTGCGCGTTCCCTGCGGAGGCAAACAAATCTAACCAAGGCTCTCCCCACTGCTGAAAGAGACCTTGCGCCACCTCTGGATGGAGACCCCATTCGTGATCGGCTGTGCATCGATGGCTGAGTTTGTCCGCTCTGGCGTTGAAGGAACCCTCCAGATGTTGAACCATCAGGGTAATGCCCTGATGTTCCAGCCATGTCCAGAAGCGTAATGCCTTCTGACAAAGGGTCCAGGACCCTACTCCGCCCTGTTTGTTGCAGTACCACATGGCGGTAGTATTGTCCGTGAACACCTGCACCACTTTCCCTTTAAGAGAGGGAAGGAATGCTTTAAACGCAAGCCTGATCGCCTGGAGCTCCAGAAGATTGATCTGGAGCCCAGGCTTCGCCGGAGACCAGTGCCCTCTGATCTCCGCCTCCCCCATGTGGCCGCCCCAACCCGGAAGTGACATGTCACTACAGAGAGATCTGGTTGGGGAAGAGAGAGGGATCTGCAGAGGACCCAATGCGAATTTGAAAGCCACCGATGCTGGTCTGTCACAGTCCCCTCCGAGATCTGGACCATGTCAGAGAGATTCCCCTGATGCTGCGCCCACTGGAACTTCAGGTCCCACTGTAGAGCCAGCATATGCCATCTGGCATATGTTACTAGCAAGATGCAGGAGGCCATAAGGCCCAGCAGCTTTATAGTCAGTCTCACCAAAACCTGAGGTTGAAAGATCTGAATCATAGCCTGAATGTCTTGGACTCGCCTAACAGGAGGATAAGTCAGAAACTGCACTGTGTATAGAACAGCTCTGATGAAAGGGAGTCAAGTGTGACTTGGGCACATTTATAGTGAACCCCAGCGTGTGCAGGAGGTTCGCTGTAGTCTGAAGGTGGGAGACAACTTTCTGGGGTGAATCCGCCTTTAACAGCCAGTCGTCAAGGTAAGGGACTGAGACCCCTAACCTGCACAGATGAGCTGCAACCACCGCCATCACTTTCGTGAACACCCGAGGGGCGGTGGTAAGGCCGAAGAGGAGCACAGTAAACTGAAAGTGCTTGTGACTTACCACCAATCATAGGTAACATCTGTGGGCAGGCAGGATGGGGATGTGGAAATAAGCATCCTATGCTACCATCCAGTCTCCTGGGTCCAAGGCAGACAGACCCTGAGCCAGGGTGAGCATTTTGAATTTCTCCTTCTTGAAGAATTAGTTTAGGTCTCGAAGGTCTAGGATAGGACGTAAGCCCTCATCCTTTTTTGGTATCAGAAAGTAGCGGGAATAACAACCATGACCTACTTCAGGCAGAGGGACCTATTCTATAGCTCCCTTGGCCAAGAGAGCCGTCACTTCCTGGCGGATAAGAGCCAAATATTCCTCTGGAAGGTGACTGAAGGATGGAAGCATGGTTGGTGGAGCAGATTCGAAAGGGAGGGAGTAGCCCTTTCGCACTATCTGCAAAACCCACCTGTCCGTGGTGATGATTTCCCAGTGGGGCAGGTGATGGCGAATCCTGACACCAAATGGACTGGAGTGAGGGGACGGACTAGGAGAGTTTGGAGGCTGTTGCGGGGGCAGAGGTGGACTGGACAGACCTCTGGTTCCCTGTCCCACGGTCAAATGGGATTCTGCGTCCCCGGCAACACAGAGGCTCAACCGCATGGGTGGCACGGTGGCTGGGTGGAGGACGCGACAGGGAGCCCCATCCGTGGCCACGAAAGGGGCAAAAAGCAGACTGTGGGGTGTGAGGGGCAGAGGAAAGACCAAGGGAACGAGCCGTAGCCCGGGAATCCTTGAATCTCCCCAAGGCCGAGTCTGCTTTGTCTCAGAAGAAACTTCAGCCATCAAAGGGCATGTCCATGAGTAACTGTTGGACATCCCCAGAAAAACCAGAAGTACGCAACCAGGCATGGCGTCGTAAGGCCACCGTCGTAGCAACCGATCTGCCCAGAGAGTCATTCGTGTCCAGCCCACAACAGATTGTGAACTTTGATGCATATCTCCCATCGTTCACAGCCTGGGAGACGATGGCACAGGACTCCTCCGGTATCTGCGGCAGGACTTGCGCAACCGTATCCCACAAAGAGTGGGTATAGCGGCCCAAAAGGCATGCAGTGTTCACAGACCGCAGCGCAATACTGTAGGAAGAAAATAACTTCTTGCCAAACTGTTCAAGTCTCTTGGATTCCCTGTCCGGGAGTGCAGAATGCACCTGAAGAAGAGGAAGCCTGGATAACAAGACTCTCAGGCGTGGGGTGTTGGGACAGGAATTTAGGGTCGTTCGGACCAGGCCGATGGCGGCGTGCGATATTCCTATTCACAGGAGCCCCTGTGTTGGGTTTGGACCCAGTACCCAAAAGGACATCGGTAAGGGCTTCATTAAACTGCATGAATTATTGACCATGTGGTTTGGACAGGGCTTTGGAATAGATTTTTCTCAGACAATATGTGGGTAATCATCCTGTGTTTCTGCTATTTTATCACTAGTGTTAGCCGCAAAGAGTTATTTTTATGCACCTGTCTGGTATTCGTGCCATTTTAACATGAATCCGATATCCGTTTTAAGTTATTATATAAGCTTTTTATCACACTGTGCTTGTGTGCCTTTAATGACTTGACAGTGCCTAAATTTGCCTATATGATTGTGCCGGTAGTAGGCTCTCTTTGTCAAAGTATGTTATCTAAATTATCAAGAAACTGTATCACTATGTAACATCAACTTAGCACTTTAAATCTTTAAATCTTGGGTCGGATAGTTTGCATTTATCTTGATGATGGTATTACCTGGGAAATTTGAATCTGAAACCACCTCATATTGTTTTAAGAGCTTTTAAATATTTTTATTATTCTAACATTATGAAGCAGACGTTTTAGAAACCTTGGTATCTAAATGTTAAGTTATGTACCGGGAATAATGGTGGACTATAGTAGGCCATGGCCTATGACTGTTTTTTTTTTTTTTTTTATTGTTAGAATTTGAAGGTTTTAGAGAAGGTATTTTTATTCTAAACTTTATTTTAAGCCAGTGTGAAAGCATAATGAAACAAACGCACCTTCTTTGTACAATTTAATGTGTAACTTTTATGACCTAAGGTCGAAATAAAGTATATGATGATGATGATGATGACGGCAAAAGGGGTTCTGAAGTAGAAGCCCCAGGCTGAAGCACCTCTGTCAGGAGATTAGACCTGACCTCAACCGGAAGCTCAAGACCAAGGACCTCAGCTGCCCTACTGACCACCAAACCAAAAGTCTCTCCCTCCGCCGTAGCCACGGTAGGAGGAGACAGCATGCCAGCATCAGGAGATGTATCCAGACCACTGGCGTTACCCAATTCTTGAGCCCAGTCCATAGAAGGGTCATCCTGGTATTCATAATGGTCCAGGGATCCCTCCAATCCCTCCCCATATTCGTACCCATAAGAAAAACGGTCCGAATCTGACCTGGGGCGAATAGACCCCATTGAAGGCAAAGGCGGCGTCTCAGTCGTTGGGGATAAGAATCAGGTCGATAGTGAGCACTACCGACATCGGGAGCATCAACAATCGACCCAGCACCAGGGAAGTTCTCAAGGGTGCAACCGGCGCTGGTGCGGATTCGCATGCGGATCCGGAGGTGACCTCGGTGGCCGGAGCCGAAGCCGCCGGCGCGGAACCCGAAGGTCCCTCATCCAAACCCCTTGGGCCCGAATGCGCTGTATTGGGGTCGGACCTCCCAAAGATGAGGCGCATGGCCTCATAAAACTCTAAGCTGGGCGGGGTCATTCCAGCTCTGGGAAACTCAGGGAAGCGCAGACTCCGAGGACAGACACCTGGTGCAAGGACACTCCTCCTGCGTCGAGTCAGCTGAGCGACAGGGTGAAGTCGGAGAGCGATGGGATTTCTTCGACGACTTCTTACCTTGACCCAAGGATTTGGAAGAAGACAAGTGGTGATGGCTCCATGACCGGTCTCGAGACCTTCCTCTCGATCAAGACCGGGACCTACCTGGAGTCGAGTGCCGGGCCGCCATGAGCATTAGGGACAGCTCCCTCAAAGCCTTTGGGTGCATGGCTCAGCACTCGGAGCACGACTTCGGGTCGTGGTCGGGCTCTAGACACCACAGACAAACCCGATGAGGATCTGTCACCGACATCGTACGATGACAGTGCTTGCACGGCTTGAAACCGGTCTTTGGGGATATCCTCAACACACCAAGTTTCTCACAAAAACTCAACAAAACGGTCGAAGTCGGTCACAAAAAGACCAGGGTAGCTCTTCTCGGGATCAGCGCGTGGCACGGAAAGGAAAGAACTAATGTCACTGCGCGAGGGGGGCGTCTATATACTACTCCCGACGTCATCATGGCAACAACGATGCCAACAACGCCCGTGGAGTCGACCAACGCCACCTACAGATGCGCAAGTGTATTGCTCGAAGAAAAATCTCCAGATCCAGTCTGACCCCTGGGGGAAATTCTAAGGTAAGGAATCTGCAACTAGAAGTCTCTGTCAGTTAACACCTGCACTAGCCTCACCTTGAATGAGGGTAGAAAGGCCTTTAATGCTATTCGGATCAGGTGGAGCTCCATCACGTTGATGTGGAGTCCTGCATCTGCCTGAGATCAGATAACTCTGAGCACCACCTCGCCATGATGGCCACCCATCATAAGAGTGATGCATCTGTCCCTACTGTTAAATCTGGTTGGAGATGGGAGAGGTATCTGCCTCTGACCCAACTGCAGTTTGTTAGTGAGATCTGGACCATATTGGAGAGAATCCCCTGATGCTGTGCCCCCTAGAACTTCCAGTCCCACTGCAGAGCCCGCATGTGCTATCTGGCATGTACCACCAGCAGAATACAGGTCATGAGCCCCAATAGCCTCACCAAAATCCAGGACAGAGGCTGAAACATCGATTTCATATCCTGAATAACCTGCACTTGCCACTCAGGAGCATAAGCCCAAAACTGCACTGTGTGCAGAATAGCTCTGATGAAAGGGAGCATCAGAGGGAGTCAGGTGTAACTTCAGCACATTTATAGTGAACACCAGTGAATGTAGGAGGTTTGCCGTACTCTGGAGGGCAGAGATGATGGCCTGGTGCGAGCCCACCTTTAACAGCCATTCATCAGGGCTGAAACATGTTGGCATTAGAGGACACTGGGGTGTGGTAAGTCCTTGCCACTGAGACCCCCCTCCTCCTTTTTTTGTTCTTGAATGTATAACTTCTGGGGTTTTTTTTCCCTCAACCCTGTGTACCAATATTAATAAAGGCGATATCCGTGGGATTACACAGAGTTTAAGGACTGAGTATCTGGACACCTATACTCAAAAGAAAAATCTTTATTTTGAGCTCCCTTTCCCTAACCTTTTTCAAGGTTAAGTTGGAGACCACTGGGTTGGCACTGTCTTAACTCGGTGGGGCGCAGTGGCCGATGATGAAGCATGCCACAATTACGTGAGTGAGGCCTTTCAGTCCATAAACAGCTAGTGTCTTTGGGATATAAGCAAGGAGCCAGGTGAGGGACTCCCCAGTTAGCCTATGTGAATCACTTTACTACCCCACCTTGGTTTGATATTAGTGTAGCGACTGGAGGCTGTGGGTCAGGCGATTTGGTCCTCTACCTCATGTGTGAGGATTCTGATATTAAAAGCATATTTTGAGTTCTACACACCTGAAAGTCATCACTTTTGGTAAAGGAGTTCAATATTTATAATCACTAATGGCATATACATGCAGTTTTTACAATATTTATGTCTCACCTTTTCATGCACTGACAGCTATTTTTGTGAAACAATTTATTAACAATTTATGATACTCCTAAAATGTGCCTTATGTAGAAAAGCAATATGT
Organism: Pleurodeles waltl; assembly: GCF_031143425.1. Lineage (NCBI taxonomy): Eukaryota > Metazoa > Chordata > Amphibia > Caudata > Salamandridae > Pleurodeles > Pleurodeles waltl. The sequence continues at coordinate 445,457,805 of NC_090449.1, forward strand.
AGTAGTAACACTGGTACACCCTGGCTAGATACTACCAAAAGATCAGATAATACAACTGGTAACAATGAGCACACATGAAGGCTGTGCTTATTTTACATTGGACAGGTTTTCCGGTTTAATTATCTCTAGTAGGGTTATCCCTTAAGGATGTGTCTTTAGAGTTCTAGGCATGTAATGCTCTTTCTGGGTGACCAATTTATCAGTATGCCAAAACAAAAAATTCAAGTTACTAGCAGCAATATGGGCCAGACATGTGGGTAATTATGTTAGCATTTTAAGGTCAGGTCCTGGGTTGTCACTGTTAGGGCATATGTGTAACACCGCTTGAAACCAGCAATTTCAACAAGTGTTAGCAATGCCAATAGGTCTTACCCTTACAAGACATATGCATACCTATTGCATACGTGCACGACTATCGAATATATACATTTGCACTCACATGCTTTTTTTTTTTTTTATTAGTTACCGTTCTGACATGGATAACTGCTACGGTGGAACATATTATAACAAGCATTTACAATGCATCGGGTCTCGCGTTTGCTCATGTTAGAGCTGATCGCGTTGTAAACTCCTAACCCGACTTTTCACCTATCGGGCAAAAGTGCATTTATGTACATAACCCGAAAAATTGAAATCAAGTACGTAAAGCGCTCGACTTCTGCCAACCGAGATCGGGCTCGTAAATTAGAGAAAAAAAAGTCCACGAGCCCGATGGAAAACAGCGAGCCTCGCATGTTTTCTGTACTTGGTCGCTGCGCTGGAGGAGGGCTAGCCACCGGAAAAGGCATGCCATATGCGTGCCTGCGACTAATGAAAGCAAGCAGATTTTATTAGGGAAGCCCACCAACCAATAAAAAACACTGACGTGAAGTTGACAGGGCTCCGAGCCCTTTTATAAATACAAAAGCGTCTCCCTGCGAAACGCATGCGCGAGCGCATGCAACACAGGCTCGACCCTAAAAAAATGAATAAGCAATTGCCACATCAAGATTCGTGACTGTGCATATACTACATGCAAGTTTTAACACATGCAAAAGAGTACACAGCAGCCACTGTGGATTGTTTTTTGTTTACGTTACCAATATTGCCATCACAGAACAAATTAAAATAGAAAAACAAAATGTGCACACCATGTAAAAGGAAAGAGGGCACCTGGCAGCACTTTACAGCTGCTGGGCCCTTGAAAATAAATAAATAATAAAACCTATAACATTTATAAAACAAATCAAAAAAAAAAAACACCAACAGGGAGAGAATGGGTGCATAAGCTTTGAGAAATGTGGATGGATCTTTTATTAAAGTGCTTTGGACTTAAAATACTGATGGACAACGTTGTCAGCAACTGCCTAAAGTTAAGTGAATCAATGGCCGAGAGGTAATTCCCAAAAGCCCCTTCATCTATCTGTGTGTATGTATTGTTGAATTTTATTTTTTTTACCTTTGTTGTGGTTCGCGTGTTGTACTAAAGTATCACTAGGCAAGACTTAGACATTAGTTCTGGAAGAAAGCACACCTTAACAACATTTTGCGGATTGATTATTTGGGGAAAATACACTGGAGGACTAAACAAAAAATGGCAATTTTGAAATACCTTTTTTAGTTTTACAAGGCCCACCATCAGGATTCAAGCGCTCCAAGGGCACAGACAGAATCTTTCCAATCCCAGCAGCGACCATGTACTGATAGAGACGTTTGAATGTTCTCTCATTAAGGCCCTGTAGGACGGTATGACAAAGATTTTTAAAAACGATAATCTCAACATTACTGCAGGAACATTTAGGTGAATCCATGAAACACCACTGGACATGCAGAATTAATTATAAAGACCAGATAATTAGAATTAGATGTTGAGCACCTCTTACACACACTATCTTCTCTACCACAGGCGTAGGTGCTGCACCCCAAAATAAGATAATTTCCCAGGTCATTCATGTACAACATCGAAATGCTTTCCACACAGGATCACAACAAATAAAGCATTCTGCCAACCCACTGCACCTCCCCCTTTACAAGTGGGATGAAGCACTGCATAAATGCTGCAACTAGCTACAACACAACTAGTGAGAAAAGGGTTCCCTCATAGGAAGGGAGATTTGGGCTGCAAGGTCCAGCAGACCGCACTAACCACCATTCCTGCAACCTAAGACATTTCTTGTCAAGAATACGGGTGTGGAAAGTTACTAGATGTCATGGCTCGATGTATTTCTGCTTCAGATGTCAACAGCAGCAGGTTAGGTGTTTTATCTGCAATGCTATAAAGCAACAGGATGGTACAAAGTGCATGATTAGTCTGGAAAAGCAGCTCCAGATATTGCAGTGAACACTGAAGTAGTAATAGGCAGTTTAATTTTCCCTAGCTGACATGGTTCAGTACACCTGAAATTTTAATGCTGATAAACGCAGATTATGAGCAATATTTATGCGATAGCAAGATCAAGGTGATGGGACCAGGTGCTCAGTAATGAGAGACAAACCTGAAACATTGTAACCAGCTATTTAGTATGCGTAGTTAGACTTTTGCTATGTGGCAGGGCTCAATGTACTTCAACTTCTAATACAGATAAAAGAAAACTTATCACCAGAATAATAACAAATGCTCATGTTTCAGGAAGGCTAACTCAAGTAGTAGATCCTCTTATTTTTCCCTAACCGGTTTCCAAAAGGTCGAGGGCCAAAGTTCATGGATGTAAAGGCAGACAAACACTCCACTATTAAAGGATAATGGTGTGCTACAGTATACAAAATACTTGTTGGGAGAATAACGTTCCCTGCCTGATTACCCAATAGGGATGATCTTATGTTTGACCCTAGCCACATAATAATCTAACAAGTAAACAAAGGCCTAGGCCAGACCACTGATGCAAGTCCAGCCCTGGGCTGGTCTTGAACATGGCTGGGCAAACCATGCATGTGCTCAATAGTGGTAGAGAACTACTGCTCCCAATATGGGTTCATGAGAACTGCACTAGGGAGGCAGCATACTGTGTTTTAGTAGTGATCTAAATAGGACTAGACCTTTTTATCTGCATCTCACAGATGGTGGTCTACAGGTCCACTTGCATAACGTTCTGCTGCAACAGGTGAACCCGGATCCCTGTACTGGTATTGGTAGTACATGATTAAGATAGTGTATGGTTTATCTGTTATAAACAGTATACTTTTCTGAGTGAACCAGACTGAGAGAAGCCTGTGGGTTGCCTTTTGGATGCCCCTAGCACAGGATGGAGGTGAGGTTACTCTCCTGGACTCTGCAAGGGTATTGTTGACATTCGGAAGACAGCTGAGTTATGGAACTAGACACTAAAGAGGACAAACAGGAGACAAGCTCCCCTCAGACATTCCGTGAGGTTCTTTTGCTGCAAACAGCTGTTGATTCATCTTCCATTTGATTGATGGTAGAAGAGAGGGGTGGGACTGCAAATTCCTGGTATCTTTGTTTAAAAATTCCTTATGGTGTCTCTCCGTGATCTCCATCAGAGGTGACGTGATAGCCAAGTGCAAAATGCTCAAAACTCTTTGGGCCTCTGCTGTAGGTAACCCAAAGAACAGGCTGATGTGAATAGTGTCACACTATACAGGACAGTTTGCAAGACAACCTGAAAAGGACTTATGAATTTAAGGAGGCTCTGCCTAAACCAGTCCTCAAAGTCCAGATTACGAGTATACATAGCTCCTGTATCTGTATATAAGTGGGAGTTGTTAATCCATCAGTTTCAGTTCCAAATTCTCTTCACCCAAGAAGAGGGTGCTTCACACAGTACCCAGAAGACTAATGCACAACCAGGGCTAGGGTTTGCCTAAAAGCCAGCTTATCAGAGGTGAGGAGATTACACCTAGCATCTGACCTGGAAGATGAACGGTTACTTGACCTGGAAAGTTTGGAGGATCCATTCTGAGAAGAGGTAAAGTGTGAACCAACCCTACAGGAGAACAGGACTATTGACATAGAAAAACAATGTGACCCTGGTGCTGTGGGTCACTCTGGCAAGTCTTATGAAACATGACTGGTATGCTCTACGTTCAGAGACAGTCATTGTTGTAATAAAGGACCGGTGCCACTGAGGAACTGTGCATGAGAAAATTGCTCTGACAACTGTGCTGTCGCAGCCATTGCAATTAAGCCACATGGCTCCAGAGAGGTCCGAGATGGTGAAGAAGAGACCAGAGTAAGCTTCTAGCACATATCAGAAGTGTGCCCAAATAGACTTGTCACACAGTTAGCTCCTTGGCAATTGCTAACCGTGTGCTGTACAGACTAAGCTAAGAGGAAAGAGCTGGTGCCTTGAGACATGTGTCCGTGTCTGCTGAAGCGCTGACCAGAAGTGCACCCAAAAGGACCTCAACCGCCTCTGTTGCAGCACTTTGAAGGGACTAAGTTACAGTGCAAAAAGCAAGACTTCATTTCTGCGTCGACAAGGGAAGACCAAGTCACTGACTCACTCTGATCCAGTTGGAGGACCTGACAACGTCTAAGTCCATCTGCTTTCAACAGTATAGTGATGATACCTGATGGTAGCTGCCATCAGACACTACTGTGGCCAGCATCAGTATCAAGGAGCACCACAGTTACTCTACATGCACATCTCATCCCTATCACTGGAAAGCTAGGGCTGTGGACCAGGAGGCTGACAAAACTACAGCAAGCCTTGAATACAGGCAGGACTAACCTTGAGAGACCGAGTGCTGTAAATGTCTACAAGACCAGTGGGGAGATGCTGTATCTGTGCCGAAGCCATACTGTGGTACTTTGAGAATAAAGGAAGGTGACAGAATGGCCCATCTTCACAGACCAGGGACTGAGAACCTGATACTTTCAGGTAGTGTGCAGTATTAAGTTTTATTTAGAACTACAGAACTTTTCTTTCCACAAAGTTAAAGGACACCAGAGGGAATTCTGTAAAGCGTGCAGTAGCATTCCACTCTCTACTAGGGAGCAAAATACCAGCAAGAAGCTTGTGGGCTTTTCTTCATGTTAAACAATCTCTTCCGAACTACTTCTTGAAGTGTCAATAGCCCCGTACATGTTCATTCTTTCTCTGTAACTGTATATCTCCTATCAGTGCCATTTAGCACCTTGATGTAAACCTAATGTGAGGGAATGCCTCCTTGGCATGGTTACCCCATGACTTTTTGCCTTTGCTGATGCCAAGTTATGATTTGAAAGTGAGCTGGGACCTGCTAACCAGGCCCCAGCATCAGTATTCTTTCCCTAAACTGTACCTTTGTCTCCACAATTGGCACAACCCTGGCACCCAGGTAAGTCCCTTGTAACTGGTACCCCTGGTACCAAGGGCCCTGATGCCAGGGAAGGTCTCTAAGGGCTGCAGCATGTCTTATGCCACCCTGGGGACCCCTCAGCCAGCACATGCACACTGCTTGCCAGCTTGTGTGTGCTGGAGGGGAGAAGATGACTAAGTCGACATGGCACTCCCTTCAGAGTGCCATGCCAACCTCACACTGCCTATGGCATAGATAAGTCACCCCTCTAGCAAGCCTTACAGCCCTAAGGCAGGGTGCACTATACCACAAGTGAGGGCATAGGAGCACGAGCACTATGCCCCTACAGTGTCTAAGCAAAACCGTAGACATTGTAAGTGCAGTGTAGCCATAAGAGTATATGGTCTGGGAGTCTGTCAAATACGAACTCCACAGCACCATAATGGCTACACTGAAAACTGGGAAGTTTGGTATCAAACTTCTCAGCACAATAAATGCACACTGATGCCAGTGAGCACTTTATTGTAAAAATACACCCAGAGGGCATCTTAGAGATGCCCCCTGAAAGCATACCCGACTTCTAGTGTAGGCTGACTAGTTTTTGCCAGCCTGCCACACACCAGACACGTTGCTGGCCACATGGAGAGAGTGCCTTTGTCACTCTGTGGCCAGGAACAAAGCCTGTACTGGGTAGAGGTGCTTCTCACCTCCCCCTGCAGGAACTGTAACACCTGGCGGTGAGCCTCAAAGGCTCACCCCCTTTGTTACAGCACCACAGGGCATCCCAGCTAGTGGAGATGCCCGCCCCTCCGGCCACTGCCCCCACTTTTGGCGGCAAGGCTGGAGGAGATAATGAGAAAAACAAGGAGGAGTCACTCCCCAGTCAGGACAGCCCCCAAGGTGTCCTGAGCTGAAGTGACTCTTACTTTCAGAAATCCTCCATCTTGCAGATGGAGGATTCCCCCAATAGGATTAGGGATGTGTCCTCCTCCTCACAGGGAGGAGGCACAAAGAGGGTGTAGCCACCCTCTGGGCCAGCAGCCATTGGCTACTGCCCTCCCAGACCTAAACACACCCCTAAATTGACTATTTAGGGGCTCCCAGAACCGAGGAAGATAGATTCCTGCAACCTAAAGAAGAAGAAGGACTGCTGACCTGAAGCCCTGCAGTGAAGACGGAGACGACAACTGATTTGGCCCTAGCCCTACCGGCCTGTCTCTCTACTTCGAAGTAAACTGCAACTGCGACGCATCCAACAGGGTCCAGCGACCTCTGAAGCCTCAGAGGACTACCCTGCATCTAAAGGACCAAGAAACTCCTGAGAACAGCGACCCTGTTCAAGAAACTGCAACTTTTGGAAACAAAGAAGCAACTTTTAAAGACCACATGTTTCCCGCCGGAAGCGTGAGACTTTCCACTCTCCACCCGACGCCCCCTGGCTCGACCTGCGGAAAACCAGCTCTACAGGGAGGACTCCCTGGCGACTGCAACCCCTTGAGTAGCCAGAATTGACCCTCCCTAAGCCCCCACAGCGACGCCTGCAGAGGAATTCCAGAGGCTCCTCCTGACCGCGACTGCCTGCTTCAAGTAACCCAACGCCTAGAAACCACACTGCACCCGCAGCCCCCCAGGACCTGAAGGAACCGAATTCCAGTGCAGGAGCGACCCCCAGACGACCCTCTGCCTAGCCCAGGTGGTAGCTACCCCAAGGAGCCCCCCCTGTGCCTGCCTGCATCGTTGAAGAGACCCCCGGGTCTCCCCATTGATTCCTATTGAAAACTCTACGCCTGTATGCACTCTGCACCCGGCCGCCCCTGTGCCGCTGAGGGTGTACTTTCTGTGCCTGCTTGTGTCCCACCTCCCCCCCCGTGCCCTACAAAAAACCCCTGGTCTGCCCTTCGAAGTCGCGGGTACTTACCTGCTGGCAGACTGGAACCGGTGCACCCCTATGTCCATTGAAGCCTACGTGTTTTGGGCACCACTTTGACCTCTGCACCTGACCGGCCCTGAGCTGCTGGTGTGGTAACTTTGGGGTTGCCTTGAACCCCCAACGGTGGGCTACCTTGGACCCAACTTTGAACCCTGTAAGTGTTTTACTTACCTGTGAACTTAACATTTACTTACCTCCCCCAGGAACTGTTGATTTTTGCACTGTGTCCACTTTTAAAATAGCTTATTGCCATTTTTGCCAAAACTGTACATGCTATTGTGATAATTCTAAGTTCCTAAGATACCTGAGTGAAATACCTTTCATTTAAAGTGTTGAATGTAAACCTTGAACCTGTTGTTCTTAAAATAAACTAAGAAAAGATATTTTTCTATATAAAAACCTATTGGCCTGGAATTTGTCTTTGAGTGTGTGTTCCTCATTTATTGCCTGTGTGTTTACAACAAATGCTTAACACTACTCTCTGATAAGCATACTGCTCGACCACACTACCACAAAATAGAGCATTAGAATTCTCTTTTTGCCACTACCTTATCTCTAAGGGGAATCCTTGGACTCTGTGCACACTATTTCTTACTTTGAAATAGTATATACAGAGCCAACTTCCTACACCTAACATTCCACTCCTCTTTACCACTTCTTCAGGATAGAACACCAGTATCATGCCAAATGGCATACACAGTAACAATGCATTCTTTGATCAGCACCACACATTCACAAAACAGGGCATGGTGTAGATATTAAACAGATTTGCAGAATCACTTGAATTCCCTTTCAATGTGAGTCCATATTCTTCCTATCTATTTCACATTTCTTTGAAGTGCCTTAAATGTTGTAGCTCATTTTCAGAAAATATAGAATGCCATCTTGGAAACACAGTTCACATAACTTTCCATACCCCATAAGATATGGAACATTGAGCTTTAGAAAAGAAAGAAAAAAAAAAAAAAAGAGGCCACAGAAGCTAATTCAAACAACTTTCTTTTAAACTGAAATGGTCCTGCAGAGTAAGAAATTCAGTAAATGGTCTTGATTCTACAGTCAATTTGACTTGATGATATGGAGACCATCTTTCTTAAGTAGAAAATATTCTCGACCCCTCCTAGCATATGTTCAACCTCATTTATTCTGGGAAGCAGATGACAATCCAGTACTATGTTAGCATTCTGTTCAAGTGAAGTGTCAACTGCGACCACACTTTTTGCACTCCTTGCATATCACTGAAAAATATTTTAAAAAGCAATATCATTGGAGCTTCCACACGTGTAACAAACTGTTTTTTCTGATGATGAAGTGAATTACCTGAGAGTATTATTCCCACTCAGATTACATACAGCCTCAGCAGAACTTGCAAACATGTTATGTACGGATAGCACATATGATGTTCAGTTTGTTCCAATGACTTTGCTGTTGTCACAATCTGTAGTTTAGGATCACCCACAATCCAAAGCTGTTCTCGATTTTATTTTTTTACTTTTGTTTTATACAATAATTTGATCTATAATAATCTTATTGGTTAATGATCCAAAGTTAATGGCATGGAAAAAGCTCTTATCACTGTAAGAAACTCATCAAAACATTGACCATCTTTTTGAGCATGAGCATGAGCATAGAACTTAAACCTATTAAGTGCTATTCTGGATGTTGGTTTGAACCTGTATTCAATTCTCAGTAAGCCTTCTTCAAAAACATCTATATCTCCTGGACCATCTTGTGGTGTGACTTGGGGAAGACTCCTGAAAACCACGTGACTCTGCTCCTAAACAAGGATATGCTGTTTCTCCTCTATGCAGCCATTTTATCCCATATAATGGTTTTCTTTTTAGTAATGAACTCGCCTTTCCATCTTGTCCAAAGGAGTGAAGGATCCTCACTTTTTAAACACTACAGCAGTGAATAGAATTACATGTTGGATACACTTTCACACACAATAAGATCAATAATCACACCTCAGGCAGTCACCATCATTACCTCAATTCAGGAAGGACCTTAAAACCTGGCTCTATAACTGAAGCACAGGGGACAAACCCTGTCAGCGCCTTCAGAACCTTACGGGTGAGTAGCTGCGCTCTATAAATCCTGATTTGGTTTGATTTATCCACAGAATATGCTGAAACAAAGGGGACGTAGTTCATCTCCTGAGTCCTTTAACCGGTTCTGTGCCCAGGACGTAACGGTTACATCCTGAGGCACAGTGCTGCTGTGCCCAGGACGTAACCATTGCGTCCTGGTCACAGAGCCCAGAGGGAGCGCTGATTTGTCACAGGGTCTCCCCATGAGCTTCCAGCACGATCGAAAAAGAAATGCTCAGCATTTCTCTTTCAATCACGTGGGGGAGGCCCGGAGAGGCTTCAAAGGGAAGGAAATGTATTTCCTTCCCTTTGAAGTCCCTCCCAGCATTTCAAAAGCCGGATTGCTTGCAATCCGGCTTTTGAAACCCCACTAGACACCAGGGATTTTTGTAATTTTTTTTTAAATGGACATAAGGGAGTGACCCCTTGGGCAAGGGTCGCTCCCAGGGGGGGCATTTTTTTGGGAAGGCCTTTTCTGCCCCCGGGGGGGGGGGGGGCAGAAACCTCTAGGCACCAAGGATCATTTTTTTTTTGTTTTCTTTTTTTTTGGTTCTTTTTAAGGTGGGGAGCGACCCCTTAGGTAAGGGTCGCTCCCCTAGGGGGCAAATTATATTTAGGCCATTTCTGCCCCCCTTGGGGGAAGATTGGCCTATTTTGATGAGGCCAATCTGCCCCCAAGGGGGGCAGACACCACTAGACACCAGGGATTTTTTTTTCTTTTTGTGAACTTCACGCAAGGGGAGCGACCCCTTAGGCAAGTGTCGCTCCCCTGGGGGGGGAACTTATTTTAGGCCGTTTCTGCCCCCCTGGGGGGTAGATCAGCCTATTTTGATTAGGCCGATCTGCCCCTAGGGGGGGGGGGGGGGGGCAGAAACCTCTAGGCGCAAGGGCCATTTTTTTTGTGTTTTTTTTTTTTTTTTTTTTTTTTTAAAGAGATGGGGAGCGACCCAATAGGCAAGGGTCACTCCCCTGGGGGGGCAAATTGTATTTAGACCATTTCTGCCCCCCTTGGGGGCAGATTGGCCGATTTTAGGTCAATCTGCCCCCAAGGGGGCAGAAACCAGTAGGCACCTGGGATTTGTTTTTTGCCGCCAATGTCACACGGGGGAGTGACCCCGTAGGCAAGGGTTGCTCCGGGGGGGGGGGGGTCCTATGGGGCCGGCTAAACTAGAGGCCAAAATCCACAGGTAGGCACTGTTTTCAATGAAAAAATGTGATGTGTCCACGTTGTGTTTTGGGCCATTTCTTGTCGCGGGTGCTAGGCCTACCCACACAAGTGAGGTATCATTTTTATCGGGAGACTTGGGGGAACGATGGGTGGAAGGAAATTTGTGCCTCCTCTCAGATTCCAGAACTTTTTGTCACCGAAATTTGAGGAAAACGTGTTTTTTAAGCCAAATTTTGAGGTTTGCATAGGATTCTGGGTAACAGAACCTGGTCAGAGCCCCACAAGTCACCCCATCTTGGATTGCCCTAGATCTCTAGTTTTAAAAAATGCACATGTTTGGTAGGTTTCCCTAGGTGCCGGCTGAGCTAGAGGCCAAAATCTACAGGTAGGCACTTTGCAAAAAACACCTCTGTTTTCTGTCAAAAAATGTGATGTGTCCACGTTGTGTTTTGGGGTGTTTCCGGTCACAGGCGCTAGGCCTAACCACACAAGTGAGGTATCATTTTTATCGGGAGACTTGGGGGAACATAGATTAGCAAAACAAGTGTTATTGCCCCTTGTCTTTCTCTACATTTTTTCCTTCCAAATATAAGAGTGTGTAAAAAAGACATCTATTTGAGAAATGCCCTGTAATTCACATGCTAATATGGTCACCCCGGAATTCAGAGATGTGCAAATAACCACTGCTCCTCAACATCTTATCTTGTGCCCTTTTTGGAAATACAAAGGTTTTCTTGATCGCTATTTTTCACTCTTTATATTTCAGCAAATGAATTGCTGTATACCCGGTATAGAATGAAAACGCACTGCAGGGTGCAGCTCATTTATTGGCTCTGGGTACCTAGGGTTCTTGATGAACCTACAAGCCCTATATATCCCCGCAACCAGAGGAGTCCAGCAGACGTAACGGTGTATTGCTTTCGAAAATCTGATATTGCAGGAAAAGTTACAGAGTAAAACGTAGAAAAAAATATGTTTTTTTCACCTCAATTTCAATATTTTTCTTTTTCAGTTGTTATTTTCTGTAGGAAACCCTTGTAGGATCTACACAAATGACACCTTGCCTTGCTGAATTCAGAATTTTGTCTACTTTTCAGAAATGTTTAGGTTTCTGGGATCCAGCATTGGTTTCACGCCCATTTTTGTCTCTGACTGGAAGGAGGCTGAATGCACAAAAAATTGTAAAAATGGGGTATGTCCCAGTAAAATGCCAAATTTGTGTTGAAAAGTTGGGTTTTCTGATTCAAGTCTGCCTGTTCCTGAAAGCTGGGGAGCTGTTGATTTTAGCACCGCAAACCCTTTGTTGATGCCATTTTCAGGGGAAAAACCACAAGCCTTCTTCTGCAGTCACTTTTTCCCATTTTGACAAAAACTAAATTTTCACTGTATTTTGGCTAATTTCTTGGCCTCCTTCAAGGGAACCCACAATGTCTGGGTACCTCTAGAATCCCTAGGATGTTGGATAAAAAAGGACACAAGTTTGGCGTGGGTAGCTTACGTGAACAAAAAGTTATGAGGGCCTAAGCGCGAACTGCCCCAAATAGCCAAAAAAAGGCTCGGCACAGGAGGGGGAAAAGGCCTGGCAGCGAAGGGGTTAAAAGTATTACCAAAAGTAGTATTATAGGACCTATAACCCATTCCCTGAGAGCAATACCATCCTCACAAAGTCTTGCAATCAGGCATATAGAACATTGATAACGCTCATCCAATGAGAAAATGTGAATAAGAGTGCATTTAAATTCAAAGCAAAACAAAATTCATATGCCTCATTCTGTGATTCACTGCGATATTATATCAACAGTTGAAAGTGCCAACCAATGAGTACAACCCGTTCTGCAAAGAGTCTTTTTGCTGTGGTAGTAGCATGTGACTTATTGCAATATCAACTATTACTGCAGCGTCAGCCATAAACTGTGGTACATTGAGCGTCATACAAACTGTGAGACAGAGAACGGTATGCATCTCACCTCCACACGAGCAAGGCTGGGAAAAACAATTGCCTGAAGATATCAAATGCTGCAGAGTGCAAATATCTGAAATTAACTGAAAATCCAACTACAGAAGAATCACAATGAAAGGTCACAACGCAAATACAATGCTCCTACTTACAGTAAGGCAGAGTTAACATACTTAAAGAAAAAAATCAATGAATGCTGAACTATCCAAGTCGTGGATTCACATTGTGAAATTGAATTCAAAGGGTCAGGAAGACAGTACTACTCCTGTGCTATTTCCAGCAGTCAGTAGATTTCCGCTTGTCGTCACTCAAAATAAGGTTCCCAACAAATTATAGATGATTTATCCCTGAATGGCAGTACCAGTAAAACTGCAACCTTTCAGATATTTAGTTAACTCTTCATCCTGCTGTTCTACATTCTAAATGCCTCACTTCCTGGAGGAAATATTGAATATAACTTGAACAACAAAAATACTAAACAAGTATACATCTGTAACGTGAACATGAAAAAAAGGGTATAGGATTCCTTCTGAATTTCTATTCATTGATAGGCTAGGTAAATATACATCTGTACGCACTTATGGAAGGCTAGTTGCATTTGAAGGGATTTTCAAACCAGTGAACAAACATGGCTTTAGAAAATTCACAATCCTAGCATCAGTGACTAGTGTGAAAATGTGGCGATGAAGCACATATATTAAAATATTAAATGCTGCACTACAATGCTGGAGAATAAAAAAAATTAAAAAACTGAAGAGGCAATGCTGTTCTGAAAGCTATTGAAATCACACAAAATACCTGCAAGTCTCTAAATCAAAATGCTATCAATTACTAAATTTGTAGGACTACATTTGTTTAGACTGTGATGGCTGTAATATAGTCCAAACAAAAGGAACAGATTTGATGATAAAAAGGAAAATAAATTTCCCAGTAGCAGGTATTGTGAATCTAACTACACCCTCATATTCATTAAATGTGCTTAACTGTCCTAATTCTGGAGTGAACTCAAGTGCCTCGAAATCTCTCTAAATATTTACCTTTAATTATTGCCTCAACATACATTTATGCCAGTGTGTTGGAACAGAAGAGTCCCTTGCATGGTAATGGACGAGCACCCCTGCCCTGAGTGACCCAACTGTACTGATGTCTGGATTACTTATGCGGATTTTTGTTGTCAAGGGCAATTACGGATCATGCGGGTGTTTCACGACACAGACCTGTCTCACAAATTGAGGTGATGGTCTGGGAGGGGCAGCCAAAGCATTACTCTATAGTCAACAGAGAAGTGAGGCTACCGTGGTGATCCTAGTGGGCCTGAGCCGTGACTGAGGACCAGGATCATCACACCCTCTTACAGGAAGGAGAACAGAATACTTACCCTTCATCTGAGGCGCATTGAGAACCACCCAGTTGCTGCCACAGCAGGACCATGAGACTCCTAAGACTCCGACTACTAGTAGGGCTTAACCTAAATGTTGGCTATAGTGAATGGGGACTAACCACAACAGCTAGCTCGAGTTGAGTGGGACTCCGGGACCCCACCTATGAAACACTAGAGCCTTGACCTCAGGGGACTGAGTGTACTGTTTATGAATGTCGCATTTTACTTTGTTGACGTATATAAATACCCTTTTTAATAAAAGCAAATAATTGCCTGGAGAATCATTTATTGTCGTGGAACAAATATTGATTTGTGCGCCTGTGCTATACTGCCCTTCTGTCCCACCCACCCAGAAGCCTTGGGCTGCTCATCTCATACTACCACTGAGTTAAGTGGTGAAGGGGTAATTGGCCCAGTTGCTCAGGATCCATAGTGGGTCGAGCACCAAGACAACAGGAGTAAAACGGCCTCAACCCCCACAGTTGGGCCCAATTAAGCTCTGCTTGCCAAATGACACTCTTAACGGGGACAAGTTTTTATGTTCAACTAACAATCTCAGGAATACTCTGATAATGTTGCTATGAAGAAGGAAACCGTTCAAAATAATCAAAGCAATCAATTGTTTTTTGGTCAAATGTAATCAATGTTCTTACATAATTCATGCATTCTGTACTAACATAGTTACTAATCATCTCAAATCTGCAGCATTGTGTACTTCCTGCTTTACACTTCAACAGCCAATACATACTCTAACATGAGCTTTATCCAAAGGTATATCTTAAAGGTTCTTTTATATCTCGATTTCACATCTCCTTTAGCATTCATGTTTATAAAAGCCTGGTACAGTCTACCTATTACTAACAATCTCAAGATGGTAAGGTTGTTGCTGCATTGCTGCTTGGGGTTGGTCTAAGTCTCTAAAATTGGCATTCCTAGATTTGACGCACAATCCTATAATTGTGCCATTAAACAAGCAAGAAAGTAAAAGCTGATGGACAATGTACAAATCTATTGAAATAATAAGGTTAAAACATATTTTAAGTATTTGGAGGTCAATGCTGCGGTCCACGCAAGAAACCTACCAAAGTCCATACTGGGAACAACTTACTATAACGGATGTGAATTTGCAGAGTTCCAAACAGTTACAGTATTTACTTAAAGGATGAGGGAAATGTTTGTGAAGTTAACCTTCATATCCCCTTTTTAAATATAACATTCCATTTTTTCATACTTGTGCATTTCATTAATGTAATACTTTTGACATGTTCACGTAATGCAAGTAGAAAAAGCAACTAGTTGAATAATCCCAAATCATGCCGTTCTAGATATATATTGATAAAGAAAACCTTCGAGTCAAGCAAGTTTTCTGCCCTCTCATGAACAATTCTGGTGCTACCAGAATTACTTAAAAATATTTATGAATATGGGCACTTCAAACTAGAAGAAAGTTTAGGACAAACTGTTGAGCAGGTTTATAAAAGTCTCACCGACCTTTCAACAGGTCATATTTTAACACCATACTCCCACTATTGCCACCATCTAGGACGTACACTTGGGTTTGCTTTTCCATGTGTATCATAGGAGCAGGATGTGGCCAAGTAAAATGTCCACGTAGACTTGTCTTACAAGAGTTTCCAGGTCTTCCAGTGACTCCTTACAAAATCATGCACTCTTCAACCCATCCAAACATTTAACAGGTGTGCCAGAGGGATCTCATACCGCTGCATTCTTGGCCGCGACTTCTGCAGATGGACAAGGGGCACCAGCATATCCTCAATAGCTCCGACAGTGCTGAGAGAGAAGCCTCTGGAGGAGGCTTGAATCAGGGGAATGGAGTGAACTGGACTGCGACACAGGCTGGACCCCGGATCCTGCAGACAGCAGGCCCCCAGGTAACCAAGTGGATGCAAAGGTATTGGTGGGAACGCAAGGGACCAAATAAGCTGTTTGAGGGGAGTGTGCGAGATGCATTATAATAAAGGCCCCCCCTTGCCTTTTGTTGTGGACTACTTTCCTATGCTGTGCAACACCAAGGCAGCCTACTGAATTTCACTGACCACTGTGGGAGGAGCTGTAGGTGCAATTTTCAGTGCCAGCAAAGTCCAGAATAACACAGCCCAAAAATAATACTGTGTTCCTTAAAAATGTAGACTAAATGAATATTCCTCTGTGGACGGGAGTAACAACGGTCCCCCTGGTACCAAGTTAATTACTAAGGAAAGCGGGGATGGTGGAGGGTAGCAGGTTATGGTGGGGGAAATGCGAGACCCTATTACAGCTAGTTTTTCGAGAGAAAATCATTTTCACGCTATCTCCTCTGGCCTCATGGCTCGTGTTGCGGTGGCTCTCCTGGATGTAGTAATGCACCAAGCAGACTGAGTACATAACGGGGCAGCTACCAGAAGAGTTAAGTTTCAATATGGGGAAAGACAAAACAATGAACTCCACACACGATAATTAGATGGACAATAACACGCTGCTCAAAGAGCCTGAGGCACAAGAAGCAAAGGGGTCATCTGCAGAACCCTCCCTATCAAATATACTTGTAGCCATACAGGGCTTAAAGATGGTACTGTAGGGATTGATTGGCCTTGTGCCCATAGAAATAAACTTAATCTATGCTGAGATACTTAAATTAGTAGAAAGGCTAACAGAGACTGAGGAACAAATTGCTCTACTACAGCATGAGGTCAAAGATTTGAGAGCTGTGGTTACCTCTCCAGCAATCCAGTCATCCAACATGCAGGAGACATCTCATGATGCAGAGGGGCACATTAGGTGCAATAACCTAAAGTTCATCTGATTTCCACAAAAACCTGAGGAACCTTTAGCAGAACTTCTTGAAGACTGGATAACCAACTTGCTGAAGTTCAAACACCCCTCAAACTTTTTCACACCTCATTGCATCCACAGGGTACTTGTGACACCTACATCCCCAGGTGCACCTACTTAGGCAATGACTGCTAGGCTTTTCAATCACCAAGACCAGGATAATAGCCTGTAACATGTGAGCACTGGATTGAGGTACGAGGGTGGGTGTATTGAGGTACTGGGTGGGGGTGATGGAACACTGATGGAGGTAAACGCTGGGCACAGATGAAGGGGACGTGCTGAATAGACAAGATTTCGCTATGCAAATAAGTGAGGACTTGAACAAGTGTTGTATTGATGGCAACTGTATTTGACTTCTTGTGCAGAACAGACCTCATGGAGACATGTAGGTAGATGTAAACAAGGTCATTTAAAGTTGTAATGAAGGGTTGGGTTACATTTAGAGGGAAGGCAGGCGGCAGGGGTTGTGGGCTTTGTGAAGGGGAGGTTGGGAGGGGTGCGATTTGGGGTGTGTTTAAATGAGGAAGGTGTAGTGTCTTCCGCAGCCTGGTACCCATAAATGACTAGGCCACACGGAGGTGGAAATCACAAGTCTTTATTCCTCTACCTCATTGGACATACACTAATATCTATATATAGAAACATGCAGTACTATCTCTCTTCAATTAGTCTTCGTGGTGCTTTGATCAGTCAACCCGATCTGGTTACTGGAAGCTGTGAACTGTCATCTTCAATGTTGGAGATTGCGAATGATGGTAAGGAACCAGAAACAGTCAGTTTTCAGCATTAGTATTTCTTTCACCATCTTCAGGTGAAGACCGATGAAATACAGGCATGAAGTGAGAAGGGTCTCTGGTAATAGACTTCGAAGGGCACTGAGCAGTAACCATGTGTCCTTTGGTAGACACCATTTGGGGGGGTTCAGCATCGTAAGGAGCATCAGATTTTCTTTATCTGTTGAGCAATCACCAAATCTCCTTTTTTGAATGAGAGGTCTTTTGCATGTCGTCTCTTGTCTACATAGACTCATTTGCTGTTTATTATCCAAGTCCCTTGTATGAATCATGTTTTCACTTTCATCTCTTTTGGTGGTCATTGAGGTTGCAGGGGCAGGTTGTCGCTCTTTTTATACTTTATGCTCTGATGCTCCAGAATATTCTCTCTTTTTTTTTTTTTTTTTTTTTTTAAATTGTTGAAGGGTGGACCATTGTAAAACTTCACAATGGTTGGTATGCTGCAAAGATGCCACCAAGTTTTTAGATTACTTGCTCATGTGTTGTGGATGAAAGATCTTCGACAAAAGGAAAACGTGAATATTAGTCTATAAATCACCATTAAATGATGTCCGTTATCAAATGGACCAAATAAACCAATGGCTAATCTCTCTCAGGCAGGCTTGGGGAGTTCTGACATGTTTAGGGTACGTAGAGTAACTCTGGTTGACAGGCATTGGCATATATGTCAGGCTTGGAGTTCCTTAACTTTCATCTAAGTATGGAAACCAAACTATCTCGGAGAGCTCGCTTTGCAGCAACAATACCACAATGTTCTTCGTGAGCCACTTCAATCCCTTTTGGTCATTAACTCTCCAGTATATCAACTTCAGAAGGTCACTATCATGACTCGTGGCAGTGACAATCTGGGCTAACAACACAGCAGCTGGTGTACTTACGTAACAATGTGATTGATTTAGGCTTCAGCTGCCTTGGATGGAGTACCATGATCTTGGATAGGCATGCTCAAAAAGTAGTCAGCAGGATTTTGATCCTTTCCTGGGTCCATGCACAATTGCACTCTTGCAATCGTAGTCCTTATCACTCAATTAGAGGAGGCAACTTGGCTTTTGAATTGCAGACGATGGCCACCAAAGCTTGATGATCAGTCACCAGTGTAAAAGGCTTTCTATACAGGAATGAATGAAAATCCTCACAAGCTCATACTACAGCCAAACTTTCTTTCTCAGGATGTGAGCAAGCACATTCTGTTTGAGACAAACTTCTACTAGATTAGGCCAGAATATGCACTCTAGCATTTCGGAATCCACTAAGCTGTGCAAGTATAGCACTTAACCTGACTGGCTAGTGTCGACCACAATGTCTGTATGAAGCTTTGGATTGAATACGCCATTTCAGTAGCATTTCCGATGGTACGTTTGATTCTTCTGAATCTTTTTTTTCACATTCTTGTGACCATTTAAAAGAAACATTTTTCTACTTTAACTCTCTTAATGGATCACAATAGTGGCAAAGTCTTATGTATCTTGAACAGTAACCGGCCATGTCAAGAAACAAACATGCCATTGAAATATCTTGTGGGGGAATCAGCATTTGGCACACTGTACTTTTGCAGGATCAGATTTCATACTACCATCAGAAAAGATATGACCAAAGAATTTCAGCTTTGTCTTGCTGAACTCGCATTTAAGGTCAAACCTGCATTATTGAGTAACTGACATACTTGTGTAAGAGGTCTACCACGCTCCTTGTGTGTAGCCCCAAAAACAAACACGTCATCACTATAATTGAATGCATTCACATCAGGCTTAATTATGAGTCATGTGACATCTTAAAAGGTTCTGCAGCCGATAAAACACCAAAACTAAATCTCTTATATCTAAACAAGCCAACATGTATAGAAAAGGCTGTGCCGTATCTGCACCTTTCTTCAAGTTCTAATTGATGATAGCCTTTATGCTAATCAAGTTGAGAAAGGACCTTGGCAACATTCAAGTGCACTATGTCAGCAATGTGCAGTCCTGGATGTCGTTCTCGTTCAATTGCTTTGTTCGCATGCAGCATGTCAATGGATATGCGCACAGCTCCTTCACAGTCCTTTACAGGCACTACTACTGTGGGAGAAATCCGTTATGTTGGACCAGTGGAACACTCAATGTAATGCTTAATAAATGACTCAATTCTTTTTTCAACAGCTTCTTACAAATGAAAATGCAACTTGTCTGTCTCGGAGTAGCAGGACGAACATCCTCATTAGCATGCAGCTTTACTTTCACAGTCGAACTTTCCTAAACGATAAAACAATGAAGGGAATTGACTTAATACTTTCTGGTGAGCATTCATGTTGTAATTCACCAAAATCAGTCCAATGCCAACAGCCATTCTGAAGCTGAGCAAGCAGCAATTACTTGCCACTATACCGTGAAAAACAGACTGGTATTTGTACTTTTTTTTTCTTACGTTACTCTTGTCAATAAATGAACCTCGACTCTTCACCGGTTTAGATGCAGTCCAAGTATACACTTTAGTCTTTGACAGCCTAAACCGCGTTAACAGAGTTCACTGTACTTTTCTTCAGGCATTGTATTTATTGATGCCCCCACTACCGAAAATGAAAGGTATTTAACATACATTTATTTTCTATGTAATCTTTAGGCAGTGTTTGTATGATTTCATTGCTTTCATATGTCGACTTTTCTTTGACTGACTTCTCCTCACGTGTGACCACTCCAACAAGTGCACACTTTTCTGAGGTAAGCGTTGACATGGCACAATCACTTTCTTCACTTATTATTGAGGTGAAAGAACTGTACAACGATGATGTAGATGATGATGAGCGACTTCATTTAGTATCTATTTGCTTCACCTGATGTTGCTGCTTGGCCTTGTGTGTACACTTCCAATGTTGCTTCTGAAACTTTCTGGGGGCCATATTGTCTTGGCACTATGATGCACTCATTCCTACGTTTGCACAGTCACAAAATGGTTCTCTTTATTACAACTTTTGCATATTTGCGAAATGGCAGGACACTTTATTTTGTGTGAAAATGCAAATCCATATCTGAAGCACAGATCTTTTTGTGTGTAGACATCACTTTGTGTCATTCAGTCTGGTTTAAAATTATTTTTCCCACTCATGACTGACATGTCCTGGGCACCTCCAGCCTCCATGTCAGCAGCTTGTCCTTCAGCACCTGCCTCAGCTCTGGCAGCCATCAACACTCCAAGACTAAGTTTCTCTCAGCATTCATCATGTGAAAGAATCTGACAAGCATCCATCAATAACTAAGTCACATGGCTTCCTCATCATTAAATTCATTGAACTTGCAGTGTTTGATGAGTGTGTTGATTTTTTCCACACATTCATTGATTGTTTCACCAACTCTTGGACAATTTTGACTGGAAACATTGTTCGTAATCAACATTTGATAATGGATTCAAGTTGAGATTCAAAGCATTGTTAAGCTGACAGTACGCGACTTTGCCAGTTCTTGCTATTTTCTTTATGAAATCTTTCACACCATCACTAGCAAGATTTTTAAGATATTTGATAATCTTCCTGTTATCAGTCTCATCAGGTGCATTTATGAAGTCTTCAAATGTCTGTCAAGGCACTGCATCTATTACCAATATTTTGCTTTTTGGCAAAAGGTCCGCTTTTTGGCATAAAGGTCCGCTTTTGCGTGTGATCTGGCTCTATTGTTTGTAATTCCTCCTCAAATCTATGTCTTTTTAGTTGAGAGGACATTCCTTGTTCCTCTGAGTAGGAACCAGTTTTCGGTTCGGTTGCCGGGTGTTTCGGCACCGAAACCGTGTCTTTGGATTTTCTCGGCTCCGACAAGATCTTTTTCTTTTTCTGTGTCGTTCCGTCTCGGTGCCGACCAACTTCGGTGCCGGTGTGCTGAGCAGCTTTGGTGCCGCTGTCTCGGTGTCGACCCTTTTCTGCACCACTCTGTCGGTCCCGAGATTGCTGCGTGCCTGTGTCTCGACCCGAGTCGGACGACTTCGACACCAGCTCGCCCTTTTTCGGTGCCGATGGACGGTCACCTACTTTCCGGGTTAAGCCATGGCCTGTTGGCGGTGGCGTCCCCTGGGCTTTGTCAGTCTTTTCATGTGTTTTTTGTTGCGACGTCTTACTCACGGTTGGTTGATCTTCGACGTCAAATTCTTCGGAATCCGACTCGTAGATGGAGAAAGTTTCTTCTTCCTCCTCCTCGAACTGTTGTTGTCCTGTCGGCGTGGACGCCATCTGCAACCTCCTGGCTCTTCGGTCTCTGAGCGTTTTTCTCGAGCGAAACGCACGACAGGCTTTGCACGTATCCTCCTTGTGCTCGGGGGACAGGCACAAGTTACAGACCAAATGTTGATCCGTATACGGATACTTATTGTGGCATTTAGGACAGAATCGGAACGGGGTCTGTTCCATCAGTCTCGATGTTGCACGCGGTCGGGCCGACCAGGCCCCGACGGGGTCGAAATTACCCCGAAGGGTCACCGGAGCTCTTCAAGGTTCGGTGTCGATTTGTTCTAACTATCCCGATACCGAACGAAACAATACCGACAAATTTTTCCGAGATTCTGACTAACTTTCCGACCCGAAACACGGAGCGAAAAGGAACACGTCTGAACCCGATGGCGGAAAAAAAACAATCTAAGATGGAGTCGACGCCCATGCGCAATGGAACCAAGGTGGGAGGAGTCCCTCGTTCTCGTGACTCGAAAAGACTTCTTTGAGGAAAAACAACTTGTAACACTCCGAGCCCAACACCAGACGGCGGGATGTGCACAGCATGTGTATCTGCAGCTACACATGCCATTGAACATATATATAACTTTTGGTAAGAATTTGGGATTTGTACGGAGAACCACTTTATGTATTTGTATAAAGGGTTCTTGTATAGTAAATGCTTGTATTTCACTTACTCTTCTAAGAGATGTGATGGAAAGTAGCCTTCCTAATAGCTAAGTTAAGTATTGCATGTCACAAGAGTGCATGGGTTCAAATGGTGGTCCCAGGAGTCGTGTTAATACAACATTGAGGTTCCACGAGGGGACTGGTGGTGTTCTCGGGGGATGATTCTTTTTTAAACCCTCCATAAATGCTTTGATGACTGGGATTCTAAAAAGTGATGTTGAATGTGTAATCTGCAGATAGGCAGATATTGCTGTGAGATGTATTTTAATAGAAGAAAATGCTAGTTTAGATTTGTGTAAGTGTAATAAGTAGCTTACAATGTTTTTTGCGGAAACATGTAGTGGTTGAATTTGATTATTATGGCAGTAATAAACAAATCTTTTCCATTTGTTTGCATAACAATTTCGTGTAGTAGGTTTTCTAGCTTGTTTAATTACCTCCATACATTCTTGTGTAAGGTCTAAATGTCCAAATTCTAAGACTTCAGGAGCCAGATTGCTAGATTGAGCAATGCTGGGTTCGGGTATCTGATCTGTTGTTTGTGTTAACAGATCTGGTCTGTTTGGTAGTTTGATATGAGGTACTACTGACAGGTCTAGTAGTGTCGTGTACCACGGTTGGCGAGCCCAGGTTGGTGCTATTAGTATTAGTTTGAGTCTGTTTTGACTCAATTTGTTTACCAGATAAGGAAAGAGTGGGAGAGGGGGAAAAGCGTAAGCAAATATCCCTGACCAACTCATCCATAACGCATTGCCCTTGGACTGAGGGTGTGGATACCTGGACACAAAGTCTTGGCATTTTGTGTTTTCTTTTGTTGCGAATAGGTCTATATCTGGTGTTCCCCAGCGTAGAAAGTAAGTTTGTAGTATCTGGGGATGAATTTCCCATCCGTGTGCTTGTTGGTGAGCTCGACTGAGGTTGTCGGCCAACTGGTTTTGAATCCCTGGGAGTATTGTGCTATTAGGCGAATGTGATTGTGAATTGCCCAATGCCAAATCTTTTGTGCTAAGAGACACAGTTGTGATGAGTGTGTCCCTCCTTGTTTGTTTAGGTAATACATTGTTGTCATGTTGTCTGTTTTGACAAGAATGTGTTTGTGGGCTATTAGTGGTTGAAATGCTTTCAATACTAGAAACACTGCTAACAGTTCTAAATGATTTATATGCAGTTGTTTTTGCTGAACATCCCCTTGTCCCTGTATACTGTGCTGGTTGAGGTGTGCTCCCCACCCCATCATGGAAGCATCTGTTGTGATCACGTATTGAGGCACTGGGTCTTGGAATGGCCACCCTTGGTTTAAATTTATAGGATTCCACCATTGAAGCGAGAAGTGTGTCTGGTGGTCTATCAACACTAGATCTTGAAGTTGACCCTGTGCTTGTGTTGCTAGGCACTGTTGTAAGGGTCGCATGTGTAGTCTTGCGTTTGGGACAATGGCTATGCATGAAGACATCATGTCTAGAAGTTTCATTACAAACCTCACTTGTGGACTTGGAGTGGCAATCGCTTTTTGTGTGTCGAGTGTTGCTCCCAAGTATTGTTGTATTTGACACGGTTGTAGATGTGATTTTTGGTAGTTTAGAGAGAACCCTAGTTTGTGTAGGGTTTCTATGACGTATTGTGTGTGTAGAAGACACTGTTGTTGAGTGCTGGTTTTTATTAACCAATCGTCCAAGTAAGGGAATACGTGCATGTGCTGTCTCCTGATGTGAGCGGCTACTACTGCAAGGCATTTTGTGAATACCCTTGGGGCTGTTATCCCGAATGGTAACACTTTGAATTGGTAATGCACGCCTTGGATTACAAATCTTAAGTATTTCCTGTGGGAAGGATGTATGGGTATGTGGAAATATGCATCCTTGAGATCTAGTGTGGACATGTAGTCCTGTTTTTTGAGCAAGGGAATCACATCTTGAAGTGTTACCATGTGAAAGTGATCTGATTTTATGCAAAGATTCAGTGTTCTGAGGTCTAATATGGGTCTCAGTGTTTTGTCTTTCTTTGGAATTAGGAAATACAGGGTGTAGACACCTGTTCCTTTTTGATGATTGGACTTCTAGTTGTAATAGGTCTAAGTGTTGTTTGGACATAGTGTGTGCTCTTGGAGGCACATCTGGTGGCAATTGTAGGAAATTCTATGCAATAACCATGTTGGATAATGGCTAGGACCCATGCGTCCGTAGTTATGTTTTCCAAGTTGTGGTAATATGCGGTAAGTCTCCCCCCTACTGGTGTTGAGTGGTGGGGGTTTGCGACATTGAAGTCACTGTTTGGTTTGCGGGGTTTTTGGGCTCTGGAATTTCTCTCTTGTCTTTGGGAATTGTCCACCACTATATGTTCCTCGAAAACCTCCTCTCTGATACTGGCCCTGATATGCGGGTCTGACTTGTGAGGTGGAAGGCTCTGTGGTTTAGGAACAAAATCCCCCTTTAAAGTGCGGCTTTCTAAAAGTGCCTCTGCTCTGTGGGGAGTAGAACGCGCCCATAGCTTTGGCCGTGTCCGTGTCCTTTTTGAGTTTTTCTATTGCCGTATCCACCTCCGGCCCAAACAATTGTTCTTGGTTGAATGGCATATTCAGCACGGCCTGCTGGATTTCTGGTTTAAAACCGGAGCTCCGTAACCATGCATCCCTACGAATGGTTACTGCAGTGTTCACTGTCCTTGCCACCTTGTCTGCTGAGTCCATAACCGACCTTATTTGGTTGTTAGAAATAGTTTGGCCTTCCTCAACAACCTGTTGGGCACGTTTTTGGTACTCCTTGGGAAGGTGCTGAATGAGATGTTGCATTTCATCCCAATGTGCCCTGTCGTATCGAGCCAGTAGAGCCTGAGAACTGGCAATCCGCCATTGATTGGCTGCCTGTGCTGCCACCCTCTTGCCTGCTGCATCAAATTTCCAACTTTCCTTGTCGGGCTGTGGTGCGTCTCCTGAGGATTGGGAGTTTGCCCTCTTTCGGGGTGCTCCCACTACCACTGAATCAGGAATTCATTGTTGTGTGATAAACACAGGGTCCGCTGGGGGAGGTTTATATTTCTTCTCCACCCTAGGCGTGATGGCTCTGCCTTTTACTGGGTCCTGGAACACTTGTTTTAACATGCCTGGCAGCATTGGCAAACTTTGGCATGAGCTGTGAGTGGATGCCAAGGTGTTAAAGAAAAAAAAAAAGTCGTCCTCTATGGCCTTTGCATGCATTGCTAAATTATGGAATGTAGCTGCCCTTGAAACCACCTGCATATATGCAGTGCTGTCCTCAGTAGGTGACGGCCTTGCTGGGTAGCAATCGGGACTATTGTCTGAGACCGGTGCATAATACAAGTCCCATGCATCCGGGTCATCTTGTGACATCCCTGTGTGTGTCGGCGACTGCATCATTGAGGGTGTTGCTACCGGGGACAGGTGTGGCGAATGCAATGGAGATTGCTATGGCGAGAACCTTGGTGGTGTTTTGTCTCAGCCACTTTCGCTTTTGGCTGCATTTCCGTCTCCTGGAATGCTAGCTTTCGCTTGATTTTTATTGGAGTAAGAGTTTGGGTTTTCCGCGTGTCCTTCTGTATGTGCAACCTCCTCTGGGTATGGTCTGGCTCTCCCATGCCCAGTTCTTGTTCAAATCTGTGCCCTTGCAACTGACTTGAAAGGCCTTGTTCTTCTGTATAGGAGCTTGGTTTGGGCTCCGAGGCTGCATGTTTCGGCACCAAAGCTTTTTGTACAGTCTTTTTCGGCTCCGAGGAAACCTTCTTGATTTTAGGGGTGCCGAACTCTTGGTGCTGAGATGGTTCGGAGCCGGTATCTCGACCGAAGTCGGATGTCTTCGGCTGCTGGGAGGCCTTTTTCGGTGCCGATGTTTGGTCACCGTGTTTTCGGGTTAAGCCATGCCCTGTTGGCGGTGGCATCCCCTTGGCCTTTATTATTTTTGAGTGAGTCTTTGCCGGGGCTGGTTTACTCACAGTTTGCTGATGTGTCTTTGGCTGCTCACTTTCGGACTCGTCTGAGTCTCGAATGGAGAATCACTCCTCTTCCTCGACCTGCTCGGCCGGTGTCAACGCCATCTGGAGTCTTCGAGCTCTTCGATCTCGTAGTATTTTCTTGGATCGAAATGCCCGACAGTATCCTCCCTGTGTTCCGGAGATAAACACAGATTATAGACCAAGTGTTGGTCTGTATAAGGATACTTTCCGTGGCAATTGGGGCAGAAGCGGAAGGGGGTTCGGTCCATGAGGTATGAAGATGGATGTAGTCGGGCCGACCAGGCCCCGATGGAGAGTGGAAGCCCCGAAGGGCCGCCGGAGCACTTCTTTTTTCGGTGTCGATGTGCTAACACTAAGCCGGTACCGAGCGCAAACAATACCGTAGAATTTTCTGATAACTAACCTACTTTCCCGAATCGAAATATGGAGCGAAGAGGAACACGTCCGAACCCGATGGCGGAAAGAAAACAATCTAAGATGGAGTCGACGCCCATGCGCAATGGAGCCGAAAGGGAGGAGTCCCTCGGTCTTGTGACTCGAAAAGACTTCTTCGAACAAAAACAACTTGTAACACTCCGAGCCCAACACTAGATGGCAGGATAATGCACAGCATGTATATCTGCAGCTACACATGCCATCGAACACATTATATATATATATATATATATATATATATATATATATATACACACATACATATATATATACACATACACACACACTCACACACACACACACACACACACACACACACACACACACACACACTCACACACACACACACACTCACACACACTCACACACACTCACACACACTCACACACACTCACACACACTCACACACACTCACACACACTCACACACACTCACACACACTCACACACACACACACTCACACACACTCACACACACTCACACACACACACACACTCACACACACTCACACACACTCACACACACTCACACACACTCACACACACTCACACACACTCACACACACACTCACACACACACTCACACACTCACACACACTCACACACACACTCACACACACTCACACACACTCACACACACTCACACACACTCACACACACTCACACACACTCACACACACACACTCACACACACTCACACACACACACTCACACACACACACACTCACACACACTCACTCACACACACACTCACACACTCACACTCACACTCACACTCACACTCACACACTCACACTCACACACTCACACTCACACACTCACACTCACACTCACACTCACACTCACACTCACACTCACACTCACACTCACACTCACACTCACTGGGTTCTAAATGTGAATATGCATAAGTGGGAGTTTTGGTACCCTCAAAGTGAATGGACAGAAAGGCTTGTTGGTGCATGGACATGTAAATGCACAAGTATGTGAGCCTGTGAATGGATCATATTTGCAGAGTGCTTAGAGGTAGTCTTGATCTCTGCCTTACAGTCCCCGACAGCTAATGTCACTGGGAACAATGTACCTCAAACAATATAATGGGAATGTTCCCTAGGCAGACTACATCGTATACTCAATCAGGTAGAGACAAAACTGTAAAAGAGAGCTACTTCAGGCTTTTTTGTTCTTTTTTTTGGTTGACAACCTAAGTTTGGCCAAAAGCTAAATAAGTTGCTAAAAAGATATGTAACAACCAAAATGCTTTTTTAATGCAGCATAAGATAAACATGAATATCAGTCTTCATTGTCTAAACACCCGAAAGGCTAAATATTAAGGCTGTTACATAGGCAGCTGGGAGTGGAAAATAACTATCTGGAAATGCCTTAATGGGGAAATTACAGTATGCAATCAGAAGCTCCAAGTGATGCTTGGTTTCTTTAAAGGCGGTTGTTCCCTGTCTGTCTCCCAAAAATCATATCTAACAATGTTCAAAACCAATATTAGGATTCATAAAACCAATTGCCTGAAAAGACCAGGTGTGAAATTCCTGTATTAACCATAGCATTTATCTATCATCATGATTAAAATCAAACCCCAAGTCAACATTTCAATCATTATTCTCTGAAGTGGACAACTGCTAAACTCTCATTACGTAATAGTGCAATGCCCTTTTGCCACTGGATAACTCGACACTAACATAACATGCTAGCGAAGAATGTATAAGACATTCCATCCTCACCGTTTCTTCTCTCAGGCTCAGCAACGTTTCTGTTTGGTTTCTTCGGGTTTTAAGAATAGCAGACATTTTTTCCATTAGAATATCATATTTACTTCGCCTAGAGTGAGAAGATGATGAATGACATTTACTTACACCTACTGATAAACTTTAAATATAAAACTTAATATTAATATTTAACTAAACCTAACTTTAAAAGCATACAAGGTCAATGACAAGACGACGATACAAAGGACACAATTATCAAAATATTTCCTTTTTGTTGTTATTTACTTAATCACAACACAATCAGTGCTAAGCAGAGGGTAGATAAACTGCTAAATACATTACAATTACCAAGTGGATGAATATCAATCCAATTAAGAGGACTATGGATAAAACAACGTTTCCACGCCTATTACTCTGGGCCCATAATAAACCCCATATACGTAAACTGGAATGGTACAGTCTTATATACACATGCAAAGTATATACTTTCCTGGGTATATCAGAAGAAGCCAAACATTTCTAGTAATTACTAAATACATGTTTTAAGTGAAGACGCTAGCGTAGTAATCATTGCTCAGTAGTATCCATGCTAGAATACTGTATTATGCTTTTGAAGAAAACTTCTCAATAGGCACAAACAGATAATCATGTTTCACGTTTTGTTGCATAGTTTGTTCACTGAAGAGTATTGATTCAATAAAATATTGATATATTAATGCAGATGGACAGTAAGGGTCAAATGATCCACAAGTTAGGAAATCTTCATACTAAGCAATATTAATCCTGGCACTACAGAAAAAGTGCACCTAGGTACAGACAGCCGTATAGTCCGTGTGTGATGGTGTCCACTAAAGCAAGAACAAGGAGATTTAAGGTTGCTAATGTACCATCAGCTAGCAAATTTGGGACCAATGATGTTTTTTTTAACTTTAAAGTCCTCCCACACAAACTAAACCCATTTCTTGGGACAGTTTCACAAAAGTCGAAGTGTGCATAGGGAAATGTGGCCTCAGGCATGTTAAGGGCCCTACGGAGTGTCAAAGTATGGAAGCGTGGACTATCTCAACTCTATACCAATGTGTGAAGAGGAGGTGGTTATAGCATTCATGGGCGCAATGATTGCCACAAATGAAGTCAGCTGACTGGTTGTTGTACAAAAAAAGGAAATAGTATACGTCACCAGTAATCCACAGCACTCGCAGTGATGAAGACCACAGGTAGTATTTGAGACATTACTTTCTAGTTTGCAATCCAAGCAGAAAAATACCAACCACAGATAGCTATACTTTTGACAATGCTTTATGACCAGGCGTTCTTTGGCCTAAGAATACGTGGGCTTTTCGTAGTAGATGTGATCATTTTAGAGTGTATGCTGGCAGGATTGTATGCTTGTGGCTTCCATGTGCTAATTCGATTATGGACCTATTGTCTAACCAGGTAACAATCTGTCTAAAAGCACGGAGTGTGTGCTGCGGGACTTGCATGCTGGTATTGTAAATACTTTTGGGTCAGTTAGACATGAGATGGCCTTTAACTGAAAATCCTTTTCAAGTTTTCTATTCCACTACATTCTTGACTGAACTTTTCGCCTTGTTCATGTCAATGCGAAAGTTGGGCCTACACTGGATTTTAACTATGAACAACTGTGTGGTTTCTGCTTGAGCCTCATGTTGCACAATATTTTCGCATTTCATATTTTCTATATTGCGTTTATTTTTTACATTCCCTACAACATTCCCACTCTAGTTGATATTTCAACGACTTAATTCAGACCTTTGTCTGTCCTTGGCGCCACGTGATCTACTACCTGGGTTGGTGTTCTAACTGAAAACATTCCTACCGCCTTAGCGCCTATTCTCCTAATACATGCTAAAATGACATGTATCATACAGTATATCAGTAACAAGATCACAGTCTTAGGTAACAAAGCCCCCATAAGTCCCAACATCCAGGAAGATAGTGACGCAAACCAACCACTGAACCAACTAACTGGGGCACCTCCTTCATCTATCATTTTAGTTTGTAAATTATGCAGTTTATAAATTATGCATTGCTTCTGACAAAGTTTTTTTCTGCATCATATCCTGGAATGAACCTGCAGCACGCAGATCCTATCTTCCTGCACACCCCGCCTTGCACGGCCGTCATACGGACCAGTACATAACTAGGTCGCAACATCATCATTCTTATAACACGCAGTTCCTTTTTTTATGGCATTGAAGCCATCATTGGTGGTGATGATGACCTTAAGGAGTTCCCATCTTGTGATTTGGAGCCAACGAGCTGTTGCTTTAGCTTGAACAAATGGCACGGTGCTCCCAGAGAAAAGTTCAGCATCGCTGAATAGGTGATACTCATGGGGAACTTCATTCCAGGTCGTTGCGCCATAATATTCTGCAGTCCTTTTCCTTTGGCTGTGATGTAGCAAGGTCGTTGGGCGGCTCATGGGGAATTTATGCAAAGCAGATCTGTTTATTCCATGGCTCACTAAACAAGAGCATGCAAAGTCACTGTGGAACAGATCCTTCTCCAGTTGGGAGTTAACTGTGCATACAGCACCTCTCTACACTACCAGAAGAAATCCATAAGTCCAGAAGTGCCCCCCTGGATGTCGACGTGGAAGACTGACCTTGCAACAAATATATTTTGACCAACATAAATGGTGCTATTTCCCCTGAACCTTAAGAAAAAAGTGAGTTTCATGGCAGTTTGGGGAATTACACTACCATCTAACCAAGTATAGTGTTGAATATGTTTGCCCTAGGTAGGTGCACATTTCGCTACTGTATCTTGGCTGACATCTGTGCCATTCCACAAGGACATAGCCTTAAAAGAAAACTCATGTTGGGAAGCCACTGATGATGGGCAAAGACTGATCCTGTCACTCTAAACCTTGGCCTTCGGACACTATCTGGGGGTGAAGGTTTCAAGTATATAGTTGCTACACTCAGATGGTACGTGTGTTACTCCTAGAACACCTAGAGCTAAGATCAACTAGGTCCAAGCTACAGTGGTGGGGGGACCCTTCTTTCTCATATGTGTAATTTCTTCCCTGATGCCCTGTCAGTCTGTGAGAATGTATGACACATCTGGTAAAGAGTCCTATCTTGTAACATTAACTAGGAAGTATACTACTTTGAAAAGTGTTAACCGCATTTGGGCCTTAATTCTACACAAGTACAGATGTAATAAATAGTGAGCTATGTTTCGGGGTACTTCTTTCGTGGAGTGCAGTTTATCCGACCCAAGCACACGAAGCATGACATTAGTGGTCTCTGCACCTATTTGACATGTGCTGATACCACGTTATCTAACAATTTAGCATGGGCATTACAGGTCACACTGCTATTAGAGAGCTCTATCAAGACGTGGAAGGAATTAGAATTAGAGGGTACTTTGCAAGCAAAGAGAAAAACGGATAGTATTAAAAAAAGAAACATAAAAACAAAAATACATATCTTTGGTATTGTCCTTTCAAAATATAGTTAAAAAAACAGTACGAGGTGGGAGCATTTGAGGTCACAATCTTCAACCCCCCTCTTTTTCCATTTGCATTGTTCATTCTTTTTCTCTTTGTGAAAAGCTGTGTCGAGGCACACATGGCTGTGATGAATTCAGGGTTTCCTACCGTCCACCTTCCGGACCCAATTGTGTATTAACACTTGAGCTCCTAATTTCACAGCTGTGAGTTCGACCTTGGCAAACCTTTCTTTTCCCTTGGCTACCTACCTGGTGATCATCTTTGCATACTTCATCAGTTCACAAAAGTACATATGCGGTTCATCATTCAGTGCCTGTGACAAACGTTCTCCCCGAAGTCTGCTTCTAGTGGCAAGGACAGGACACTGATGGACCTTCCTATCCCTATCTGATGTGCTGTCACGTGTCTGAACTTGATGTATTCCTCAAGGAAAATAGTGCTATTGGCAAGCAGAACAACCATTTTTTGTTTAAAGTGTTGCATAGCTTGCTGAGATTGCATTTCCAGAGGTCGTTCAGGTGCTCCACTACCCCATTACTTTAGGGGTGATACACACAAGACAACCTGTGCTTTAACCTTAGCAGTTTTGTGATATTTTCAAATACTGGATTGGAAAAATTAGTGCCATTGTCTGATCTTATCCCTTCTAGGATTCCCCATAGTGGAATCACTTTCCAAACTAGGAATGTGGCTGCTGACTTGGCATCACAATGGACGCATGGTCCCGCTTCAACCCCTCAGGAGAAGGGGCAGGCCACTATGATGAGGTGCCTGTAGTTACATCATCTATCAATCATATCCATAAAGTCCAAATGAAGGACTTTAAATGGATCTTGTTATTGTGGAATGGTGGAACTTACCACTTTTAAGGTAGGATTGGGGGAGTGCTGCTCGCAGATCATACAGTTGTGCAGATACATGGTAATGATGTTGTGTAAATTGGGGACAAACCAGGCTTGTTGAATCGGAGTTGCAAAATAGTGCCTGGACGTGTGGGCTGGCAAATTAATCTGATCCAGGGCAACTGCGAGCAAAGCTTGCGTCATTACTGGCTTTCCTGTTGATGGCGGTCTATACACTAGGTTATCTCCTGACTGGATGCACCCTCTATCTTCCCATAACTGCTTTTCGTGTGAAGAAGCAGCTTCCTGCAAATCTGTCAGGGGTAATCTTGCTGCCCCAGTGTAATGAAGAGTGTCTGTGGTAGTCTTGGATCTAGACTCTGTTGATGAGGCAGTCTAAGCCACCATAACAGGGGCAGGTAGTGTGTCTGATGGTACCTTTGGCAGGCCTTGAAAAATTATAAAAATGTTACTAGACCTGAAGTACAAAAAATGGTCTTTCACAGCTACTGAAATATATTTTGAAATGCTTAAGTTGACATAGTTATATAAATGTTGTATGTTAGGAAAGACCTGATACCCACAGCCTTTCATTTCACACAGGTCAGACAGTTCACCTTTCAAAATCCTGGAACTCTGCAGTCAGAAGAAAAAGTATTTGCACTGCAATTAGACAAACTGACTTTTGACCTCTGTCTCTGAACAGAGAGCAAATATGACATGAATAAGATTCAAAGGCATCTTAAATGCGAATTCAGTTTGTGGCTGAACAGAACAACTTTTCTTTGTCCTCTCACCCGAAGGGGTGAATAGGTTCTAAATATTGCTCGACCTCATAAAAAATGACTCGCCATAGCAAGTGGTCGAGTAGATTTTTCAAGCCCTGTTTGGGGGTGTGCATCTAGCTGTATCCTTAGCTTCCTGATCTGCTAGTGCATTACCCCAAGACACAAAATCTTGTCTTCCTGCTTGCGCCGCACACTTCACAACAGCCTATGGTAATGCAAGTGCCTCTGTAAGGGCCTCAAAGAGGGTTCTGTGCATCACAGGACTACCATCTGACTTAAGCTTCATGAGATGAAAAAGGAGAGGGTTTCTTGAGAGTTAAGTGGTTGTTAAATTCACAGAATCTTTGTATATGGTGATTACTTCTCCTGCACCTGACTTAAGGGCCACTATTAATGCTGTTAGTTCTGCTGCCTAGGAGAAATAATGTGCGGCAAATGTCAATTGTTCTATGACCTGCAGTGTGTCAAAGGAACCATGCTGCTGGGCTTGCACTACTGCCGTCCCTGTAGATCTTATTCCGGTATCTTGGTCAATTGTGGAGGTACAATGACAATCCTACATGGTATAGGGTCCTCTGTGGCTTGACTGCATTAATTGGGACTATGCTGCAGTTATGTGTATCCTCCTCAGGGTTTAAAGTTGGATGGTTCAAGAATGTTGCAGGATTCATTGTATATTACTTCACAACCTTCAAGATGGTAGAGACAGTATCACCTTATAACATGACACTGAGTGGTCGGAGTAGTCTTGACCTTCTGGATAATAGCAAACACTGCATGTTCTGCATAGAGCATCAAGGATGCCCCCATAATTATAGGGGTGCTCTTTTGTACTGTGAAATCTGCAGTGGCCAAAGCCTGCTCACAGGGATTATGTCTTTTCATGATTGAGTCCAGCAGTCCACTGAAATATGCGCTCAGTTTGTGCCCAAACAGATACTTCTGTGTGAGGGGAACTGTCATCACCTGACTGTTGCAATGGCAGAACAACTAGAACTCCTTGGTATAACCCGGAGTTCCCAAGACTGGAGCATTTATCTAACGTTTCAACTTCTGAAAAGTTTCCTTTATCTCCGGTGTTCATATAATGCCGTCCTGTCTTTTGCCTGTTTGATAACAGTCAACAGGAGGGCTATTAGCATTCCATAGTCAAATAACCACTATCTTAGATAGTTACAGAGGCCCGAAAACTTCTGCATTCCTTTGACAGTTTCTGGCTCTGTCATTTGCTGGATGGAGGCTGCCCTTTCAGGTGTTACACATCTGCCATAAGCAGACAGTAATTGTCCTAAATATTGGACTTCTTCCTGGCAGTACTGAATTTTCTACCTCTCCACCTTGTATCCTCTCTGGGCAAGAGTGGTCAGAAAATATATAGTATGTTTTCTGCATTGTTGCTTATTAGTACTACAAACCAATATGTCATCTACATATTGCAACAGATTGCTGTCACTCTGAAAATTGGACAGATCATTCTTTATCGCTCTGTTGAACATGCTGGGTGACTATCAATACCCTTGGGGTAAGTGAGAGTACAAGTACTGAGTCCCACGACATGACAATGCTGTCATATAGTGACGGTCTGGATGGAGAGGGGTGCTGACGAAGGCGACCTTAAGATCAACAACTGAGAAATATCTGGCATCCTGAGGAATATTCATCAAGATGATGGAGGGGTCAGGGACAATTGGGAATTAATACAACTGTGTTCAAAGGGTGCACGCCCTGCACCATGCCTCAAGTATTGCTCTTAGATTTCTTGACAGGGTAAATAGGGGAGTTGCAGGGAAACACTCCAGGGTAAATTACTCCATGATCTAGCAATGCCTGTCTGTTAGGGGCAATGCCCTCCTCTTCCTCCTTGGACACAGGATGCTGCTTCACTCTGGGTTTGAGGGCACCTTTCTTTAATGTAATCCGGAATGATGTAGCAGTACAGATTAAGGCCAACACCATGAGGACCCTTCGTCCATAAGGTGTCTGGTACTAGTGACAGATCTGCTTCTTTTACTAAACCAAACACTCTGCTTGGTGTGAGTGTTCTGATGTCTAACAGTTCTCAGTGCTATGTCTTCCTGAAAAAGTACCACTTTTCCTGGGGGTCAAACAGTTGGTCATCCAGCACCTCCCCAACCACCTTTCTTGGCTCAAGGAAGATGACAAATGCCCATAAAACATTATCGTTGCTGGCTATTAGAGCACCATAGGTCAGTATTAATTCCAAAGCCTCTATCTGTAATATCTCAGTATCTGATAACCGAGTCCTGTCCCTGTTGTCTAAATAGCAATTGCTTGGGCAATTGAACCTCTATTCCCAGTAACTCTACTGTTTTGCTATGATGGTGCGTACCACTGCAGTAAATGCCTACATTTCAGTGGGCCATGCTCTAATTCGGTCTCTGCTGGAGAAATCTACTGTTAGTGCCATTATTCTGGAAGATGGAATGCCAGGTGTGAAACAGATCAAGGTACCACCTTGTTCATAATGAATAGTCGTGTTTAATTTGGCCATTAGATCTCTTCCTAACAAATTGACTGGAGATGTTGGAGAAAACAGTAAAACAGCCATCAATGTACCTCCCTCCTACTGTCCTGTCCTTGCAGATTCCATGAAACCGGAGATTGGCCCTCCACCATCTCATGGAGGATATAGGAGGGAAAAGATATAAATTAGCCCTGCTCTGCCAAATGAGATATCAACAAGGAATTGAGTGTTGTGGCAATGGACTACTTCATGGGGCTATAGATAGCAGTATATAAGGCACAAGGCTGACCCTCCGAATATCCTAAATATGGCAGGGATGGGCAGATTACAGGGGAACAGAACTGGCACCAGTCCATCAAATACACCAGTTCATTTAAGAAGAAATTAGAACATTCCACGGACAAGTGTACCAAACACCCTTTCATGTTGTAACCGGACTGGCGTTATTTTTAGATGTATTGTTAATGTGGGGGTGATGTGGATGGGCCGGGACAGTGTCTTATTTTGTATTTTCCTTATTTTCATATTACCTATATATTTTGTGTTATACAATTATTGGTTATGCTGGCCATGGTGGCCGTGTTGTAAATCTCAACTCCAAACTAATAAAATGTTTAAAAACAATTTTTAAAAAAAAGTTAGGTGAAAATTTGTGTGGCAACGGAATGTTAAGAAAAAAAAATAAATAAAAAAAAAAAAAAAATGAAATTCACCAGCAATTGTTCTCTCTAGTAAATATAATTTGTGCTCCTGCCATGCATAGTTTGTCATAATTATGGTCATTTCAAATGTTGTAGTGATTTTATCAATGATGTTATAGAACACGTCATGAGTGATGGTACATGCCAACAGGGCAAGTTATAGTTCCTCATGGCACGAGTTATGGTTACTAGAGAACTATAACTTGTGAATTTCAGTTTTTTAAGATTAACCCATTACATTGTAACAAATTCCCAACTAACTGTAACATCACATTAACCTTTGTGTGTTTCTGCCTAGAAGACAACATTAACCATGCCCTAGGCTTATGGAAGAAGCCCAAAGGGGCACACTAGCACACCTAAACTCTGGTTGGCAGTCTTGATGCAGGGGCCAACTCTGAGCTGCCTTATGCCTTTCCCAGAGGGCCCCCAACTGCGGGGGTGGTGGTAGGCAGAGGGCAGGGAAGGTATACAAAGGGGTACCCTGTCCTAGGAGGTGTGCAACTCCATGTGAATGTCCCCCTACCTAAGAGGAGGGTTGGCCAGTCCTCTACTAGTGGATGTGGGCCATGGGCACTGTCCTACCGTATGGGCAAGGGTTACGTGTGTGTGCATGTCCTCCCTTGGCGAGAAGTTGACGCTTGCCAACGTGTATGGGTCCTGCCATGGCAGGGCCCAGGTTGTGCACCAGGGCCATGGGGCCTTCAGAGGTACTGAACCTGGCATACCAGGCCAAAGGGTGCACACTCACATTATGTGGAATTTCATGTATGTTGTGCCTGGCACAGCTTGCCAATAGGGGCTTCCTTGTCAAGGGTCTCTGAATCCTATAGCGAGCCCAGCCCAGATGGCCTCTCCGTGCCCAGCCCAGATGGCCTCTCCGTGTTCATGTTGCATAGCTGGCCAAGATGTACCTACTTGCACCTGGGCGTCATATGATTAAATAAGACTGGCACAACTTCCCAGTGTGTGCATTCTTGCACACTGGTGTTGCCATGTGTGAGTGGCACCAACTAT
Organism: Pleurodeles waltl; assembly: GCF_031143425.1. NCBI lineage: Eukaryota > Metazoa > Chordata > Amphibia > Caudata > Salamandridae > Pleurodeles > Pleurodeles waltl. The sequence continues at coordinate 445,495,464 of NC_090449.1, forward strand.
CACTCACCTGGGTGTGCAAATAGCACCCTGGTGGTTTTCCTATGTAGGTTGCAGAGCTGGCATCACTTGGCAAGGTGTGCACATTTGCTCAAAGGGTACCTTAATATAGGAACTGAGTCTGATTGGGCAAGCCAGTATTGCCGCATGTGCGCCTTTGCATTGGTTTTAACAAAAGTTCCCCACGTGACCGGACGGGCATGGGTGTGTGTCAGGACATATCTACCCAGCGAGTGCCGAACACCCAGGCATGTTTGCACTTCCTACTAGCGTTGCTCTGCCCACACAGCAAAATGGGAGCGTGAGTTAAGTCTGGCTGTAATAGTGGATTGCAGGAGAGCAGCCTCATGATGTTTAGTATCGCTAGACTCGGGATGACAAACCCCTTCTGATGGTAAAGGTGTTTTTGTCATCGATGTCCTATAAATGCCACTTTTGGGAAACTTGGCATTTCTAGGTCCTGAAGTGGCTTTGTTGCCTTAAAAATCTGGCTTTATTCTACGGATCAAGGGGGTAGAGCACATCTGTGCATTCCCCAGGCAACCGCTATAAACCGTAGGCATCCAGAACAACAGATCCCTGCCATTTGGGGCCTGGATAGATTAACTGGTAGGGGGAAGGGGGGGGGGGGGGGGTTGAGACTTGGTCTTTGAGTCAGAACATGGCCCCCACTAAAGATAAAGGTCTGCATTCCACAGGCTCAGAGCGGACAGGGAAGAAATTTAGGGGCGACATCTGTGGTTCAAAGGAGAACCCTTTGAACCACACTCAACTTCAAAGGAGCCATCTAGTATAAGTAGGTGTACTCAACGTCTGCTAGGCGAGTAACCTTTATGGTGACTTGGGACCTATGCTGCTGGACAGTGTGGGTACACTGCCTGAGGAATCTGTGGTGCCCAGGAGGATAACGGTCCAAGGAGGGGAACGTTCACCTCTTTCTGCTTAGAGACGGGCCTCCCGCTGGTTACCTGCTGCCACACACTACAGCAGCAGGCTATCAGCGTGCGGTCTGTGGCACGCTGGGCAAAAAAACAATGAATTAAACCCAGATCTATGACTGGTGGTTAATGTTTGCTTCGCTCGGTATTCGGGTCCATTATCTGTTCTTTTAGCTTTTGTCACCCTAAATGGGTGTGAGGAATGAGAGTCATTAACAATGTCAACGTCCCTTTCATTTCTATTTCAATTCGAGCACCACTGAAGTGACCAATATCATTGCCTCCATAAAGAATAATTATAAGATGGGGATGCTCACAATCACTAACAGAAGAAATGAGAAGCAGGATGTTATTCCTCCTTGAACCTCTTTCAGCCACCCATGTGATTTCAACATTTGCCAAACCTAAATTATGCTCAATTCGATGCTTCTTGGCATACTCCCAGACACAAAAGATATCACGATGTCCAATAATCCACACACAAACCATATTTTTGGAAAAATACCACGAACCTCCAAGAAACACTGACTAAATGCTATAAAATGAAACATGGATGTACCAGCCCACAATACTGTCCAATGAGATACTATTAATTAAAGATATGACCTATGAAAGACAGCGTAATTGATGATATCTAAGACTGAGCTACAAACATAGCCCAAACAGTAAAGATGCACATTAAATAACAGACTAGACTGTACAGTTTAACAATTTTATACTCTAGCTACAACTATTTGACTAATATTTAAGGAGATATGTCGGTGTAAAGCAGTAGAGTATATGATTAAAAGGAAAACCACCATTTATATGTTATGTAGTGGGACCTTTCTTAAAATCAGATATGAAACAAAATAAATGTAATTATATCATAACATTAACAAATAGTACGCTACCTAAAAAGGCACAATTCAGCTGTAACACAAATTGCTATTGGATATTTTTTCAATTAGGTTATAAAAGTAGATCAATACTTCTACAATTATGCATTTACTATTTAATAAGCACAATATGTATCTGCACACAGCTGGGTGATAAGGAGCAGGATGAGGACTGATTTGCATGTGGGTGGGTTCAAAATGAGGGTGACATATGAAGGAGATGAAAGAACGGTTGGAATATTACCCCAAGCTATTGGCAATGGTTTAACTTAAAGTAAGCAGCCTACCATTAGCTTTTGTATATTTTATCACCCTAAGTGGGATGGGTATGGACAAATTTGGCTCCAGAGCTCACTGTCACTTGAACCAAACCGTACCCGGCTGATGACCATATAACTACGGTGAAAATGGTCCTGGATGCCAGAGTTCATGTAGGACCTGGCTTAGCAGTTGAGGCTGGACTGTTTGTATAAGGAGCACAGTCAAAACAGGGTTACATATGGCTGGGTAGAAAATATGGTTTTATGGTGAGTAGAACAGCAATGCTTTGTACTGCTACCACAAACTGTCAGTGATAAGACATACTACTGCCAGACTCCCATCACATTTTGTGTGTTTTATATACCATGGTATGTCGCATGAGTATAGCTACACATGTGTCCTGTGCTGAGCATCTCACTTTAAGTAACCTGCCCCTGGCTGATGAGCCCATAACTAGGGCAAAGCCATGGCTGTGATGCTTATGTTGTGGGTCAGTTAGGACCTGGCTTGACAGTACAAACTACACTGGCCCTATTAGAAGCACTAGTGCTACCATGAACTACTACCACTGGTCTCATTCATTTAGAAAAGTCTCCCATCACCTTTTGTGCATTTTATATACCACCATAAGTGGCATGGGCATGGCCACCACTGTGTCACTGGAACCAAACTCTACAAGGCTGGTAAGCAGATTTGTAGGGTGAAACCAAACCTGGATTGCTTGTCTTATGTTTAAGGAGGACCTGGCTTCGCAGATCTAACTAAACTGTTTCCCATTAGGATCAGGGTCAAGACTGATTTGCATTTGGGTGGGGCAAAACAAAGATAGCATTCTGAGCAAAACAATGAATGCTCTGACTGCCAACCCAAACTATTATCAGTGGCTACACATATTGCAAAATGCCTTCCATCTTTTGTTTTTTCACTTCTACATTAAAGCATAACTTGCTAAATACATTTTTACTCCTACATGACCAAGATTACATCAAATGTGCATTAATTTGCTATGTAGGTGAACAAATGTTGATAAAATGTTTAATATTTTACTGTTTTAAATAAAGTTACAATTTAAAAGGTTAATTTTCACTTGTTAAAGCACTATTCCTTTTCTATATGTACTTAATAAAACATGATGCAATTTTTTTTTTTTTTCTTCAATAAAAGCGTAGGACTTTTGGGGAGGGCAACGGTGAGCTATTACAAGCTCCCGGTGGATGTTAAGGTTGCTCTCACCAGTAACTACAACTGTTTGGCAAGTTAAACAGTAGGTCGTTGTCGCCGCATAAGGCTCAACAATGTTGTGCTGCAGCCTCAGGAGGTTCACATTCAGTGCCGAACCAGGTGGTGGAATGGCAGGTGGTGCCGAAGTAGTTGCTGGTAGGAGTATTTTGGTGGCCACGGCTGAAGTCAACGGTCCAGCTATTGAGATATCCCCAGCTCCCACAAATCTTCTCTCTAATTGTGCCAACTCAGCTCTCTTCTCCTTTCTGCCAGAGTGAATCGGGTGGAATGCATGGCACAAATATGTTTCCACATTGATGTTGTCCGTAAGAAGTACTGCTGGCTGCTTCAACAGGCTATCACCCTGGGACACAAAGAACACCTCACATGCAGGGCTGTTCACTTTTTTCCGCAACCGCTGGGAGAATGAAGAACTGCCACACTGCCAACTCTAAGAAGCTTTCACCGCTCCAGTTCTTCCTCCTCAACATCAAGAACCTCCTCTTCCTCCTGTATTGAGGCAGTAGACACAGCAGTGGGTTATCCTCCTTCTGCCATGATCAACAATTCGACCCAAACAAACCAAAAGAAGCAGCAGAACTGGTGCACTTCTGAACAGGTGAAAAGCACACCAAGAACGATAAGAAATAAAAAGCAGCATTCTATTGGTTGGAAACCAAATGCTTCTAGCCTCTCAGAAGCTTTCTTATTATCACGAGGTAAAGGTAAACACCGAAAAAAAGTAAAGTACGTACTTCAGAAGGTTCAGCAAAAAAACAGACAATATACAAGAAAATATATAAGACAATATATAAAACTGCACTAGTGTACCACATTTTTCCTCCCAAACCAAAAACAAAATGTCTGTATATACATTTTTCACTGACATTAATACACTAAAAAACAATTACAACTTCTAAAAACCCATAAAATTCACAAAAAAACAAAGGTTACAACTAAGTGTTAGTTACAGATTATTACAGTAGTACACTACTACACAACACATTTAAAGTACACAAACATCACCTGGGGCGCTCTGGAGCAGCTGGTAGGTGCAGAGTGAGAGGACACAGCCTCGCATGAGAGGCGAGTTAGACTCTGTCGAGGCAGCACAGTTAATCCTGCCTCACCCCTGGGCTGTGGCACCCCATTGAACAATCTCTGGGGCCCTCCCCGCATGATGTGACCAAATCTGCCATGGTCCGCTCTTAGACTGGGGCACAGCAAAGGGCATGGGGCCCATTAGATATACGCAATTATAGAACCAATGAGCCTCGGGGTGCTGGTCGACTGACTCATACACCCCAACCAGAAGATCTCCTGGGTGCAGCAGCTGGTGTGTTTGCCTCTACCCCATTACACCTGCTGTTGCACACTTAGAACAGTGTTGACGCCCCCCTGGGCGGGAGCACAACCTTCTGCTTAGCCCTCAGACCTCCAGGAAGTTGGCGGGCCCCCCCCCTAGCTCTGGATATTGGTGGGTGGAAGGGGGGCCTTGATACAGTCACTCCTGGCTTTAATAGGGGTGGGGCATACTACCCCCTCACACCTTCCCCATTTCTTGAACTTGTCTTCTGGGGTGAGCCTGCCTGGCAATTGGAGGAGCCTCAGGCAGCACATGTAAGACTGTTTGACCTACTGACTGGCGGGGGGCTCACCTTGCCCACTTGTTGTGGGAGCACCTGGGTAGCCGGAGGAGATACAGGTGACAAGGACTGTAGCATGCTGGGGCAACATTTGGGCGCAGCTTGAAGGGGGTCCAGACACTCCAGTCCTTCGGGTACAGGTGCGCCTCCCACCGACTGCTCATGCTGCCACTGGGTCAGCAGGTCAGTTATGCAACCATCGCCCTACAGTGCCTGGACCAGATCAGCACTCCGATCACTTGACAAGACACCTTGAAACTAGTGAATTGCCTCCTGCATCCTGGGGCACGGGCCTCTCGTGCTGCCTAGTGGTAAGTGGGCACTCCAGCTGAAAGGAGCTGCTCCCCATTTATGAAGCGATGGGGTGCAATAAGCACTCACAATCAAAACCTGCTTAAACAAAGATGGACCAATACACCATAGCTGCAGCGGATAACAGAGGGGCTACCGGAAGATCCACCACTGAACCCACCGTCAACGTCCCCTGTGGATTTGACAACCATTCTTAAAGCAATCCAAGACTCTAGAGAGGCTGTAGAATTTAAGGTGGAGGGTATCCAAGTTGACCTCTAACTTTTGCACCAAGACCTCCATAAGGTAGCTGACAGCCATGGAAGCAGAGACCCAGATATCCCAGACAAAACTGAACGAAAAACTGGTTCCGGTCCTGGGTCCACTCCAATAAATTGTCTGGATATTTTGTTGTGGAACAAGCACACTGGGCCCTCAGTAAGGCAATTCCAGCACCCCCCCCCCCCCCCCCCACCCCACATCATGGCACACGTCCTACATTATTGCTACTGTGATGTTCTTCTCCGTGAAGCCCAGAACCACCAGGACTTACAATGCTCAAATGCGGGAAACCTAATCTTCCCAGACTACACCAGAGCCATGCCTCCAACACATTTGACACTTCTGAACAGGCTTGGGAGTAGGCCACAGAACATCGGTCTCTCTGCCCACTGCAAACTCCCAGGACAGTGAAATTAAAAAACACCAGATATCGATTCCTCCTATGGAATCTCACGCAACAGACCTCGGAGGGACATGTTGTTGGCGTGGGCATGTTGGTCCAGTGAGTCCCACACCGGTTGATCACATACAGCAACTTGTGGACACATAGGTCCCATTCTCTGACATTCCAGCGATCTTCAGGTCCATGGAGACACTGTCGACCTCTCCACCTTGATGGCACATGAAATGCAGCTGGGAACACCAGTCAGCCATGCCGCAGATACCTTGCCGCAGACATGACCCACTTGTAGTTGACTCTGTGTGTTCCCATTTGGGGAACCTCCATTGACTCTTGATAATAGGAGAGGTCTCATTTCCATCTCTTTGTTTATGCTGTCAGGAACAGTATCCTTATCAGGGCCAGTTGACCTCCAGACCGTATAAGATTTGGATCCCCTTTTTTTGGTTTCTTTGGTTCGTTTTGGTTCAAAATGTTTTCTATAGGGGCGACAGATGCTTCGTGGGTAGAAGTATGGGGTGGGGGGATTGGGGGAGGAAAGAATGTCATCTTATTTGTTGCTGCTGTCTTTATTCTTGACTGCTTTTCTGTTAGGCACTTACTCCGTGGACTACCCAGGAAAAACTATTTGAATGTAAAGCTTAACTTGACACAATCCCACGTCTTTTGTCCCCTGAGCAAGGTGCTTGGACTGAGTCTGTGTAAAGGAGCAACTATTGTGGTAACTGTTGAAAAAGGGGAGGGGGGAGGGGTTGGGTTTTGTTCACTGTTAAAAAAAAATATATATATATATGGATTACAGGTGTTGCTTAATGTGAATGATTTATTGATACAGGTAAGAGCATATCCACACACAGACTATCAAACACTACTTGAACCGAGGCATGGCTTCTCAAGGACCCCAGTAAACACCCATAGTGATCCACAAGAACCATGGGTTCATATCTCAATATAGCCCACTTGCCTATAAACCACAAATCAACTGGCATGACACCAATTAGCGTCCTATCTTGGAATGTTAATGGTCTCCTGGACCGTGTGAAGCATACCACAGTCCTTAACTTTGGTCACAGACACCTCCCAGCGGTATTACTACTACACGATACTCCTCTTATGGGAAATCATTGCCCCTTTCTGATGCATAAGGGTTACAATATGGTCTTTCATGCTTCCCCCCTAACAGTATCCAAAGAGGATTGTGACCTTAATGGTCGTTTCCTGGCTACCACTGGCACATTAGAGGGCCGAAGTGTGACTGAGTGTCTATGCTCCTCCAGCGGCTCTCTCCACCTTCCTCCAATATCTGTCCAAGGTCCTCCTGGATCATCTATTTGGAAGAACTATAACAGGTGGTGATTTTAATGCAGTTCCAGATGCAGAAATCGACCACAGTGAAACTCTCACCACATCCATGCAGGCTTGTGCAAGTAAGCTTAATTACTGGGCTACTACACTGTGTGGGTGACGCATGGTGGATCTGAAATCCCTGGCACCGTCAATTCACACACACATCTGTAACACACCATACCCTATCAGGTATAGACCCTACATATATGCCTGCATCAAACTATTGTGCCATTTCCTGAGTCCAGGTGATTCCTCGTGGCATCTCAGACCATGCCCCTCTCCTCCATTTGGGTTCTTCCCAGGGTGGTCTGTGCCCCATGTGGCGCCTCAATATGTAGTACCTCAAGACAAATCCTGTGTCCAGGCCCTCCACATTGAACTCCAAGCGTACTTTCATACTAATGAGGGATCCATTGCCTCGGCCAGCACATTATGGGCAGCAGGCAAGGGGACTATGAGGGGAACTGCCAAGGGATACATACGTGCAAAAGAAAGTGCTTGTCTCCTTCACATCACCCAGCTAAAGGCCCGCACCCTCAGTCTAGAAGAAAGCCTTATAACAGGCTCATATGGCAACACCTCTCGCCAACTGAGTTTCCTTTATGAGGAGATGTGAATGCAATCCTTGGAGGTGGCTAAACTGGTGTGGCACACCACGATGGCTAGGGTATATGGTTGGGGAGACAAAAATGGGAAATTACTGTATTAGTTGGCTTTCCAACACCAGGCGAACAGGATCATCCCTGAAATTGTTGACAGACAAGGTGCCACTCTCCGCACCCACCCAGAAATAGCATTAGCATTTGCTCGCTACTAACAGACTGGTAACGGCCCTGTACTTCGGCCCTACGGTGCGGGTCCAGGTTAACTGCATCCTCTCTCAGGCATTTCCTATAAGCCATGGTACCAGACAGGACACCACCCCCGCCCACTTTCAACTGACAGGACACCATTCCCATAAGTCATCTTAGAATTAAACATCTTGGCATTTGGGTAGCTCTACACCCTGAACTTCCATGGTCCCTAAACCTCGCCCTGCCAGAGGGTAAGGCTAGAGCAGATCTCATCAAATGGCAATCACTACCCTTGAAAGCTATGGGTCGCATAGCCTTGTACAAGATGACGATTCTACTAAGGTTTTTATAAATTTTCCAAAATCTGCCACTCATACCACAGTCATAGTTTAGGGCTATGGACAGGTACACAACTTACTTCTTGCGGCATGAATCACGCCCGCGCCTGGACCTCAAAGGTCTATATGTGACAGGGGCCTTGGCATGGTCAACCTCTACCTAGATTACTTGGCCTCTCATCTCCTATCAATTTATGACCGGTTTAATGGAGGTTGGTCAGATCCAGCATACCAGCTTGAACTGTTCCTTATGGGGTTTTCCCAAATGTTGGACACACTTTGTTGCTCCTAATTCCCTGGAAGATGCAGTAGGTGAAGACAACAGTCTTCATGGCCTGGACGGCGGCCCTGCGTCACACTCAATGGAACAACACTCACACAGCAAACACCCCTATGACATGGCACTTGATTGCAGGAAATGGCCTTACTGCAGGACTTTGGGAGGTGGCCTCAGAAGTATTTCCCAATTAGGTGATGTTTGGTAGGGCTTTCAAGATCAAGACCCATTCTGCACTGGCTCATACACAATTCTACAAATATCTACAACTAAGGCATGCCCTCGCAGTCACATACCCTTTTGTCAGCTCCCCTCAATGAATTTAGCCCGCTAGAAGCCAAGTCATTATGGACACCACAAGCAAAGGTGGGGTTTCTAAGATAAATCTCACATTGATCATCAATGCCCCGGCACCCTAACCACCTTAGAGCTTGTGGGAAGGCTCAATAGGCCCCCTTGAGGATGAGGGCTGGAGAGATGCCTTTATGCCACCAAGGATTATCCCTATATGAGCTAAATTACGTCTGGCCAAAATATATTTCTTTTATGGTGCATACCTTTCCCCAGCCAGACTACACTGAGCGGGCTTCATCTCCAAAACCACCTGTCCCCAATGCAGAGGTGCTACCACCAACTTCTATAATGTGGTTTGGCTATGCCCCAGAATCCAAGGCTACTGTGTCGCAGTGGTGGGGGAGCCGACTGGGGTCGGAGGTTCCTCTATCCCACTGGATGCTCCTACTAAGTGACCTTGAGTGTTCCGGGGCAAAAGAACCGATAAAATATTTTTAGATATGGCCCTGATGATTGCCAAGCGAGCTACTGCAACCATTTGGAAGAATTCAACCCTATCTACTTTCACTCAATAGCGCCATGCCGTGGACTGGTGCTCACAACAAGAAAAGCTGATTTACAAAGCCCAGGGATTCCCTTTGTCTCATGATTGAGTTTGGGGAGGGCAAGATGGCTGATCGAGTGCTCCCAATCCCGGCTCCCTAATCCTTCTTGATCCTGACGCCCCCCAGACCCTAGTGGACCTGGCAATTGAGTCCTGGAGCTTGTGGGACCGGAAGAGCAGTCCAGGGGAGAGAATACGAGGGGCCAGATGCCAAAAACAAGCATCAGGGGAGCACAGCAAAAGGGCACCTGACCCAAAGATGGCGGCCGTGATCATGGGGGCGATCTGAAACTAGGCAAAATCGGCAGAGAGAGGCACTGGAGCTGTGAGAATTTGGAGGCAGAGGTCCCCCCATTCCGCCCCTCTGAGAGTGGATGCTGAGTTGGAGTTGGGCCTCCCCGTTGGATTGGAGGCCCGTGCAGTAATAGGGGCAGTGGTGGATTGCAGTTGCTTGCCCCCTTGCTTTGGACGTTTGGGACTCATAGCGCCGGAGTGGGCATACAGAGGCAACTGGAGCAGTCGTCGGGCTGATTTTTGAGGAGACACTCCCCTACGATGGAGATTTGCTTGCAGCCCTGGATTGCCCGGCTCTGGAGTGCGTGACCAGAAAGCTGCACACTGGATACGCCGGCTCGGGCACGACACCTGCGCTGCTTCTATATGGTCCGGCACCCCATTCCTGTGGGGGGTAGGGGGTTAAGAGACTGAGCGGTGCTGGGTGGCAGGGATACGGAGCTCGACTGCCTGCCTCACACCTGGAAGGATTGGCCCTGGCGTTTGATGTGTTGCTTCGTGACTGCCCCTTCAGCAGGTGGACGCCATGGGCAAGGATAGAACGTAAAAGGGCATGCAGCAAAATTGGATGGACCAATACACGGCGCAGGGTTCGGGTGCAAGTCTACAAAAAGATCCTCCAAGCCCCTCGGAGAACGGTGTGGAACCCACCAGGATGCAGATCCTGGCTGCTATTTAGTCCTCGCGGCATGCCATGCAAACTCAGATTGCGGCCATAGCAGTTGATGTTAATCTGCTCTGAACTGATCCAAGAGTGGTGGCAGAATGCTCGGTGGCCATTGAGAAACAAGTGGCATGCCTGCAGGCTGAGATGGACATGCTGAAGGCCTTGGTGGCCATCCTTGAAGCTAAAACGCACAAACTTGAAGAAAGGGTCGAAGATGTGTAAGGAAGGGCGAGGCGGTGTAACCTCCGTATAGTGGGCTTCCCTGAAGGGGTGGAGGGGGCGAATGTTGAGGCTTTCTTGGAAGACTGGATCTGTAAAATGTTGCCTGATGCACCCTTATTGGCTGCATTTGTGGCGGAACGTGCACACAGAGCCTTAGCAGCACCGCCGGAAGCTGCCCCCCCCACTTACTTTGATTATGGATGACTCCTTGAGGTCTTCCCGCTGCTCTACCCTCCTTTCTCTCTCTGGCCCTCCCCTCTCCTCATAGAAAGTAATTTTGTAGGATCTGGGGATGAATTTCCCATTCGTGTGTTTGTTGGTGATCTCGACTGAGATTGTCGGCTAACTGGTTTTGAATTCCTGGGATGTATTGTGCTATTAGGCGAATGTGATTGTGAATCGCCCAATGCCAAATTTTCTGTGCTAAGAGACACAGTTGTGACGAGTGTCCCTCCTTGTTTGCTGAGGTAATACATTGTGGTCATGTTGTCTGTTTTGACAAGAATGTGTTTGTGGGCTATCAGTGGTTGAAATGCTTTCAATGCTAGAAACACTGCCAACAGTTCTAACTGATTTATGTGCAGTCGTTTTTGTTGAATGTCCCATTGTCCCTGTATACTGTGCTGGTTGAGGTGTGCTCCCAACCCCACCATGGAAGCATCTGTTGTGATCACGTATTGAGGCACTGGGACTTGGAATGGCCGCCCTTGGTTTAAATGTATAGAGTTCCACCATTGAAGCGAGAAGTGTGTCTAGCGGTCTATCAACACTAGATCTTGGAGTTGACCCTGTGCTTGTGTCCATTGTTTTGTTAGGCACTGTTGTAAGGGCAGCATGTGTAGTCTTGCGTTTGGGACAATGGCTATGCATGAAGACATCATGCCTAGAAGTTTCATTACAAACTTCACCTGGTAGTGTTGGTTTGGCTGCATGTTTAATGCTATATTTTGGAAAGCTTGTACCCTTTGCGGACTTGGAGTGGCAATCGCCTTTTGTGTGTTAAGTGTTGCTCCCAAGTATTGTTGTATCTGGGATGGTTGTAGATGTGATTTTTGGTAATTTATAGAAAACCCTAGTTTGTGTAGAGTTTCTATAACGTATTGCGTGTGAAAAAGACACTGTTGCTGAGTGCTGGTTTTTATTAACCAATCGTCTAAGTATGGGAATACGTGCATGTGCTGTCTCCTTATATGAGCGGCTATTACTGCAAGGCATTTTGTGAATACCCTTGGGGCTGTTGTTATCCCATACGGTAACACCTTGAATTGGTAATGCACGCCCTGGATTACAAACCTTAAGTATTTCCTGTGAGAAGGATGTATGGGTATGTGGAAATATGCATCCTTGAGATATAACGTTGACATGTAGTCCTGTTTTTTGAGCAATGGAATCACGTCTTGAAGTGTTACCATGTGGAAGTGATCTGATTTGATGTAGAGATTCATCGTTCTGAGGTCTAATATAGGTCTCAACGTTTTGTCTCTCTTTGGAATTAGGAAATATAGGGAGTAGACACCTGTTCCTTTTTGATGGTTGGGTACTAGTTCTATTGCTTGTTTTTGTAACCATTCTTGGACTTCTAGCTGTAACAGGTCTAAGTGTTGTTTGGACATATTGTGTGCTCTTGGGGGTACATCTGTGGGAAATTTATGAATTCTATGCAATAACCATGTTGGATAATGGCTAGGACCCATGTGTCCGTAGTTATGTTTGTCCAGTTTTTGTAGAATGCCGTAAGTCTCCCCCCCACTGGTGTTGTGTGGTGGGGGTTTGTGACATTGAAGTCCCTGTTTGGCTTGAGTTGTTTTAGGGCTTTAGAATTTTCCCCTTGCTCTTGGGAATTGACCACCCCTGTATGAGCCTCGAAAACCTCCTCTCTGGCACTGCCCCCGATAGGTGGGTCTGGCTTGTGAGGTGGAAGGCTCTGGGGTTTGGGTACGAAACCCCCCTCTAAACTGTGGCCTTCTAAAAGTGCCTCTGCTTTGTGGGGAGTAGAGCGCGCCCATGGCTTTGGCCGTGTCTGTGTCCTTCTTTAGTTTTTCAATTGCCGTGTCCACTTCCGGCCCAAACAATTGTTCCTGGTTAAAAGGCATTTTTAACACAGCTTGCTGGATTTCCGGTTAAAAACCTGAGCTCCGTAACCATGCATGCCTGCGAATGGTTACCGCAGTGTTCACTGTCCGTGCTGCTGTGTCTGTCGAGTCCAATGCAGACCTTATCTGGTTGTTGGAAATTGCTTGTCGTTTGTCAACAACCTGTTGGGAATGTTTCTGGTGTTCCTTGGGCAAGTGCTGTATTATATGTTGCATCTCGTCCCAGTGTGCCCTGTCGTAGCGAGCCAGTAGAGCTTGCGAGTTGGCAATTCGCCATTGATTGGCTGCTTGTGCTGCCACTCGTTTGCCCGCAGCATCGAACTGACGACTTTCCTTGTCAGGCGGTGGTGCGTCTCTTGATGATTGGGAGTTTGCCCTCTTCCTTGCTACTCCCACGACCACTGAATCTGGTGTCAGTTGCTGTGTTATAAACACAGGGTCCGTTGGGGGGAGGTTTGTATTTTTTCTCCACCCTAGGCGTACTAGTTCTGCCTTCCACTGGGTCCTGGAAGACTTGTTTTGCATGCCTGGGAGCATTGGCAGACTTTGGTAGGAACTGTGGGTGGATGCCAAGGTGTTAAATAGGAAGCCATCTTCTATTGGCTCCGAATGCATTGCTACATTGTGGAATGTAGCTGCCCTTGATAACACCTGCGTGTATGCAGTGCTGACCTCTGGAGGTGACGGCCTTGCCGGGTAACAATCTGGACTGTTGTCGGAGACCGGTGCATCATACAATTCCCATGCATCCGTGTCATCCTGCGTCATCCCCGTAGGTGTTGGTGACTGCATTGGGGGTGTTGTTACCGGGGACAGTTGTGGTGAGTGTAGTGGAGAAGGCTGTGGCGAAAACCTTGGTGGTGGTGTTTTGTCTCTAGCCACCTTTGCCTTTGGCTGCATTTCTGCCCCTTGAAATGCCAGCTTTCTTTTAATTGGAGGAAGAGTTTGAATTTTTCCAGTTTCTTTCTAGATGTGCAGCCTCCTTTGAGTATGGTCTGGTTACCCCATACTTATTTCCTGCTCAAATCTATGTTGTTGCATTTAGCTGGAAAGTCCGTGCTCTTCCGTGTAAGAGCCTAATTTCGGCTCCGAGGCTGCCTTTTTCGGTACCGAAGGTTTGGAAACAGACTTTTTCGGTTCCGAAACAACTTTCTTTACCTTGGGTGAGTCGAACTCTCGGTGTCGAGATAGTTCGGAGCCGGAATCTCGACCGGAGTCAGATGTCTTCGGCAGTTGTGAGGCCTTTATCGGTGCCGATGGTTGGTCACTGTGTTTTCGATGGGTAAAGCCATTGCCTGTTGCCAGTGCCATCCCCTTGGCCTTTATGATTTTGGAGTGAGTCTTGGACGGGGCAGTTTTACTCACAGTTTTCTGCGTTGTCATCGGTTGCTCACTTTCAGATGTCTGAGTCCGTTTCTTGTATGGAGATCCTTTCCTCCTCTTCGACGTCGATCTGTTCTGTCGGTGTCAATGCCATTTGCAGTCTTCTGGCTCTTCGATCGCGTAGGGTCTTTTTCGATCAAAAAGCCCGGCAGGCCTCGCAGGTATCCTCCCTGTGTTCCGGTGATAGACACAGGTTACAGACCAAGTGTTGGTCTGTATAAGGATACTTCGCGTGGCAATTCGGGCAGAAGCGGAAGGGGGTCCGGTCCATTAGTTTCGACGATGGACGCGATCAGGCCGATCAGGCCCCACTTAGGAGTGGAAGCCCCGAAGGGCCGCCGGAGCGCTTCTTCTATCGGTGTCTATGTCCTAACACTAAACCGGTACCGAGCGCGAACAATACCGCCAAATTTTCGATAATTAGCTAACTTTCCTGATTCAAAATACGTAGCGAAGAGGAACACGTCCGAACCCGATGGCGGAAAGAAAACAATCTAAGATGGAGTCGACGCCCATGCGCAATGGAGCCAAAAGGGAAGAGTCCCTCGGTCTCGTGACTCGAAAAGAGTTCTTCGAAGAACAACAAATTGTAACACTCCGAGTCCAACACTAGATGGCAGGATAATGCACAGCATGTGTATCTGCAGCTACACATGCCATCCAACATACATATATATATACACACATATACAAAAAACAAAGGAGAACTCTGGGAAGTTCCCAATTTTAGGTGGAGAGCTGCTCTAGTAAGGAGCACCCTGCAACACCAGCGACACTCTAGATTTGCTCACCTCAAATGTCTGCTTATCTAGCAAAGTCTTTAAGCATAGGATTAGTACAGTGCTATCCTCGCCGAGCTAGGTAGTGACAAAGTCTTTTGCCATTTGTACAGCAAAATCTTTAAGCATAGGATTGACATAGTGTCATCCTTGCCGAGCTGTAAAATGACAAAAGCCATTTACCACTCCAGGCACAGTATTACAGCTTTGGCCTGGTCAAATACCATCCAAGCCAACCTGGAATGAGTAAAGCAGCCCCTGACACGTGTGTCGCTCTCATTAGAGCTCTTCAGAGGGGTCTAGCTTTGTCCAGACACAAGGGAGCACCCAGTATAAGTCAAACCAAGGCCCTTTCAGGGATAGAGTGACACAAATTATGCAGAAAACAAAGGAGAACTCTGGGAAGTTCCCAATTTTAGGTGGAGAGCTGCTCTAGTAAGGAGCACCCTGCAACACCAGCGACACTCTAGATTTGCTCACCTCAAATGTCTGCTTATCTAGCAAAGTCTTTAAGCATAGGGTTAGTACAGTGCTATCCTCGCCGAGCTACTGCAGCTCTCCACCTAAAATTGGGAACTTCCCAGAGTTCTCCTTTGTTTTTTGCATAATTTATGCGTCACTCTATCCCTGAAAGGGCCTTGGCTTGATAGATATATATATATATATATATACACATACATATATATATACATATATATATACATATACAGGGAGTGCAGAATTATTAGGCAAATGAGTATTTTGACCACATCATCCTCTTTATGCATGTTGTCTTACTCCAAGCTGTATAGGCTCGAAAGCCTACTACCAATTAAGCATATTAGGTGATGTGCATCTCTGTAATGAGAAGGGGTGTGGTCTAATGACATCAACACCCTATATCAGGTGTGCATAATTATTAGGCAACTTCCTTTCCTTTGGCAAAATGGGTCAAAAGAAGGACTTGACAGGCTCAGAAAAGTCAAAAATAGTGAGATATCTTGCAGAGGGATGCAGCACTCTTAAAATTGCAAAGCTTCTGAAGCGTGATCATCGCACAATCAAGCGTTTCATTCAAAATAGTCAACAGGGTCGCAAGATGCGTGTGGAAAAACCAAGGCGCAAAATAACTGCCCATGAACTGAGAAAAGTCAAGCGTGCAGCTGCCACGATGCCACTTGCCACCAGTTTGGCCATATTTCAGAGCTGCAACATCACTGGAGTGCCCAAAAGCACAAGGTGTGCAATACTCAGAGACATGGCCAAGGTAAGAAAGGCTGAAAGACGACCACCACTGAACAAGACACACAAGCTGAAACGTCAAGACTGGGCCAAGAAATATCTCAAGACTGATTTTTCTAAGGTTTTATGGACTGATGAAATGAGAGTGAGTCTTGATGGGCCAGATGGATGGGCCCGTGGCTGGATTGGTAAAGGGCAGAGAGCTCAAGTCCGACTCAGACGCCAGCAAGGTGGAGGTGGAGTACTGGTTTGGGCTGGTATCATCAAAGATAAGCTTGTGGGGCCTTTTCGGGTTGAGGATGGAGTCAAGCTCAACTCCCAGTCCTACTGTCAGTTCCTGGAAGACACCTTCTTCAAGCAGTGGTACAGGAAGAAGTCTGCATCCTTCAAGAAAAACATGATTTTCATGCAGGACAATGCTCCATCACACGCGTCCAAGTACTCCACAGCGTGGCTGGCAAGAAAGGGTATAAAAGAAGGAAATCTAATGACATGGCCTCCTTGTTCACCTGATCTGAACCCCATTGAGAACCTGTGGTCCATCATCAAATGTGAGATTTACAAGGAGGGAAAACAGTACACCTCTCTGAACAGTGTCTGGGAGGCTGTGGTTGCTGCTGCACGCAATGTTGATGGTGAACAGATCAAAACACTGACAGAATCCATGGATGGCAGGCTTTTGAGTGTCCTTGCAAAGAAAGGTGGCTATATTGGTCACTGATTTGTTTTTGTTTTTGTTTTGTTTTTGAATGTCAGAAATGTATATTTGTGAATGTTGAGATGTTATATTGGTTTCACTGGTAATAATAAATAATTGAAATGGGTATATATTTTTTTTTGTTAAGTTGCCTAATAATTATGCACAGTAATAGTCACCTGCACACACAGATATCCCCCTAACATAGCTAAAACTAAAAACAAACTAAAAACTACTTCCAAAAATATTCAGCTTTGATATTAATGAGTTTTTTGGGTTCATTGAGAACATGGTTGTTGTTCAATAATAAAATTAATCCTCAAAAATACAACTTGCCTAATAATTCTGCACTCCCTGTATATATATATATATATATATATATATACACACATATATATATATATATATATATATATATAATGTTTTTTATGGCTTATTTCAGGGCTGGGTCGGCTGAGATTACCTGCTACGCTAGCCTGTGGTGCTTCTTGCTCTAAGTATAATGTGGTACAGGGAGGTGCATCGCAGGTGCTCCTTAGGGATGGTTATTGGGGTGGGTTTTTAGGGTGGTTTTGTTGCTTATAATTAAGATTTGGGTTTTTCTTAATGCGTTTTAACATTTATTCGTCCACCCACCCCTCCTTATAACCCCCACCCACTCCTCTCCCTTCACGACCTTCCTTTTCAAACTTATGCAAAAAGACAGGTATCTGTTGATTATGTTGAAGATGTTTGTGATGGTACTCCAACAATCGCCACAATTGGTTCTTACAGCAGGCAATACTCCATTCTCTTACGTTATGTCTCTTTAGACCACTGCATTCTTTGGCAGGACCGGAGGCGAGGATTAAGCTGTTCTCTCTTTGCTTCATTATTAACCAGTAGACTTTAACACCAAAACAAGAAACGACGACAATGGGACAAATACAAGTCCCATGAGTCCCTGGAAGACTTTCCTTCAAATCCATGACCCGCACTGCCCTTTCAAGATCCCCTTTGGATGCTCCTTTTCTCCCTTTATCTTTGCTGCTCCAATAGCCGAGAGTTAAGCGATCCTTTTCTCCTCATTACTATTAGTGGTTTTGCCGTGATTTGTTGCTAAGACATAAAGCGCAAGGCCGGTTTGAGTTGTAAATAACTGGCACTGTCATTTAGCCTTTTTTCTTTGCAAAGCAGCCACAAGAACTTTTATCGCTCCTTCGCGACTGCTTCCTCAAGCCTCACAGGTGCGACGCAGTCAGCTGACCACTAGAGGGCCGTACACCAGGCATTCTTTGCACTCAGTACACTCTATGTCCCCCCTCCACTTGCGCACACAAAACCCCACCCCCCAATCAGTTTCACCTGTCAGTTTCTGGTAGTGTAACTCGCCCGGCCACTCTCACTCCTTTTCCCTGTACAGGGGCTGTGATAATTTGCTGTTAAGGATTCTGAGCCCTGCCTGGAGTCTGAACACCCACTTGTGGGTAGAAATATTGTTTGAGACACAACCCAGGTGATTTTTCTTCTCCACTGCACTACAGGGGCATCTGTGTGTCCCAGGGCCTTCTTTCCCTTCCACTGAATCTCACCTCAGTAATTTTGCTTACTGCTCACTAAACCTAGTTCCCCATCGGTTCTATTGCCCTTTACCATACTTACCTAATGGTATGTCTCAACCAGATAAATAGTTACCGGAGGTAAGTAACTTGTTCATCTGATAGAGACTTCTAGTTGCAGATTCGTTACCTTAGAATAGATATCCAAGCAATAACATCCTTGGTGGTGGGATGCGAACCAAGATCACACTAGGAAGTCCTGCAGAACCGAGCAACCAAAGTAGCCGTCTCTGCAGACCTGACTATCCAGGCAGTAATGCTTTGTAAACGTGTGCAGGGATGCCCACGTTGTGGTAGCAGCACTTGCTCTGGTGGAGTGAGCGGGCAAGCCCTCAGGGGATTGCTCCTTAGCCAAAGCTTAGCACATTTTGATGCAAAATAGTACCCATCGTGAGATGGTACGCTTTTCCACCCATATATCCAACAAAGAGTTGATCGTCCACCCAGAAACCATTGGTACGATTGAGGTAGAACACCAATGCTCTTTTTGGATCCAGACGGTGGAGTCTCTCCTCTTCATGAGAAGGATGTGCGGGAGTGAGTAAAAAGTAGGCAAAGTTATGGACTGGCCTACATGAAAAGGTGCGACTACTTTGAGAAGGAATGAGGCCCTTATATGGAGCACCACTTTTGTCAGGGAAAACAGAAAAAAATGGGGGCTTTGAAGAAAGAGCCTGAAGTTCACTCGCTCTGTGAGCGGAGGTGATGGCAACAAGAAATGCAGTTTTAATAGTACGGAGCCGCAAAGGATAACTGTGTAATGGCTCAAAGGGAGCACACATCAAACCAAGTAAGGACAAGATTGAGGTTCCACTGAGGCATGATAAACAAAGTGGGAGTAAACAAATGGGTAAGCCCCTTAAGGAATCTACCCACAACAGGAGACTTAAAAAGATAAGGCTGGTCTTGCAATCTAAGAAAGGATGAGATAGCTTATAAGTAACCTTTAAGAGTACCCAAAGCAGAGCCCCGCCAAGCTAAAAAGAGAGGATGAACAAAAGAACCTGAGAGAGAGGAGACGAAAGGGGTATCAGCCTTGTTGATACACCATGCCATGAGTTTATGTCAACGACAGAAATACAACTTGGTGGAGGGACGCCTGGCTGGCAAGATCACATCAGTCTTCGGGCAGAAGGTCAAAAGCGGTCAACTGCCGCCACTCAATCTCCACGCATGAAAGTGAAA
Organism: Pleurodeles waltl; assembly: GCF_031143425.1. Lineage (NCBI taxonomy): Eukaryota > Metazoa > Chordata > Amphibia > Caudata > Salamandridae > Pleurodeles > Pleurodeles waltl. Next base: position 445,515,171 of record NC_090449.1, read on the forward strand.
ATTGGACAGGTTCTGGTGAAGGACAGTCCTCTGTTCTCTACGACAGAAGGCCCTCCCGAACAGGTAGGGTGACTGGAGGATCTGTGGCCATGCTCAATAGCTCTAGATACTATACTCTCCATGCCCAGTCTGGAGCCACAAGGATTACTTGGGCCCAGTCGTACTTTATCTTCTTCAGAACTCTGGCAAAAGTGTATATGTGGGAAGGTGTAAAGGAGGTACAAGTTCCACTCGAGACGAAACTCCAATACACAAAACAGCTAACATTGCGCGTTCTATGTGAGGATGAAGAGATCTAACCAAGGCTCTCCCCACTGCTGAAAAAGACCTTGTGCCTCCTCCGATGGAGACACCATTCGTGATCGACTATGCTTCAACAACTGAGTTTGTCTGCTCTAGCGTTCAGAGAGCCCGCTAGGTGTTGAACCACAAGGGTAATGCCCTGATGTGCCAGCCCTGTTCATAGGTGCAGAACACCTCTTGACAAAGGATCCAGGACCCGACTCAGTCCTGTTTGTTGCAGTACCACATGGCAGTAGTGCTGTCCGTAAACACCTGCACCACTTTCCCTTTGAGAGGGGGAAGTAATGCTTTCAATGCAAGCCTGATCGCCCAGAGCTCCAGAAGATTGATGTGGAGTCCAGACTAGACCAGAGACCTCTGATCTACGCCTTTCCCATGTGGCTGCCCCATCTCAGGAGTGACGTCTCTGTCACTACTGTCAGATTTGGTTGTGAAAGGGAGAGGGATCTGCCGTTGACTCAATCCTGATTCAAAGCCACCACTGCAGGTCATTTGCAGGCCCCTCAAAGTACTGGACCCTATAAATAAGATCAATGAGAGATTGCAAAATGTTGGGGATGGTAATGATCCCCTAATCAAACTCCTATCCTGGAATGTGGCAGGTGTGCTATCAAAAACAACCAACCCTGAGTGGTGCAGTTTCATAGACCAACATCATATCATTCTACTTCAGGAGACATGGGCCCCTTCTATGATTTACAGAGCAGGTTACTGGACCTTCCAGAAGACTGCGCTTCCTTCGCCATCTGGGAGGACATCAGGGGGACTGATAATTTGGTTAAAGCATGATCTGTTCCCCAAGGCAAAGGAGCTATCTACCCCCACTAGGGATACATTAGCTGTGGAGGTTGAATTTAGTAGTCCAAGGGGGCCTACTTGCATAGTACTTGTAAATATATACAATAGACCTGGACCACAAAGCACCCAGATTGCTCTGTTTAACTTGCTTGCAGATCTTTTGAACCATTTACCAGGGGGGCAGAGCTTAATCGTTGCAGGAGACTGCAATATGCAGCTGAGTTGTAAGGATGATTACCAGCAAGAAGGAATCCAGTTTGCAGACCCCTGGGACAGATCAGGCCCGGTCCAGGTCACAACAAAGAAAACAGGGGGAGCATTAGATCTATTTGAGAACTTAATAAAAACTATGCGGGTAAGAATAGCAAATGGAAACACGAAGTCGGACACTCCGGCGTTGCCTACATATAGGAAAGGATCATACTTGAGCCATTTAGATTATATCTTAGTAGTTGATATACTCTGGAATTCTCTTATTGACATGGTTGTCTCTCCACGAGACGACAGCGACCACCACACTCTCTGTACATCTTTCTTAACTTCCACATTTAATTGCAATACACTGACTAAACGGGTGAAGGGTAATGTTTTAGTCGCAACAAATGATTATAAAAATGTGAGATGGGAAATGGTAGCAGAAGATGCACATTTTCAGATATCAATATATAAGGTAGTTATATCAACGCTTTTCCCTCTGAAATACACTGACTTTGCACTGGTTGACCTGATTAACTTGCATGGTATCTTGGTCAACATCAAAGAGAGGGACAGGGAGGATTGAAGGTCCAGTGTATAGTCTCCCCAAGTAACAACAAACCAAATTAATACACTGTTCCTAATAAAAGAAGGAAGGGAATCTCTGTGGTTCAGGAGCAAGAGCCCTCACACATCCATTCGGATGTCATGCTTCATCATTGGGGTGTTCCTTGTCAGACCGGCGCTGCAATGTGACGGGCTCCCCATTAGAGGGCTCTTTGCCAGAGATCTTTTTTAGAAGAGCTGCTGTGGTGGACTAAAACCTACAGGCAGATGGTGATTCAAGAGCAGGAGAGGATAAAATTGGTTCTCTATCCTGACAAGAAATTCTCATTTAATGGACAGAGATTAAAAGCAGGTTGAAAGTGAAAATTGAGGTAATGCTCAAACACTTTCTAAGAGTGATGGGGTGAGAAATTATCTTGAAGCCACCCTAACAACGGTCAACATGTTTCACGTCTTACGGTCTAACAGATCCACTGACGCTTCTTCAGGACAATACATCAAAAAGACACTTCTCCTGTATCACAATAATTAAAGCAGTATAGTGTAATTTATCAAAAGTCTCATAAACCAGGCCAAACTTCAGAGTCACTTACAATAAAGTGTACTGTCCGTCCAGTCAACTAAACATATTAAGGTCGCCCTAAGAAAAGTAAGAAAGTGGATAAAAACAATATAAGTAATAGTAGTGTAACCGTGACCAGTGCTGGATTAGTGCGCACACTGAGTGATAATTGAAATTAAAAAAGACCTTACCATCCCTTATTCTAGGAAGGGCTCCATAGGAGGTACAAGCTTAAGGTTGTCACTACTAGACAAACAAATTGAATAATTAACACAAAAGCATATACTCCTATCAAATTTAAGAGGGGTCAATTAGAGTAAAAAAAACAACCTTAGGTCAAGTCAAAGGTGTTATGCATCATTGTTATCATATGCAACAAATTATTGGGAAAATGACTCAAACATTGTTTGTAATTATACCCAAATTGTAACAAACCACCGTACTTGTATACATAATGTTGTAAGTGGCCATATGAACCAGTAACATAACCGGCGATTCAAATATCGGCGTCTGAAGTAGTCGCAACTACTAGGTAAACAAACAAACCTAGTGCTAAATAGTCACAGATTATCAGAAGCCCGGATAATATCAACAAGAGATTTGGCTAGGTTCTTAACGGTAAGCGCACGCTCTGCCCTACAAAATATAGGGCGGAGCAACGAGGTACTCACAATTTGTGGAGACAATCTTCTTTTGATCACCTACCCCAGCGTGTCCTCCTGGATCAATGCACGCTGCTGGTAGGTGCGGCACGCTGCTGGTAGGTGCGGCACGCTGCTGGTAGGTGCGGTCTTTTGAAGCCGGAGAACGCCGAAGTGGAGTGTATCCCCGGCGAGCGTCATAAAAAAGAGGGACACAAACGTATAGTTGATTCACTGACACTGTTGAAGGACTAAAAATTACCGCATTGGGGGCCATGATTGAAAGGCAATCGTAATACAGAATATGGGGGAAATAAAAGTAGAGATACTCAGAAGAGAGCAAATACTTCAAAATCAGAGACAATACACATTTAAAGTTTCCAACTACCGGAGGCTCAAATAATTAGAGCAAATTCTAGACAATGGTCTCTACAAAGATTAAAGAAATGAAACAAAGAACAAATGGTGGATGTCACATTTCACAGCCATGTAGTGCTGGAGAGAAGGAGATAACCAAATTACTTTAGGACAATTACTCAAAATGTCAGGGGTTACAGTGGTAGAATCTATTTCTGAGACGGACTGATCCAGGGTATATCATCATTGAGAGCTGTGACTTGTGTCCAGAGTCTATATACCCAACGTTGTTCAAGTCTGAACAATGAAGATGGGGTCTCCGGTAGTTGGAAACTTTAAATGTGTATGGTCTTTGATTTTGACATATTTGCTCTCTTCTGAGTATCTCTACTTTTATTTCCCCCATATTCCCTATTACGATTGCCTTTCAATCATGGCCCCAATGCGGTAATTTTTAGTCCTTCAACAGTGTCAGTGAAACGACTATACGTTTTTGTCCCTCTTGTTTGTTTAGGACTCTCGCCGGAGATACGCTCAACTTCCGCGTTCTCCGGTTTCAAAAGACCGCACCTACCAGCAGCATGCATTGAACCAGGATGACACGCTGGCGTAGGTGACCAAAAGAAGATTGTCTGCACAAATTGTGAGTACCTCATTGCGCCGTCCTATATTTTGTAGGACAGAGCGTGCGCTTACCGTTAATAACCTAGCCAAATCTCTTGTCGATATTATCCGGGCTTCTGATAATCTGTGCCTATTTCGCACTAGGTTCGTTTGTTTACCTAGTAGTTGCGACTACTTCCGACGCAGATATTTGAAGCGCTGGTTATGTTACTGGTTCATATGGCCACTTACACCACCGTACTTGTATACATAATGTTGTGTTACAATTTGGGTCTAATTACAAACAATGTTTGAGTCATTTCCCCAATAATTTGTTGCATATGATAACAATGGTGCATAACACCTTTGACTTGACCCAAGGTTGTTTTATTTACTCTAATTGACCCCTCTTAAACTTGATAGGAGTATATGCTTTTGTGTTAATTATTCAATTTTGTTTGTCTAGTAGTGACAACCTTAAGCTTGTACCTCCTATTGAGCCCTTCCTAGAATAAGGGATGGTAAGCTCTTTTTTAATTTCAATTTGTGCTTTGTGGTTCATCACTCAGTGTGTGCACTAATCCAGCACTGGTCACGGTTACACTACTATTATTTATACTGTTTTTATCCACTTTGTTACTTTTCTTAGAGCGACCTTAATATGTTTAGTTGACTGGACAGACAGTACGCTTTATTGTAAGTGACTGCGAAGTTTGGCCTGGTTTATGAGACATTTGATAAATTACACTATAATGCTTTAATTATTGTGATACAGGAGAAGTGTCTTTTTGATGTATGGTCCTGAAGAAGCGTCAGTGGATCTGTTAGAGCGTAAGACGCGAAACATATTGACCGTTGTTAGGTTGGCTTCAAGATAATTTCTCACCCCCGTGTTTGAGCATTACCTCAATTTTCACTTTCAACCTGCTTTTAATCTTGGTCCTATCCCCTCTCTGTCCATTAAATTAGAATTGCTTGTCGGGATAGAGAACCAATTTTATCCTCTCCTGCTCTTGAATCACCATCTGCCTGTAGGTTTTAGTCCACCATGGCAGCTCTTCTAAAAAAGATCTCCATCAAAGAGCCCCCCAACGGGGAGCCCGTCAGACACTGCAGCGCCGGTCCGACAAGGAGCACCCCAATGATGAAGCATGACATCCGAATGGATGTGTGAGGGCTCTTGCTCCTGAACCACAGGGTTTCCCTTCCTCCTTTTATTAAGAACAGTGTATTCATTTTGTCTATTGGTATTCTTGGTCAACCGATTAAGACCATATTTCCAGGTAGTAAGGAGGCGGATAGAAACTAGTGATAGAGCATTGGGATGGTTCTCTAGTTCCAGCCGACAGGCTAAAATATAGCTACTGGGAGCACTAAAGGTAGGAAGTCGCCCAGAGAGAAGAGCAACCAGAATTGCATACAAAACAACACTGAAAAATGCCAAAAAAGAGTGGGAAACCAAACATTGGAGTGCTCTGGTAGATGCTCTCCGTGAGAAGGATACAAAATTGTTTTGGAAATTAGTGGCAGGAAAAGGACATTCCCAAAATGTGGAGAGCTACCCAAGCAATCCAGACAGAAACCTGCATGACACACTTTGGGAATTTGTACAGAGTGTCTCAGACTAGCTGCACCACTGTTCCTCTACCAACATCAGAGGGGTCTTTTATTTCTTATACACCAAAGTCTGGGGCAGCTATTTCATCTAATTTTGATTTGGCTCTCTTCTCCCTAAAAGAAACAACTGTTGCTCTCCAAACATTGCGTAAAAGGAAAAGCTCCTGGGCTAGATGGTATCCCAGGTGATTTGTATTTGTCTAGACCCAGACCCTGGTCTTTATATCTAAATGCACTTAGCCCACCACCCCTCAAGATCTCGTTACTTCCTCCCACATGGCAAGGAGCAATTATAGTTCCTGTCTTCAAAAAGGGGTCAAGGGAACTACCAACTAATTACAGACCAATAAGTCTAATTGATGTGAGTCAAAAAGTATTCTGCAAACAGGTCCTCACCAGACTGCAGACATGGATAGAGGACTTTCAGATCCTCTCCAATTTTCAGGCAGGATTCTGGAAAGGCGTGAGTACAGTAGATCAGGCGTTCAGGTTTAACCTCCTATGCTGGAAATACCGGATACTTAACAAGAGCCACTTGTATGTTGCCTTTATTGACTTGAAAGCCGCCTTTGATATGGTCCCACTTGATTTATTGTGGAATGTCCTGGAATCTTACAAACTTGATAAGGAACTGCTGAGATTGATAAAGTATCTCCACAAGAGCACTTATGCTCAGGTACGCTGGACTCAAGGTGGAGATCTGACAAAAACCATACCCGTTGATAGGGGGGGTTAGACAGGGGTGAGTCTTGGCTCCCACACTGTTTAACCTTTTTTATCAACGGTGTGGTAGATCAGCTGATGCATTGCAACCATGAAGCCCCGAAGCTAACAGGAGTCCATGTCCCCATCTTAATGTTTGCGGATGATACTCTATTGATCTCAAGAACTCCAATGGACCTACAAAATGAACTTGATGCTTTTTCAAATTTCTGTGACAAAAGGGGCCTCAAAATAAATCCAACCAAGACTAAGTTTATGGCCTTCAACCTGCACAAGTCATTCAGGGGGCAAATGGCCATAGCTGGACAAATGGTAGAGAGAGTTAGCCAATTTGATTACCTGGGGATTAGGTTAGTGGATGATCAACCGTGGGCGGCACAGATTGGAAAGAGTTTGTCCGTTCTCCGGGAGAGGTCAGCAGTGATAGGGAGGAAAATTTCTACTATCTCGGAAGGGGAAATTTCACCTGCCATTACAGTATACAAGGCAGCGGCAGTGGCTGCTTCAATTTACGGTGCTGAGTTATGGGGTACTGTAATTCTAGAAGTTTTACAACGGCAGAAAATCGCTTTATGCGTAATTTTTTTGCGGCTGCCGACGAGTACACCTCTTATACCCTTCAGATTTGATTTAGCTTTAAAAGAGATTCACAATGAAATTGCCCTAAGACCTCTTATGTACATGTCCGTCTTTGGACATCTGAACATCTGTCCACTTATCAAGCAGCAGCAGCTGAGCTTTTAGTGGATGATGGCGTGTTAAAAATTCCCTGGTTCAAATATATTAGGGACTTGAGTCAACTCATTAAAATGGAGAAGGTGTGGAGAGATCCTCGTACTGTAACCAAGGAAGTGAAAGCACATATAAAGTGGTCCTACTGGGAGACCATTTTGGTGCAGATTTGGACCAAAAAGACCCTAGGCAATAGGACACTACAGTTTTTAGATTACAAATGCAGTCCCAAATTTGATGCCTACATGGATAACATAAACCCTCCCCACACCAAAAGCCTTTTTATTAAATTTAGGCTAGGGATTTTGCCACTCAAAACATTCACCGCAAGGTGGAGCAAGGAGGACAACTGTAAGGAAATGGCTCCCTGTTGCAGTTACCCCCCACTTTTTGCCGGATACTGATGCTGACTTGACTGAGAAGTGTGCTGGGACCCTGCTAACCAGGCCCCAGCACCATTGTACTTTCACCTAAAACGTACCATTGTTTCCACAATTGGCACACCCCTGGCACACAGATAAGTCCCTTGTAAAAGGTACCAGTGGTACCAAGGGTCCTGTGACCAGGGAAGGTCCCTAAGGGCTGCAGCATATGTTGTGCCACCCTAAGGGACCCCTCACCTAACACATGCACACTGCCATTGCAGATTGTCTTTTTCTCCCCACCAACACACACAAAGTCGACACGGCATCCGCCTCAGGATGCCATGCACACAAAATGCTGCCTGTGGCATAGGTAAGTCACCCCTCTAGCAGGCCTTACTATACCACAGGTGAGGGCATAGCTGCATGAGCAATATGCCCCTACAGTGTCTAAGTCTATTCTTAGACATTGTAAGTACAGTGTGGCCATATTAAGTATATGGACTGGGAGTTTGTCAAAAACGAACTCCACAGCTCCATAATGGCTACAGTGAATACTGGGAAGTTTGGTATCAAACTTCTCAGAATAATAAACCCACACTGATGCCAGTGTTGGATGTATTAAACAATGCACACAGAGGGCATCTTAGAGATGCCCCCTGTATTTTACCCAATTGTTCAGTGCAGGACTGACTGGTCTGTGCCAGCCTGCTGCTGAGAGAAGAGTTTCTGACCCCATGTGGTGAGGGTCTTTGTGCTCTCTAAGGACAGAAACAAAAGCCTTCTCTGGGTGGAGGTGCTTCACACCTCCCCCCTGCAGGAACTATAACACCTAGCAGTGAGCCTCAAAGGCCCATGCTTCGTGTTACAATGCCCCAGGGCACTCCAGCTAGTGGAGATGCCCGCCCCCTGGACACAGCCCCCACTTTTGTCGGCAAGTCCAGGGGAGATAATGAGAAAAACAAGAAGGAGTCACCCACCAGTCAGGACAGCCCCTAAGGTGTCCTGAGCTGAGGTTACCCCTGCCTTTAGAAATCCTCCATCTTGATTTGGAGGATTCCCCCAATAGGAATAGGGATGTGCCCCCCCCCTCCCCTCGGGGCTACTGCCCTCCCAGACCTAAACACACCCCTAAATTCAGTATTTAAGGGCTCCCCAGAACCTAGGAAATCAGATTCTTGCAACCTGAAGACGAAGAAGGACTGCTGACCTGAAGCACTGCAGAGAAGACTGAGACACCAACTGCTTTGGCCCCAGCCCTACCGGCCTGTCTCCTCCACTTCAAGAAAAACTGCAACAGCGACGCGTCCCCCAGGGTCCAGAGACCTCTTGAAGCCTCAGAGGACTACCCTGCATCTAAAAGAACCAGGAACTCCCGAGGACAGCGGCCCTGTTCCACAAAGACTGCAACTTTGCAACAAAGAAGCAACTTTTAAAGACCACATGTTTCCCGCCGTAAGCGTGATACTTTCCACTCTGCGCCCGACGCCCCCGGCTCGACCTGCGGAGGACTCCCTGGTGACTGCGACCCTGTGAGTAGCCAGAGTTGACCCCCCCCTGAGCCCCCACAGCAACGCCTGCAGATGGAATCCAGAGGCTCCCCCTCACCGTGACTGCCTGCTTCAAAAACCCAACGCCTGGTAAAGACACTGCACCCGCAGCCCCCAGGACCTGAAGGATCCGACCTCCAGTGCAGAGGCGACCCCCAGGTGTCCCTCTCCCTTGCCCAGGTGGTGGCTACCCCAAGGAGCCCCCCCCCCCTTGCCTGCATCAATGAAGAGACCCCTGGGTCTTCCATTGAAACCTATTGCGAACCCGACGCCTGTTTGCACACTGCACCCGGCCTCCCCCATGCCGCTCAGAGTGTACTTTCTGTGCCGACTCGTGTCCCCCCCGGTGCCCTACAAAACCCCCCTGGTCTGCCCTCCGAAGTCATGGGTACTTACCTGCTGGCAGACTGGAACCGGGACATCCCCTTCTCCATTGAAGTCTATGCGTTTTGGGCACCCCTTTGACCTCTGCACCTGACCGGCCCTGAGCTGCTGGTGTGGTAACTTCGGGGTTGCCCTGAACCCCCAACAGTGGGCTACTTTGGACCCAACTTTGAACCCTGTAGGTGTTTTACTTACCTGCAAAACTAACCAAAACTTACCTCCCCAGGAACTGTTGAAAATTGCAGTGTCTAGTTTTAAAATAGCTTATTGCCATTTTTGTCAAATCTGTACATGTGTTGATTCAAGGTTCCTAAGATACCCGAGTGAACTACCTTTCATTTGAAGTATTACTTGTAAATCTTGAACCTGTGGTTCTTAAAATAAACTAAGCAAAGATATTTTTCTATATAAAAACCTATTGGCCTGGAACTGTCTTGAGTGTGTGTTCCTCATTTATTGCCTGTGTGTGTACAACAAATGCTTAACACTACCCTCTGATAAGCCTACTGCTCGACCACACTACCACAAAATAGAGCATTAGAATTATCTATTTTTGCCACTAGCTTACCTCTAAGGGGAACCCTTGGACTCTGTGCATGCTATTTCTTACTTTGAAATAGTACATTCAGAGCCAACTTCCTACAACAACAATCTGAGCTTCTGCAATTTTTGCCATGAGCAATTAGAGACACTTGCACATTTTAGGTTCTTCTGCCCCAGATACTTGGTTCCAAGGAAGAAGTGGATTATTCCTCTATGTGGATTAATGGGGATAGGGAAATATAATACTGTACTGCCATTTGATAAAGTTTGTTGTGACCAATGACTTTGTGTTTCACCACTGCGCATATTAGTTGCTCAATGTTCACCAGTAGCACATGGTATGTTTTATTCAGTTTAGCCGCCTATGGGCTTTGACATTGCATTAGTCATTACATTCTGTATTCTGCCTATTGGCTTTGACATGGCATTAGCCATTACTTTCTGTATTCAGTTTAGCCGCCTATTGGCTTTGACATTGCATTCCTATTGGCTTTGACATGATGTATTCAATTTAGCTGCCTATTGACTTTGACATGCTATTAGATATTCTGCCTATTGGCTTTGACATGATATCACATATTACATTTTGTATTCAGCTCCGCTGCCTATTGGCTTTGACATGATATCACATATTACATTTTGTATTCAGCTCCGCTGCCTATTGGCTTTGACATGATATTATACATTGCATTTTGTATTCAGCTCAGCTGCCTATGGGCTTTGACATGATATAAGACATTGCATTTTGTATTCAGCTTAGATGCCTATTGGCTTTGACATGACACTAGACATTGCATTTGATATTTAGGTTAGCTGCCTATTACCTTTAACATGACATTGCATTTGATACTTATGTTAGCTGCCTATTGCCTTTAACGTGGAGTTAGATCTTGCAGTTGAGAATCCAAGCTGTATTTTTCCAAGCTGTGTTTTTGCACCAGGGAACCAAGATGTTTTTCTCACAGTAGACTAGACATGATAAGAGAGAGTACATGGGTGTTTTTCTCTTCGCTTGAGCTTGGGAACAGGAGTAGTCTTGGAGACCTGGCCAGTCTCCAAAAGGCTTGCTCAGTTTCCCAGGTCTGAGAGGAGGGGGCACACCTTTGTAACGAATGTAACAGGCTGCAGAGGGTCAGATTCGAATCTGCCGGACCTCGTGCTGGAGCTTGGCGCGAGCTGCCAGCAATCCCGTGTGGGTAGATGAATCTCTTTCTCGCGGCTGACAGGGGTCATCAGCTTGCAGACCTTAGAAAGATGAAGCTGTGAATAGTTCCCACACGGTGAAGTATTTGTTTTGCTTTGCATTCAATATCTTATAAATATAACCTGCTGTGTATATTGCAAACTGATATATTTTGTTTGATTAACGCGGACTTGAAAGCTACTAATTCGTCATTCATAAAAATTGGGGTTGGGGAAGAATTAACAACAATAAAAGTCTTCTTTGACCTCACAAGTGCATTTCTGTTGTGTTATGTTAGTGCTTAGAAACTAGATAAGAGGAAAACACTACAATTGGTACCAGGAGTGGGGTCGGTCATTAAGAGGTGATTAAGAGGGTGTTGACGAGTTGGTAGATTTCTAAGTGCACACTTTAAAAGTGTAATTGTTTCTGTTGTTTGGAGAATTACAGAAATTGTTTTTTTTGGAGAATCACAGTAGCACCGCAGACCATGTCTGAGAATGCATGTGTTGATAAACTGCCTGATGGTGCTAAGAAAAACTGTGAATTGTTTTCTGTTTGGGGAATTACAGAAGAAAATGCATGTGTAGCTAAAATGCCTGATGGTGTTTTGAGAAATAATTCCCGTTGTACATATGTAGAAAAAGTGTCTTTTGGAAGTAATGATGACAGAAAGGTCTGGATACCTTTATCTGCTTACAGAGAAATGCAGGAGAAATGTAGGAAGTTGGAACATGAAAATAGGAATTTACGTGAGCAAATTAGCCCGACTGAAAGTTATAAAAGGGCTGTTTTTGAAGAATCTTTCTTGTCCCATTCCAGTAATGAGGGGGTTAAGACAGCTCCGAGCTGCACTGAGTTTCCGTGTGAGCTAGGGTTTTTGGCAGCCAAAATGCATTCCTTAACTGATAACACGGACGAGAGAGACCAGAATGTGATTTACGAGTTACCGTTGCAAAATGCACAAGTAAAACGAAGGATTTTAGAGCAAGACACCCCGAGTTTCATTAGCTTGTTTGATTTTTGGAAAAAGAATAGCCCTCATTTGAGAGAAATCCTAACACTTTTGTATATGGTCACTGTGAAAAATAATATGCAGCTGCGCGCTTGTGATTTGGCAAATGAAATAATGCAGACTTCAGGTTTCTGCGCAGTGCAAGAAGGAAAAACTGATGTACATGTAATTCAAGAACAAGGGAAGAAAATAGTGCCCCTAGCTAGAATCATACAATGGATCTGGTACTTGCAAGACAGGGCTAGAGTACCACAGGTAAAAGAGTTATCAATGAAGTTGTGTGCACCATTTGAATTCGTGTCTACTGAAGATAAAAAGCATGTTTGTTTTACTAATGATTCATTGACTGAAATGTTGTTTTCTGGCACAGGAGAAGGAATGGAGTTGTATAATGTGTGTCAGATTTTAAAGCAAGAGCTACGTGAGATGTGTCATTTTTACGCTGACTTTTGGTTCATTGCTAATGTTTTAGCACCTAACTGGTTCAATTACCTTGCAGATGTTAATGAGAAAAATTCAGAGAGAGAAGTGTTCACCCAGAATTCTGCCTTAGTGGGGATGGCTAAGTGGGTGCCCCAGAAATGTGAACAGCTGAGAGAAAAAGCCACTTACAGGTGGGCAGAGATGAGAGAGATGCACATTCCCCTAGATTTGATAAAAACTGTGCAGCACGCACAAAAGCAATCTGTCATGCAAGCAGTCACAGAGCAGTTGGGGAGAGGAAAGTTACCAGGACAGAAATGGCAAATTGATCAGGTTTTAGGGAGAGTGATTGCTGCAAATTACCAAGGAAAAATCGAAATTATGCTGATACCTAGAAAAGAATCTGATTCATTCATACAAATTGGAGACAGAATGGCCTAAATTGACAAAAGTGCAGTGAATGGAGGTTTGGTAAAGAATGAGTCTGCCCCAGCCCTTCTGACAGTGCAAGAAAAGGGAAGCTGTGGCGCAGCAGATAAAAACCTCAGTGCTGATGTGTGGGCTGAAGCCCCAAGTGATCCTCCAGAACCTGCAGAAAATATAACAAAGGGCCTCAAAAACGTCCTGCTGATTATAAAACAGGGAAAGAAAGAGGAAGGGTGCAGTTTAAATGAAAAATGTTATTTGCAAGAAAAGTCATACTTGTTTCTTTTGCAGATCCTACCACGTTTCGCCACTGTCCCTGAGTGTGCTGTGTGGTCCCCTTTCCAGTGTGTGCATGTGGGGTCAGGGAAGGGACCGAATCCCCAACCTGAACCTGGCTGAGTAAAGTGCCAGCACCATGGATCCATTTTGCGCAAACTGCGCCTTCAGTTCAAGTTCAACTTGTTTGATTGCATTCTTCCACTGGAACTAAGCTGTGTTTTTTTTTTTTTTTCCCTCTCGTATGGAACTCTGACTTTTGCTTATCTTCCAGCAAACCTTTCAGGTGGACCGTGCACCTTTACATGAGCAGAACTCATGCCACATCAAATTGCTAACACTGTTGAATTAGAGACTCACTCAGAGTATAAAAATTGCCCAGTCTTTTCTGTATAGATGTATCTGATGTGAAAGGTTATGAGATCAATGTGTTAATTCACTTCTATTGCTTTACAGGGATTGCTTTGGACATTCAAATGTGACTTGCTGATAATGTTTTTTTTGTGCTGATGTTTTTTTTTGTTTTTGTTTGAAACAAGAGATATGTGAAACAAAAATTCATTGGTCAAAGGGCGGAATGTACTGCCATTTGATAAAGTTTGTTTTGACCAATGACTTTGTGTTTCACCACTGCGCATATTAGTTGCTCAATGTTCACCAGTAGCACATGGTATGTTTTGTTCAGTTTAGCCGCCTATGGGCTTTGACATTGCATTAGTCATTACATTCTGTATTCTGCCTATTGGCTTTGACATGGCATTAGCCATTACTTTCTGTATTCAGTTTAGCCGCCTATTGGCTTTGACATTGCATTCCTATTGGCTTTGACATGATGTATTCAATTTAGCTGTCTATTGACTTTGACATGCTATTAGATATTCTGCCTATTGGCTTTGACATATCATCACATATTACATTTTGTATTCAGCTCCGCTGCCTATTGGCTTTGACATGATATCACATATTACATTTTGTATTCAGCTCCGCTGCCTATTGGCTTTGACATGATATTATACATTGCATTTTGTATTCAGCTCAGCTGCCTATGGGCTTTGACATGATATAAGACATTGCATTTTGTATTCAGCTTAGATGCCTATTGGCTTTGACATGATATAAGACATTGCATTTTGTATTCAGCTTAGATGCCTATTGGCTTTGACATGACACTAGACATTGCATTTGATATTTAGGTTAGCTGCCTATTACCTTTAACATGACATTGCATTTGATACTTAGGTTAGCTGCCTATTGCCTTTAACGTGGAGTTAGATCTTGCAGTTGAGAATCCAAGCTGTATTTTTCCAAGCTGTGTTTTTGCACCAGAGAACCAAGATGTTTTTCTCACAGTAGACTAGACATGATAAGAGAGAGTACATGGGTGTTTTTCTCTTCGCTTGAGCTTGGGAACAGGAGTAGTCTTGGAGACCTGGCCAGTCTCCAAAAGGCTTGCTCAGTTTCCCAGGTCTGAGAGGAGGGGGCACACCTTTGTAACGAATGTAACAGGCTGCAGAGGGTCAGATTCGAATCTGCCGGACCTCGTGCTGGAGCTTGGCGCGACCTGCCAGCAATCCCGTGTGGGTAGATGAATCTCTTTCTCGCGGCTGACAGGGGTCATCAGCTTGCAGACCTTAGAAAGATGAAGCTGTGAATAGTTCCCACACGGTGAAGTATTTGTTTTGCTTTGCATTCAATATCTTATAAATATAACCTGCTGTGTATATTGCAAACTGATATATTTTGTTTGATTAACGCGGACTTGAAAGCTACTAATTCGTCATTCATAAAAATTGGGGTTGGGGAAGAATTAACAACAATAAAAGTCTTCTTTGACCTCACAAGTGCATTTCTGTTGTGTTATGTTAGTGCTTAGAAACTAGATAAGAGGAAAGCACTACAAATACATCCCTACGAAGTCTGGTAAGCGACACAAGTGATAAGGGAGTTTTTGCAGTCGCAAGATATCTCCAAAGTGCATGGGCCATAAGAAGCAGAGGAATCCTTGCTGATTGATTGGCAAAACCAAAAGTACTGAAGGCTGAAGTAGATTATTAAGTGATATTAAGGAAGAAAGCCTCTTAGTTTTTTAAAGCTTGATGTTCATTCTGTATTGTCATTGTAATGGTGTGTTTTAATAGAAGGAAATTGTCAAGACTTTTTAATGTATCATGTGGCACTCTTTTTTTCTATTCTTAACTAATTTATTGTATGATTGTGGTATGATGTTTTATTGGACACTTATGGCTTTTTTTTAGCCGAAATAAAGTTATTTATACTGGACCATGTCAGAGAGATTCCCCTGATCCTGCGCCCAATGGAACTTCAAGCCCACTGCAGAGCCCACATATGCCATCTGGCATGTGTCACTAGCTGGATGCAGGAGGCCATGAGGCCCAGCAGCCTCAGAGCCATTCTCACCAAGAACCAAGTTAAGGCTAAAACATCGGAACCATAGCCTGTATATCCAGGACTCGCTTTTCGGGAGGATAGGATCGAAACTGCACTGTGTCCAGAACAGCTCCGATGAAAGAGAGCATCTGAGAGAGACTCAGGGGTGACTTTGGCATGTTTACAGTGAACCCCAGCATGTGCACAAGGTTCGCAGTAGTCTGAAGGTGTGAGAGCCGTCGGTGTAGGGGAAGACTGAAACCACTAACCTGTGCAGATGAACTGCAACCACCTCATCACTTTTGTGAACACCCGATGGGCACTGGTAAGGCTGAAGGGGAGCACAGTAAATTGAAAGTGTTCGTGACCACCTGCGAATCATAGGTAGCGTCTGTGGGCAGGCAGGAAGGGGATATGGAAATAAGCGTCCTGTAAATCCAAAGCTATCATCCAGTCTCCTGGGTCGAAGACAGACAAGACCTGGGCCAGAGCGAGCATTTTGAACTTCTCCTACCATGAGGAAGAGATTACGGGCCTGAAAGTCTAGGATAAGATGTAAGCCCTTATCCTTTTAGGGCACCAGAAAGTAGCAGGAATAACAATCACAACCTACTTCTGGCACATGGACCCTCTCTAACGCTCCCTTGGCCAAGAGAGCAGTGACTTCCTCGCAGAGAAGTGCCAAATGATCCTCTGGTGAACGGCTGTAGGATGGAGGCATGGCTGGTGGGGCAGTCTCAAATGGGAGGGAATAGCCCCTTCGGACGATCAGCAAAACTCACTTGTCTGTAATGATGGATTCCCAGTGGGGCAGGTGATGGCGAATCCTGCCGCCAGCTGGTATGAATTGGGGTTACGGACTAGGAGGTTTGGAGACTGCATCAGGGGCGGCGGTGGACTGGACAGACCTCTGGTTCCCTGTCCCCCGAACCCGTGGGATTCCTCGTCCTCGGCCACGCAGGGGTAGAGCAGCGTGGGTTGCACGGTGGCTGGGAAAGGGATGCGACAGGGAGCCACTTCCATGGCCACGAAAGGCGGACTCTTGGGGTTGAGGGGCAGTAGAAAGGGCAAGGGACAAAGCCGTAGCCCAGGACTCCTTGAACCTCTCAAGCGTAGAGTCCGCCTTGTCTCCGAAGAGACAGGTGCCATCAAATGTCATGTCCATAGGGGTCTGTTGGACACCCCACAAAAAACCAGATGCCCCTGAACCAGGCGTGGCGCCTCAAGGCCACCATTGACACAACTGATCTACCCAGAGAGTCGGTTATGTCCAGCCCACATCAAATAGTGAACTTCGCTTCTTCTCTCTCATCAGCATTGGCTTGGGAGACGATAGCCTGGGCCTCCTCCGGGAACTGCAGTAGAACTTGTGTAATCATATCCCACAAAGAGTGGGTATAGCGGGTAAGGCGGACAGTGGTCAAGGACCGCAGCGCCAGATTGGAGGAAGAAAACATTTTCTTCCCAATTTGGTCCAGTCTCGGATTCCCTATCCAGGGGAGCGTAAGGGAATGCTCCACATCATAAGGATGCCTGGATAACAAGGCTCTCAGGCGTGGGAGGTTAGGACAGGAATTGAGGGTCATTTGGGGACAGGCCGATGGCAGCGAGCGATTGTCCTATTCACAAGAGCCCCTGTGCTGGGTCCGGACCAAGTACCAAGAAGGACATCAGTGAGGACTTCATTGAAGGGGAAGAAAGGCTCCGAAGCAGAAGCCCCAGGCTGAAGCACCTTTGTCAGCAGATTAGTCGGCACTGCTACAGTGGACAGCTCAAGGTCAAGGACCTCAGCCGCCCTAGTGACCAGCATAAAGTAGGAAGCTACCTCTGCCGTAGCCAAGGTAGGAGAAAGCATCTGGAGAAGTATCCAGACCCCTGGCCTCACCCAATTCCTGTGCCCAGTCCATGTTAGGGCCATCCATCTGGTATTCATAAGGGTGCAATGACCCCCTTCCAATCCTTCCTCATCTTCGCACCCAAAGTAAAAAGGATCAGAATCCGACCTGGGGTGAGTAGGTCCCACTGAAGTCAGAAGTGGCGTCTGACAATGCTGTTCCAGCTCCAGGTTGTCTGGGATCAGGAATAGGTCGACGTCGACCGTGGGCACAAACGACATCGGGAGCGTTGACACTTAGCCCGTGCCAGGGAAGGTCACGATGGTACAACTGCCGTTGGCACAGATCCGGTAGCAGATCCAGAGATGTTGGCACAGAACCCGAAGGGCCCCTATCCAAACCCCCCAGGCCCTGAAGACGCCACAGAGGGGTCAGACTGCCCAAATATGAGGTGCATGACCTCATAAAATTCTTTTCATTGGGCAGGGGTGGCACCGGCTCCTGGAAACTCGGAGAGGCGCAGAGTGGACCCAGAAACAGGCTCTGCGGACAGAGGCCTGGAGCATCGATTCTCCTACAGCGTCACATCAGCTCAACAACACGGTGAAGTCGAAGAATGACTATCCTTCTCAGTCTTCTTCTTCAAGTGACCCGAAGCCTTTAAGGATGACAAGTGGTGGTGACTCCGAGAATGGTCTCAAGACCTTCCTCTCGAGTGAGACAGGGATTGATGCAGAGTAGAGTGCTGGACCGCCATGAGCTTTGGGGACCGCTCCCTCAAAGTCTTCGGGTGCATGGCCCAGCACTTCGAGCACGACTTCATGTCGTGGATGCGCTCCAAACACCACAAACAGACCCGATGCAGATCAGTCACCGACATCATGCGGTGGCAGACCTGGCAAGGTTTGAAATCAGTCTTCTGAGTCTTCTGGGACATCCTCGGCACACCAGAAACTCAACAAAAGTTTCTAATTCGGTCAAAAAACAATCAGGGTAGCTCTCTCTGGACAGCGTGTTGGGTGGGAAAAAAAAAAAACTGACATCACTACGCCAAGGCGGCGCCTATATACGACCCCAACTCCAATGACAGACGCAGAGTCGACTGTCGCCACCTGACCACGCGCAAGGGTACTGCTCAAAGAAAAATCTCCGGATCCAGTTTGACACCTGGGGAAATTCTAAGGTGAGGAATCTGCAACTAGATGTCTATCAGATATGGCTTACATGGAGTCCCAACCTCCACCCCACTAACTCTCCCCAATTCCTTCCCCAGTCTTTTCAAAGAGGACTTGTTCCACTTCAGCAACTTCTATCCTACCAAACGTTGCCACAGAGGCTCCAAGAACAACACAACCCTAAGTTCCACTCAAGATGAGTGTTCAAACCCTTTCGGGGCAGGCTGGCAGACCTTTTCCACAAGTGGAAGGTCCTTACCTCAGACACCTGGGTGCTTCAAACGGTAAGGTGTTTCTACAGAATTCTATGGCTCCCCATTCCAGGCTCAACAACTGCTTCCCCATGTTTTTTCCCCTCCCCAAATGGCTCTGGTTGATACAGAAATTTCAAAACTCTTGAAGGGAGCGATTGTCCCTGCTCAGCTACATCCTTTTGTTTTCCTCAGCAACCTTTCCAAGTAGAAAAGAGAGACAGAGGCCAATGCCTAGTAATAAATCTCAGAGTTCAACAAGTGGTTGTCTTCCGCCACTTTAAAATGGAGGGGATACATCTCCTCAGGGATTTGCTGCAGGGTAACAACTGGATAGTGCGCCTGGATCTAAAAGATGCTTTTCTCACGATTTCAGTCTTTCCTCCCGACAGACGCTTCCTACAATCCCAATGGTGGGATCATATTTTCGAGTTCACCTCCCACCCTTTCGTTCTAGCCTCCTCTCCATTGCGTTTCACCAAAGTCCTAAGACCTGAGGTGCAGCATCTCAGAGCTTGAGGGATCAGAATTCTTGTTTACTTGGACAACATCTTGTTACTGGATCAATGTCCCAAAAGGCTACTGGGGTATCTCCAACTGACCAACAATCTTCTGGATTCTCTCGGTTTTGTGATCAACAAGAAAAGGTCTTCCCTTCTACCCTCACAGCTCTTGGAATTCTCGGGGTTCATGGTGGACTCGGTCCAAGCCACTCTGAGTCTTCACTCCCAGAAGCTAGCCAAGATCCAACACAAGCTCAGGAACAGCCGGCCAAACCCATCACGTCTTTAAGACAAATTACCCACAGTAGGTCTTTATTCGTCCTCGATACAAGCCTTCTTCCTGGGTTCCCTTCACTATCATGCTCTTTAGCTGCTCAAGATTTTCCACCTTCCAAGGTTATCACATATCTCAGTAGTTTCCTCTCTTGGAGGAGTCCATAGAACAGCTGCAATGGTGGATATCCCACATGCCATTTTCAGCTCCTAACCAGACGATTATCAAATTGGACACCAGCGGCTCAGGCTGCGGTGCCCGTTGCAGGGATTTCTCTACAGGAGGAAACTGGTCATCCGCAGGACAATCCCTCCACAAACTGTTTGAAACTCATGGCAGGGTCCTTGGCAGTGAAATTCTGGACCAAAGACAAAGCCCAATGCTGTGTCCTTCTCAAGATGGACAATGTAGTGGCAAGTCCAATATATTAACCACCTTGGGGGAACAAAATCAAAGACCCTCTCGACTTGGATCGCTACTTTTGGTCGCAGTTTCTGGACAATCGGATCTCAGTAACGGCCAAGCACCTGCCAATTAAGTCCAACCAGGTGGCGGACTGGAACTCTGGACAGTGGTGAGACGTGAGCCTTTGGCAACTCCATCCCAGAGTGTTTTGGGAGATACAATCCATGTGGGGCCAATTCACCATGGATTGGTTTGCCTCACGCCTGGATCGTCAACTGGACAGATCGTAGTTGGAGACCAGACCCCTAAGCAATGGCGACAGATGCTTTTCTCCAAGACTGGAGCATGGGGAAGAGGTACACATTTCCCCCCCTTTTGTGTATCATCATGAGGTTGTCTACCCAACTTCAGAGACAGCTGGCTGGTAGGAGTAACCCCAAATCTGAAGATCTCAAGTCTAGTTTCCAGTTTCTGCTGGAACTTTTTGGGGATTTTCCAATCCGTCTTCTCCAGTTTCCGGATCTTCACCAGTATCCCTGCAGAAATAGTCACAACCTAGTGCTTGAGGGCTCTCTCCATCTTATGGCATGGAGGATTACAGTGAATGTAGGGAAAGCCCAAGGCATTTCTTGAGAGGCTGCAGCACTTCTTGCCAAATCCTGGGCATACAGTACAACCAAGTGATACCCCTGCAGTCTGGTCTAGATGCTTGGGTTTGTGTCGTCAACGTAACTCAATCCAATGGGGGACAGAAACGGTCCATATTCTGACCTTTCAGGCATCTTTGGCTGCGGAAGGTCTGGTATGGATGCATTACCACTTTTTGAACCGCCATTTCGGTGGGCCATACTCTGTTGGATGGACGCCCCGTTGGGGAACATCCTCTTGTCTGTGAACTTCTTAGAGGTATCAGATTATCTCTTACCTCGGGCCCCAGATACTCTACTCTTTGGGTAGTGAATAGAGTTCTGTGCCTATTCAAATCATGGCCCGCTAACAAGTACTTGTCACGGAAGCAGATGTTGGAGAAATTAGCTAACTTGTTACGTTTGGTGTCTTGTCGCCGTGTCTCAGATGTAAGAGTGTTAGACATAACAGGTAGATTATTCACTCCAGAAGGGATGACGTTTAACATCTCTAGAAGAACAAAATGCAATTCAAGGAGTACTTCTTACCAGACGATTCCTTCTGTACTGAAGTTGTGTTGTCAGGGCTCTCAAGGCCTACGAATCCATGACAGAGGATCTCCATCCTCTGGGGGAGCGTCAGTTACTAACTGCCCTCACTAAACCTCATAAGGAGGTTTCCTCTTCCACAATGGGTCAAGTGGGCCATGCAGGAGTCCAGAATTGACACCTTACTGTTCAGAGCCCTCTCAGTGAGAAAGACCATCGTTTTAAAGGTTTTTGCTTTGGGTGCCAGATTAGAGTATATCCCCAATTCTGCAGACTGGTCCTCAGATTCTACTTTCAAGAGATTTGATTTCAAACCAGTCCCAAAACTGGCATTGCATGTGGTGGAAAAGCTAGAGGATATAGAGGCAAGGACTAATCCCGTCTCTAAGACATATCTCTGCCCCGCCCAATTTCATGGATTAACTTCTCTATATATTAATTTTGAATCCTTTGAGTTAAGCGCAAGGACACCTTGCTCTAATATTGTTTAACCTCTTGTGGTTCTAAGATTAGCGCCTCGTAAGATCTACACTAGTATTACTTAATATTAGTTTTCAATGCTGTGGGCATGCAGCCACGTATGCGGTATGACTGATCCCGACTGCTTCTGTTGTAAGTTGGTATATCTTCTGAATTAGAAGTCTTGACTTTGTTTTTTGGTTTTAGGGATGGATTCCAATTAACAAGACTGAACCTCTAGAAATCTGGCTGTGGTCGCAGGAAGAAAGAGGCATAACAAGCATCCAGAGGGGATCTTTAAGGCAGTGCACGTTGTGAACTGGAGGAATAGTCTCCCAGGGACTCATGGGACTTGTAGTTTTCCCACGTCGTTTCTTGTTTTGATGTTAAAGGCTACTGAAACTGATCAGAGGAAGCGACCGCGAAGGAGCGATGAACGCTCTTGCAGCTGCGATGGGGGAGGGGGAAAAAGGTGAAATGACACAGCAGCAGTTATCTACAAGGCAAAGCAGGCTCACACATATACGTAGCAACAAAACACAGCAAAACCACTAATAGTAATGAGGAAAGGATCACTTAACTCTCTGCTGCTGGAGCAGCAAAGAGAGGGAGAAGGAGCGCCCAGCGGGCGCCTTCTAGGGCAGGGCTGATCGTTGGTTGAAGGGACAGTCTCCCAGGGAGTGATGGAACTTGTAGTTTTCCCCATTGTTGTTTTTCTTTTGATGTTAAAGGCTACTGGTTAATAAATAAGCGAAGGGAGAACAGCCTAATCCTCGCCTTTGTCTCATTAACATAACTGAAACTTTCTGTTACAATAGCTAGGATAATTTTCATTTTACCTATGTTACACTAATGTTCTCATCTCCACTTACCTTTTATGGATACGATTAACCTCCACTATTGTCTTCGAGAAACAAGAGACAATTTATGGCGATGCTTTGACCAAATGTGAAAAGGTAAATAATGTTAATCACTCTAGACTGTAGATTGTGTAATGCCATATTTTAAATGTAAAGATGGAGAAGTTAACATATACAGCATCTTTCACGTGATGAATGTATGCTTCCAGGTAAAACAAAGTAATTTGTTTAAAAAATTACTATAATTTTGTCTGAAGCCCAATTTCTCAACTGAGTCTAGCACTCTGTTGAGCAACACGCCACAATTAGGTAAGGCACATTCCATGGCATTTATGACATACAGGGTCATGCTCAACATTAAATTAAGGAACAGGCAGCTGCGGGGATATTGCACCAGGGACTTCAAACCTGTACAAAGAAAAGGTGAATTAATTCGTCCAAGTTCAAAGCCTCACTTATGGGGGATATTGCTTTACGCTCACAGTGACAAGCGCTGAAGCAACTATGTGGGTCGTTTACCCTGTTAATCTTGTTTTAACATGGTATTCAACACTACTGATTGCCAGCCGTGGCAGTCAATTATATATCAATTAAAAATAGTGATAAAAGTATAATAAATTTGAAACGGAGGTCAAATAAAAACAGCAGAACAAGAAGTACGATAAAAATCCTACAAATATTTTTTTTATATGCCACAAACAACTTTTTTTAATTTAACGTTTTCATACAACCATTTAAAGCGTCAAATCCATCCTAGTTTACCAGTATCTACCCACCTGTCAACATGAAATCGTTTTAAAAGCAGAAGAATAGAATGCTGGTGTGTTCCATTTTGCAGTGTTATCACATGGGATTGCATGGAGATCAGCCCATTTTTATCCAAAACTCTTCTATGATAATGAATTTTACCAGCTTCCACCCTGGAAAACAATGTGCATTTTTTCATCATATTCCGGAAGTACCTGTTACAGGCAGCTTTACACAAGTCAAGTAATAGTGCAAATTAAATGTAATTGCTTACCTTTTTTAGTGACAATGAGCATTTACACAGGGTCACTGGAATTTTATCCATTTTACCAGTAATGGTCTGTCCACAATATCGAACATCGACGGGTGAAAATCATTTCACACATACAATATTAATTCATAATAAATACGATCTGAATAGTAAGAGACAGGAGCTCTAGTTACATCACATTAATTGCCAATCCCCTTAAACAAGCTAAACTAGTACACAGCTATTTTTTACATGACATTTCAGACAGAGAAGAGTGCTGGTACGTGTCACTGCAAGTCGTGAAGGATTATAAACCATTAACACCCAGCCTCACCAGAAGATATACAGCCAAGTGTCAAACCATGCTCATGGACAGTGGCTACTGAGCACCAATCCTTGTGGTTGAGGTAGTGTATCACTGTTGTGCTGAGGTCAGTTCCAATAACGCTGTAAAAACTGGGCCAAGTACAACACTTGCCACACTTGAATCTCAGGGTAGCTAGGGCCAGCTCAGGGTGGTAGTGGGGCAATTAGGGGAGTTGGAGGCTTCTAAAAACTCAACCAACAAATAAAAGACACAGTAAGTCCAATGGACATGACATAACAGGGTTGCAACCTAAGTTAAGTTCTATTGTAAAGTGCTAAACACCTCTCTTACTGGTATTCCCCCTTCCTCCGCTACGGTCGAGATCACATATTTAGTCTTCAACACACTAAAGGTTCAGGCTGTATAAATCACAGGTGCAGATAACTCAAATACTCACAGACCAAATGTGCAACTCATTTCAGGTGCATTTACTCTTTTGGCAAGAAGTCTTAGTGTGCATGGCAGACTCGTCAATGCAAATTTAGTCTCTTGCCCCTGGTGCTGACTAAGCACAGAGATTTACCTGCTGGTTAATGTAGTTGTGCAGCAGATGTGGTTCAACCTCCCACCTTACCAGCAGTGGCTTCTCTGCCGCAGGGGCCATGCCGGCAGACTTGCTTTGACATAAGTTCCTGGGGGCAAACGGTGGAGCAGATACGCACAGCAACTTTAGTCTTCAGCGTTCTTCCTGGTCAGTAGCAGACAGGGGTTCTAATGTGGTAATTGTAGCCTTCAGACCAAATCCCTCGCTATTGGGGTCTTTTGATGTTATAGCCTCTGAGCCAAACAGAATTTCCCATTTCAGCTTCCACTCACAATGTCAGCAGCTGGAGCACCAGTCTCTTAAGACTGCAGCAAACAGGTGACACAGGATACATTTTCGGGTACAGTCTGCAGCCCACATGAACATTTTGCAGCGCAACCGGAGTGACCCCATCCATGCATAGGTAACTCCTGCCTTCACTATGGGCAAATCAGCTTTCTCTGGGTGCTCTTCATGCTGGGACACTGGGCTGCTCCCAGACAGACTTATCATGCAGGGCCAGGCAGATTTCTTTCCACTCTCAAAGGATTTCTGGGCTCTTTCGGCAGGCCAGCACATCCTTTAGCTGAGAGTGCAGACTTCAGGTAGGTCCCCTAAACCCTGGGAGACTGGCTGTCAAGCAAACACCAGCCCTGATCACACTGTAGCTCTTCAAGAACTCTATAGAGCATTTCCTTTCGTTATGAAAAAGGATTTGGACAGGAACAAAGTGGGGGGTGTTGTTCCCACATTTACGTATTTCCCCAGTGAGGATTGTGCATCTACTGTTTCAGTTTTCAGAACTTGTTTAATTTGGTTAGCTTTCAATGCCATTCTCTGGCTGCTCGGCATCTGTGCAAAGTAATGGCTCTCACAGCAGGCAGCAATGGGGCTAGCTCCAAGTAGGAGTATCCACAACATGGGCATAACGAAGTGTGAGATTGCTGCACATGGCAATCATCAGCCTTCTTTAAACAGTAATTAGGGACAGACAAAATGGCAAGCCCTATATAGGATCTTCTTCGCTATCAACAACAGAAACAGAAGACCCACCCCTACCATCTACTAAATGGAGGCGCTGAAGAAAAACTCATCACTAACTCCTTGCTAACAAGGCATAATAGAATTGCTAAAAGTAGCTGTCTACATCTTCCCCATTTCATTATCTGGGTCTCCCCCTGCCAACTACATAACTATAGGCAATACACTTACGACTCTGGGCTACGCTGTCCCCATCCTCCAAGTTGTGCCATGCTAAAACCTGGGGCACTGAAATGGATCACACTGGCCCCAGTGTTCAGACTCCTAGAACACACAGACTCTCACTACCACACATGCAGGCACACTCACCTCACATACACACATGATGTCTATGCAAGGTTCTGGGCTTCACATAACACCATAACTTTACATAAGAAGAGCCAGTTGGCTCACCTCTCCCTGAGAGAGAGAAAAAGGCTGGGTCACTGTTGATTCATAAACCACGTGTTGCCACTATCACTATGCGATATATCAAGACAGTAGTCCAATATGCGCTATGACGGCACGCTTGGTGCTCCCTTACATGCAACAGAATAAGTTCTTGATTTAGACTCACAGCAGTGTAAACACAGAAGTGAGGGTACGAGATTCACACACTTAAGCAAAGGACATTTCAGTCTCATTATATATTTTATTAAAATCAACGTTCCTTACAAAAAAAAAAGTTAGTTTCTTACATTAATTTGTGTTCGTTTTACATTCATACAGCACATAATAGAATCCAATATAACTTACTTGAAGGCTCCACAGTGAAGGTCTCGTTGCAGTTCACCCAGCCATCGTGCTCTGCCTAATCGCTCCAGTATGCAATAAGAATAATCTGGCAGATTTATTTCAGGATCACCTTCCCAACCAATCAAAGCCCTAGTGCGCAAGCTCTGAGATGCGACGATTACCAGTGCTTCTCCCCATCTACAGAAAAATGCAGTAGTTAAATAAAACTAAGAAATGTAATTAGTCTTAATAAGTCTTCATTATCAATTAGTGAAATACTATTTGGGCTACTAACACGGCTCTGAAGCAGTTCTGATCCTGGCATGGGTGGCACAATTCAGAATTGTTTTATCTAAAGCAAATGTGGACAGAAAAACGTGCATAGCATGTTTGCAGTTTGGCATCGCACCACCTTATTTGTATCATATGGCCTTGGGGAGTCTTGGATTTGATTTTTTACTATCATGAGGGGTGTGATATTATCGATTTTCTTAAAGTGTTTTTATTCTTCTTTGGGGAATGCATGAATTTTGTTAGCACGCTTTCATGGTATTTTTTGCCGAAATAAAGCTGAAATTGAGAAATAGATATTGTATAATTGTTACCAAGATATATAGTGAAGTATTTTTTTTTTTTTTTTAAATACAACAAGGTTTGTGAATGGACTTTCTAGGTCTATGAATTTTTATTCGATGAAGACGGATATGCGATTTATTATATTTTTCTAACAATCTCAAGGTCTCAATTTGGAATGATATATTGCACATTGCAACTCATTTACATCTGATAAGTAAATTATAGATGAAAGATACATAATTTATGATCGTGTGGGTATAGGTTTCTAAGATGAATGGGCTTGTTTTATTATGACAATTGTTTCTATGAGGGGGGCTGCCGTAATTTTTATTCATTTTAAACTACAACGGACTCTGAAATAAAAGCAGCTTTATTTTAGTTCTTATCTGCTTAAAATATGTGCGACACTCCACTATATGCTAATATTCCACTCTACACTATATCACTACGGAACTCCACGCTACTATACGGAATTCCAATGTACGCAACTACACTGTATGTCACTCCACTCTAGGCTATTCCACTGAAGGCCACTTCACTCTATCCCACTACACTACAGAACTCCACTGTATGGCACTTCACTGTGCGCTAGTGCATACCACTACACTCTAAGCCACTCAACTATATAACAGTGAAGTGTATGTAAGACAATCCACTGTATGTTACTCCACTTTTATGCTACTTTGCTCTATGCTATTCTACTTTAAGTGACTCACACGCTTAAGCAAAGAACACGCCACTCCACCCCAATCAACGCCACCCCAATCAACGCCACCGCAATCTACGCCACTCCACTGTATGCCTTTCCATGCTACGCCACACCACTCACTCTATGCCTCTCTATGCTACGCCACTCAACTCTATGCCACTCCTGTATGCCTCTCCATGCTAATCCACACCACATTTGACTGTATGCCACTCCACTGTGCACTAATTCCACTGTATTCCACTACCCTGTACACTATTACACTCTACACCACTCCATACTCTACTATACACCGCTACACTCTACGCTAATCACCAATATGCCACTTCTCTGTACACGTCACGCCACTCTATGCCACCACACCCTACACATTACACACTATACACTATACCACTCCATTCTATCACACTGTACTCCGCTATTTCACTGTACACAACTACACTTCATGCCACTCCACTCTTTCTCACTCCAATCCACTACTCTACTCTACTCTACGCCTCTCCACTATTCTACTCCACGGCTCTCCATGCCCATCCTCCCTACTGTGCTCCAGTCTATGGTACTCCACTTTATGCAACTTTACTCGGTCACTCCACTCTATCCCACTCCACTCTACGACACTCCACCCGGACACTTTTTTTAGCTTGAAAAGGAGAGACCATTTCACAGAACAGGAAGGAGGGTGGTGAGAAATCTGCTGTTACTCCAATCTATGCCACAGCATTCCATGCCATTCCATGCTACACCTCTCAACTGTGCCACTTCACTGTATGCCACAGCAGTCCACGCCACTCCACCACTCTACGCCACTCAATTCCACTCCACCATACACTATTCCACTGAACGCAACTGTACTGCCATTTGTTAAATTTTGTTTTGACCAATGACTTTGTGTTTCACCACTGCGCATATTAGTTGCTCAATGTTCACATTGTATGTTCTGTATTCAGCTCCGCTGCCTATTGGCTTTGACATGATATCATATATTACATTTTGTATTCAGCTCCGCTGCCTATTGGCTTTGACATGATATCATATATTAAATTTTGTATTCAGCTCAGCTGCCTATTGGCTTTGACATGATATTATATATTGCATTTTGTATTCAGCTCAGCTGCCTATTGGCTTTGACATGATATTATACATTGCATTTTATATTCAGCTCAGCTGCCTATGGGCTTTGACATGATATTATACATTGCATTTTGTATTCAGCTCAGCTGCCTATTGGCTTTGACATGACACTAGACATTGCATTTGATATTTAGGTTAGCTGCCTGTTGCCTTTAACATGACATTGCATTTGATATCTAGGTTAGCTGCCTATTGCCTTTAACGTGGAGTTAGACATTGCAGTTGAGAATCCAAGCTGTATTTTTCCAAGCTGTGTTTTTGCACCAGAGAACCAAGATGTTTTTCTCACAGTAGACTAGACATGATAAGAGAGAGTACATGGGTGTTTTTCTCTTCGCTTGAGCTTGGGAACAGGAGTAGTCTTGGAGACCTGGCCAGTCTCCAAAAGGCTTGCTCAGTTTCCCAGGTCTGAGAGGAGGGGGCACACCTTTGTAACGAATGTAACAGGCTGCAGAGGGTCAGATTCGAATCTGCCGGACCTCGTGCTGGAGCTTGGCGCCAGCTGCCAGCAATCCCGTGTGGGTAGATGAATCTCTTTCTCGCGGCTGACAGGGGTCATCAGCTTGCAGACCTTAGAAAGATGAAGCTGTAGATAGTTCCCACACGGTGAAGTATTTGTTTTGCTTTGCATTCAATATCTTATAAATATAACCTGCTGTGTATATTGCAAACTGATATATTTTGTTTGATTAACGCGGACTTGAAAGCTACTAATTCGTCATTCATAAATATTGTGGTTGGGGAAGAATTAACAACAATAAAAGTCTTCTTTGACCTCACAAGTGCATTTCTAGTGTGTTATGTTAGTGCTTAGAAACTAAATAAGAGGAAAGCACTACAGCAACTACCCTCTAAGCCACTACACTGTATGTCTCTCCATGCTACGCCACACCACTCTACGCCTCTCTATGCTACGCCACTCAACTCTACGCCACTCCTGTATGCCCCTCCATGCTAATCCACACCACTTTTGACTGTATGCCACTCCACTGTGCACCCCAAGTGGCCCAGGAAGTGGGATTGGTCACCTAGCAGGGTGAACACCTTTCAGGGGACTGTGACATCACCTGCCTGACCTGGCCACTCAGACGCTCCCAGGGGCCACTGCCCACCTAGGATTGAAGACCGCAGAATCAAGTGGCCATCTGGAGGAGTTCTGGGCACCAACCCTGGGGTGGTGATGGACAGGGGAGTGGTCACTCCCCTTTCCTTTGTCCAGCCTCTCACCAGTGCAAACTGGTTTATGCAGGAGAGCACCAAATGTGCCCTCAAAGCATATTGATGGCTTGTGGAGGCTACCCCTCCCAAGCCAACACCTATTTCAAAGGGAGAGGGTGTAACCTCCAGCTCACACAGAAAATCCTTTGTTCTGCCTTTCTCTGCCTGAGCTGGTCAGGCAGCAGGAGGGCAGAAAACTGTCTGAGGGTTGGCAGCAGCGTGGGTGTCTGGAAAACCCCAGACTCCTGGTAGGAGCAATGCTGGAGGTTTTTTAAGGAGCGCCCAGAGTGCATGGAATCGCACAACCAATACTGGCAACAGTATTGGGGTATGATTTCAACATGTTTGATACCAAACGTGCCCAAGCTCGGAGTTACCATTATGTAGCTGGACACAGGTAATGACTTGTGTCCAGAACACAGGTAAAATGGCTTCCCCACATTTATGAAGTCCAGTGTAATGGAGCTGGAGTTCATAGGGGCACCTCTGCTCATGCAGGGGTGCCCTCACACACAAGTGCCTGTACCCTACTCTCTGGACTAGGAGGGCCTTCCATAGGGGTGACGTGGAGTGACAGTGAGGTGACCTGTGGTGAATGGGTGCATGCACCTCTTCACGCAGGCTGCAATGGCAGGTCTGCAGACACATTTTGCATGGGCTCCCATGGGTGGCATAATACATGCTGCAGCCCATGAAGAGCCCCTGGTACCCCAAGGCCCTGGGTATCTAAGCAACATATACTAGAGACTTATATGGGGGCACCAGTATGCCAATTGTGGAGTTTGCAAAGTCCTAGGCAACCAGATTTAGAGGGCGAGAGCATAATCGCTGGGGTCCTGGTTAGCAGGATGCCAGTAAAAACAGTCAAAGCATACTGACAGAAAGCAAAAAGTGGGGGTAACCATGCCAAAAAGAGGATACTTTTCTACAAACAGTCCTGCCCAAAATGCCACATCAGGTCCTCCTCCCTCCCACATAGGTGACATACTAAAGTATACAAAAAGTGATGGATCGAATGCCCAAATTAATCTCAGCCACGGGTAATTAGTCAGCCAACATCCCAGTCCATTGTTATTTTGTACACCATGCCACCTCAGTTTGGACCCAGCTATAAGCAAATCGGTCTTTACCCTGCTTCAATGGAACAGTCCAGCGTGAACAGTCAAGCCAGGTCCCAGTTGTTTTGTACTCCATGACACCTCAGTTCATATAACAAGCACAGCAGGTAGAAGAAATTCTCTGAGAGAAGAACAGCTTTCAAATTAGAGGTCCATTACATTCTCAAATTTCAAAGACTGAAAATAACAAACGTGTGCCAGTCCCTAACTATTTCTCTAATGTAAGAAACCAACGGAGCCAAAGGAGTTTGCTGCGATCAGAATTGCAGTTTTTTTCCCCTTACGGAAACTAGTTCATAAGGTGGTGGTAGAAGAAAAAAACAAGAACTCATATTTAAGAGTGTGTACATTCTTGGATGAACACATTTTAAGTAAGGTAATGCGGCGTTTGAAGTCAGATTATTAAATCTACAGGATAATTCCAGTCGATCTCCTGTGAGGACTTGAATACTGCTAACATCACATCATCTCACATTTAGTTGTAAAGTGCACATTTATGCCTTGGGGTATCTTGTTGCAAAATAATAGATGTTTAATGTTGCATAACTCAATGGTGCTCATCTTATCAACCTTCAAAGGATGAAAGAGTGAGTGAAAGCACCAGGATTGAAATATATGAGTAGGAAATCAAATACAGATCCCTCAAGGAGGATACACCCAAGTCTAATAAGCTATTAACTAATAATCTGTGAGGTCTTTAACCTAACTGTAAATGTAGAAACTGCTGTGGAGACTTAAACATGACTATAACAACACACTACCTCTGTGGGGGACTTAAACGTGACTATAAACACATACTATCTCTGTGAGTACATAGTTAATGCTTCCCCTCTAATCACCCTATGTCTGTGGGGACCTAGACCCACCTGTAATTGTACACTGTGTTTGTGGGAATCTGGGCATTTCTGTAATCACACACTAACTCTAAGACCTGTGCATCAAAGTAACCACACATGATCATTGTGGGGGCTCAAACATGACTATCATCACACACTGTCTGAACAAGGACTTCAACATGCCTATCATAACAGACAATCTGTACAAGGACTTGAATTTGGCCAGTCATCACAATTTCTGTAGAGGTCTATAATCACACGTTCTCTGTGGTGATGTGGCCATTTCCATAATCCACACTATCTCTGTGGAGACCTGGGCTATTATAATGCACCATCTTTAAGGGGATTTGAACATGACTATCATAACACTATTTGGGGCCTTGAACATAACTATAATCACACCTGATCTCTACGGGGACTTTAAAGTGAGTATAAACGCACACTAACTCTGAGTACCGGGGTAATACTCTGGTGTTACATCATATTTATAAGGGACCTGGATACCCCTATATTCACAGACTATCTCTGTTTGGACCTGGGCATATCTATAATCACACATTATCTCTGTGGGGACTTGAACATGACTATTAACTCAAACTTTGAGAGAACTGGGCTGATTGCAGAAGCCCCTAGACTCTTTGCCCCCATTTTTGACTTTTTGCTGGTGTTTTCTTGACTCGGATGGTGCCCTGGTGTAAGGAAATGCCTTCCTTGGCATGGTTACCCCTGACTTTTTGCCCTTTGTTGATGCCAGTTATGATTGAAAGTGTGCTGGGACCCTGCTAACCAAGTCCCAGCACCAGTGTTTTTTCCCTAAACTGTACCTTTGTTCTCACAAATTGGCACAGCCCTGGCACATAGATAAGTCCCTTGTAAATGGTACCCCTGGTACCAAGGGCACTGTTGCCAGGGATGGTCTCTAAGGGCTGCAGCACGTATTATGCCACCCTGGGGACCCCTCACTCAGCACATGCACACTGCCTCACAGCTTGTGTGTGCTGGTCGGGAGAAAATGACTAAGTGGACAAGGCACTCCCCTCAGTGTGCCATGCCCACCTCTCACTGCCTGTGGCATAGGTAAGTCACCCCTCTAGAAGGCCTTAAAGCCCTAAGGCAGGGTGCACTATACCACAGGTGAGGGCATATGTGCATGAGCACTATGCCGCTACAGTGTAAGCAAAACCTTAGACATTGTAAGTGCCATAAGAGTACATGGTCTGGGAGTCTGTCAAACACGAACTCCACAGTTCCATAATGGCTACACTGAAATCCGGGAAGTTTGGTATCGAGCTTCTCAGCACAATAGATGCACACTCATGCCAGTGTGGGATTTATTGTAAAATACACCCAGAGGGCATCTTAGAGATATCCCCTGAATACCAGTCCGACTCCTAGAGCTAGGCTGACCAGTTTCTGCCAGTCTGCCACAACCAGACGAGTTTCTGGCCACATGGGGTGAGTGCCTTTGTCACTGTGTAGCCAGGAACAAAGCCTGTTCTGGGTAGAGGTGCTTCTCACCTCCCCCTGCAGAAACTGTAACACCTGGCGGTGAGTCTCAAAGGCTCATGCCTTTTGTTACAGCACCCCAGGGCATCCCAGCTAGTGGAGATGCCCGCCTCTCACTTTTGGCGGCAAGGCAGGAGGAGATAATGAGAAAAACAAGGAGGAGTCACCCACCAGTCAGGACAGCCCCTAAGATGTCCTGAGCTGAGGTGACCCCTGCCTTTAGAAATCCTCCATCTTGAGATTGGAGGATTCCCCCAATAGGATTAGGGATGTGCCCCCTCCCCTCAGGGAGGAGGGGCAAAGAGGGTGTAGCCACCCTCCAGGACATTAGCCATTGGCTACTGCTCTCCTGACCTAAACACACCCCTAAATTTAGTATATAGGGACGACCTAGAACCCAGGAAATCAGATTCCTGCAACCTACACAAAGGAGGACTGCTGAACTGAAAGCCCCGCATAGACGGCAACTGACTTGGCCCCAGCCCTACCGGCCTGTCTCCAAACTCAAAGAACCTGCCCAGTGACACATTCAACAGGGACCACAGACCTGAGGACTCAGACGACTGCCCTGAACCCGAAGGACCAAGAGACTCCCGAGAACAGCAGCACTGTTCATCCACAGCAACATCTTTGCAACAAAGAAGCAACTTTTAAAGAACTCACTCTTCCCACCGGAAGCGTGAGACTTCACCCTCTGCACAGACGCCCCCGGCTCGAGCTCCAGACAACTAACACCGCAGAGAGGACTCCAAAGCGACTGCGACTACATGAGTAACCTGAGGCGACCCCCCTGCACCCCCACAGCGATGCCTGCAGAGAGGATCCAGAATCTCCCCCTGACCGCAAGTGCCTGGTAACAAGGAACCCGACGCCTGGACCCAGCACTGCACCCGCAGCCCCCTGGACTGAGAGGAACCAACCTCCAGTGCAGGAGTGACCAGCAGACGGCCCTCTCCCTAGCCCAGTTGGTGGCTGGCCCGAGAAGCCCCCCTGTGCCCTGCATGCATCACTTAAGTGAACCTCTGGAACATCCATTGCTTCCAAGCATCCCTGTTCTCCATAGGCACCTGTGTGTTTTGGGCCCTCCTTTGACCTCTGCACCTGACCGGCCCTGTGTTGCTGGTACGGTGACTTTGGGGTTGCCTTGAACCCCCGACAGTGGGCTGCCTATGCCCAGGAGACTGACTGTGTAAGTGCTTTACTTACCTGAGAAACCTAACAATACTTTTTAAATAGCTTATTGCCATTTTAACCTATATTGTGTATATTACTGCTTTAATTCAAGGTTCCCTACTTACCTGTGTGGAGTACCTTGCATTTTGTGTATTTACTTCAAATCTTGAATCGTGTGGTTCTAAGATAAATTAAGACAATATATTTTTCTATACAAAAACTATTGGCCTGGAGCGGAGTCTTTGAGTGTGTGTTCCTCATTTATTGACTCTGTGTATACAACAAATGCTTAACACTACCTTCTGATAAGCCTACTGCTCGACCACACTACCACAAAACAGAGCATTGGAATTATCTAATTTTGCCACTATCAACCTCTAAGGGGAACTCTTGGACTCTGTGCACACTATCTCTCACTTTGAGATAGAATATACAGAGCCAACTTCCTACACTTGGGTACTGCTAACCAGTCCCAGGGTCTGTGCTCTGTGTAAAATGAGTATTAGGTTAATTATAATTGGCTATGTCAACCTATACGTCCCTAGTATATGGTAGGGCATGTAGGTTTAGGGATCCCAGCATAGGTAGTGCCCTATAGGTTCATTTTAAAGGCAGACCTGCCCTGCTGGTTGCTTTTAAATTCAAGTTACATGCAAATTTGACTTTAGATTTTATGTAAGTCACCCCTAAAATGTGCGATAGATGCCACCAGGTTTGGGTGCAGTTTAAAAATAAGCAGGGACCTTATAAACATATGTTTTATAAGCCCTGGTGAGGACAAAGAGCTGCATTTGTTTCCATCATTGTAGTGAATAGGCTCCATTCTGTTTTATGTAATAAAGTCTCCAAATTAGCTACATATGGCAAGTTTGGTCTCAAACTGATTCTTACAATAAATGCAACAACTTCCCATTGTTGGATTTAATATAACTAGTTCAGTCAAAGAGTTTTAGAACACTTCCGAAAAGTTACCAGTTTCAGTTCTGTGGTACCCTTCTCTGATTGGCCAATCTCTGGCAGCCTGGCTACCTTGGTAAGGTCTGAAGTGACCTGGGCTGAACACAAAGAAAGTACCTGGGGGAGGAGATCTGCCTCAGCAGATGGTGAAACAGAATAGAGGGAAAGCAGCCAAAATGGTCTTTAAGTGGGGGAAGGACATTTGGAGCAGCTCAGTACCTCCCCCATTTCCTGCAAACCCAGACAACCAGGTGCCCTCTTGATTAGATTAGGCGAGGGCAGGAGAAGGGTGTGTTAAGGATTCTTAGCCACACCAGTAAGTGTGCTCAGCCAGACTTAACCTCCAAAAATCAGTTTCTGCCACTTTGGATTTTTAAGGAATGTTGTTCCCAGGGGTTAATTTTTGCCATGCTTCCCAGGAAGTGGTCATCCTGCCTGTGATTGAACAGCTGCTCTCCTTGCTTTTTATCCCAGGAGCAAGGATACGTTTGGCAGGGCTGCACCCACACATCAGATCCCTGATGAAAGAAGACACCGGAGAACAAGGACTGCCCTGCTGGACCCCTGGCCTGCACCCAGACACTCTACTCACAAGGACTGCAACAGCTGCAAACGTTGGGCTTCAACAAAAGGACTTTGCCTTGCTTCTGCAATTCCAGAAGTGGACGTCCTATATGCTACGGGTGCAAGGGAAATGTCCGGAGTACCCTGCATCAAGTCCTGCAAGAAAAGCCCAGCAGACCAGCGTCCAGTGGCCATTGGCCATTTGAGGATTCTGACCAGGTACAATCCAGGTATTGTAGTCTTACTCCCAAGGAGCAACTCAGAGCTTCTGGAACCTTGCATCAAATTGTGGACACTTAAAGGACCCAAAAAGGACCTCTGGAAGAAGATCCAGAAGTTTGGAGACATTTGGCGCAACTGTTGTAAATAGCCCCATAGGTTGAAGAAGTGCATTGTGGGAGATGTAGTTCCAGACCTCAAGAGGCAAACCAGAGCCTCTGAATCCTTGGCTAATGCTGTGGACCACTTTCCTATATCAAGAAACACTTCTGAAAGTAAGTGTAACAGTGCTGCATCATGGATGGTCTGAATTCTGGACTTTGTCCCCGTCCAGTGTGAGCTTTTTTTTTTAACCCTTTGAGCGCTACTTGCTTCTAAGCGTTAGAATTACTTTTAATCTTTGAAAATTCATATCTCTGGTTCCCTTTATTGGATTTTTGTCATGTTAAATATAAAAATATAATCAATTTTTATAAATTGGAGCTGAATATTTGTGTTTTTCTCATTTACTGTTTTGTGATTTTTTAAATGTTTTACACATTGCCTTGTCATTCGTTGCCAAGCTACCAAGGGTTGAGCGGGGATTAATTTATTGAGACCTGACTGGACCTAGTGGGGGTTAGTAGCCTATTGCTAAGTGTAGGTACTTACCTGCCCTTACCAATAAGCCACTTTCCAACACAAACTAACTCTTCAACTACATGGGTAACACTAAAATCATACATCATCTTTATAAGGACCTGGAGACCTGCAGATCTCTATAATCACACACTATCTTTGTGAGGACTTGAACATAGCTATAATCACACACTGTCTCTGCAGGGACTTGAATGTGACTATGAAAACAATCTTTGAGTACTTCGGTAACACTATAATCATACATCATGTTGTTAAGGATATAAGGACCCTGTAACTCCTATAATCACACACTATCTCTGTCTGGGACCAGGGGACCTCTATAATCACACACTATCCTTGTGGGGACTTGAATGCGAATATAAATACACACTATCTGCGAGTACCTCAATAACACTATAATCATACATTACTTTTGTTGGGACTTAAACATGACTATCACCACACACTATCTCTACAAAGACCAACTTGTCTATCATAAAAGACTATCCCAAACAACTTTTATTTCACAGTCATCACAAGTTTCTCTGAAGAACGTGAGCATGACTTATCACACAATATATCTGCAAGAACCTGAGTAGGACTATTATAATACACCATATCTATGGGGATTTGAACATGAGTATCATAACACTGTGTGAGGCCTTGAACATGCCTATAACCACACATTATCTCTGTGGGGACTTGATAGAACTAGAATTGCACACTATCTCTGCAAGCAATTGACCATGAATAGAATCCCACTCTATCTCTATGGGGACCTGAGTAACTATAACTAAATATTATGTTTGTGGGGACCTGGGCATTACTGTCGAAACAGTATTTCTGCATGAACGTTAGCATCTCACTCATCGTACACTATCTCTATGGGAACCTGAACATGACTATTACAACACTCACCATGTGGGACTTGAAAATGACTATCATAATACTCTCCATGTGGAGCCCTGAACGTGCCTATAATCACACCCTATCTCTGTAGGGACTGGACTATGGCTATAATCACACACTATTTCTGTGGGGACTTGACCACAAATAAAATCCCACACTATCTCTGTGTGGTCTTGAGCATTACTGTAATAACACACTATTACTGCATGAGCTTTAGCACGACTATCATAATAACTCTCTACAGGGACTTGAACATGAATAACCACACTATTTCTGTAGGGACCTATGCATGACTTTAATCAGAACACTTTCTCCTGGGAATTTTGAACATGACTATAATCACAAATGTTATGTACGGTGACTTGGGTATCAGCTCAGAAGCTCACTTTCTCATGGAACATCTTGATGCAGGGACTTGAATATTACTATAATCACAGCCATATCTTCAGGGACTATTACTGCACAGCCATATAAAGAAAATGTCTAGTGGTGGCATGGATGAAAAAGAACCAGGTAATCTCAGCCTGGCTTTACCATCTAACCACATTGCTAAATTAAATCAGACGCCAAAGATCCTACAATGTGTATTTGTGAGCAGTCAGCAACAGGCAAAATATCTAAATGCCCTTCCATGCATCACATATGCTATGGTTTTCTGCTGAAAAGAAAATCATATTCAAAATCCCTTTTCTATGTGCTACTAAGCCACGAGGGGCTATTCCTACATAGCTAAACTATCATGTAATATATGTAAGGCACTGAAAAGGAAAATTTTACTTATCCACTAAGCATCTGTTTGTGGCATGTAGTGCAGTTGATTCATCTGCTCTGCATACTTCTTCTAGTGTTGCGTCCAGAAGGTTACATGTTTTTTTTTCAAAAGTTTATTAAGTCACGAGGTGTAGTGATTCCCCCTGTTGCTGGTCATGCGCACGGTCCTCGGCCCCATATTCAGATTGCCTTCCTGCAGGTGGTTGTAAATGGTGTACTGTAAATTTGTGCAATATATGCTGACCATGCATGTAAAACTTATTAGGTTACTGCAACAATCACTGGTGTCTGGAGAGGCGGTGGGCACATGTGAATCTAAAGCACTACATGCCACAAACAGATGCTTACTGGGTATGTAACATTTTCCGTTTGATGGCATGTGTGGCTGTAGATCTACATGCTCTGCACAGATTATATGACTCCCCATAAGCGGTGGCTAACGTGTGGGTGTTGCATTGTTTTGAAAAAGAGTACATAGTACTGCCAGACCTACATTAGCTTGTTGGCGTGCAAAAAAATCCATACAGTACCATTTGGTGAATCTCTGGGGTGTTGAACATGTAGCTGCATTGCAGATGTCAGCTATGAACAAGTTACTTACCTTCGGCAACGCCTTTTCTGGTGGATACAATAGCTACCTGTGGATTCCTCACCTAAATAATTCTCCTAAATGTGCAGCATTCAACTGACATTTTCTTTCCAGTTCTGCACGTTGGCGAGGACATCACAATTGCCCGACTCCACACGACTCCGTCTGATGTCATCGTGGCATTAAGAGGTCCTCGCCGCCGTGCGGACGTCAGTTTACACAATTTTTTATGTGTCTTTGAGGCTAATAGGTGATAACCGACATCATTCATTCACTACAATTGCATCGGTGAAAACCTTTATACAAATTTTATTAAAAAATGAAAAAGAAATAATATCAATATATATATGCCTATAAGACTACACATTTAAAAATGCACACACACATATATATATATATATATATATATATATATATATATATATATATATATATATAGAGAGAGAGAGAGAAAATGCCACTTACCCAGTGTACATCTGTTCGTGGCATGCTGCGCTGAAGATTCACATGCTGTGCACTGTTCCTGCCATCTAGTGTTGGGCTCGGAGTGTTACAAGTTGTTTTTCTTCGAAGAAGGCTTTTCGAGTCACGAGGGACTCCTCCCCTTTCGGTTCCATTGCGCATGGGCGTCGACTCCATCTTAGATTGTTTTCTCCGCAGAGGGTGAGGTTGGAGTTGTGTATGTTAGTCATAGTGCCCATGCAATGGAATGAATATGTATGAACATATTAAAGGTTAAAGCAATATATTTACAAATGTACAATTGTTTAAGATCTACTTCTAAACGGCTACAGGCTCCCGGGGAGGAGGCGGGTGGGCGCATGTGAATCTGCAGCGATTCATGCCACGAACAGATGTACACTGGGTAAGTGACATTTTCCGTTCGATGGCATGTGTAGCTGCAGATACACATGCTGTGCATAGACTAGTAAGCAGTTATCTCCCCAAAAGCGGTGGTTCAGCCTGTAGGAGTTGAAGTAGTTTGAAATAATGTTCTTAGTACAGCCTGACCTACTGTGGCTTGTTGTGCAGCTAACACATCTACACAGTAGTGCTTGGTAAATGTATGAGGCGTAGACCATGTTGCTGCCTTACATATTTCGTTCATTGGAATATTTCCTAGAAAGGCCATGGTAGCCCCTTTCTTTCTGGTTGAGTGTGCCTTTGGTGTAATAGGCAGCTCTCTCTTTGCTTTAAGATAGCAGGTTTGAATACACTTAACTATCCACCTGGCAATGCCTTGTTTTGAAATTGGATTTCCTGTATGAGGTTTTTGAAAGGCAATAAATAGTTGTTTTGTCTTCCTAATTTGTTTTGTTCTGTCAATGTAGTACATTAGTGCTCTCTTGATGTCTAATGTATGTAGTGCTCTTTCAGCTACGGAATCTGGCTGTGGGAAGAACACTGGTAATTCTACTGTTTGATTTAAGTGGAACGGTGAGATAACCTTTGGTAAGAATTTTGGATTTGTTCTTAGAACTACCTTATTCTTGTGTATTTGAATAAATGGTTCTTGTATGGTAAATGCCTGAATCTCACTCACTCTTCTTAGAGATGTGATGGCAATGAGAAATGCAACTTTCCACGTTAAGTATTGCATTTCACAAGAATGCATGGGTTCGAAAGGTGGACCCATGAGCCTTGTTAAGACAATGTTGAGGTTCCATGAAGGAACAGGTGGTGTCCTTGGTGGTATAATTCTCTTTAGGCCTTCCATAAACGCTTTAATGACAGGTATTCTAAATAGGGAAGTGGAATGAGTAATCTGCAGGTAAGCAGATATTGCGGTGAGATGTATCTTTATGGAAGAGAAAGCTAGATTTGATTTTTGCAAATGTAGTAAATATCCTACTACATCTTTTGGAGATGCGTGCAATGGTTGGATTTGATTATTATGGCAGTAACAAACAAATCTTTTCCATTTATTTGCATAGCAATGTCTAGTGGAAGGTTTTCTAGCTTGTTTTATGACCTCCATACACTCTTGTGTGAGGTCTAAGTGTCCAAATTCTAGGATTTCAGGAGCCAAATTGCTAGATTCAGCGATGCTGGGTTTGGATGCCTGATCTGTTGTTTGTGTTGTGTTAACAGATCTGGTCTGTTGGGTAGCTTGACATGAGGTACTACTGACAGGTCTAGTAGTGTTGTATACCAAGGTTGTCTTGCCCATGTTGGTGCTATTAGTATGAGTTTCAGTTTGTTTTGACTCAATCTGTTTACTAGATATAGAAGGAGAGGGAGAGGGGGAAAAGCGTACGCAAATATCCCTGACCAATTCATCCATAGAGCATTGCCTTGGGATTGATGGTGTGGGAACCTGGATGCGAAGTTTTGGCATTTTGCGTTTTCTTTTGTTGCAAATAGATCTATTTGAGGTGTTCCCCAAATTTGAAAGTAAGTGTTCAGTATTTGGGGGTGAATTTCCCATTCGTGGACTTGTTGGTGATCCCGAGAGAGATTGTCTGCTAGCTGGTTCTGGATCCCTGGAATAAATTGTGCTATTAGGCGAATGTGGTTGTGAATTGCCCAATGCCATATATTTTGTGTTAGGAGACACAACTGTGTCGAGTGTGTCCCCCCCCTGTTTGTTTAAATAATACATTGTTGTCATGTTGTCTGTTTTGACAAGAATGTATTTGTGGGTTATCATGGGTTGAAATGCTTTCAACGCTAGAAATACTGCTAACAGTTCTGAGTGATTTATGTGAAACTTCTTTTGATGCATGTCCCATTGTCCTTGGATGCTGTGTTGATTGAGGTGTGCTCCCCACCCTGTCATGGAAGCATCCGTTGTTATGATGTATTGTGGCACTGGGTCTTGGAAAGGCCGCCCTTTGTTTAAATTTGTACTGTTCCACCATAGAAGCGAGATGTATGTTTGGCGGTCTATCAACACCAGATCTAGAAGTTAACCCTGTGCATGTGACCATTGTGATGCTAGGCATTGTTGTAAGGGCCGCATGTGCAATCTTGCGTTTGGGACAATGGCTATGCATGAAGACATCATGCCTAGGAGTTTTAATACCATTTTTGCTTGTATCTTTTGTGTTGGATACATGGCCTGTATCACCTTGTGAAATGTTTGAACCCTTTGTGGACTTGGAGTGGCTATCCCTTCTGTTGTGTTGATTGTCACTCCTAAGTATTGCTGTGTTTGACACGGCAAAAGGTGTGACTTTGCATAGTTGATGGAGAAACCCAGCTTGTGAAGGGTCTGTATGACATACTTTGTGTGAC
Organism: Pleurodeles waltl; assembly: GCF_031143425.1. Lineage (NCBI taxonomy): Eukaryota > Metazoa > Chordata > Amphibia > Caudata > Salamandridae > Pleurodeles > Pleurodeles waltl. Next base: position 445,557,529 of record NC_090449.1, read on the forward strand.
GTGAACACCTTGTTAGCGTGTTGGTTTTGATTAACCAGTCGTCTAAGTAAGGGAACACGTGTATTTGCTGCCTTCTGATATGTGCAGCTACTACTGCCAGGCATTTTGTAAAGACTCTTGGCGCAGTTGTTATTCCGAATGGCAACACTTTGAATTGGTAATGTATTCCTTTGAATACGAACCTTAGGTATTTCCTGTGGGAAGGATGTATCGGTATGTGGAAATACGCATCCTTTAGGTCTAATGTTGTCATGTAGTCTTGCTGTTTGAGCAGTGGAAAAACGTCTTGTAATGTGACCATGTGAAAGTGGTCTGATTTGATGTAGGTATTTAGTGTTCTGAGATCTAGTATTGGTCTCAGAGTTTTGTCCTTCTTTGGTATTAGAAAATACAGTGAGTAAACTCCTGTGTTTTTCTGTAGGCTTGGTACTAATTCTATTGCATCCTTTTGTAGTAATGCTTGAACTTTTAGTCCTAGAAGATCTATATGCTGTTTTGACATATTGTGTGTTTTCGGTGGGACGTTTGGAGGGAATTTGTGAAATTCTATGCAATAGCCATGTTGGATAATTGCTACGACCCAAGTGTCTGTTGTTATTTCTTCCCAAGATTCGTAGAATTGGCTTAGTCTTCCCCCCACTGGTGTTGTGTGGTGGGGTTGTGTGACTTGTGAGTCACTGTTTATTTTGAGGGGTTTTGGGACCCTGAAATTTTCCCAGACTTCTTGGGAATTGGCCTCCTCTATATTGTCCCCGAAAACCTCCCCTTTGATATTGACCCTGGTAGGTAGGTGGTCTTGTCTGTGAAGTGTTGGTTTCTGTGGGTTGACCCCGAAACCCTCCCCTAAAAGGTGTCTTCCGAAATGTGCCTCTGCTCTGCGGGGAGTAGAGTGCGCCCATGGCTTTGGCTGTATCGGTGTCCTTTTTTAGTTTTTCAATGGCAGGGTCTACCTTCGGCCCAAACAATTGCTGTTCATTAAACGGCATATTGAGCACAGCCTGTTGGATTTCGGGTTTGAACCCAGAAGTGCGCAGCCAAGCGTGCCTCCGTATTGTAACTGCAGTGTTTATTGTCCTTGCAGCTGTATCAGCTGCATCCATGGAAGACCGTATCTGATTGTTCGAGATACTTTGTCCCTCTTCCACCAGTTGTTGCGCTCTTTTTTGGAACTCCTTGGGAAGGTGTTCGATGAGATGTTGCATTTCATCCCAATGAGCCCTGTCGTATCTTGCCAAGAGTGCTTGCGAGTTGGCGATACGCCACTGATTTGCTGCTTGTGCTGCAACTCTTTTTCCCGCTGCATCAAATTTGCGGCTCTCCTTGTCTGGAGGTGGTGCGTCGCCTGATGTCTGCGAGTTGGCTCTTTTACGAGCTGCCCCCACAACTACTGAGTCCGGTGTTAGTTGTGTTGTAATAAATATTGGGTCTGTGGGAGGTGCCTTATATTTTTTCTCCACCCTTGGAGTTATGGCTCTGCCTTTAACTGGCTCCTGAAATATTTGTTTTGAGTGCCTTAGCATTCCTGGGAGCATGGGAAGGCTTTGATACTGGCTATGGGTGGAGGACAGGGTGTTAAAGAGAAAGTCATCCTCAATAGGTTCCGAATGTAGTGGGACATTGTGGAATTCGGCTGCCCTTGCGACCACCTGTGCCTATGATGTACTGTCCTCAGGTGGTGACGGTTTAGTTGGATATGAGTCTGGACTATTGTCAGACACTGGGGCATCGTAGAGGTCCCATGCATCGGGATCATCCTGGCTCATTGTGGTATGAGCTGGTGAGTGCGTTAGTGGTGGAGTTTGCGCCGGTGATGCATGTGTTGATTGTGGTGGAGAAGGTGGTGGTGTTACTTTCTTTACCACCTTTGCTTGTGGTTGCTTGTCCCCTTGTTGGAAAAACAAGTTTCCTTTTCATCCTGATTGGGGGAAATGGCGTCGTGGTGTCCTGACGGCGCTGACGCCATTTGAAGCCTTCGAGTTCTCCGGTCCCGTAGCGTCTTTTTTGACCGAAATGCCCAACAGGCATGGCAGGTAACCTCTTTGTGTTCGGGTGACAAACAAAAATTACAGACTAAATGCTGGTCTGTGTAAGGATACTTATTGTGGCATTCGGGGCAGAAGCGGAATGGGGTCCGTTCCATGAGCCTTGAAGACGCACGCGGTCAGGCCGACCAGGCCCCGCCGGGGAATGGAAGCCCGATGGGCTACCGGAGCTCTTCTTTTATTTGTTGACCATCTGCTATAACTAACCCGATACCGAACACAAACAATACCGTCAAGTTTTCCGAGATTTAACTAACTTTCCGAAGCGAAACACGGAGCGAAGAGGAACACGTCTGAACCCGATGGCGGAAAGAAAACAATCTAAGATGGAGTCGACGCCCATGCGCTCTATATATATATATATATATATATATATATATATATATATACACACATACATACACATATACATACATACACATACATATACATACATATATATATACACACACACACACACACACACACACACACACACACACACACACACACACACACAGTGAGGCGGGTGGGACCCTGAGGAATCCACAGGTAGCTAGTGTATCCACCAGAAAAGGTGTTACTGAAGGTAAGTAACTTGTTCTTCTGATAGATACAACTACCTGTGGATTCCTCACCTAATGAGTAGAGTCCCAAAGCAGTACTGCATCAGAGGTGGGTGTCTGACTGATCACACCAAGAAATCCTGCAGCACAGAACAAGCAAAATGGGCATCCCTCCTAACTTCCAAGTCCAAGCAATAATGCTTCACGAAAGTATGGAGGGAAGCCCAAGTTGCGGCCTTACAAATGTCAGCCACCAGAACACCTCTAGCCAAGACCGAAGTGGCCGATTTAGCCTGGTGGAATGGGCTCTAATTCCCACAGGAGGAACCTCCTTTGCCAATGAACAGCATATCTTAATGCAAAGAATGACCCACCTGGATAGTGTTGGTTTGTGGACGGCCTTGCCCTTCCTCTTACCCACGTATCCAACAAAGAGTTGGTTGTCTAAGCGGAACTCTCTTGTTCTGTCTATGTAAAAACTCAAGGCTCTCCTTGGGTCCAGTCGATGTAGTCTCTTCTCCTCCTTAGATGGATGTGGAGGAAGATAAAAGGACGAGTGTGATAGACTGCCCCAAATGAAAAGGAGTGACTACTTTGAGGAGGAAAGCGCCCTGGTCCTCAACACCACCTTGTCCGCATGAAAGGTCGTAAAAAGGGGATGAACACAGAGAACTTGAAGCTCACTCACACGCCTAGCAGACGTGATGGCCATTAGAAAAACAGTCTTCAAGACTAATAGCCTTAATGTACAAGAATGTAAAGGTTCAAAGGGTGAACCCATTAAAAAAAGTTAAAACTAAATTTAAATCCCACTGGAGCATAAGAAACGGAGTGGGAGGAAACCTATTAGTAAGCCCCTTCAGAAACCATAATACTAAAGGGGATTCGAATAAAGAGGGTTTATCAAGTAAACATAAAAAGGCGGAAAGAGACGATAGATAGCCTTTTTACAGTAGCGACTGCACAACCCTGCTCTGCAAAAGACAATGCAAACAAGATGTCTGACAAATGAGCTTTTAAAGGGCTAATTTGCCTCTCTCCACACCAAGCAACAAATTTTCCCCATCTGCCCGCACAGATAGATTTGGTGGTGTGTCGCCTGGCTGATAAAATAACGTTGACCACTTGCAGTGGGAGAGAAAAAGAGCTCAGGTTGCCCCGTTCAATCTCCAGGCATGAAGGTGCAGGCTCTGGAGGTGAGGGTGTAGAACCTGCCCCTGTGACTCAGAGAGGATGTCTGCCCTGTGAGGTAGGCGGAGCGGAGGGCACAGTGAAAGTTGGAGAAGGTCTGTGTACCACACCCTACTCGGACAATCCAGAGCTATTAAAATGACTTGCGCCCGGTCTTAGTGAATCTTCCTCAGAACCAGAGGAATCAAGGGTATGGGGGGGAAACGCGTAAAGCAACTGCCCATACCAGGACATCTGAAACGCGTCCCCCAACGCTCTTTGCACCGGATACTGGAGGCTGCAGAACGATGGGCAGTGTGCGCTCTCCCGAGAGGCAAACAGATCTACCTACGGAAACCCCCACATTCGGAAAATGTAAAGGACCAGGTCTGGATGGAGACGCCACTCGTGATCGGCTGAGAAGTGCCGAATGAGACTGTCCACACGTACGTTTAGAACCCCAGCCAGATTATTAGCTACTAAGCAAATCCGATGGTCCTGAGCCCAGGACCAGAGCCGCGGAGCCTCTCTATAGAGAAGGTACGACCCTACTCCTCCCTGCTTGTTGACATACCACATCGCTGTAGTGTTGTCCGTCAGGACTTGGACCGACTTACCGCGAATGGCAGGGAGGAAGGCCTTGAGAGCCAAACGTACCGCCCGCAATTCCAGCAGATTGATATGAAACATCTGCTCCACTGGAAACCAATGACCTTTGATCTCCAGGTTCCCCAGATGAGCTCCCCACCCTAGAGTGGAAGCATCCGTTATAACTGTGACCACTGGTGGTGGGAGTGAAAACGGCCTTCCTTGAGAAAGGTTGCTGTCCACAGCCCACCATTGTAGATCTTCTGCAGTGTCTCTGGATATCTTTATCAACTCCTCGAGATCCCCTTTGTGCTGAAACCACTGCCTGCGGAGACACCACTGAAGACCCCTCATGTGCCAGCGTGCATGAGTGACCAACAGAATGCATGAAGCGAACAGACCGAGCAGACGAAGGACCTTGAGGACAGGAACAACCGCTCCACTTTGAAACATTGGAATCAACGCCTGAATGTCCTCAATCCACTGTGGCGGAGGAAAGGCCCGATCCAATGCTGTATCCAGTACTGCCCCTAAGAACAGGAGGCACTGAGAGGGCTCTAGGTGAGACTTGGGTACATTTATCAAAAAGCCCATATCGAACAACTGAGTTGTCATCTGCAGGTGATGCAGCACGAGCTCTGAAGACTCGGCTTTGATCAACCAGTCATCCAGGTAAGGGAATACCGCAATTCTCTTCCTCCTGAGACTTGCTGCAACCACCGCCATCAGCTTTGTGAAGACTTGAGGTGCAGAAGTAAGACCAAAAGGCAGGACAGCAAACTGGTAGTGTTGTGAAAACCGGAGATACTTCCTGTGCGACTTGAGAATGGGAATATGGAAATAAGCATCCTGCAAGTCGACCAACACCATCCAATCCTCCTTGTTCAGAGCCACAAGTACCTGTGCTAGAGTCAGCATTTTGAATTTCTCCTGTTTGAGGAACCAATTCAAAATCCTCAGGTCCAGGATAGGTCTCAACCTACCATCCTTCTTGGGGATCAGGAAATATCTTGAATAGCACCCCTGACCCCTTTCCTGCTCCGGAACCAACTCCACTGCACCTTTTGATAATAGGGATAGAACCTCCTGTTCCAACAACAGAAGATGGTCTTCTGAACAAAAGAAAGACGGAGAGGAAAGGGAGGAGGAGTCTCCCGAAGGGAAGAGCATAGCCGTTCCTCACAATACTGATGACCCAAGAGTCTGATGTGATCGACTCCCACATGCAATGAAAAACAGATAATCTTCCCCCTACAGGAGAGACATGGTGTACAAAGTTGGCTCTGTATATACTATTTCAAAGTAAGAAATAGTGTGCACAGAGTCCAAAGGTTCCCATTAGAGGTAAGATAGTGGCAACAGTAGATAATTCTAATGCTCTATTTTGTGGTAGTATGGTCGAGCAGTAGGCTTATCAGAGGGTAGTGTTAAGCATTTGTTGTACACACACAGGCAATAAATGAGGAACACACACTCAAAGGCTTACTCCAGGCCAATAGGTTTTTATATTGAAAAATATATTTTCTTAGTTTATTTTAAGAACCACAGGTTCAAGATTTACAGTTAACACTTTAAATGTAAGGTACTTCAGTTAGATACTTTAGGATCTTTGAATGAAAGCAATATCACATACAGTCTTTGTAAAAAAATGGCAATAAGCTATTTTCAAAGTGGACACAGTTAAAAAATCAACAGTTCCTGGGGGAGGTAAGTAAAGAGTAGATTAGGAGGTAAGTAAAACACTTGCAAGTCTCATGTTTGGGGCATAGGCAGCCCACCGTTGGGGGTTCAAGGCATCCCCAAAGTTACCACACCAGCAGCTCCGGGCCGGTCAGGTGCAGAGGTCAAAGAGGTGCCCAAAACACATAGGCGCCTATGGGGAACAGGGGTGCTCCTGTTCCAGTCTGCCAGCAGTTAAGTACTTGCGTCCTCGGGGGCAGACCAGGGGGGTTTTGTAGAGCACCAGGGGGGACACGAGAAGGCACACAAAGTACACCCTCAGCAGCACAGGGTCAGCCGGGTGCCGTGAGCAAAGCAGGTGTCGGGTTTTAGATTGAAAACAATGGAGGGACCCAGGGGTCACTCTAGCGTTGCAGGCAGGCACAGGGAGGGCTTCTCGGGACAGCTACCACCTGGACTAGCAGATGGTCGCCCTTGCACTGAAGTTCGGTTCCTTCAGGTCCTGGGGGATGCGGGTGCAGTGTTGGTTCCAGGTGTCGGGTCTCTTGTTACAGGCAGTCGCGGTCAGGGGGAGCCTCTGGATGCTCTCTGCAGGCGTTGTTGTAGGGGTTCAGGGGGTTGTGTCTGGTTACTCACTGGCTCGCAGTCGCCAGGGAGTCCTCCAGGAGATGTTGGTTTTCTGCAGGTCGAGCCGGGGGCGTCGGGTGCAGAGTGTGAAGTCTCACGCTTCCGGCTGGAAACGTGAAGTCTTTGAAAGTTGCTTGTTTGTTGCAAAGAAGTTGCAGGTTTTGAACAGGGCTGCTGTTCGCAGGAGTTTCTTGGTCCTGTAGTCCAGGGCAGTCCTCTGAGGCTTCAGAGGTCGCTGGTCCCTGTCGTATGCGTCGCTGGAGCAGGTTTTCGAAGTTGGAGACAGGCAGGTAGGGCTGGGGCCAAATCAGTTGTCATCTTCCTCTTTCTCTGCAGGCTTGTAGGTCAGCAGTCCTCCTTCTTTCTTCCGGTTGCAGGAATCTGATTTCCTGGGATCTGGGGAGCCCCTAAATACTGAATTTAGGGGTGTGTTTAGGTCTGGGAGGGCAGTAACCAATGGCTACTGTCCTTGAGAGTGGCTACACCCTCTTTGTGCCTCCTCCCTGTGGGGAGGGGGGTGCACATCCCTAATCCTATGGGGGGAATCCTCCAAACTCAAGACTGAGGATTTCTCAAGGCAGGGGGCACCTCAGCCCAGGACACCTTAGGGGCTGTCATGACTGGTGGGTGACGACTCCTTGTTTTTCTCATTAACTCCTCCAGCCTAGACGCCAACAGTGGGGGCAGTGGCCGGAGGGGTGGGCATCTCCACTAGCTGGGATGCCCTGGGTTGCTGTAACAAAAGGGGTGAGCTAGGTGTTACAGTTCCTGCAGGGGGGAGGTGAGAAGCACCCCCACCCAGTACAGGCTTTGTTCCTGGCCACAGAGTGACAAAGGCACTCTCCCCATGTGGCCAGACACATGTCTGGTGTGTGGCAGGCTGGCAGGGACTGGTCAGCCCACACTAGAAGTCTGGTATGTTTTCAGGGAGCATCTCTGAGATGCCCTCTGGGTGTATGTTCCAATAAATTGCACACTGGCATCAGTGTGCATTTATTGTGCTGAGAAGTTTGATACCAAACTTCCCAGTTTTCAGTGTAGCCATTATGGAACTGTGGAGTTTGTGTTTGACAAACTCCCAGACCATATACTCTTATGGCTACCCTGCACTTACAATGTCTAAGGTTTTGCTTAGAGACTGTAGGGGTATAGTGCTAATGCACATATGCTCTCACCTGTGGTATAGTGCACCCTGCCTTAGGGCTGTAAGGTGAGCTAGAGGGGTGACTTACCTATGCCACAGGTATTGTGAGGTTGGCATGGCACTCTGAGGGGAGTGCCATGTCGACTTAGTCATTTTCTCCCCACCAGCACACACAAGCTGAGAAGCAGTGTGCATGTGCTGAGTGAGGGGTCCTCAGGGTGGCATAAGACATGCTGCAGCCCTTATAAACCTTCCCTGCCATCAGGGCCCTTGGTACCAGGGGTACCAGTTACAAGGGACTTACCTGAGTGCCAAGGTTGTGCCATGTGTGGAGACAAAAGTTCAGTTTAGGGAAAGAAAACTGGTGCTGGGGGCTGGTTAGAAGGGTCCCAGCACGCTTTCAATCATAACTTACCATCAGCAAAGGCAAAAAGGTAGGGGGTAACCATGCCAAGGAGGCATTTCTTTACACATGTGATGCAATGGTGAGAGAACTAAGGTTGCTTCCCCTGCTGTGCCCCCCCCGAGGAAGAGGAAGAGGTAGGGTGCTGCTGATGGGTGCTCCCTCTAGTGTGGACTCTACCCCGCCCTCTAAAAGATCTGTAAGGCAGACTTGAGGGCTGCTGGCCTGCTTGCTGAGATCTTCCACGAAAGGACGCCCCTCATCCAAATCCTCTAAATTGTCTAAACGATCTAAATAGGGTAGAACCAGTTTGCAGGCCCAAGGACTTCGCCGTTGCCCTACAGTCCTTGAAGCGCTCCAGCGCAGTTTCAGCTTTAGCGGCAAAAACCTTTTCACCATCAAAGGGCAGATCTAACAAAGTAGCTTGAACATCTGTAGAGAACCCAGACGATCGTAACCTAACATGTTGCCTGGTGGCGATAGAGGTACCCATGACGCCTGCACTACAAGACTCTCCGGAGACGGATGTTTAGCAAGAAACCCTGGGTACCCTGGAGCAGCTCTATACCTCCAGGCAACAGATCTATTAACTGCCGGCGAAGAAACAGGCTTTCTCCACACATCAAAAATTGGATCAGTGAGAGCCTCATTAAAAGACAGCAAGGGCTCTGCAACAGTTGAGGCTGGATGTAACACCTCTGTCAAAATATTGGTCTTGACCTTAGCTGAAGGAAGTGGGAGATCCAAAAAATCTGCAGCCATCCTTACAACTGAAAGAAACGAGGCTGCCTCCTTGGTAAACTCCCCTGATGAAGCTAAGTCCCATTCCGGAGAAGTGTCAAGCCCACTGGCAGAGTCTAACCCCTGAAAGTCACCTAGGGGTTCCACAATTTTCCCTTCCTCCAGGAGCTGTTTACGGAATTCTCTTTCCTCCAATAACCTTAGGGCCTTCCTTCGGGAATCCAATCTGGCCTCCAGCCTCGGAGTCGATAAAGAGTTAACCGACGTCGAAGATCGGTGTGGAGTTGGTGACATAATCCGATCTCCGGAACCATCCGACACCGGCACTGGATCCATCGGCGGCGTGTATAGCAGATCTTTCCCAACCGACGCCGTCTGACTCCGAGGCGACTGAATTGACACTCCTTCCGCCATCGGGACATACATCGGAGTCAAATGTCCATCCACCAATGTTGACGCCGGACTAGTGCCCTCTGTCGGACAGAATGGCATAAAGAAGCCGAAGCGCCCAGAGAGAATGCAAGGAACCAATGGGGCAGCCGGCGCACCACCTCCCGTGGCCATATTCTGAAATATGGCAATCATGGCATTAAGAAATGCCGCCGGATCCGATCCTGGAGTAGGGAAGGCAGACACCCTTATAGAGCTGGTGCGGGATCTTGGACATCTGACTGCCCCGGAGAAAAGCGTGGATTCCGAGGCTCCATCACTTCGAAGACCGACGGCGCCGGTGAAGTCTGTGGAGTCAGAGGTTGGGGAGTCACCGTCAGGCTGATCTCCCACGACTTATGGCGTCGAGTAGAAGGAGACCTCGACCTCAAATGGCTTCTTCTAGAACATGGGTACTCACAAACTTTTTCTCGGGGGCCAAAATTGCAGTATGGTTTGCGGCCGAGGGCCGCACTGAAGTGACAGCGGGGGGCGGGGCTTAGAGGGGGCGGGGCTTAGAGGGGGAACAACCACCCCACCCCCTTTTTCAAAACAATGCTAAACAATGCTGTATTTTGAATCCAGGTATAACTACAAACCTACAAAGGGGACATTTTGAAAAACATTTTTATTATCAGACAATAGTAATCTTAAGAGGCATGGCATGGTAATTCTTGTGAACAGGATATTCAGCACAGGCCCAATGCAGCACAGTTTTCTCTGAGTCTGGAAAATAGGTATGTCAAAGGAAGACATACTACAAACTTATTTTGCACTTCATGTCTCTTATTAGTGTTCTGTAATCTGGTATTATGTCTGAAACGGCAAGCCTTAAGAGCTGATCCAGATGTAAGTCTGTTAGCTTATTTCTGAATTTACTCTTCAAAAGTCCCATTGTGGAAAACGAACTTTCGCAAACATATGTTGACCCGAACATACAAATTATTTTCTGGGCCACTGTGGGCCACTGTAAAAAGAACAGGAAATTTGTCAGAAGGCACAATGTTCCAGAATTCTTCTGGTGCCTGCCCCAAAAAAGATGCTTCAAGAGCCGAGTTATGCTGCATGTCTATCAGCTCCATTTGTGCTTGCGGTCTTTTCACGCCAATAAGTTCAACAGCATCAAGAACCACCATCCAGGGGTTTTCAACAGCCTGAATAGGGGAGTGAGGGTTCTGAATTGAGAAAATCGCCTTTTGATCTCCCCAGAAATTGCCTCAAGACATGCACCAAGATTTAGCGTTGGCAGCATTTCTTGTGCATTTGGAAACCTCTGAGTCACAGCCAACAGTTTTGGAAAGTGGGTGAAGTCAGCAACATCCAGTTGTTCTTTGAATAGCACAAGCTTACTTTCAAATGAGCAAATACCATTCATCATGGACCACACAAGCTGTTGTTTGCCTTGCAGCATCAAATTAAGAGCATTGAAGTGTGCAAATAGATCTGAAAGAAAATGGAGCATTAAAAGCCATTTCACATCCTTTAGTTCTGGGAATGTTTGACCTCTGCTGTTAGTAAAGTGTTCAATTTCAGGAAGCAAAGCAATGAACCGCTCCAGAACTTTCCCTTTGCTTAGCCATCGCACTTCAGTGTGCATCAAGAGGTCTGTATATTCAGCTTCAGAATCCTGCAGCATAGCCTTAAAAAGTCTATGGTTTAGGGCTTTGGCACGAATAAAATTAACAATTTTCACTGCAAGTTTTAGGACGTTATTCAGTTCTCCATGCTTTAATTTTGCACACAGAACTTCCTGATGAATAATGCAGTGGTAGTCTATTACAGGCTGTCCAGTGAGCTTCTTTTTAAGCAAAGATACAAAGCCTCTGTCATGGCCTACCATAGCAGGCGCGCCATCTGTTGTGATGCTAACAAGACTGTCCAGTGGTATGTGATGTGTTTCGAAGTAGTTGCAGATACTGTCCAGAATATCTTCTCCTCTTGTGTGCCCGTGCAGTGGTAGAAGGCACAGGAGCTCTTCTTTGGGATGAAGTGATTGGTCCAAATACCTCACCCAAACTAATAACTGGGCCACATCGCCTATATCTGTGGACTCATCCATGGCAATGCTGAAGAACGGTGACTCTCTGACAGCTTTGAACACCTGCTCCTGGATATTTTCACCCATTGCCTCTATTCTGCGTGCACAAGTGGAATCCGATAGCTGTAGGGCACCAATTTCTTTTAAAATGCTGGATTTGTTGCTATAGTTCTCAAACAAAATTTCAGCTGCTGAAAGGAAACATTTCTTCACCAGCTCTGCCTTCGTGAATGGCTTCTTATGTTTGGCAAGCAGGTAGCATATTTTGAATGATGCTTCTGTAACAGCCTCAGATTCCTTCATTTGGCAAAGGAAGAGCTTCTGCTGGGAAAGAAGTGTTTGCTTTAACGATGCCACTTTTGCTGAACGCAGTTGTGAGTGCAATGGGAAGTTCTCACTATAACTTGCGTGTCGAGTTTTGTAGTGCCGTTCCAGGTTATATCTCTAAAGAACATTTACTTTCTCTTTGCAAAGCAAACAGGTAGCTTTCTCCTTTGGCCATTCAACAAACAAGTACTCTTCTTCCCATGCTGCCTGGAATGATCTGTGTTCACTCTGTATGGATCTGGGTCGTTTGCAAGGCTTGGTAACTGGACTGTAGGCCATTGGTCTCAGCAAGTTTGTGCAATGATTTTCAAGGGTCAGGAATCAGATTTTCCCCTCACAGCCAAAGGACCAACACCACTTCACGACCGACAACACTTCACGAGCGACCGATGGACCGACACCGCCTCACGACCAATGGACCAACACTGCGTCTCGCTACAGACCTTTGTGCACAACAGCAAAGTAATATAAAGTGATGTGTAAAAGGAAACAAAGCATACCGTGATCTAACAATTGGCAACACACATGCTGGCCTTTGCCGATTCCCAGAGGACCATGTTATAAAAAGTATTTTTTGCAATTATGCTTGCAACCTGCTAGGAATACTAGAGTGATAATGAGGCCAATGAATGGTATACGGGCCTCTTTTTAGAAACTGTTTTTTTTCAGCATGCTGGGTCACACAGCAATAGAAATCAACTGTGCGCGAAATGCCAGGGGCCAGATAACAAAAAGTGTATTATTGTAAGACATTTTCAACAGCCCTGGCTCTAGTAGTATATTCCTACACTAATCACAAGAGCCAAATGGGAATGTTCCAGAGTATATCCCTATCCTAATCACAAGAGACATTTAATTAGATGCAGCAGCCATTTATCATCCGCACCCCTGGGAGGAGGAGTAAGCTGAAGGTGTTTGCCCATCACACAAAGTGTACCCCACTGGACACTTCACAAATGGTTTGATTTATATTGGGATTGTCATCTGATTTTTGGTAGTTTTCATGGGTGGGTGGTTTCTCTCTGGCTGTACTGGGTTGGTGGGCATGGGTTATAAAAGTAAGCATTATTGTTTAGAGGTTGCACAAACAAAGGTCTAACTTGGTGCCTAAGCATTACAAGACAAAGATACAGCAGCACAGTTCTTACCCTTGCAGGGTCCGGTCTATCACACACAGCGCCATCTGCTCTCACCCCTATCGCCATCTGCACACAGCGCCATCTGCTCTCACCCCTACCCCAGTTACACACACTGCGCCATCTGCACACAGCGCCATCTGCTCCCACCCCTACCACAGTAACACACACAGCGCCATCTGCTCTCACCCCTACCCCAGTAACACACACAGCGCCATCTGCTCTCACCCCTACCCCAGTAACACACACAGCGCCATCTGCTCCCACCCCTACCCCAGTAACACACACAGCGCCATCTGCATACAGCGCCATCTGCTCCCACCCCTACCCCAGTAACACACACAGCGCCATCTGCTCCCACCCCTACCCCAGTAACACACACAGCACCATCTGCTCTCACCCCTACCCCAGTAACACACACAGCGCCATCTGCACACAGCGCCATCTGCTCTCACCCCTACCCCAGTAACACACACAGCGCCAATCTGCTCTCACCCCTACCCCAGTAACACACACAGCGCCATCTGCTCTCACCTCTACCCCAGTAACACACACAGCGCCATCTGCACACAGCGCCATCTGCTCTCACCCCTACCCCAGTAACACACACAGCGCCATCTGCTCCCACCCCTACCCCAGTAACACACACAGCGCCATCTGCATACAGCGCCATCTGCTCCCACCCCTACCCCAGTAACACACACAGCGCCATCTGCTCTCACCCCTACCCCAGTAACACACACTGCGCCATCTGCACACAGCGCCATCTGCTCTCACCCCTACCCCAGTAACACACACTGCGCCATCTGCACACAGCGCCATCTGCTCCCACCCCTACCCCAGTAACACACACAGCGCCATCTGCATACAGCGCCATCTGCTCCCACCCCTACCCCAGTAACACACACAGCGCCATCTGCTCTCACCCCTACCCCAGTAACACACACAGCGCCATCTGCACACAGCGCCATCTGCTCTCACCCCTACCCCAGTAACACACACAGCGCCATCTGCACACAGCGCCATCTGCTCTCACCCCTACCCCAGTAACACACACAGCGCCATCTGCTCTCACCCCTACCCCAGTAACACACACAGCGCGCACACATACAGCGCCATCTGCTCTCACCCCTACCCCAGTAACACACACAGCGCGCACACACACACAGCGCCTTCTGCTCTCACCCCTACCCCAGTAACACACACAGCGCCATCTGCATACAGCGCCATCTGCTCCCACCCCTACCCCAGTAACACACACAGCCCCATCTGCTCTCACTCCTACCCCAGTAACACACACTGCGCCATCTGCACACAGCGCCATCTGCTCTCACCCCACCCCAGTAACACACACAGCGCGCACACACACAGCGCCATCTGCTCTCACCCCAACCCCAGTAACACACACAGCGCGCACACATACAGCGCCATCTGCTCTCATCCCCACCCCAGTAACACACAGCGCACACACACACAGCGCCATCTGCTCTCACCCCTACCCCAGTAACACACAGCGCCATCTGCATACAGCGCCATCTGCTCCCACCCCTACCCCAGTAACACACACAGCGCCATCTGCTCTCACCCCTACCCCAGTAACACACACTGCGCCATCTGCACACAGCGCCATCTGTTCTCACCCCACCCCAGTAACACACACACACAGCGCCATCTGCTCTCACCCCTACCCCAGTAACACACACAGCGCGCACACATACAGCGCCATCTGCTCTCACCCCTACCCCAGTAACACACACAGCGCGCACACACACAGCGCCATCTGCTCTCACCCCAACCCCAGTAACACACACAGCGCGCACACATACAGCGCCATCTGCTCTCACCCCCACCCCAGTAACACACAGCGCACACACACACAGCGCCATCTGCTCTCACCCCTACCCCAGTAACACACACAGCGCCATCTGCATACAGCGCCATCTGCTCCCACCCCTACCCCAGTAACACACACAGCGCCATCTGCTCTCACCCCTACCCCAGTAACACACACTGCGCCATCTGCACACAGCGCCATCTGTTCTCACCCCACCCCAGTAACACACACACACAGCGCCATCTGCTCTCACCCCTACCCCAGTAACACACACAGCGCGCACACACACAGCGCCATCTGCTCTCACCCCTACCCCAGTAACACACACACACAGCGCACACACACAGCGCAATCTGCTCTCACCCCTACCCCAGTAACACACACTACATTAAAAACAAATAAATAACCAAAGAGCCTTACCTGACTCAAAGCACTGTAAAGATGCCACAAATCTGGAACAGCAGGCAGGCGGGCAGCAGATGTGGAGCCGGTGACAGCAAGCAGACGACCAAAGCCCCGTAAAAGTTAGCTGCAAGCGCTGACTTTTATGGGGCTTTGGCTTCCAGGATCGTCAGGGCAACGCAATAAACAATGGCTGCCGTATGTAAACAGAGGAGGGCCGCGGGAGCATGCTCCCGCGGCCCTCTTCTGTGTTTACATACGGCTGCCATTATGATATGGCGTTTGGTGTGCGTCTCGCGGGCCGCCAAGCTAGATCCGTGGGGCCGCTGGCGGCCCGCGGGCCGTACTTTGAGTACCGTTGTTCTAAAATTTCCGTTGAATGCTGTGCATTGGGGAGAATTCATTAGGTGAGGAATCCACAGGTAGTTGTATCCATCAGAAAGGTACGTTACCTAGAAAAGCCATAGATGCACCTTTTTTCAACGTGGAGACTGCGCTCTAGGGGAAATAGGTAGTGGTCTCAGTTTTTGCGTAACAGGTTTGTATACATTTTACAATCCATCTTGCTATACTTGATTTAGTAACATGGTTGTCTTTATGAGGTAGAGAAAGAGCAATGAATAGTTTTGTTTATCTAAATGTTTTAGCTCTATCAATACAGAACTTAAGTGCTCTCGTCACGTCTACTGTGGGGGAGGGTCTCAGCAACAGATTCAGGTTGTGAAAAGCAAACTGGCAATTCATTAGTCTGACTGAGATGAAAGTAAAGTGAGATACTACTTTTGGTAGAAATTCTGGATTGGTACAAAGAATCACTTTGGGGGTCATTCTGACCCCGGCGGTCAGAGACCATGGGGATTCTGACACCCCCTACCGCCATCCTGTTCCTGGCGGGATGGCGGTAGGGGGTGCCGCGGGGCCCCTGGGGGCGCCTGGGGGCCCCTGCAGTGCCCATGCCAATGGCATGGGCACTGCCGGGGCCCCCGTAAGAGGGCCCCACTTTGTATTTCAGTGTCTGCTTTGCAGACACTGAAATACGCGACGGGTGCCACTGCACCCGTCGCACCTTCCCACTCCGCCGGCTCAATTCTGAGCCGGCGTCCTCGTGGGAAGGTTGATTTGCCCTGGGCTGGCAGGCGGCCTTTTGGCGGTCGCCCGCCAGCCCAGGGCAAATCCCAAAATACCCTCAGCGGTCTTTCGACCGCGGAGCGGTATTTTGGTGGGGGAAGTCTGGCGGGCGGCCTCCGCCGCCCGCCAGACTCAGAATCACCCCCTTTGTCTTTATGTATATGGAAAAATGGTTCTTTTAATGTTAACGCCTGGAGCTCACTTACATGCATTAATGAAGTGACTGCAACTAGAAAAGCCAACTTCCATGAAACAAATTGTAAGGGACATGAAGACAATGGTTCAAAAGGCAGTCCCATAAGCCTAGTGAGTTCCACGTTAAGATTACAGGAAGGCACTGAAGGTCATCTTTGCAGTATCACCCTTTTAAGCCATTTCATAAAAGCTTTTATGACAGGGATTCTGAAAAGAGAAGACCTTTGTTCTGGAGATACGCAGTGGTAGCTGCAGCCTTTGGCCAAGCTTGCAAGTATAGAAGATACAAACTAATATTTTGTATGGACATCTGCCAGGGTCCCACTTTTCAGAGATGCAAAAGTGTGCAAAGCGTTTCTTCTTTGCAGCATAGCACGCTCTTGTGATTTGTCTACGTGCTTCATTAAGGATGTCCATGCATTCTTGAGGTAGATTCATATATCCGAATTCTTTGACTTCAGCAGCCAAATTGCAAGATTCAACTCCTTGGGGTTTGGGTGCCTGACTTGTCCCTAGTTCTGAGTTAGAAGTTCCGGGCAGAGAGGAAGTTTCTCATGGAGGTATGTAAGGAAATGCCTCCTTGGCATGGTTACCCCCTGAGTTTTTGCCTTTGCTGATGCCAAGTTATGATTTGAAAGTGTGCTGAGGCCTGCTAACCAGGCCCCAGCACCAGTGTTCTTTCCCTAACCTGTACCTTTGTTTCCACATTGGCACACCCTGGCATCCAGGTAAGTCCCTTGTAACTGGTACCCCTGGTACCAAGGGCCCTGATGCCAGGGAAGGTCTCCAAGGGCTGCAGCATGTCTTATGCCACCCTGGGGACCCCTCACTCAGCACAGACACATTGCTTGCCAGCCTGTGTGTGCTGGTGGGGAGAAAACGACTAAGTCGACATGGCAGTCCCCTCAGAGTGCCATGCCAACCTCACACTGCCTGTGGTATAGGTAAGTCACCCCTCTAGCAGGCCTTTCAGGCCTAAGGCAGGGTGCACTATACCATAGGTGAGGGCATAGGTGCATGAGCACTATGCCCCTACAGTGTCTAAGCAAAACCTTAGACATTGTAAGTGCAGGGTAGCCATAAGAGTATATGTCTGGGAGTCTGTCATACACAAACTCCACAGCACCATAAAGGCTACACTGAGAACTGGGAAGTTTGGTATCAAACTTCCCAGCACAATAAATGCACACTGATGCCAGTGTACATTTTATTGTGAAATACACCCCAGAGGGCGTCTTTGCAGCTGGAGGATTCCCCCAATAGGATTAGGGATGTGCCCCCCTCCCCTCAGGGAGGAGGCACAAAGAGGGTGTAGCCACCCTCAGGGCTAGTAGCCATTGGCTACTAATCCCCCAGACCGAAACACACCCCTAAATTGAGTATTTAGGGGCTCCCAGAACCTAGCAAGATAGATTCCTGCAACCTGAAGACGAAGAAGGACTGCTGACCTGAAAGCCCTGCAGAGAAGACGGAGACACCAACTGCTTTGGCCCCAGCCCTACCGGCCTGTCTCCCCACTTCAAGAAAAACTGCAACAGCGACGCGTTCCAGAGTCCAGCGACCTCTGAAGCCTCAGACGACTACCCTGCATCTAAAAGGACCAAGAACTCCAGAGGACAGCGGCTCTGCTCCAAAGAAGAAACATCTTTGCAACAAAGAAGCAACTTTTAAAGACAACACGTTTCCTGCCGGAAGCGTGAGACTTTGCACTCTGCACCCGACGCCCCCGGTTCGACCTGCGGAGAAACAACACTACAGGAAGGACTCCCCGGCGAGTAAGACCCTGTGAGTAGCCAGAGTTGACCCCCCCCCCCCTCCCGAGCCCCCCCCCAACGACGCCTGCAGAGGGAATCCAGAGGCTCCCCCTGACCGCGACTGCCTGCTTCTAAGAACCCGACACCTGGTAAAGACACTGCACCCGCAGCCCCCATGACCTGAGGGATCCTACCTCCAGTGCAGAAGCGACCCCCAGGTGGCCCTCTCCCTTGCCCAGGTGGTGGCTACCCCGAGGAGCCCCCCCCCTTGCCTGCCTGCTTCGCTGAAGAGACCCCTGGGTTTCCCATTGAACTCCATTGCAAACCCGACACCTATTTGCACTCTGCACCCGGCCGCCCCCGTGCCACTGAGGGTCTACTTTTTGTGCTGACTTGTGTCCCCCCTGGTGCCCTACAAAATCCCCCTGGTCTGCCCTCCGAAGACGCGGGTACCTACCTGCTGACAGACAGGAACCGGGGCACCCCCTTCTCCATTGAAGCCTATGTGTTTTGGGCACCACTTTGACCTCTGCACCTCACCGGCCCTGATCTGCTGGTGTGGTAACTTTGGGGTTGCCCTGAACCCCCAACGGTGGGCTATCTTGGACCCAACTTTGAACCCTGTAGGTGGTTTACTTACCTGCAAAACTAACAAACACTTACCTCCCCCAGGAACTGTTGAAAATTGCACTGTCTAGTTTTAAAATAGCTTATTGCCATTTTTGTGAAAACTGTACATGCTATTTTGCGGATTCAAAGTTCCTAAGTTATCTAAGTGAAATACTTATCATTTGAAGTATTACTTGTAAATCTTGAACCTGTGGTTCTTAAAATAAACTAAGAAAATATATTTTTCTATACAAAAACCTATGGGCCTGGAATTGTCTTTGAGTGTGTGTTCCTCATTTATTGCCTTTGTGTGTACAACAAATGCTTAACACTACCCTCTGATAAGCCTACTGCTCGACCACACTACCACAAAATAGAGCATTAGAATTCTCTTTTTGCCACTATCTTACCTCTAAGGGGAAGCTTGGACTCTGTGCATGCTATTTCTTACTTTGAAATAGAACATACAGAGCCAACTTCCTACAAGGTACAACTGATAGATCCAGTAGAGTGGTGAACCATGTTTGTCTCGCCCATGCAGGTGCGCCACTGGTATCATTGTGAGCAAAGTTTGTCTGAGTTTCTGAACCACATGTGGAAGAAGAGGGAGAGGTGGAAAAACATATGCAAATGTTCCTGAACAGTTCATCCATACAGCATTGCCCTGAGCTGAGACTGAGTGTGTGGGCACCTGGAGGCTAAGTCTGGGCATTTAGCATTTTCCTTTGTTGCGAATAGGTCTACGTCTGAAAACCACCATCTTTAAAAGTACACCCCCCTCTTCACCCCCACCGCCACCATTTTGGTAGATAGAACATGGTTGTCATTTTGTCCGCATGAATAAGAACTACTTTGTTAACCAGATGCATCACAAAAGATTTGAGTGCTTGATAGACCGGTAGCAATTCCAGATAGAGGAAATGCATTATTTTGTGTGTCTGATATAAAGATCCTGTATTGTGAGGTTTTGGAAATGAGCACCCCATCCCATTTAGGAAGCATCCCTTGTGAGAATGGCTTGCGAAACAGGGTCCAGGAATGGCCACCCTTTCGAAAAGTTGGTTTTGTTCCACCGTTGCAATGCACGAAAGGTTTGGTTGTCTACCAACACTAGATCCTCCATGCGACCCTGCACCTGAGAACATTAGCGTGTTGGTCATACCTGCAACATGTGCATGTGAAGACCTAAGTCAATCAACCTCTAGGACTTTTTTTTCCTCTAGGAGCTTCTAAAGAAACCTCTGTGTGAGGATGTATGTGTATGATGCTATTGTATGTGGAGGATGACTCAGGTGAGGAATGTTTAGAAGCAGTTTCATATTGAGGCCTCAAAAAAAAAAAACCCTCTTGAAAAGGGAAGTTGGAGCACACCCATAGATTTCGTCCCCTCATTACCCTTTTTCATTTTCTCCAGGGCCTAATCCACTTGGGGTCCAACGAGGTGTTTATCAAAAGGGACATTTAAAATTGTTTGCTGCACTTCTTGTTTTGAACCAGAGATACGTAGCCATGCAGGTTGGCGTATTAGAGCACTAGTGTTGATACCTCTGGCTGCGATATCAGATTAATGTAATACACCGCTAATGGAGCTTTTCGATATGAGCTACCCCTCATGAACAATTTCTTGCCCTCTCTTCTATGCTCCTCTGGGAGGTATTGGAGCAATTGTTCTATTTCATCTGAGCGGGCCCCATCATACCTTGATGGGAGTTCCTGTGTATTAGCGATTCTCCAGTGGTTTGCAGACTGAGCAGCCACCCGCTTGCCTGATGCATCAATGACTCTTTGTCAGGAGGAGGTGGTTCTTGTGCAGCTTGAGTTTACCTCTTTTCCTAGCATTGGTTAAGACTATACTGGTTACAGATGCTCGGACCCGACTTAATATGCACAGAGCCTGAGGCCTTCTATTTTTTCTTCACTCTTGGAGTAATAACTTGAGCCTTAGCTGGATCTTGGAAAATGTTGTCTGCATGTCTAAGCATCCCCTTAAGCACTGGGAAACACTGAGAATTCTTATGAGATTATGTAATTGTTTCAAAAAGGAAATCTTCCTCTACAACATCATTATGCAAGGGTACTTGATGGTAAGCTACAGCCCTCCCCACTAGTTTCTGGAAAGAAGTAGTGTCATCAGGTGGTGAAGGCCTAGCAGGGTATACCTCAACATCTATATCTATGTATGTATAAACATCATATTGACACCAGGGATCTGTGAGTGTTTTTAACTGGTCCAAGTCATCTCCAGTATCCTGTGTAATGTGTGGTGAATGAGATAACCCTTGTGGCGAAAAAGGACCACCATGCAATTGCTGCAGAGACAGAATGTGGTGGACGTGCTGTGGTTGGTGGAGGAGATGAAGAAGGCTGGTGAGCTTCTAGCAAGTCCTTATCTGTGGGTCTGATTGACTGGAGGTGTAGAATGGGCTAAATCCTCCTCAAATTAAAGCTGTCTTATAGAAGGAGTGGATATAGCAGTTTTTACCAACACCCTTCATGTTTTAGGCTGGATATGAAAACGAAATAGCTTGCCTTGGAGCTGCTGCTTCATTTTATGAAGGATGGGCGTCGGTAGTGATTTTGGTTTCGAGCTCTTTTTGGACTCAAGGTTTTTCAGTTCTGAAGTATGGTAAGAAAAATCTCAGGCAAACAGCCCCCTTGTTGAGGCCCGCTGGGAACTGCAGCACCCGCCCAGAAAGGAGCACAGCCCGGTGGTTAAGCATGCCACTTCGGTGGGGCAGCACCTGTGTATCTGATAAGGGATGCTTTCTCTGTCTGAACTATCCACTTGAAATACCATTCAAGTATTAATCTTTCACTGAAACATCAGACCAGTTTGTGTGATTGTGTCAGAAACTGGAGGACATGTGCTTGATGCACAATTGCCAATTATTTTTTCATCGATCCAGCAGGTCCAGAAACACATTCCAGTCTTGGGCTTCTAGCATGAGGGACATCAAAGCCAGGGACAACATTTTCCACAGCTCCTTCTTGAGAAACCTGTTCAGAACACAGAGGTCTAAGATCAGGTGAACGCAGCCATCCTTTTGGACCAAGAAGTACCATGAGTAGAAGCCCTGGCTCAATTCGAACACTGGTACCAGCTGAACTACCCCTTTCTTAAGCACAATTTCTACCTCATGTTCAAGGATCTGAAGGTGACTGGATGGAAGGATGGAAACAGAGGGGGAAATAGGAGGATGGACCTGCTGAAATGGTAGGGCATACCCACTTTCCACAATGTGTAGCACCTACTGGTCTAAAGTGATGGGCTGCCAGGCCTTTGGAAAGGAGGATACTGGTCCTCAAACTGGCGCCCTGTGTTTTGACAAGAGGGCTCAAGGACTGCTTCCCTGAAGTGGCTGTGGAGGAAGATAATGAAAGGGGAGGCAGTGGAAGGGGCAGACCTCTTCCCTTGCTATTCGGCCTTGAAAGGATAGCCCACTGAAGAAGCCAAAAAACGTTTTCAATTGGCAGTAAACCCTCAGCTAGGTTTGTAGGCCAAGAGATCTTGCAAGCGTCTTGCCTTCGTAGAACCTCTCTAGAGCAAATGGGGCCGAAGACGTGTGACCCTCATAGAAGGGAGTTCATAAATGTGGATTGGACGTCTTGAAAGAGGTCTGAACCTCCCTGCCGTGCGTGATGACAAAGAGAGATTGAAGTTCCCATGGCTCAGGGGTGCAAGTCTGCTGTGTCTAACCAGTACTGAATGACTTGTTTTCGCTGCGGCTTGTCCAACCTTTACCAACTCTTGGAAGTAGAGATGAATGTGGTCCAGCAAATTGGATAGTACCAATTGGGCATTGTCTCAGAGGATGCGAGTGGAGCAACTAATGAGGCAGGTGGCATTTTAAGATTTCAGGGCCATAATGCCCGCTGCAAACAACTTCTTGGTGAACTGCTTGATCTTTTTGGAATCTGACCAATGGGGTGGTTGGGACAAGCAGGATGCCTGGACCAGGAAGCTATCCAGTGAAGGGTGTGATAACAGAAAAGATGGGTCACTAGGTGTCGGTCTTTATCTTCTCGCTACTACCGACGCACAGCTATAAAGGAAGCGGGTTACATCAACAGTGAGCTCAGGCTCCGAGAGGGCTATGTTGAAAGGCAAAAGAGGTTCCACAGAATGTTATGTAGTTTGGAGCACCTAACAAGAAGGTGGTCTTGGATTCAGTATAAGAAAGCTGGAGAGCCAACACCTCTGCTGCCTTAATGACTTTGAGATTAAGCAGTGACCTCTGGGGGAGGAAATAATCCACTTGTGGAGTACTTCACATTTAAATGAGGTGTCAGAGCCTCTAACATATTTAGGAACATCCAATTCTGAGTCCAGCATCAAACAGTGCCTTTTCCTACTCGTCTGTATCTGGGCAGGAATCTTCACTGGAGTCAAAGTCCCTGAAAAAAATGTGCTCTTCTTTTATAGGGCACTGAGCCTCTCTCCAAGATCAGTGTAGAGGAAATTTAATGAAAGGCAACAGATCGGACCTTGTTGGCAGTAGCGTCTATTGCTCAGACTGTGGAGCCGGTGGAGTTTATTAAGGCGACAAAGGTTAAGAACAAGACATGATAGAAAGATGTGGTGGCACTCAGCATTGCTCCAAGCCTGCAGCATGGATCAGTCTCATTGTCGAAGTCTGAGTCAAGATGACAGGTAGCCATGGAAGAAATGGTTTGAAGGCTGTAGAGTACGGCATCTAAACAACTCTGAATACATATCCCATTGGAACCAAAGGGCTCGGCGGGTGCTCCAGAGGGGACCATGGCACACCTGAAAATGTCCAACATTGTTATAAAGAAAAGAGTCCACATCAGGGGGTCTAAACACTCACACCCAGTCCTCCATCAGACATAGAATGGAGGACCTGGCCCTGATTGACATATGACGCTCCAAATATGAAGGGGAACAACATTACACGTTCTTCACTACCGTTCACTGGTCCTTTTCCAGGATTTCCTATTATTTAGTTGATAGTAGCATGCACCCCCAATCCCCCTGTCCCTACCCCAAGCAGCGCAACCTCTAAAACGAAGTGATTAAAGATGACTACTCAGAACCTCTGTTCTTCCCCCAATGCAGGAGACCTGGATTTCTTTTTAAATGATGGCCCTATAAAGAGTGACGAAGTTAGGGACCCTGTTAAAAAAACTTAAACCTAATAAAGTGCCAGGGACAGATGGAATCTTCTAAAACAAACATTAACATACCAACTCCTCCACTCAAGTGCTCAGTGCCAATTGCGCTGCTGAACTTCGATCTATCGCATCTATCCCAGTTTCACACCAGGCCCATATTAATATCAAAGGAAAAAATCAGGTTTTATTAAAAACAAGCAATTGACAATACCAGGTTTGCATACAATTTAATAGAGGCAGCGAATAATTATCAATGGCAAACTGTCAGATAAACTGATGCTGCAGTGAAGAAAGCAACAAGGGTTCCCCCTTGTCCCTATTAATATTTGTCCTTAGCATGAAACCCCGTAGCCTTACCCCATCACTTAAAAGAACCCAACAAAAACATCTTACTTTTTGTTTGGGGCAACTCAGCCCCAAGGGTGTCTAGAAACAGTGAAATCTGGCCCACCCACCCATCTTACTTCACTCCACGCCAATTATTTCCTCAACTCTTTCCCATCACCTATGACACCAGTTACTCATAACCTAGAGGGTTTGCCAGGCCAGAGGTACCTAGGCTTCTTGCAAAGGACAGAAGGAGAGAAGGAGACAAATTGGGACTAAAAGATTTCTATAAACACTGAACATTCAGCTATTACCCCACGACGACTATAGATTAATCCAGGCGCTGCACTGGATGGGAGATAGGAAAATTCAAATGAAATTGTAACTATTTCTAGGGTTTTTAAGAAAGGTGGAATTCTTGACTCTGCAGCGGTTTAAGGAGCTGGGAGCCACCAAACCTCAGGACCCTTTAAGTTACATGTTACACATATATGCAGAACTGAATTAGTGTGCATGGTGTTGATAATGCCCTCATCTAGGAGCCATTGGAGGGCAATAGGATTGAACAATTAACTAATGAGAACTAGAAGTATTGTTCAATACATATGAAAGAAATATTAAACAGCAGACTGGCATGATTTTTTTTTACTTGGACTTTATTGCACACCCATGAACTTGAGGTCTGTTGCTCTGATATAGCATGACATGAACGAATGAATAAATAATGAATGCAAAGTACTTATGTATCACATAGCTACTCAATGTACTGACACTCTAGGCAAGATAATGGGGTAAGTCCCGACCACCTAATTCTGCTATAACAAAAAAGTCTTCAATTTCTTTCCTAAATCTCACCATAGAATTTTTCAGTCTGAGGTGCATAAGTAAGTGGTTTCAAGATCTAGCAGCCAAGAACGAGAAGGAAGAGCCTCCCCAATGCCGTTTTTTTAAACATGGGACCTCGTACTAGAGCACAAAGACTGAGCCGGACAATATTCCGACATCCTCTCATTTAGGTACTTAGGTCCCTGCTTGTGATGGCTCTGATGGGCCAGAGTCAAAGCCTTAAACAGAAGGCACTGCCACACTGGAAGCCAATATAATTTATTTCGTAGTGGAGACACCGAAGCACACTTAGGAATTTAAAACAATAAGCAGACCACTGTATTTTGAATGACCTGTAATCGGTTTAACAAGTAATCAGGCACACCCAAATGAAGGGTATTGGAATAGTCCAATCTAGATAAGATTAATGCTCTCACTAATGTCACCTGAGCTTCTTGAGGGAGGTAGTGTAGAAATTTCCTTAACATCCGCATACTCAAACAGCACATTTCCACTATGGAAATATCTGGGCCCCAAAAGAAAGCAGAGTATCAAAAAGAACCCCTAAAGTTCTAGCAGACATTGTTGGCAGGGGGGGGTGGGGGGTGGGGGGGCGGGTGGTACCTGCTCTGACCAGGCTCCCCTCCATCCCAGAGATGGAACTCAGCCAAATATTAGCACCATGGTCTTATCTGGATTACAATGGAGTTTGTTAACTTTAAGCCAGTCCAACACTGCCGTCATACTGCCTGTAAAAAAGCGTCTTTCGCCTCAACAGAGTCCCCATCATAAGTAAACAACAGTTGGGTATCATCTGCATAAGAGATAAGGATGATGTCAAAGGATTCCACCACTGCAAACAGGGGACCATACAGATAAGAGTGGGACTGAGGGAAGAGCCCTGCGGCACTCCCCATCTCAGGGCCTTAGCCTCTGACGCAAATGGCTTCATCCAAACCATCTTGTTGGAAATGGCCCTTTTTGCAGGGTCATCCCCAGTCTTTTTCCCTCCTTCCTCCTATTTTTTTTTTTTTACCTGCTTTTGTTGGCTTTAGGACTCTGGGCACTTTACCACTGCTAACCAGTGCTGAAGTGCAGAGGATCATGTGTAAAATGTACTGTTGATTGGTTTATCCATGATTGGCATATTTGATTTACTGGTAAGTCCCCAGTAAAGTGCACTAGAGGTGCCCAGGGCTTGTAAATCAAATGCTACTAGTGGGCCTGAAGCACTGGTAGTGTCACCCACATTAGTAGCCCTGTAAACATGGCTCAGACCTGCCACTGCAGTGTCTGTGTGCAGTTTTAAACTGCCAATTTGACTTGGCAAGTATACCCACTTTCCAGGCCTCAACTTTCCCTTCTACTACATGTCGGGCACCCCTAAGGTAGGCCCTAGGTAGCCCCAGGGGCAGGGTGCAGTGTATGTTTAAGGTAGGAAATATACTAGTGTGTTTTATATGCCCAAACAGTGAAATACTGCCAAATTTGAGAGCCGATACAAATATGGAGTTTAGGGTCTTTGAACTCACAATTTAAAAATACATCTTTTAGTGAAGTTGGTTTTTAAATTGTCGGTTGGAAAATGCCACTTTTAGAAAGTAGGCATTTTCTTGCTTATACCATTCTGTGACTGCCTGTTTATGGATTGTCTGTCTGGGTCAGCTTGACAGTTGGGATGTTTTGCACCTCTCTAGACAGTGACACAAAAGGGGGAGGGGGTGTAGCTTGCATATCCTGATGAGCCATCTGAGCTAGAGAGGAGGGAGGAGTGGTCATTCACACCTGAAAGGACTGTGCCTGCCCTCACACAATGCAGTCTCTGACCCCCTGGTGTGCATGTGTCTGGGGCCTGGCCTGGCCTGGCCAAGGAAGACTTTGCTATGACGTTTGCCAACTTCAAAGGCAGAACTGGGTATAAGAAGAAGACCCAAAACCCCAGACTTTTAGAATCTTTCAGGAACCAAGAGGAACCTCTGCCCAGGAGAAGAGCTTAAGAACTGAAGGAGGAGTTCTGTCCCTTTGCTGTGTTGCGTTGCTGGACAGGCCTGCAGTTGCTGCTTCTGGGTGAACTCTGCTGTGTGTCCTGCTTGAGAAAATTCTCCAAGGGCTTGGAGTAGAGCTTGCCTCCTGTTGGAAGTCTTAGGGACACCAAAGACTTCAGTTTCCTCGACCTGCAGCACTGGGAACTGTGTGTTTTTTGCTGTTCAAGTGGAGAAACCACAGCGACGCCGCCAACGACGCCCCTGGCCTGCACTGTGACCTGCCAAAGCCACACGGAGTCGCACTGCCCGCGTCGCACCACGACCCTGTTCTCCCCAAAGCCGTCAGAAGACAACTTCACTGAGCCACTGCTCGCACCGCGACCTGTGGGCCCTGCACTCCGGCATCGCCTGCTCACACCGCAGCCTGGACAACCCCTTCGCCGCCGCTCCTGCTGACACCGGCGCCGCTGCCTGCACGTGGCCACTGCTCGTGAGGTTTTTGAAGCACTGTCCCGTCCCACACCGCAGCCCCGGTCTACCGACACCAGCACCATCAACTCCTATGTCCTCACCAGGCATCCTGCGTGCACCGTGGCCTGTGGACACTGCACCGCCGGCTTGGGCCTACCAACGACAGCGCTTGAACAACAACGACGACGCTGCCTGCACCGTGACCTGTGGACACCACACGTCGCACCCCCCCCCCCCCATAACCCCCCCCCACTTTCACACCGCAGCCCTGGTCTCACCGATGCTGCACCGAGCTGCTGCCTGCACCATGACCTCTGGGCACTGCACGTCGCATCGTCCTGCTTCGCACCGCAGCCCCAAAGCCATCCACACTGGCAAACCTGACATGTAAAGCCTGGAGTTCGATCTGCAACAAGTGTGACCTCAAGGGCCCGATGAGTCCTGCACCGACTCTGGAACCGATACCGCGACGCCGCTCTCTGGAGCTCACCACGAGGTTCACAACGCCCTACAAATCCAAGGTAATGTTTGTGGGCCTTCCTGACACCGTAGTTGGCCCACAACGGCGCAGGCCTGAACCTTTGGTTTTGTTGATCACAACGCCGTGATAGCCCCAGGTGGAGCTATTGGCTTCAAGGAACTGTATTGTTGAGTAAATCTTGCAGAATTCATATTTTTATTACTGTATGTTGGATTTTTATTGTATTTGATCTTGTTTTATATAGATAAAGATTGGCTATTTTTCTAAAACTGGTGTGGTGTCAGTTTGTAGTGTTTTCACTTATTACTGTGTGTTATGTGCAAATGCTTTACACGTTGCTTCTGAGATAAGCCTGACTGCTCGTGCCAAGCTACCAAGAGGGAGAGCAGGGGTTATCTGAGAAGGTATCTCCCTTACCCTGACTAGAATGAGGGTCCCTACCTGGACAGGGTGAAAACCGACTGCCAACTAGAGACCCCATTTCTAACACACCTGCTGCCAGTTGACCAGAAAGGACCTAAGCCATTCAGCAGCTGTGCCAGTCACCCGCATTTGCTTTAACCTGAGCAGCAGCATGATGTCATGGTCGACCGTATTGAATGCTGCAGACAAGTCCAACAGCACCAAGGCAATGTTAAAGCCAGAGTCCAGATTTGAAACTAATGGACTCAGATCTCAACTAAAGCTATTTTGGTGCTATGACGGGATATGAGCCCAGATTAAGAGGGGTGATGCAGATTGTTGTCCTCCAGAGAAGTGGCCAGTTGTGTATTAACCAATCTTTCCAGGACCTTGTCCGCCGCCGGTAATGGAGAAACCGGTCTAAAGTTTGACAGTGACTGAGGATCCGCACTGGCCTTTAACAGAGGAATGACAGCCCGTTTCCATTCCTTCTGGAAGGTCCTTTACCGAATAGAAGCTTCAAATAAGTGGTGATAGACCGGGCCAATGATCTCAGCAACCGATTTCAGTATGTGATTGGTAAATCGAATCAGAGGGAGCTCCCAAAGTACATTGGGAGAAAGCAGATATCACCTTGGCCACCAGAAAAGGAGACAAATTGGGGCATTCCCCCAGAAATCGTTCTCTACACCAGAAAATTGAAGGGAGTCAGAATTATTTGCCTGTATTTTGAGGACCTTGTTCTTAAAAATAAAATAAAAAACTCACTAAAAGTGAGCACAAAGAATTTAGCTGGGTTCTAATGAATGGAAGGAGGCTTTAGGATCAGTAAACCTATTACAATTTTAAAGATCTCTTTACTATCATTATTAGCTGCCTGGATACAATGGGCGAAATGGGTGCTCCGGGTCTTCCTAATAATCTTGTGAAAAAACACCCAATGCCTTTTGTAGACAGTTTTATCCTCTTCCTGATACTGCCTGCGCCAAGATCATTCTAACTTCTTACATGCCGCCCACTCCCAGGCACGCTCAACCGAAACAGACAGGTTGAACAGGTCTAACCCGGTTTCTTCAACATTCTTCTCGGGCTACGAAATCAGCTGCTTTCTCCAGCCAGCTCTTAGCAGCGCGCTTCATCTCCCCGCCACCGAGGCAGATAATAACAGTTTCGTTTTCACAAGCAAATTACATATCAGATGTCACTACCAGGATGCCCATTTTCTGAATTTAGCATGGACATGCCTCGAGATCTAGGTTTTGGACACACATCTTTATCACTGTGACTAAAATGACTGAAGTTGTTCTGACACCTGCCAACCCATGACTGCTGATCTATGTGCATGGTACTCTGAGCAGGTGAGGGATGAAGTTTAATAGGAATGTAATTACTGTTGGCCAAACAGAAAGAGGCGTAAGGAAGACGTTTCCATGGTAAAAGAATGTATTAGAAACCTCATTTATTGTAACAATACAACTGACAACTATGCACTACTGCTACCCTCTAGCTCTAGGTTGAAAGACTTTTGGCACCATCTCAATGGCTATATGGCAAAGCATAAGGGAGAAGAGAGAGACAACCTGATATTTAATGAGCACTGAATTTGGGGTACAGTTGACAATCAATGTTGGAAAGGTAAAGAGCCAGTAAGTTTATCGTCTGACACAGAATGTATGGTTTATTTTGTATATTTGTTAATATGCTACTTTCCGATTTGACTAAATAAAAAGGTGTGGATGAGATAAGGACAATTGAAAATCCATCATGATTGAGCCAGTGAAGCACTACACGTTTATATAAGGCATGAGGAAATCTACTCACCCAGTCTGATTTTATAAGGGAAAGTTTTTTTAGGGACTGCTTGCCCGTTCTGGCAGCTGACAAAGAACACATTCTGTCCACTCAGAAAGTGAATGAGCACTAAAGATGCCTTTAATTTTTGTTTTTATCTTGTGACATTTGCTCTGCATTCAAAGATAGAGGTCAAATGTTAGCTTCAAGTCTTCTTACAATTTGCTGATAATTTTGTCCTGGTGTTTACTCTGACTGAAAAGTAAGATGATTATGTAAAATGAAACTGTGCTATACAACAAGTGTGAAAGGGTAGAATGTAGGATGTCTGTTTTTTTTCTAACCACATTTAAATAGCTTGTAAATTAACTGTACAAATACTTCACAATATAATTTCAGTAGGCAGGGAAACATTTTTTTTTAAGTCGTGTGATAGTAACTAAGATTTTAATAGGATGAAAACAAATTACACTTTACTTGGTGATGTGCAAATGAGATTTTTGCTGAAATCCAATCTCCACACAGTTTATTCCACTATGTAGTCTTATCAGTAAAACTTCATGTTAGTGGGAAGGTTTGTGGCCATTTCAATGGAAACTGTCCGGTCTGTAGAAGGCGCGACCCTAAATAGTAGGGCTCCTTTCAAAACCTACGTGTATTCCAAGACTGAAGCCTTTGCATCCTAGCCACCTGCCTAATGTGTTGAATAGAGCGGGGTAGGCATATTAGTCCCTTTGTCAGAATATATATATATATATATATATTTTTTTTTTTTTTACGCGGACTGAAAATAGTTTCCATGTCCCATGTATACAACTTGTAAGGTCAATGTGATCCCACTGTGCCTTTTCCCACCTAGTCACTGTTCAGTTAATGACACTGATACGCAAGAATCCAATTTTTAATTTTTCTCTGCACCTATAAACCTTTCATTCTTTGACACCTGTATCTTTCTGTTATATTTACTGTTTATATCTACCCAAGCGTAAGAGTATGGTTAGCGAGAAAGTTCATAAATATTCCCTTGTGGAAATTGTCAGCAAGCAAGACCAGGACCACAAGTTAGAAAGACTTTGACGTATGCCTGGTGTGCCTCAAGAAGGGGGGTTTGCCAGTTTTAGAAAAATCCCCTTCTTAGTCTTTTAAGAAGCAAACATTCTTCCAGTGGGTGCAGAAACTGGCCAAGTAGATTTAGAGGACCTCAGATTGCCTTGGCAGGAGCCCAAAGTAAACTGCAACTTTGTGCAGTTACAGTAGCGATGCTCATGTTCAGGTCACTGAATAAGTGAGGAAACTGTTCAGGGTTTGCACTCTCTGTACAGAGCATATATTACTCAGGCATGTTCTGGGCTATTTGCTTCAAGCGTGAAACCAATAGTGTTGCATCAAAATGCAAAAGCTCAGAAAATTATCGAGCAATGTAAGAGTCTAGAAAGTGAACATTTTACCCAAACTGGCTTGTCACTCTGTCCTGGTCTGTCACATGAAGTTCAGGAAAGTTATTCTCTTGAAGCTTAACTGCTAACTGGATTAGGATCCCTTTATAGTACCCAATCGTTTTTTTCTGCACTGAGCAAGCAGAGTAATAGGGATACTTGAAATAAGTCTCTACGACACTGCTCAAGGTCCCCCATGCTCCTTTGCAATAACCAGAACATTCCCACAGCTACAGGAGAGAGACTGCACTGTGGTTACAGATGTAATAAATCAGGGATACTACAAGATAGCTGGCAAGCTCAGAGCAGCAGAGACACAGACCTTACTGCAGGCAGAGAAACTGCCCTTGCAGAAGCTCAAAATAACTTTTACAGGGTGCACCATTCCCAAAAAAGATTACTAGTTACACAAAGGCTCTGAAGGAACAAATTGGAAAAGAAGTGGGCAGGTTACTGGGGTAGACAGGCTAGAGGAGTTAGGGGAATCCACAAGTCAGAAAGCATTAAATAACATAGCTCCCAAGGATTGGGGCTGGACTTACTTCATTAGACCATAGTATTTTCAATGAAATTAAAATGTTAGGCCGACTCTAACAAGCACAAAGCAAGGGTGTCTAATAAGAGTGCTCCAATTAGATGCGGCTATGGAGTAATCAACCACCACCCGGTGCTTTTCTTGGATCCAAGCCCCAATCAGTAAGACCCTAGGGAGAAGAGTTGGGAACAGGGATATTCTACACAATGGGAAAGGTTTAAAACCCTAGAGTTAAATGTGGTAATTAGTTGCTGTTTATTTGGAAGAATCTGCTGACTGTTCATGAAGCAGTCAGGAGCAGAACAGTCCATTATTGGTGCTCTGAGGGACCTCACAAATTGATACATCAGTAAAAGAAGAGAGACGGATCAGCAATCATAACTGTGAAATAAATTTTACAAAATTAAAGTGCAACCTCGTTGGCATTTATACATACCTTTCAACAGTTGCTGCTAGCGTATAACAGGGCTGTAAAGTCTTGGTTCTTATTTGATCTGTAACACATATTCTCTCATCAAAAAACTGACAAGAACCTTGGATGCCCCATTTTCCATCCAGAACCATGTAGATAGGATAAATATCCTTCTCAGTTGAAGTCTCCCTCTTTGACTCCAGAATTCCAGTTTCAAAATCAATTTCTTCATATCTGAAACAAGGTAAAAAAAAAAAAAAAAAAAACCTTTTAAATACCAACTGAGCAACTTCTACTATGAAAAAATGCATTACTCTCAAATGTTTAAAAAAACAGAATCCACAATATAAACCCTAAAACTCCTACTTGGGGTCAAATCACAAGTGTTCCGGAGCAATTGTTGGAATTTTTTGGCAGCTGATAAAATCCAATACTCTTGGGTTTGGATAAATTCCACTTATTCCAACTTCTGGGTGCTTAATGCATGAAGTCTGCATGTCTGAGAAATTAATGTTTTTTTCAGCTACAAAATGTGGCCAGGAATGAGTATTGTATCACACCCAGTAAGCAGAGTGTAATAAACACCATACAACTCAGATTGTTTAAGGGGCAACTTAAAAGACTACACGTGAGGGGGGCGGGGGGAGTCTGCTAGGCCTATGTCTCTATGAATTTCACATAAGCAAAAAAACCTGTGACCAATGCTAATGTGCAGTTGTCAACACAATCTGTGAATGCATTCTAACCCAACACAGCTAATCTTACCAAATGCAGACAAAGACTTTGTTTAGAATACACAGAAGGCAATTCTTATAGCGCAAGAAAACAAGCACTTGCAAAGCTGATCTGTTTGGATTTGGCTGCCGGCCCTCAGACTTCTCTAATGCTTGGTGTGAGAGCCTATATCAATATTTAAAAAAAAAAAAAATTATAGTTGAAAATTTGCTTTTTTCAAAAGACACATCTGTAGGAAAGTACAATCTTTCTTGGCATGTTACCCCCAATTTCTGCCTGTTTGTCAGTATGTTTTGCCTGTCTCACTGGGATCCTGCTAGCCAGGACCCCAGGGCTCATAGTTTGCGGCCTATGTGCGTGTTGTCAGTATGCTTAATTGTGTCACTGAAGTTCTGCTAACCAGAACTCCAGTGCTTATGCTCTCTACACTTACCAAATTAGTCACTATCATTTAGTGACTTCATATTCCAAATCCATTTGGCACACTGGACCCCCCTTATAAGTCCCTAGTGTATGGTACTTAGGTACCCAGGGCATTGGGGTTCCATGAGATCCTTATGGGCTGCAGCATTTCTTTTGCAACCCAGAAGGAGCTCAGACCAACCTTTCTTCAGGACTGCCACAGCAGTGTGTGCACTATTTCACAGCCATTTTCACTGTACTTAAGTAACTTATAAGTCATCCATATGTCTAACATTCATTTACTGAAAGCTAGGTGCAAAGTTTCTATGTGTGAGGGCACCCTTGCACTAGCAAAGGTGCCCCCACGTTATCCAGGGCCAATTCCCCAGACTTCATGATTGCGGGGATACCATTACACATGCGCACTACATATGGCAATGTATATATGCAGCTTCACAATGGTAGCTCCGAATACGGCCATGTGAGGTGTCTAAGATCATGGAATTGTCCCCCTATTCCAAATCTGGTAGTGGTGGGGGGATGGATGGGGAGGGGGCCAATCCCATGCACCCTGGGGGCTCCACCAAGGACCAGTACTGCCAAACCATCTCTCTGAGGTTTCCACTGCAGCCCCAGCTGCTGCCATCTCACAGACGGTTTCTGCCCTCCTGGGGACTGAGCAGCTCAATCCCAGGAAGGCAAAACAATGCATTTCCTTTGGGAGGAGGGTGTTACACCCTCTCCCTTTGGAAAATAGGCGATACAGGTTTGGGAGGGGTAGCCTCCCAGAGCCTCTGGAAATGCTTTTAAGGGCACGGCTGGTGCCCTCCTTGCATAAGCCAGTCTACACCAGTTCAGGGCCCCCCAATTCCCTGTCCTGCCGCAAAACTGGACAAAGAAAAGGTGAGTGACTTCTCCCCTGTCCATCACCACCCTAGGGGTGGTGCCCGGAGCTCCTCTTGTGTGTCCCAGACTTCAGCCATCTTGGATTCCAAGGTGTGGGGACCCTCTGGAGACCTCAGAGTGGCCAGCAGGTGACGTCAGAGACCCCTACTGATAGGTGCATACATGAGTAGGTAGCCAATCCCCCTCTCAGGGCTATTTAGGGTCTCTCCTCTGGGTGTTTCCTCAGATTCAGCTTGCAAGACTCCTCCAGGAATCCTCTGCTTCAGCTTCTGACCATCGGATCAACTGCAGACCGCTCCGGGAACCACTGTAACTGCAACAAAGTATCCAGGATAACTCATGTGACCTGCACCTTCAGCTCCAGCCAGTATTTGCAACAGTTTCCAAGGTGTGCACGCTCTGAGGACTGCATGTCTTCACCCTACACCAGAAGAACCAAAGTAATCTCCAGTTGTAGGAAAGTACCATCTTGCCTGGCATGTTACCCCCATATTTCACTGTATATATGTTGTTTTAGTGTATGTGTCACTGGGACCCTGCCAGCCAGGGTCCCAGTGCTCATAAGTGTTCCCTGTGTGATGACTAACTGACTCACTGAGGCTCTGCTAACCAGAACCTCAGTGGTTATGCTCTCTCTGCTTTCCAAATTGTCACCAACAGGCTAGTGACCAATCTCACCAATTCACATTGGCATACTGGAACAACCTTATAATTCCCTAGTATATGGTACTGAGGTACCCAGGGTATTGGGGTTCCAGGAGATCCCTATGGGCTGCAGCATTTCTTTTACCACCCATAGGGAGCTCTGACAATTCTTACACAGGCCTGCCACTGCAGCCTGAGTGAAATAACGTCCACGTTATTTCACAGCCATTTACCACTGCACTTAAGTAACTTATAAGTCACCTATTTGTCTAACCTTCACCTGGAAGATACTTAGTATGTGGGCACCCTGGCACTAGCCAAGGTGCCCCCACATTGTTCAAGGCAAATTCCCCGGACTTTCTGAGTGCAGGGACACCATTTCACGCGTGCACTATACATAGGTCACTACCTATGTATGGCGTCACAATGGTAACTCCGAACATGGCCATGTAACATGTCTAAGATCATGGAATTGTCACCCCGAGACAGTTCCATGATCCCCAGAGTCTCTAGCACAGACCCGGGTACTGCCAAACTGCCTTTCCCGGGGTTTCACTGCAGCTGCTGCTGCTGTCAACCCCTCAGACAGGTTTCTGCCCTCCTGGGGTCCAGCCAGGCCTTGCCCAGAAAGGCAGCACAAAGGACTTCCTCAGAGAGAGGGTGTTACACCCTCTCCCTTTGGAAAAAGGTGTCAGGGCTGGGGAGGAGTAGCCTCCCCCAGCCTCTGGAAATGCTTTGATGGGCACAGATGGTGCCCATCTCTGCATAAGCCAGTCTACACCGGTTCAGGGATCCCCCAGCCCTGCTCTGTCGCGAAACTGGACAAAGGAAAGGGGAGTGATCACTCCCCTGACCTGCACCTCCCAGGGGAGGTGCCCAGAGCTCCTCCAGCGTGTCCCAGACCTCTGCCATCTTGGATTTAGAGGTGTGCTGGCACACTGGACTGCTCTGAGTGGCCAGAGCCAGCAGGTGACGTCAGAGACTCCGTCTGATAGGCTCTTACCTGTCTTACTAGCCTATCCTCCTTCCTAGGTAGCCAAACCTCCTTTTCTGGCTATTTAGGGTCTCTGCTTTGGGGAATTATTCAGATACCGAATGCAAGAGCTCACCAGAGTTCCTCTGCATCTCCCTCTTCACCTTCTGCCAAAGGATCGACCGCTGACTGCTCAGGATGCCTGCAAAACAGCAACAAAGTAGCAAAGACGACTACTGCAACCTTGTATCGCTTCATCCTGCTGGCTTTCTCACCTGTTTCCTGGTGGTGCATGCTCTGGGGGTAGCCCGACTCCTCCTTGCACCAGGAGCTCTGAAGAAATCTCCCGTGGGTCGACGGAATCTTCCCCCTGCAACCGCAGGCAACAAAAGACTGCATCACCGGTCCTCTGGGTCCCCTCTCAGCACGACGAGCGTGGTCCCTGGAACTCAGCAACTCTGTCCAAGTGACTCCCACAGTCCAGTGACTCTTCAGTCCAAGTTTGGTGGAGGTAAGTCCTTGCCTCCTCACGCTAGACTGCATTGCTGGGTACCGCGTGATTTGCAGCTGCTCCGGCTCCTGTGCACTCTTCCAGGATTTCCTTGATGCACAGCCAAGCCTGGGGCCCCGACACTCTAACCTGCAGTGCACAACCTTCTGAGTTGTCCTCCGGCGTCATGGGACTCCCTTTTCTGACTTCGGGTGGACTCCGGTTCACTCCACTTCCAAGTGCCTGTTCCGGTACTTCTGCGGGTGCTGCCTGCTTCTGTGAGGGCTCCCTGACTTGCCGGGCGCCCCCTCTGTCTCCTCATCCAAGTGGCAACATCTTCGTCCCTCCTGGGCCACAGCAGCATCCAAAAACTCTAACCGCGACCCTTGCAACTAGCAAGGCTTGTTTGCGGTCTTTCTGCGTGGGAACACCTCTGCAAGCTTCTTCACGACGTGGGACATCCATCCTCCAAAGGGAAAGTTCCTAGTCCTCTTCGTTCTTGCAGAACACAAAGCTTCTTCCATCCGGTGGCAGCTTCCTTGCACCCTCAGCTGGCATTTCCTGGGCATCTGCCCACTCTCGACACTGTCACGACTCTTGGACTTGGTCCCCTTCTCTTCCAGGTACTCAGGTCCGGAAATCCACTGTTGTTGCTTTGCTGGTGTTGGTTTTCCTTGCAGAATCCCCCTATCACGACTTATGTGCTCTCTGGGGGTTGTAGGTGCACTTTACACCTACCTTACAGGGTCTTGGGGTGGGCTATTTTTCTAACCCTCACTGTTTTCTTACAGTCCCAGCGACCCTCTACAAGCTCACATAGGTTTGGGGTCCATTCGTGGTTCGTATTCCACTTTTGGAGTATATGGTTTGTGTTGCCCCTATACCTATGTGCTCCTATTGCAATCTATTGTAACTTTACACTGCTTGCATTACTTCCTTTTGCTATTACTGCATATTGTTGGTATTCTGTACATATATCTTGTGTATATTTGGCATCCTCATACTGAGGGTACTCACTGAGATACTTTTGGCATATTGTCATAAAAATAAAGAACCTTTATTTTTAGTATAGCTGTGTATTGTGTTTTCTTATGATATTGTGCATATGACACTAGTGGTATAGTGGGAGCTTTGCATGTCTCCTAGTTCAGCCTAAGCTGCTCTGCTATAGCTACCTTCTATCAGCCTAAGCTGCTAGAAACACCTCTTCTACACTAATAAGGGATAACTGGACCTGGTACAGAGTGTAAGTACCCCTTGGTACCCACTACAAGCCAGGCCAGCCTCCTACACCAGTTGGGGGACGAAGTCACTTCGCTGCTTCTGTGACGACAACTAGTACTCTGGGACACCTCTCCTGACGACGAGAGTGCTCCCTAGAACACAGGTGATGGACCAACATGACTCAGACTGTACTAAGGGCCAGCTCTCCAGATTTGGCTTGCCTCCCCATGCTGCGACAGTAGCCCTGTGCACCATCTCCAGCTCCTTGTGCACTTCTTCCAAGAATCCTTCGTGCACAGTGTAGCCCAGGTCCCCAGCACTCCATTCTGCGACACACAACTTGCTGAGTTGTTTTCCGGTGGCGTGGGACCTTCCTTTGTAGTGCTGCGATGACCGCACTTTGCATCTTCTTTGTCCCCGTGTTCTGGGACTCCCGTGGGTGCTCCCTGGTCTGAGAGCTCTCTGAAGTGCTGAGAGCCCCCTCTGTCTCCTCAGTCCACTGGGGAGACCCGCACCCCAGGACCCTCCTGGGTCCAAGCAGCTTCTTTTTGATGCAAAGTGTGTACTTGCTTGAACCAAGGCTTGTTGGCGGAATCCAGTGATGCACACAGCCTGCATCCAACAACTCGACGTGGGACATCACATGCACCCAGCAAGAACCCGCAGCCACCTTCTTTGGTGCTCTTCTTACCGGAGAATCCACTTTTGCACCATCTTCTAGGTTGGAAGGGGCTTCTGTCCTTCCAGGAATCTTTTTCGACTTCTGGACTTGGTCTCCTCTCTCCACAGGTCAGGTCCAGGAATCCATCATTTGTTGATTGCAGTCTTGCTTGGTTCTTGAAAAATCCTTTAATCACAACTTGTAGTGTGTCCTGAGGAAACTTGCTGTACTTTACTCCTGCTTTCCTAGGCTCTGGGATGGGGTACTTTACTTACCTTTGGTGTTTTCCTGCACTCCCGGCACCCCTCTACACACACTACACTTGCCTAGGGGGGAACTGTTTACTTACCTGGTTTTGGTTACTAGTGTATATATTGTGTATAATACTTACCTCCAGAAGGAGTATTGCCTCCAAGATATTTTTGGCCTTGTGTCACTAAAATAAAGGCCTTTTTTTTTTTTTTTTTAAATATTTGTAAAGCGCATGGCTACCACTGAACAGATAAAGCGGACAGGCTATACAGGAAAATGAAAGGTCTTAAGCTTTTTACGAAATTGAAGTTCTGAGTTTTCTGATCGAAGCTCCATAGGTGACCCGCCTTGAAGGCAAACAACCTGCCTCCCCATCTTACTTTATTAAACTGAAGAGTACTGATCAAAAATGCAGAGGAAGATCTGAGTGATCTCTGGGGGTTGTAAGGAGTTATAATATGCCTGTGGCAGGCA
The DNA here is from genome assembly GCF_031143425.1 of Pleurodeles waltl. NCBI lineage: Eukaryota > Metazoa > Chordata > Amphibia > Caudata > Salamandridae > Pleurodeles > Pleurodeles waltl. The sequence continues at coordinate 445,596,881 of NC_090449.1, forward strand.
GCTTTAAAGTTAATGCGCAGTTCAAAGGGGAGCCCGTGAAGAGAACACAGAGCAGATTTAGCAGAGTGGTGTCTCATGGTACCCGTTAGAAGGTGGGCAGCAGCATTCTGCACCACCTGTAGTCGCTTTAGAACATAGGAAGGAGAACTGAAGAACAAAACATTCCCACAGTCTAGGCGAGACAGTATCAGGGCCTGGACAATAAGCCTTTTAGCTACAAAAGAAAGAAATGTGAAAATCTTCCTACAGGTCCTCAGTAAGTAAAAGCAAGTATCCGCCAATTTTTTCGAGTGGCATTCCATTGTGAGGCGAGAGTCCAGCCAAAAACCTAGCCAAACTATCTTTGGGCTATGGAAGGTTATTTAGTCCAGCTGAGACTAAGGCAGGTGGCTTCAAACATGAAAAATGTCTTAACATAACCTCAGTTTTTTCCTCATTTAACTTAAGTTTGCTGTTCGCCATCCATTTAGCGACATCAGATAGGCATGAAGAGACAGTGGCAAAATCTAACCCGGTCCCAGTAGAAAAAGAAAAAAACTAATTGAGTGTCATTGGCATAAGACACAAGGGACAATCCATGGGGTTCCACAATCTTTGCCAAGGGGGCCATATAAACATTGAAGAGCGTAGGGCTTAATGAAGAACCCTGTAGAACCCCACAGGCCAGCGGGAAGGTTTCAGAATAATAGGAATGATCCAGTACTTGAAGTTATTTGACTTATATGAAGAAAGCCAATTGAGGCAGGTACTTTCAATTCCCCCTTGAGAGGCTCTGCGAAGAAGAACTTTATGATCTACTGTGTCAAAAGCGGCGCTTAGATCTAATAAAAATGATTGCTGCATATCCGCCAACATCCACACATCGTGTAGTGTCTTCAGTGACAGCCAACAAGGGTGTTTTGGTGCTGTGGAGCGGTCTGAATCACATTTGGGTATTATGAAGAAGATTATGTTCCTCTAGAAAACCTGAGAGTTGAAATGTTTCTCGATTGACAGAATGGGAAGAAGAGCAATTGGTCTATAATTAGATAGTGAAGCTGTGTCAAGATTATTTATAAAAAATAAAAAATAAAAATAAAAAAAAACGAGGCTTAACTACCGCATATTTCCATTACTGTGCGACATGCCCATGTTTCATTCAAATTGTACATAAGCACCGGTGATATAACTTAGGATCATAGAGCTAAGATAGAAGGTGGGGGTTTGGGAGGGGGGGGGGTCCAGAGGAGATCTGGATTTTATGGAGCCCAGATATTTATCTACTAGAGCGGTAGTCAGAGGCTGGAAAGCGGAGAGTGAGGCTCGAGGGGGTGATCATCAGGAAGAAGGACAAACATCCTCAGTGCAAGAATTACTAGGAAAAGTTGCTTGGATGTCAGCAGGTTTCTTTTGAAAAAAACAGGCTAAATCATTACTATGTGCCTGAGAGCCCTCTACTATGTTCTTGACTGGAGGAAGCTTATTCATTTCCTCAAAGATAGAGAATATCTCTCTAGGAGAGTGTGAGGATCGTTCGATCCTGGAGGTATAATGGGAGGCTTGTGCCGTCTTAATTTCCGAATGGAAAGACCGAATCATATTCCTATAATCTCTTGAGACCAGTATCATATGATTTCCTCCACTTTCTCTCCACCCACTTACATTAATTTTTTTTTAAGTCCAGAAGATGGGGAGTAAACCAAGATGAATCGTTTATCCGAAAGGTCTTAACCATAGTTTAGTGGGTAGAATAATATCTAGGGATTGCAGAATCCATTTGTCAAACCCTCAGCTGTATAGTGTTGGGGAAGAGTGGAGGAGGTAAACTGGTTCGTTAATGTGTCCATCAAGTCATCGTTCTTCAGCTTTGACCACTGACGTCCCATTAATTTTGCACAAGGCTGATTATGTACAGGAGGTTGGGTGGGGAAGAGTAAAAACCATTTAAAAAAATGGTCCGACCAAACCAGAGGAAGAGGAGCCTGGGCTAGTAGTTTAGGGAGATTACTAAACACTAGGTCGATTATATGACCAAGAAGGTGAGTGGGGCCTGATATCAGTTGTGTTAAATCCAATGCTGCTAAATCTGTGAGTAAGGTCTTGACGGAAGCATTGTGAGGTTCCTCTACCTGAATATTAAAATCCCCTAAAATGGTACAATTTGAATATTTACAAGCAAACTCTGCCACACATTAAGGCAGAGCCTGCAAAAACCTACCATGGGGGCCCGGAAGACACTAAATTAGGATACCAGAAAAAGTGAAGGTGGCATCTATTGTCAAAAAGAAGGCCATGCTTTCAACAGTCTGGGATACAGAGAGGGTGGGAACGACAGTGAATAGAATTCTTGTAAATTATTCCAATCCCTCCTCCTCTTCTGTGAGGTCTATCTAGGTGCTGTAGGGGGTAACTTGAGGGAAGGGACATAACTGTCAGGAGTGGAGTCCTCAGAGAGCCATGTTTCTGTCAAAAACAGAGCCTCTGGAGCACAGTCATTTAACAAAGAATGAATATATAGTTTGTATGCAGGTAAGGAAAGACAGTTAAGCAGCAATATAGACTGAGGATTCGATTGATGAGAATCACCAATTGAAGGCAAATAGGTTAGAGGGGGAAGGGGGTTATAGTCAGGTATTGACCGGAAGTCACTGTGTTGTTATTAAGGACCACAAGAGATTGCCTGGAATAGCTTAGGCTCTCAGGGGCTAAGCTTACAGCCTTTCCTGGCCCTGGGCCCAGCCAGGCGCTGACGGGTGCCGTCTGGCTTGCCTTTGGCACGCCTTCGGCGTGTCCGCTGCGCGTCCGCTTCATGGGCTCTTTTATGGGCCCAGGAAACAGGAAACAGGAAACAGGAAACAGGAAACAGGAAACAGGAAACAGGAAACAGGAAACAGGAAACAGGAAACAGGAAACAACTAGACCGCACACAAAGATGGCGGTTCTGTTTGGCACAATGAACTGATTGGAAAATGGCTGCAAAAGGTGTAAATACCTTAGGTACCCACTACAAACCAGGCCAGACTCCTACAACATCATCATAGTAGTCCAGGGAAATTAAGGGAATTACAGATGTGCTCTTTGTGAAGGAGCTGCAGGCCAGGCCATCGCTCACAGGGAAGTTAGCCACTGGCCAAAGTGGCCAGATTCACAGCACAAAGCTGTAGTGAGTGGAAGAAAAATGTGAACAACCCAACAACAGACCATGGAAAAAAGGGGCTGGCTGAATGCATCTATAGATAAATATTTAATTTCAGGAAAATATAAAGGTCTTGGTTAACCCCAGGCGTAAAAAATGGACATCACAAGTTAAGTAATTCTGCACACTAAAAATAAGCTCAAAATATTAAAAATAAAATTGCCACTTTAAAAACAACCTAGGATGGCACAAGTAATGGCTGCAAAAGTGCTGAGGCATTACATTAAGATGATTTATATCCCTAGCCCTTTTTCTTTAGCGGTGACTGTTAACATTTATCTCTTGGTTTATGTGCGATTAGTAGTTTTAAAAACTGCTTTTTTCTTCTACCTGTGGCTATTTAAACTTCTCTCCTGGTTTTCCCCTAACGAACAAGTTACCTTTAGTAATGCTTTTTCTGGCGAATACAGTATCACCTGTGGATTCCTCACCTTTTGAATGCTCCCAATGCATCAGCATTCAACAGATTTCTTTTCTTTCTATATCTCCACGTCGACGAGGACGTCACAATGGAACGGCTCCACATGCGACTCCGTCTGAGGTCATCGGAGCCATAAGAAGTCCTCACCGGCGTGCTGTTAGTTTCACCCCCTTTTTTTTTTTTTTTTACTGTGCCTTTGAGTCAAACGGGTGAACACTAACATCACAAGTACATGTGCAAACTCAACACAAGAATATATATATATATATATATATATATATATATATATATATATATATATAAAAAATCCAAACAAAAAAAACGATGAAGAATGCGCACTCAGGACTTTAAAAAAAAAGTAAAGCAAAAGCTTATTACGCGTTTCAGCTGTCAACACAGCCTTGATCACGTGAATTTGAGCACCAATCGAACAACATTTAAATATAACACATTCAGTTGTATAAAAATAGGACTGGAAAAAGTAAAAACATAGAACAGAGTACAAAAGCAATTAACCATAAAAATCTCTTACTAATCAAGCATTAAAAGATATACTTCAATAATTCATCAATATACAATCGTAAATATCATTTATCAGAAAATATCATTCAATTATTTTATCCAATTAGTATGCAAGAGAAATATGTAAATTGTTTTCAAATAATGTTACATATGTTACCCTCAACTCTGGGAAGAGAAATAAAAAAATACATTAAAGTAACCCAAACTGTACGACCTTCATATAAATATAGATAAATTATCATCTGAAAGCCCATAAATACTAAATACGGTAATACAAATATATATACTACCCCCATTCCAGATTCACCAATTATTCATAAGATGTCTACATAATAAACTCCTACTTCCTCCAAAGTAATAAACAAACCTATACAGAAATACAACAAAAATAAGTTATTATCTAGTTATTCAACCAGCATTGAACAGAACAAAAAACGTGCTAAAGGAAATATAAAAAAAATCCTTATCTGCGTATCCATCGCCCAAAACACCACGCGAAGTTCTAAATAGGTGAAAGGAAGGAAAGGTAAATGAAATCCAATCATCCATTCAACCCCCAACTTCCTGTTAAAAATATAAAATAAACTAATTATACACATTAAAACCGTATATATCTAAAACCTAATTTACAAAGAAGAGCAACCAAATACTGCTGCTTTGCAAAAATACAGAACAGGTACACTTTTAGCCAAGGAAGTAGTAGTTGACTTAGCACAGGTAGAATGAGCTAATACCCGTGGGAAGATCCTTCTTTGTCAGTGAATAACATACTTTAATACAAAGAATGACCAACCTTAATAGCGTATTTTTGTGGACGTTTTGCCCTTTATTTTACCCACATAGCCAATGAAAAGTTGTTCATTTGTCCCGAACTCTCTCATCCTATCCACACAGAAGCTCACCACTCTCTCTGGATCTAGACCGTGCAGGGATGGGGAAGAGGGTAAAAGGAGGATGGACTGCCCTAAATGAAAAGTAATCACCAACTTTGGCAGGAAAGCCGCCTTGAAATGCTCAACACCCATGAGTCTGATACTATTGACTCCCATTCTTGAAGAAAATGAATCAACCTTCTCCCTGTGGCCAACACATGCTGCTGAAAGGAGAAGAACTAGGGCTGCTTTCCTGGCAGGTTCCCAGCACAAGATGAAGTAGAGGAGGAGGAAGGCTGCTGGGCTGCACCACATTGCCCAAGTCTTCCCCATCCCCTGTAGGGCCTGGAGGGGTTTGGCAGATTGTTGTCCCTGGAACTGCTGCCTCCCTACAAAAGGAGAAGCCGCAGCCAAACCCTTTAAATCTTCTGAAAGGTCTATAGGCCGAGGAGAGAGAGAGACTGGAGATCCAGAGACTTAGCCATGGCCTTACGCTCCTTGAATCCGATAGCTCAAGACGAGTGACACAGAGAACTGTGGCAACGCCGCTTTTTATGAGCATGAGATGACCGAGATGAAGACTCCTCTCGAGGTCTGGATCTTTAACAACCTCGCTTTTCCTTCTTGGCCTTTGCCAGGAGCAGCTTCGCTTCTCTCTTCAAGTGCCTTCAGGTTCAAACTCTGGAATGAAGAGCTGGTAGTGGTCGGAACCCAGGCACCAAAAGAAGTTCACGTGAGAGTCAGTAACAGACATATGACCCCCACACTCCCTACAAGGCTTAAAGCCAAATTTCTTCTGCGGAGACATTGTCGCACACAAAAAAAAAAAAAAAAAAAAAAAAAAAAAAAACGGCAAAGCTTCTTTGACACAGTGTAATACCTGGAAAGGTAGAAAAACCATTAGCATCAAAGGATTGAATAAAAGGAACGGACATCAGTACACCAGCAAGGACTTTTTAAAGCTCAGATGGAGTTGCGTGTGGAGCCCTTCCATTGGGACAGTCTTGTCAACGTGGAGAGCTAGAAAGAAAACATTTCCATAGAATGCTGGCACATTGGGAGTATTAAAAAGGCAAGGAATCCACAGTAGATGTATCCATCAGAAAAGTGTTTTTAAGAGACTGCTTAATCTGCTTTGTGGTTTCAATGGTGCTTGGAAAGTGTATTTAGTGCTCATTTTGGCTAAAAACAAATGTTTTATAAGTGTGCGAAAAGCAATATTTGTGGTTTTATTTTTGGGCCTTACCTGCAGGGTTGAAATGGAGCTACAAAGTGTGTAGCAGGCCTATCTGTATCCAAGGTGATTCTGGCTTCAGGAGCACCTGCTTGCCCCCTGCACACCAGCTCGTGCTTTATTAAGTGGCCCACAGGCAGCATCTGAGAAGGCCAGACTACTTCCCCTTCTACCTGCACAGGCCCTTGGTCACATGCTCCTTAAACAGGTTCCCTTTTGGGTGCTGCATCTGTGTTCTGATTGGTTCCTAGGGCTAGGGTTCCTATTTGCCTGGTGGCTAGGGTTGTGACTGGTTAATAGGGTCAGGCCTCCTTTTGGGTCTAGGGCAAGGGTCCAATTGGTCCAAGGCCACATGATCATTAGGGCTATTTAACTTTAGGGCTCAGGGCATCTCAGCACGGGTGTCAAGGCTAAAGGCAGAGAGGACAAGGGCAGTTGCCGGTTTGGGGCGGGCCTAAGCCCAGAGATGCTGCCCTTTATTCCATTTACCAGCAACCACCTTAAGCCACCCACATCCGCAAACTTTATCTTAGCAGACACACACCGTCTATTTAGAACAAACTATCAACATTTTAATGTTTCAACAACCACTAATAAACAAATCGCATCTATACACCTTTCTAGTCCTACTACCGCATACTGGTACTTTCACTATTTACCACTCTATACCACTATCAAATCCAAACATCAACAACACAATATAAACCTACACTATATGTAACCTCAAACCCTTCATACGCACATTCCCTATTCATTCAAAACACCAGCTCTATCCGCTTACTCCTAAAAGATCCGTTTCCACCACCACAATCCCTATAGTCAACCCTCTCATATACACCAACACCACCACGCCTCTTTTTACCAAAAAACACATAGCAGTCGTCACACTACCAGACATCGCGTCCTGCTACCAGATCGAATACAAACACTCCTAACCCCTGCACATCTGCTCACACTGTCCTCCAAATCACATCACCACACGCTTTATCATTCAACTTCTACTCATCAACTGTACTTTCCATCTAAATCCGTCACAGAAATTCATCACAATCTCATCTCACTACTCCACAAAAATAAAACCTCACACACACATTACTCAAGAATTCACAGGCAAACCATTACACAACCAAGACAGACACTTTGGACCCCTATTTAAAACAAAACCACGCAAAACCACCAGACCCAAACCAGTTTCCAAAAATCCACTCCAAGAGTGAGCCAACCTTGCCTCTGAACTTCTTCAAACAAATATCACAAGTGAATGTATAGATCCGGTCAAAGCTAGCAGGCCTTCCTACGACACATCTTCAAGAACCTTCTTTTATCTACCTCTGCTGCCACACCAGTAAGAATCATCATCAATAATTCTTTAACTGTGGGAATCTTTACTGAAGACCTTAAAAAGGCATACATACACCCATTATTAAAGAAAAAAACTGGACTCACATGACCTCAACGGTTATATGTTGGAACCATGGGTGCCTAAACCACCCGTGGCTCAACAACGAGGTCGGAACAACGACCTTGTTCTAAACACGAATGCCTTTACCACGAATGAGTTTACAACGATTTTACCGTTGTAAGCGCATTCCTGGTAAAGGCATTACCAATCAGCATGTACGACCCAGCCTGCTTCCACCCCAGCCCCCCACCCCACCAACCTAAACCCTGACCTCCCCCAAACTCTAATCACCCCCAGCCCCCCACCCCAAAAACGAAAAATACCCTTAGTCCCCACCCCACCCCTAAAACCTAAATCCTGTCCCCCCTAAACCCTAATCACCCACCCCCCCAAAACAGCCCCAGTCCAACTTATCTCTTCCTTCACCGCGTCCACCCCGCCTCCCTTCTGTACCTTAACCACGCATGTACGTTGTTCAGACATGCGTGGTTAAGGTACCGAAACCAGGGAGTCATGGAAAACAAAAGCATTGTTTCGCTTTCGTTTTTCACAACCTCGTGGTTCCGAACTCTTTCTTCTGGGTGTTTCCCGACCCCAACAATTACAGGTGTATTACAAATTGACCTTTCCTGGGCAAACTGATAGAAAGAGCAGCATTCACACAGATGTCAGTTCATTGAAGATAACTCTATACTTTTAGACTACCAAACTGGATTCCGCTAAGGAAGACGCACTGAATCTGCCCTCATCGCTATCTGGCATGATCTTAAAAACACAGTAGACCACAATGGAGTTACTACATTACTTCTCATGCATCTCTCAGCTGCCTTTGACACAGTTGGCAATGGCACCCCAAAACAAAGACTCTATGAAGCCGGCATAGAGGGGACTGCTTGCAACTAGATCACATCCTATCTTCATAACAGAACAAATGTCATCCATGCTCCCCCTTTTTCATCAGACCCTACTTCACAAATGCAGGGGTCCCTCAAGGCTCAATATCTCATCCATGATCTTCAACATTTATATTAAGTAATTATGGGAAATGATAAATGAATTCCAACTCACATTCTACAACTATGCAGATGACACAAATACTCCTTAAACTAGAGTGCCCGAAGACATTGGAATCTCACAAATCTTCAGTTGCCTCAGAGCAGTTGATCAGTGGATGACATGGAGCCATCTCTATCTGAATGCATCCAAAAACAGAAATACACTGGCGACTGGAAAAATTATGACTCATTCTCAGCCTGGCATGACGATCTGGGACCTGGTAAAGTATCTAAGGAAGTTAGAAACCTTGGAAGTACCGTGGACTCCAAGTTAACAATGAATGCCCAAGTCGACAAATTAGCAAGATCAAGGTTCATCAACGTGAAAACTCTGCAACACATCTTCCCCCAACTTGGATTTCCACACTAGGTCCAGGCTACTATCTCTCTGGTACTGTACTGTTTAAACTGGATTACGTGAATGGCCTCTACCATGGATCATCTCTATCTACCATGAAAAAACTAAAACGCATTCAGAACTCTGCTGCCTGACTACTCCTGCATGTAAAGTCACAAACCCACATCTCCTCTGGCCCTACATTGGTTACAGGTTGTCAGAATATCTACCTTCAAGCTGCTCTGTATCACCCACAAACCAACACATGGAACAGGACCACTTTTCATCAAGAATAGAATCACCAAATACATTTAGTAAAGAAACCTCTGTTCAAGATTGGCACCCCACGTCAAAACCCCACCAAACAAGAAAAAGACAATAGGCAGGGCTCAAAAAATCATAAAAATGCCACTAGACCTGCCTGTCAAGTAACTTGAATAATCTACTCGGCCTAACTAATGTACTTGACCCGTAAACGGGTCTCATATTGTGTGATCCTAGGCAAACAGTTTACAGAGTCACCTTTTTATTTATTCTCACATATGATTGCGCCTTCAAATACGTGAGCTCAGCATTTCTGCAGTACAACAAAACTCTTGTTTAAGGAGACTAAAGTTTGCTGCATGCATCACAAGAATCTAGCCCACATACCCATGAGGTCTTCTAACTCACATAACCTAGGGCTTCTTTTAGTTTACTAACATTTCCATCAGAAAGGAGTGTTTCTCAGTTTGTTTAAACATTCAATTTTAATAAACGTATTACTAAACCATAATGGGGTAAAATGTTGTCATCTACACATAGTAACTTTCCAAGAAATGTCCAAAAACCTCTCCACTAACTTGCAGCTTTACTGATAGAACTATATGGTGTATTAATAATCTGTGAAAATTGGATTTCAGAAAACATATCCTTTGCATAAAAACACAAAGTATTGTGGTTTGTTTTAATCGTAGTTAAATATTTTTTGATCAGACAAATACAAAAAAAGGGCTTTCGCAACTACTGAAATATATTTTGAAATGTTTGCACAGTTGGTTTAGTCATTTAAATGTTGTGTGTTAGGAAAAACCAGATACCCTATATTCTCTTATTTTACATTCTAAGCAGCAGGTCACAGAGTTCACCTTATGAAGTCCAGGAACTCTGCAGTCAGAAGGAAAATTAATTGCAAGAAAAAAAAACTGACTTTTGACCTCAGTCTGTGAACACAGAGAAAATGTGACATAAGAATTAGATTTAAAGGCATCTTTTATTGCCCCTCCACTTTTCAACTAAACAGAACTTTTCAGTGTCAACTCGCCAGAATGGACAAGTAAGTATTAAAAATAGCTCGACCTGATCAAATAAGACTCGCCAATGTGAGTGGTCGAGTGGATTTTTCGAGCCCGATAGGTGGTACATTTTTCCCTGCGTTCAAGCTATGGAATTTATTACCCCCAAACAGAAGATCTTTCCTACATAACCACCATATTCCAACAGCAATGGACTGCATATCCCTGTGTAACATTGTAATGCCATTAAGTGTGTTTGACCACTGACTTTGTGTTTCACCACCGCACATATTAGTTGTTCAATGTTCACCAGTAGCACATTACATTTTGTATTCGGTTTAGCTGCCTATTGGCTTTAACTATGCATTAGACCTTACATTTTGTATTTAGGTTAGCTGCCTACTGGCTTTATTGTGGAGTTAGACATTGCAGTTGAAATATTGCAGATGAGCTGCGTTTTTCCACATGGTAGACCAAGCTGTGTTTTTTGTATTTTGTTCTCACCACACCCTAGCATAACAAGGGAACGCGTATTTTGTTTTTTTCCCCTCTAATCAGCCTTGGGAAAAGGAATGGGCCTTGGAGACCTGGCCACCCTCCAACGCTTGTTTTTGATGAATTTTGACTTTTGTTCTTTGCTTTGAAGTTATGCTATAATATAATCACATATATTTGCTGTGTACATTGCAATTGAGAATCACTTTGATATATTTTCCTTTCATTGCTGTGACTATTTTTAATCATGTGCCTCCAACCTACTAATCTCTTCTCTCAGGAACCTCGTGGTGAAGTAGTATTAATAAATGTCTTCTTTAAACTAAGAAGTGCATTCCAGAGATTGTTTTCAGCTCGGTCATTAGTGAAATCAAAACATTTTGGCGAAGTCGATTGCAGGATTCAAAGGGGATTTTTTTTTTTTAACAAGTTAAAGGATTGATTGTTTCATGTTGTGCCCTAAATTACCTGAAGTGCATAGTTCGGTTATTCTGAAGTGTAAATCAAAACAATTTGTTGAGTCAGCAGTCTGGGAGTGGAATTGGAGATTGGAAGTGCACAATTTAAAAGTGTAATTGTTTTTTTTTTCGTTTAGAGCTTTAAAGGAAGCACAGCAGACCATGTTTGAAAATGCATGTGAAGTTAAACTGCCTTATGGTGCTGTGAGAAACATGTTTTCTTGTTTATCAGAACTTTCTAAGTTTTAGGATGAGTGCTTGGATAAAGCAAAGGTGTTTTCATATTTAGAAAATGTGCTTTTTGAAAGAAATGATGTTCTTTTTGTTCTTGACAGAAGGGTTTGGATAATTTTGTCTGCTTACAGAAAAACGCATGAGAAATGTAGGCAGTTAGAACATGAAAATAAGAATTTACATGAGCAAATTAGCCAGAACAAATTATTGCAAGATAAAACTGAAATCTACAAAGTTGTTGCGGAGAATCTGGCTTTTCACATTCCAGTAATGAGGAGGTTAAAAAAGGTGGGGGCCAGTGTGAGCCTCATGAGCAGAGCGTAGATCTCCATGCGCAGGGCAGCCCACAGTTTTTGGCAGGAGTTGAAATGCTTCTTTTAAAAGATTACACTGAGCACATAGTTGACGATGTTATATTCAGACCGCTTTTGCAAAGTACGACATGTAAAATTAATTCAGACAAGGCAGATGTACTGTTGCAAAATGTGCAGTTTCTGGGAATTCAGTGGAATCCAGAAAATATACAGATGTTGTCACAGGTAAAACAAAATATTTTAGAGTTTCTTTATATTTGCACTAAGCAAGAGACACCGAGTTTCATGAGCTTGTTTGATTTTTGGAAACAGTTAGGATCCTGAGGCCTCCAGTCAGCCCACACACACCCCCCCCACCACCAGCTATACGCAGACTGACAATATTACTTGTTGGAAGAAGTTTTTTATTAACACAACCTTTGTAATCTCATAGCATCAAGTCATAATTCATTTTCATAAAAACATTACAAAAATATTTATAAGTCATGAGATACCAAATTAGTGACCATTAATCTTTCTGACAGGATCCCTTCCTGTCCTGAACCACCATTGGACCACACAAGTGACCCATATCTCACCTGTATCCTTAGGAGGGGCAGTTACCCTGACTACACCGTTCCTTGTCCTCACGCTCAGGGTTCCACCCCACCTCCAAACACCAATCAGTCTCGGGGTGTAACGGAGCCGCCAAGAGCTGGAGCCCCATGGCCCCCCCCAGCGATCTGTGCCCCCTTACCCCTTGATCTGGTGTGTACATCTGCAGGTTGGCTCAGAACTTCAGGATCCTATCCCTGGTGTCCTCCTGGGGCCCCAACCTTGGGGACCCCCCTGTAGTTTCTGGTCACTTTAATACATCAATTTCCGCCACGAGGGGAACCAGGGCCCTAAAGGTCCTTTGCCCTCCCCACCTGCGAAAAGACTGCGGGCAAAAAACAACGCCATGAATGAACTGATCGGTACCAGCATCCGATAGATGCACCATGTCATTGTGAAACATGCGAGGGCCCTTTAAAAAAAAGTTTGTGGGGAATGTTCCATAGCCGCCCTGGACCAGGGCACAGCTTGCCCATTTCGGCGTTAAGTCGGCGTACTAAGACGTTGATTGTCCTTGATTTGATTCCTGCGCCCCACTTGCGTCGAGGCACCATGTGGGACCAGGCAATTCCTGCATTTGGGTATTGTTTTGCCAATTTTGTGATCTCAATGAATATCGTTTCTCTTAGTGCCTTGCGACCCAGTCGCACTAAGTTGTTGCCTCCTAAGAGAATAATGATGAGATCCGGAGACTGGAGACCCTCAAATCTTTTTGCTAAATTGACCAACTTTTGAAGTTGGGCGATTCCAGCCAACTCTGCATCAATGAAAAGCCAGGCCTTGAACCATTGCCGGATTCGACCCACAGAGCTGTTGCACCCGGTACTACGCCCGTCGAACAAACGAATGCCCCAAGACCCATACTACATGCTGTGACATTGCATTGAAATGAAAAGAAAAGAGCATGACGAGATCACATTTCAGAAACCAGTTTTGTGACTATACCAGTTCAGGTCTAATGTACCGCCTATAGCAATCTGATGACCACCGACCGATACCCTTCACTGTGAACACCAGCAGGCCCGCGGTAGCCGCCAGCGTAGCTGCCCCGATTTGAAATGAATGGGAGGAGTACCCTGATGGTCAACCCCTATCGCCCTCAATTCTATCTTGAATACCTCTAAGAACTGGTAGCGGGAAAGACATTCCCCGTTGGCATAGACAAACAAGGCAGAAGAGCCTAAAGGTGGACGGACCAAGAGATAAGCTCTCATCAGTTTCGCAGGGCAGAGGGGGGATCCAATAGCGGCACTAAGTGTAATGCGCACTCCTCTTTTAAGTTTGTCGTTTTTGACTTGCGCAGGGCAATTGATAATAACTCTGCACTGACTACAACTTCTCTCCACTGCAACCCTCCTGCGTGATCGCCCCTGGGAGAGCACACCAATTCGCTGAAGCGGAATGCCCCGTAGAAGGCTATGGAAAACGCTGCCGAAAATAGAGCTGACTCAGCCGGCGAGGAGCAAACTGATGGGAGGGCGATCATAAGATTCTCTAGCAAGGTGGCAGTTACTGGACGCCTAGAGTTTGACCTAACCTGGACAGCCCTGGCCCATCCTGCTAGAGCCCGTTTAATAATAAAAGTGTTCAGTGGCACCTCCATGTTCTTAATTCTAGCGATAAAACGTATTGCAGCCAGGTAAGCTTTAGCACAAGAAACTGGTCATTCCCTTGTCTTTTAAATGCTGTAAGAAAGTGTATCTCGCTGACTCAGAGAATAAATCTGAAATTTGCGTTAGAGATGTTCCTGTAAACACAATGACAACATTACACAGTTACTCAAAAGGCCATAAAAACACAATCAGTCCTACCATTTAGTTGGACAGTAAAATAGACCAATATAGGTCACACTCACAGGCTTCGTGCCAGTGCAGGCCACCAAGAACAACTATGAACCCCTGCTGTAACTGCAATACCCACCCTTGTTAGGACACTGAAATGCCAGCAGTGGCCTAGGAAAATCGTGGGCAAAGAAAATGGGGGCAAATAAAAGAAGGGAACCAAAAAACGGTATCCCAAAATGCCAACAATTTAGAACAGCAGCATTGGACAGATGTTTAATAAAAGACACTCCCAAATAGGCGCAAACGCACAGTGACACAAAATAAAACAATAGCTCAAGATTCATTAATGGGAGAGGAAAGCACTTCACACAGCAACACGTGCTACAGACATGGACACACAAGGCATTAGAATCCAGCAAACTGCTAACTTATGAGCAGTAGCGTTCTAAACACTTGAAATAAAGTACTGCGCAACACCCTTAGCGCGTTCTAAACATAAATTACAATAGCCAAGATCTAGGGTCAAAGCTGCTCGTGTGACCAACATAAACACCGCCGCTTGTAAACATGCCCGTAAGCCACGCAATAACCAGACACCGAATATTCCCGTGCAGCAAGAAGTGCGAAGGGACCCCGGGTCTGGCACGCGCAGGCAGGGAGACCTCACTGCTGCCCCAACTAACTACACGCCGCGATGCGCTAAAACAAACAAAGGGGGTGACCCCAGCCAAACGCGCACCGGTGAAATACTAAAGTCGCAGCTCCAATTTACTACGAGCGCGCAAATATAAACCCTGGACCAAAGCCGCGCACAAGCAGACAGCCCTCCCCGATGCCCAGGATCACTCTAAGCAGCGACGGGTTCAAAAGAACACTTTGAGCTAATCGTCTGAAGTTAATACTTACAAGCAGGCGGTTCGGCGACTCCTCCAAGGACACGCGTACGTCCCGATCAAAACACCACGACTCCGCAGGAACAAGACTATCAGGAACGCGCCGCCGATCCCGCGAAAGAGACGAATGGGGGCAAAAGTTGAAGCTGAACAAACAACTGTGGGCCCCAGCAAGGTCCAGCCGCTGTGTCTGGAAAAGAAGGACGAGCCTTCTTGGGGGAGCTCTTAAATAACCCCCCACCGGCACGCGGCAGCTGGAACCGGCTAGCGGCCAACGCAGCCACTATGATGCCTCCTGCTTGTACTTCTAATGATTCATTGAAATACATGGATACTAAAAGACAATGGAAAGCAGTGTTATACAATCCAGTTACTGAAAAATGTTGTCTACCACAGGAGAAGGAAAAAGTAACCAATATGCACAGCTGTTCAATGTGTGTCGGAGTTTAAAGCAAGAGCTGCTTGAGAAGTGTCATTTTTATACACTGATTCTTGGTTTACTGCCAATGGATTAGCCGTTTGGTTTTCCACATGGGTTGTACATAACTGGTCAATTAATTCTAAAGGCAGTGAGGAGCAAAGAGTTGTGGCAGGAAATTTGGGAAATGTTAAAACAGAGCATAGTCATAGATGCTCATTGTCCCATTGACTCATTAGAATGCTGGTTCAATTCCCTTGCAGATGTTAAAGAGAAAAGTGCAAAGACAGAAATGTCAACTCAGAATTCTGACTTGGTGGGGATGGCTAAGTGGGCGCACCAGAACAATTTACTACTAAGATCTCCCTAATCCCTTTCTATAGCCTGTTCCTTCCTCATCTCTCGTTTACTCTTCCCAAACCTCATCTTATTACTATGATCTCCCAATTAACTCTTCTGGATTATTTCCTATTCTATCCCTCCATAAATCTATTCAATCCAACTAAAAGACTAAAATGTCCTCCGCTCAAATTAACTCATAACTCCCTATACTACTACTAATACTATACTCCTATTTCCCTATACCAATCCACCATTGATCCTTCTGAGTTGGAGAGTAGCGTGCTACTTGCCAAAAAGTGCTTCAACACCTCATCAGGGGTAGTAAGTGCTATATAAATACAGTTACAAGTTACAACATCACACAATTACATACATTCCATCAGAAAACAGAAATAAACACCCACTCTCACCATCAATGCTGCACATCTTATACCAACTTTACTCCCAAATTTTCTATCCTCACCAATACTTACCACAAGCTCCCCATCACAACAACCCCAATTCACCTGCCTCTCATCCATTGCACAATTCAGAGCGTTAAAACATTGCCCACGTGCTCCACCACCACCCCAAACCATACAGCTTCTACCCTACACAGATGCAAATCAACAACAATTAAGCAACTCTTACATTCACATCTCCTGGTCTTTTACACAAGAACATTATCCAAAAACAACAGCACACAAACTCTCTCTCAACCACCATCTCCACACAGACCCAACAAATTGTATTTTAAGAATGCTGGACAAGGATTACGATATAGACAAAACATTATTGCTATCCTGATACAATTAATAAACACTAATACTACACCTGCTACAAGTTCAAACAATATTATTCTCTCTTCTAGAAAACGTCACACCACCAAACCACAGTATCTAGACCACCCACTTATAAATGCTTGCTCACTCTCTAAAGACAAGCACAATATTGACAACCTTCTCACCAACACATCCTGACTTATTCTTCATAACTGTGTCGTGGCTGTGAGAGGACATGGCTCCAGTGTTGCATGAATCTGTTCCTTCAGGCTATCAAACTGTCACACAATTGCATAGGCAAAAGAGGAGGTGGACAAGCTGTTATATTCAAGGAAACAATAAATCATGGTGAAGAGGACAACATTTCCATACTAGGTTACGAGGCCCCCCGTCACCAGAAAACCCTATGGAAACCTTCTCCTGTAATTTACTCCTTTACAGACAGTCACCTATCAATGCAACATTCCCTGATACATTTCTAGACACAGATCCAAACCTTACAACACTATGTTATAACTTATGCATCCTTGATGGCATAAACATATGGTTTGATAAACCTAATACGACCCTATCCAAGAACTATCATCACTGGCCTAAACACACAACCTGTTTCAGATTATCCACAAACATCGCTGAACACTTCCTAGATATCATTTCTGCTAATCCAGAATTAGTTACCTTTCAAAGGATCACACCAATCACATTGTCAGAACACCATCTAGTAGCTTTTCAACATAAAACACAACAAATCATCATACCTAAGGCCACCAAACGTGCAACCACATATCGACAATCGGAAAAAAAAATTGGGGAATACTTAGAAACAAAACTAACATCCAACAAAGATAGAGCTTGACACAAACAATTCAAAATAGTTGAGTGGCTCCAGGAAACAGGGCGAAACTAAATAAGGGCCATGTGTACCAACAAATTTTCCCATAGACACAGAATGGGTAAAACCCTTTGCTACATCTGGCTCTAAGTGCCTTGGAGGAATACAAAAAAAAAAAAAAAACTGGCAAAGCTCGCACCTGCCTCAAAACAATTAACTATCAAGACAAACTCAACCTACACAAACTTAACAGAAAATAAGTCAACAACCAAAAAAGAAAAAAATAAGGTACTGTTCTAACAGAATTAAAAAAGAAAAATGCTCACTGAATGTCATAAACCTAATTACTCCGAATGAACTCATCCCATATCTCAATTTACTGACAAACTGGCAAATCATCACACAACCAAAGCAGACATGTTGGAATCCTATTTAAAATAAAGGAAAACCAACGGAACCAACCCATTTCTAACAATCCCCTCTAGGAATAGGCTAACCCAGCTTCTACATTTCTTCAAACTTCTAACAGAAACTGAATTAGTGTATTTTCTCAAAGCAAGTAGGTCAGCCAGACGGCCTTCTGACCGTTGACCATCACAAATCTTCAACAACATTCTTTTAATTATCTCCGCTGCCACACCAGAAAGTACTTTTTTTTTCTTTTTTTAAACTACACGAGTCACTAGATTTAGAAACGGCATACATATGCCCATTATTAAATAAAACAATCTTGGACCCACAAGACCCATACAACTACATACCGATTACAAATGGACCTTTCAAGGTCAAACTGATAGATTCAATGAATTATGACAACTGGGCAAATGCTGCTTTCTCTAACGCCATACTTTCAGACTTCCTTTGTCCAGAAAGCGGTACAGATATCTGCCCTCATCTCCATCTGGGATGACCTTAAAAACATACTAGACTGGAATGGGGGTGCTGTACTGGTTCTGTTGGACATTTCAGCGGCCTTCGACAACGCGGATCATGACACTCTAATTCAAAGACTCTACACAGCTGGCATAGAGGGGACTGTTCTCAACTGGCTCACATCCTATCTTCAAAAGACCTTCAAAACAGAACTAATGTCCTCACTTATTCATCAACGCTGTACTTCACAAAAGCAAAGGTTCCTCAAGGTTCTAACATCGCACGCATGCTTTTCAACACCTATATGAAATTATTAACAGCAATGATTAATTAATTTCAACTCACTGGCTATAACTACGCAGATGACACAAATACTTCTTAAACTGGAACGTCCCATAGACACTGAAAGCTCAAAAATCTTCAGTTGCCTCAGAGCCTTTGATCAGTGGATGACATGAAGCCATCTCAAATTGAATGCTTCCTACACCTAATGACCTGGGACCACCCCTAAAGAAGCAGTTTCCTATCTATGCGCTGCAGCACCCCAGTGCACCATCAAAACTAGCCAGGGACACCGGGAGCAGATGCATTTTATAAAACAATCATGAGATAATGGTGCCAATGTATCTTACTATCCAACAGGAAATCAGGTTTCAGCGCAGCACATGCAGTAGGTCAGACAGACCTGGAGCACCAATGCGCTCAAGCTGCATCCAACCCCACCCTGCCTGAAACTTAGACAGAGTGGGGTTTGGGCCACTACCTGACCCCCTTGATGCAGAACGGTCCCCCTCTTCAAAGCTAACGAGGACGGACAGCCTGCAGCAAGCCCGGTGGCGGAAATGGACCGCAGCCACATGGCAGCCCAAGGTGACGGACCATCCTTCAGCAGCACACTGAGAGGAGGAGATGGAGGCGCTGCAGCATAGCGGGCGGAGGAAGCGCTCACAGGATGGGGGAGCTGCCAGCTGCGCCTGGTGAGCGGACTGAAGCTAGGGCCCCCAGGGCACTCTAAGGTACAGCAGGATCTGTCAGGCAGCTCCAGGAGGCCATGCTCACAGCCCCGGTGACACCAGGCCGGGGGGGGGGGCCTGTGGGGCCCTGCCTGCTGAGACTGGAGCCCTCCACAAGACCCTGCCTTCACCAGAGGAGGAGGGCTAGAGCCCCGCTCGTCCTCGGGGCACTGATGAGGCTGCAGACTTGAGGAAGACTGAGGTAGAGCAGCGGGGCCTGGAGACCCCAAGGGGAAGCCTGATCTGCAGAGGTGATGATGCAGATGACAAGAGACTCATAGCTCGGGGCCTCTGCTGGCTCCTTGCCGCTGGCCCTGAGATCTGAGGAGACTTGACTGGTGAGCGTGGCGGCTGCCCTTTGAATGAGGACTTAGCAGCTGAGGCTGAACCTGAATGTCTGGGGTGCTGGTGCAAAAGAGGGGCTGGGGGTGACCTGAAGAGGGAATGGCAAATCCTGGGGTCCGAGGGAATGGAAGGTCTGTGAAGGTGGCGATACGGATGTCAGGAGGCAAGCAAGAATGGGGCTTGCGCTGGCCTCCTTGCTGCCGGCCTTGCACGCCGAGTGAACCTAGTTGGGGAGCAGACCGGCAACCCCAGAGGTGAGGAGTAAGGATGACGCTGGGCCACAGGCCCCATCTACAGACCATCTAGGGTGTGAAGAATGCGAGAGGGAGCGCCATCAGCCTCCAACTGAAGAATCTGAGGACCCCCCTGGAGCATGCCCTGCGGGGTGGACTCTTTAAGGGAGCCGGCTGCTGAAGGGTGCCCGCCGCTGATCCCTAGTTGCTTGCTTAGACCACAATGGGCCGAGCGTTGCCCCCAGAGACCCTGGAGTGTGCCAATGGGTCTTGTCTTTAACTGGAGAGAATCCTGTCAACCCGAACTAGACCTAGCCTAACCCAGTGACATGATATGAGGAAGTATGTGAGGAAGCAAGATATGGACCCTGGGGGCTCTCTACATCCGAGGGTTTATCATTAGCAGGTGATCCCGCATCCAAATGTGCCGATGCAGTCTTTCCCCACGCTGCACGGCGTGTTGCAAGCCATCACAGGAGGCCTGGTAACTATGATTGATATACTGAGCACATGTCTGGACCACAGACGTTTAGCAGAAAGGGTCACTGTGGCAGAGGGAACTTCCCAAAACAACCCTCGTGGTGACAGACTAGAGGCCGCTTGAGTACTATCGAATGCCACCTCAAGATCCTGGAAAGTAGGGCAGAGGTTGCCGAAAACAGAGCGCGCCTCAATAGCATCACAGCAGTGGGGTTGCCTGGAGTAGGGGAGAAGAAACAGAGTAGGGGGAAGACAAAAAAAAAAAAAAAAGGAAAATCGAAGGATCTCACTTGTACAATACCTGGGGGGTTGGCTCAGAAGGCCCAAGCGAGATGGCTCAGATGCAGAAGAAACTAAACCCTCACTCCTGTCAGAGGGTGTCCCAGTCATCGACTGGGCACCCTCCTGGAGATGAAGCTAGACGAGAACTCCCAGAGAGCAGTGGAGGCAGTTGCCTCTTTGGGTGGATCGACGAGCTGCCCTCCGTCCCTGTCCCAGGGAGTGAGTGAGGGGAGAACTGACTGACAGTGGGGCACTCCAGTGTGCTGCTGCTGGTGGTGACCACCGCGAGCATCATCCCTTAGGCTGATTATCATTATTTTGTTTGCTCTCCCCTGCAGATGGGATGTTTCTGTGCCTTTTGTTTTCTTTATAGTACCATTGTTACATGATGATTTGATGGGTGCTTGAGATGCTCGGGTGTTGGGCGATGTGGGCTGGCTGAATACTGCCCCCCCACTACCTATTGCCTGACCTTTAGAAGGCAGGAACAGACATGACTGTTGGTTCTTCGAAAGTTTGGATGGATGAGATACACCACTTGTCCTAGGAAAGAGGAGTTGAGGGGTAGTTTGATTGTTGCTCATCAGGGGATTGTTTGGGGTTGCAACTATGCATAATGCTTTACGACTGCTGTGACGGGGGGGTCCCTGATTATGGGTGCCCAGAGGGCCTATGGCCACCCACACAGCGCATACACTGCTACCGATGACTAATATAATAGAATGCATGCCCCTGTTGTTCCATGCCAATACTTAGTAGTTCATGTCCAAAAGCCATAAATTATTCCCATTCCTCACTAGAAGATTAATTTCCTGCTACTTCAGGAGACCCATTTAGATGCCAAGGAATGGGCCTCCCTGCAGCACACGTGGAGGGGACAACCCTATTACAGTAAGTAGTCTTCTTATGCACGGGGTGGACTCTTGTATGGATTAGCCAGGGGTGCCCTTTCAGCACAACACATTGATAACAGACCCACTGAGGCAGTACGTCATCACAAAAGGGAGGCTGGATGAACGGGAGTTCACAGTGGGGAGCATCTTTGGGCCTAACACTGATCATTCTGGGTATTTGGCCAATTGGCTACACACCTGACAGGGGTCGGTCCTGCTGGGGGAGATTTTAATTGTACTTCTGACACTGTGCTCAAGAGGTCACACCCCCTATTGCGGGAGTCACCCATAACCCATTCAGCTGGGGCTTTTCAGGCTTGGCAGCAGGAATGGGGACATATTGACTCCTAAGAGCACACCGTCCAGAAGACAAAGATTACTCTTTCTACTCATCACTACATGACCTTCATGTGCGCTTAGACACCTTCATATGCTCCTCAGACATACGCGGATGGGTACTCCTGACTGAATACCACACCAGGACAATCTCAGACCATAAGCCACTGTTGCTGGGCCTTTGCTGGGCACGGCCATGACCCTTGGTACCCCACATGGTGACTTAAACCAGACCTACTGGAGGATCAGGTCTTGCACAACTCCACTGGTTCTGTTATAGTGGCCTATTTTGAAGACAATGAAGGGTCTGCAAGCATGCGACTAGTAGATTGGGATGGGTCCGTTGTTGTAGTTGAACTCTCGCTCCCAGATGAGACTCCTGGCTTAGGGATGACAGCACTTTCGTTTGTAGGCGACTAAGACAATCCTACAACAAGTCGCAAATGTTGGCCCAACCTTCCTGGCTCGCAAGTCCCCAGGTGATTTTTGGCAGCCTTATGCATGGACTCTATTTTGCAACATCTCAGGGGAGTTGTGGTGGAACTAAGGTTACCCTTTTCTCTCGCTAGAAACAAGTCTCAGTCACACAGGCAGTGAAGGAGATGCAGGAAAGTTTTCAATATTTACATTTATTGAAAGGACTGAAATCTACTGTAAAACGCATGAGCTGCAAAGATTAGGATAACAAACAATAAAAGGAGCATAATTGTGAAGATGAGTCGTGAATACCCACCATCTTGCAATAAACACAAAATGTAAAATCCCTAGCATGGAAAACCTAATCTCTAACCTAGCTAGGTGTGATTAACTTAATCTGCCAGTATCATGTCCATGCGAAGCGGTCCCCAGCCCTCGTTACCTTTGAATGAGGTCTCTAGGTCGGACTCCATGGTGACACGAAGGCGAAGTCTTGCAGCAAGGTGACATGCAGCATAGATGGCATATATGGCATATATGGCATCCGGAAGGAAGGAAGGAAGGAATCCCTCTGATAACCTGTCTGTGTGCGATGTATTTATACACATCATGTCGGACCCCTGAAGCAGATATGTTCCCAAACAATAGCTAAGGAGGCATACTTGTGGCGGCAATTATGTAAATAAGTCTCAACAAGTGAACGTTATGCTCCTGTCACACATAAGTGTGAAAGAGACATGATGTGAATACCTAAGAGCATCACTTGATTTGGACGTCGATATCAATGCCTTCACAGAGTGGCACTGCTACTATTATAAGGGCTATGTAGCCCGCACTCACAAGCAGGGTGATAGGTCGAGTTCCCTTCTAGCATGGCTAGCGAACCCAGCAAAGAGGGGATCAGTCATCAAACTGAGTCAGGCCTCTGGTTAGGCAGTATACCAACAGTCTGAAAAAAAATGGGAATTCTACCAATACTATACAGACATATACAGTAGCAAAGTCTGCCCATCCAATGCAGACATTCAGAGATTGTTTTTTAATCACATATAACCCTTCCGACAATCACGCCCTAGGAATTTGAGTAGTTGGGGCATGCCATCACGCTTCCTGAAATACATACAGCCATCAAGGGCATGGCCCAGGCAAGATCCCAGGGCTGGAGGACCTCCTAGTCAAATTTTACTCAGCCTATGTGGCAACGTTGGGACCGAGGCTGGTTGCTATGTATAAGGTCAAAAGCAGGGGAACCCTCCTCCATCCGCTGGGGAGGCTCTTTTAGTCCCCATCTTGAAATCTAGTAAGCTGGCCATGGACGTGACGGCCTATCGCTCCCCCCGCCCCCCCACACCCCCATTTCGATATTGAGGGTAGACTACAATGTACTTAGATGCATCCTGGCCACGTGATCATTCACCGTATGCCCTACCTGGACCATCTGGACAAAGTCAGATTTTCCCAGGCAGGAGCAAGGCTCTCAACATCTATAGGCTTTTCTCATTTCTCAATGCCAACACTTATGATGGGAACAGAGCAGTGATTTTAGCAGTAGACTTTGAGAAAGCCTTCACAGTTTAAACTGGGCATGCCTCTAGGAGGTATTATGCAGTTTTGGCCTTGGTCGTGGCCTGGATCCAGTTGTTCTACACTATACCGCGGGCGATATCCTGTACAGGCAAATTCATCTCGGAGAGTTACATGGTGGAGAGGGAACCCGGCAGGGCTGGCCATCCCCACTCCTGCTAATGAACGGCTGGCTTGCCTGGCCCGCATAGAAATGGTCTACGGGGGTATACAGGCTGCAGAGCAGAAACTACATTATATTATATGAAGACTATCTCCTATTTCTAGAGGATACAACAGAGGCCCTTCAGGGAGCGAGGCGCTTGCTGGACTGCTCTGGTTCGCTCTCTGGGCTTGGAGTAAATTGGCAAGACTAGCCTCTTCCCCACAGGGACTAACCGAGCAGCCTCACCCAGTATTGGCGCACCGAGCTGGGAGACAAGCCCTCTACTCAACCTGAGAAAACATGTCTGTCACAATAGGGCGTTTCTTATGGAAGGGAATGTAAGGAGAGTGCTGCGGGGGCTCCATAGTAACAAGGCTTTTGGGGGAAATCAATGCCTCTGTTGGTAGCAGGCCGGGGTGCCCTCCTGAAAATAGTTGCCCTCTCCCACCTCCTTTACTTTTTTGTCGATCTCCTGCTGAGTTAAACTCACGGATGATAAATTTCATCTCACATGATCAGGCAGCCAGCAAGTGAAGCTGGCAGTACTGAAGAGACCCACGGCGGATAGTGGTATGGCCTTCCCTAACTTTGAGACCTACTATTTGGCAGGCCTGCTGCAACGGCTTACGCAGTGGATAGGCAACCTCATAATAACGGACAGAGCACTGGCGCCCTACATCCTGGAACTCCGGACCCTGGCCAGAACACTTCTTCGCCTCAGCCCACCACACCCCAGTCAACCCCCCACCACACTCCCTTCCACCACACTCCCTTCCACCACACTCCCCCTACCCCCAACCAAGTTTCCTCCATTGTTGAAATCTTGCATGGCCTATGTGATTTCTCAAATATTTATAAAAACAATATGCGATATGTTGAGCACATTCAAGCTTTTTTTCCAAAATGTTAGATTCCAGGTTATTCATTCTCAATTACCAAATGTAGGATTAGGATAAAGCCAGTGCGACCAACTGGACAGACTTTGATAGAAACTACACGAAGCCAGCTGATGAGGAAAATGTTGGCAGTCATCATATATACTAATATGTACTTTATTCACTCTTGATGTAGACCAACGCCTGAGGACATTTAGTGACTGGTTTTAGCAGGCAGTCAACTCAACCTAGTTAAGTCCCACTGTGCCTGCCTCAGTCCTCAAAGACATGCTAAAGTTTTAGAGAAATTCTCCATGAATATTTTAATCAAAAACATTTTTTTTTTCATCTGATGGACAGCAAAACCAGTGGGTAGCTGTCCAAGATTGAATTAACAATTTCTCTTCTACATCTTACTCAACACAATTAAAGAAGTAGAAAGGTGTTAAAATGTTATTTAGTTCTTTAAAAAGAAAAAAACTGTCAGGCAAAGAAGCATTACAATGGGTACAGTTATAAGCCTTTTGATGTCTAGTTCACTCCAGGTTTAACCATGACCAGAAACCCGAGACTGTTTTTGCTTCCCAAACCGACTTTTCATGCAAAGCATATTTAAACACCTGCACAATCGAGAGGTGTTTTGTCATTAGACCACATTTGAAGATCAATCTTTAGGGACCTTTACTGAAAGAAAATACTGCCCCTGATCAACATGGACAGGCAGCCAGCAGATGGGGACAGTGCTTTACCTCTGAATATTTGCCTGTGACCTTACTGACAATTATCACACCAGCTGTCACAGAAAACCAAGCATTTGCAATGCATTGGGTCTCACATTTGCTCCAGTTAGAGCTATTGCCATTGTAAATTCCTAACTGGACTTTTCTTGCCACATAAACTGAAAATGAAAAGTAAAACATTAGTTGACATAAGCAAGCCGATTCAAAGCGCCATGGCCGCCATGAGCCCGAGGTAGAGAGACAGGAGGAAAAAGAGATTTGTTCACAGTCAAACATATTGGCAATCATACAATTATCCATATAAACAGGGTCAGTCTGCAAGAAGGTAACAAAACCTCCCCAAGGAGAGACAAACATTAAGCATTTACTAATGATAAAGGATTTTTGAAAGGCAAGCCCATGAACGAGTGAAAGTGGTGGGCATGGTTAAAAGCCCACAATACTTACAACAGGTCAAAGCACTTGCGTGCTCGACCTAACTAGTAGACACAAGGAGAATCCACCCTTTCCAAATATATTTGAAGACCTCAAACACCAGCATTACAGAGAAGAGATACTAAGTTGGCAGGAGATGCCTCAAATCATTGCTGCCCATAGATTTTTTTGTACCACTGTTGCATGGCAACACGACTGAACACAAATCTCATTCTGCACACAACAGTATGGGATAAAAGGGATGGCAAGGAGAGACCCTAGTTGATTTAAGCTGGGGTGGATAACCCTTTGAAGTGTTAACACACCTTGCTTTTACTCTGTCCTAACTGATACCGATGTCAGAAGTAGGATCAATATCAAGAACAGAGTGTTAGAAAAGGATATAGTTACACTTTTACTCTGGTAACACCGACCATGTAGGGATTACTCCGGCACACTTACCAGAGTTAGCTTTGAGGTAGAGAGAGAAAAGGTAAAACCCTTGATGAATGCAAGATTTGCAACCTGCCAAGTCAAGTATATTGAGCATGTGTTTATTCCTCTTTTAGAGGAAGGTGGAAGGACAGAAAGCCAGATAGCTATTGATATGATCCAGGATATGGGGGAGCCCACTGCCCTGGAGATGGATACATTAAAAGAAATGCCTCACTCCTAGGCTACTTATAGTTATTGCCTCCAAATTGGATGTATGCGTGCCTTTGCCAGTTCTCTTTTTTAAATAAGTAGCCCAACTGGTTGACTGGATGGACAATGACTCAGCCAGACTACAGAGGAAACTCAAAAGGGAGAATAATTAATTTGAGAAAAAGAAATGCTGATTACCTAAACACAATGAAGATCTGGCCCATAACATGAAAAGTATGACTCTAGCCTTGCAAAAACTACCCGAGAAAACAATGCTCGTTGGAGAAACATGTGAAAACCTAGAGGACTGCTAACGTGAAGAGTATATTTAGATCAGGAACTGACTTATGTCCTTCTCACTTGAATGGCCTATCTTTGCACATCTATGTTCACTAGTTGCTGAACCCTCCCCATTACAATTAGGCTGTCTACCAGCATCAATAATGCTCAAGCTGGGGAAATGGAGGATGGAGCCTATGCACGTGTTGGTACCGGCTTTAGGACCAGGAGCTGGAAAGTTGTGTTGTTGTTTGGACTTTTGGTTCTAAACTCTTTTAAAGTTTTATAACATACATGTACCTCACTTACATCCAACAGGCTTGTGAGGGGGAGACTTGTGGGGAAGGGTCAACTCAGAAAAGAACCAGTGGGGCAGGAAGAAGGAAAAAGAAGGAAGGGTCATCAGGGTGGAGAAGGGACATAAAGGAGGGAAGGGGGGATGGGGACAACATGCAAATAACTGATGTGGACAAAACTGTGATACGTGTTGGATGGCGTCACCTGCAGGGTGGAAAGAGTTCCCTAGCAGTCATGTAGCAGTGGGGTAGGGGGGGCAGGGTCAGGGGAACGCAGATGTTGCGGGTTGAAGGACCCACAGGTAGCCAGGGCAGGTAAGTTCTCTGAAGTCCTGCGCTAGAGTGCGCACTGAAGGTGTGCATGTTTTGTCAAACTGCAACAGGGTGGACTATGCCTTCTGTGAGTTTTCCATCCCTAGTAGATCCCACAGTTTGTGTAGCCAGTCAGTGTATTATCTGTGAGTCAGGATCACTTCTTTCGATGCACATAGGGCAAGTCTGATAAGCTTTTCGAAAGTGCAGAGGATAGGCCTGGATTTTGGGTAGGAAGTGCAGAATGTAACTCAGTAAGCAAGGGAGTTCTGTGTTCAAGATTTCATCAGCGTCACAGAGGACCTAGTTCCCTCCAGCGTTGTAGATTGGGACAGCACCACAGAAGATAGGTGAGCATGCCAGACTCTCCGCAAGGGCACTAGCATTTGTCCACTGCCCAGTCTCCATGCTGCCAATCTAGGGTGTAATACCAGTAATAGGTGGTTTTGAGCATGGTTTCCTGCGCCATGAAGGAGCGAGCAGAGGAGTGGGTTCTGGCCCATTCATTAGGAGTTAAAGTGTGCTTGATCTCTGCTTCCCACCTGCTGAAGTGGAAATTTGGAGCACCTGAAGCGGTCCATCAAAAAGCAATAGGTGTCAGAGAGTAGTCGTTTATCACTATCTCAGGTGGTAATCCCTTTTTCGAATAGTGTCAGTTTATGACTAGCATGTAGGTGGACCTGGGGTTGGGTAACCCATTGTTGAACTGCTGTGTACTGCTATACTTCCAGAGCTGGAAGGCCAAAGGAATCTTGCAGATGGGCAAAGGTCGGGAGGCCAGTGTGGTCAAACAATTCACTCACTCTCTTACAGTCTTATTTGGACTATCATTCCTAAGCAAGGCTGCTGGTTTAGGGATGACAGCACTTTTGTTTGTAGGCGACTGAGTCACTCCTATAACAAGTCGCAACTGTCGGCCCAACCATCCTGGCTCACAAGCAGAACCTCACCAAAACTCAAACAGCAAAAAGGTGATTTTTGGCAGCCTTTCGCATGGACTCTAGATTGCAACATCTCAGGGGAGTCGTGGTTGAATGGAAATTACTCTTTTCTCTTGTTATAAATAAGTCTCTGTCACACACAGACAATGAAGGAGATGCAGGAGGGTTTTCAATATATTTATTTAAAAGACTGCAATCTGTGATAAAACGCATGAGTTGCAATGTTTAGGATAATGAACAGTAAAAGAAGCAGGATTGTGAAGATGAGTTGTGAATATAAAACCCAACACCATCTTACAATAAACATGAGATACAATTCCTAGCATAGAAAGTCTAATTCTCTACACTAGTGAGAGCTAGGTATGATAAACCTACTCTGCCATTACCAAGCGCCCCCAACCTTCATTACATTGGAATGAGGTATCTAGATTACACTCCCTGGCGACACAAAGACTGAGTTCTACAGCAAGGTGACATGCAGCATAGATAGCATTTGGAAGGAACCCCTTTAATGACCTTGGCCATGTGAGATTTATTTATACAGATCATGTTGGGTCCCTGACGCAGGTATGTTCCTAAACAACTGATGAGGTGGCACACCTTTGACAGCAATGACAAACAATCCCCAACAAGAGCACATTATGTTCCTGTAACACGTAAGTGAGAAAGGGACATAATACCTACGTACATCACTGATCATGATGCCGACAATGACGCCTTTACTGAGCGACATTGACAATGCAAATCAAAACTTTTTTTATAAACTATAAACAATGGCAGGCACCTCACCTCACAGGAAATAATAAAATAAAATAGAACAAGCTAAGTACGTTAAAAGTCATTAGGTGATGGGGCACAGACCTGCAAGTCAAAGGCTAAGCTAACCTGCCAAGTCCCAATAAGAACTAAAATGGATTCACCACATTGCAGCCTGCCTCCCACCAGGCCTGACAGTCAGGGTTGCCATTCAATGGCATGAGTGGAGACATGAGTGAGGAGAGTTCCTTTTTGATGAACATTTTGTTCCAGGCTGTCATGGTGGGTCGGACTATCAGGGAGATGTAAACCCCAGGCAGTCTGTGTTTCCCAGGAAGCCAGGGTAGCTTCCAGATGTGAATACCAGCCACAGCTTGGTCCAGAAAGCACCAGTTGGACCATTCAACCACATAGCAAAGTTGGACAGCGAGATAACTGGTTAGGTTCGGGATTCAAAGGCCACCATCAATGATTGTCACATATGCTCTTTTTACATGCCAACCACATCTGCTTATCCTCTCATATTAAGCGCCCAATGAGTTGCTATACTGTATGCAGAGGACAGGAGGTGGGTTTGAGAGGAAGGGCCTGCATGATGTGAAGGTTTTGGGGGCAACAATGTCATGTTTACTGCTGCTACCCTCCACAACCAAGAAAGGCCTCTAGATCTCCAGGCCTGCAGTTCAGAGCACACCATGTGTTCAGCAGTCTGCATAATTACGCTTCACCATCCGAGGTATGGCACCCAGTGCATAGATCTGGGTGAGGGGGTGGGAGAGTTCCAGTGGTGCCTTGCCAAGGGCCAAGACTGAGGTTTAGAATGTGGGATTTTTCGCAGATTAACTGAAACCGGAGACACATCCAAAGGCTGTCAGTTCTTGAAGGAGTGCTGGAAGAGTATGGAGACCTGTGAAAGTCACCATAACATCTCCATATAAACCCCTCCTCCCCCTCAAAAAACAGAGATCCCCATCATTTGCAGTCTCCCCCAGATACATTTTGACAGTGGTTCCATATAGATGGCAAAAAGGAACAAGGACAGTGGGCAACCCAGCTGCGTTCCTCTGTGGATGGTAAAAGGGAAGGAGATGGTGCCGTTGATCCAGACCCGGGCAGTGGGCTACCAGTAGCTGCTCCATATCCAACTGCAGTCCCGTACCCACCTTGGCTACTATGCTGTAAAGGAACGTCCAGTGGACCTGGTCAAATGCCTTCTCAGAGGTAATGGAGACCAACAGCGCTAGGGTTCGGGCTCTTCAGGCATTATCGATCAGGTGTAGTAAACGCTTTGTATGGTCACTACAAATCCACTCCTGAATAAACCCAGCTTGACCCAGCTCAATAAGGCCCTGCATATACAGATTCAGCATGGCTGCTAGGATGCTGTTGGAGATTTTGACATCCATATTAAGGAGCAACATGGGTTGGTCAGCTGAGCAGCGAGTTGGGTTCTACCCAAGTTTGAGAATTAATGCCTCACTCATGGCGGGTGTAAGTGTGCCAGAAATGAGCTGTAGAGCACTTCAAGAATCTGACCCAGGTGGGGCCCGAAGGACTTATAAAAGAGGGGAATTAAGCCATCAGTCCCAGGCTTGGCTATTCCAATAGGGACTTCTTAGGCCTGTATGATAGTATCAAGTAGGGCAGCATCTCTGGATGGAATGGTAGTGGTTCTGGCAGCGGCAAGGTAATCCAGGATCTTGGCCACGTTGGCAGTGTCTGGAGCATAGAAAGTTGCATAGAATAACACCAGATGTTACGGCTGGATCGCCTCCCACTTGAATCTCTGATAAATAAACTTCTGCAGTGAGAGGGAGGTTCTAAAATGTTCCTCTCGTTTTCCAAAGTATAAGAGGCCGAGACCTGATGGACCGGGGACAGAGTATTTGCAGATCTCAGGCACATCCAGGATGCTGGAGTATGTCATCCTTCCTGTGAGGATGATGGATCTCTCTCCCCTCAATCGATTCTGGAATTTGGCGATCTGATGCTGAATAGGACTGAGATGAATCGGTGATGCCCTTGCCTCATGGTGATGCTTATTTTTTTATTCATTATTTGCTTTGCCTTAGAATTTAAATACGTATATTTGCTGTGAATGTTACAGTGGAAGTGTATATTGCAGTGGAGAATTATTTGTACATGTTTTCATTTTATTGCTGCAACCATTTTTTAAACGGGTGCTTTCAGCATGCTAATCTCCTTTTAGGAACCTTGCGTAGTGAAAGAATAAATGTCTTCTCTGGACTAAGAAGCGCATTCCAGAGATTTTTGTCAGTGCATGAGTGTTTCAACTTGATCATTAGTGAAGCAAAACAGCCTTGTCCTCCCTTTTCCAGTGGGTTCCCCACCCAGCTTAGAGAAATGTAGCAACACACAAATCTCTCTTGGGAGGGGAATAGCTCTATCTCCACCCCATGTTTCACCATGCATGCTTAGTCTCCCAAAATTTAACCCTGGGCCCTTCATGTATTGAAACAGGCACACATACACCCAGTGGACTGATACAGCATACATGCACTGCACAGTACTGTATCCTCCGTGTACTGTACCACTCAGGCACACATACATCCGACATGCATTTAACATTCAAGCTCTGCACCCTTCATGTATTGCGCGACTCAAGTACACATACAACCAGCACATGCACTTACCCTATATGCACATGTAGGAAAGTACCCTCTTTCTTGGCATGGTTACCCCCATTTTCTGCCTGTTGTCAGTGTGTTTGACCGAGTCCACTGGGATCCTGCTAACCAGGACCCCAGTGGTTATGCTCTCTACTGTAAATTTTGTTAATTGCACCTTTTTCGTCCCACAACTGGCATACTGGTCTCCTCATGTAAGCCCCTAGTATATGGTACCCAGGGCATTGGGGTACCAGGGGATCCCTATGGGCTGCAGCAGTTATTCTGCCACCCATGAGGGGCTCATGCAAAGGGTTCTGCAGGCCTGCCATTGCAGTCTACGCAAAACAGGTGCATGCACCAGTTTTCATTACAGCTCACTGCTCATGGTCACTATAAGTCACCCCTATGGTAGGCCCTCTCAGCCCAGAGTGTAGGGTGCAGGTATCTGTGTGTGAGGGCACCCCTGCACTAGCAGAGGTGCCCCAAGCACTCCAGTTCCATGGACTTCGTGAGTGCAGGGACGCCATTTTACACGTGTACTGGATATAGGTCACTACCTATGTCCAGCTACATTATGGTAACTCCGAACCTGGGCATATCTGGTATCAAACATGTCAGAATCGTACCCCATTACTGTTGCAAGTATTGGAAGTAGGATTCCATACACTCTGGGGCCTCCTTAGCGAACCCCCAGCATTGGTACCACCAGCCTTACATGGTTTTCCAGGCAGCCCAAGCTGCTGCCACCCCTCAGACAGGTTTCTGCCCTCCTGCTGCTTGATCTGATCAAACTCAGGAAGGCAGAACAAAGGATTTCCTTTGTGAGAGGGAGGTAACACCCTCTCCCTTTGGAAATAGATGTGACTCGCTTTGGAGGGGTAGCCTCCCCAAGCCACTGGTTCGCTCTGAAGGGCACATATGGTGCCCTCTGTGCATAAACCAGCCAACACACTGGTTCAGGGACCCCCAGTCACTGATCTGGTGTGACACTGGGCAATAGAAAGGGGAGTACAGCTCCCCTGTCCATCACCACCCCAGGGCTGGTGCGCATAGCTCCTCCAGAAGGCCCCTGGGTTCTCCGATATTGCTTCCAAGGTTGGCAGGGAACTCTGGGAGCCTCTGAGTGGCTAGGCCAGGCAGGTGACGTCAGAGCCCCCTCCTGATAGGTGCTTACCTGGCTAGGTGACAAAACCCCCTTTAAGCGCTATTTAGGGTCTTTCTCTTCGGTGGGTCCGCAGATTCAACTTGCAAGATTCCATCAGGATTCCCCTGCAGCCTTCACTTCGGCTTCTGGCCTCCAGAACTGCGACTGGACCCTCTGGGACCAGACAATCTGCCTCAAAGAAAAACTGCAACTTGGTTTCCAGGGCTCCTACCAGCAACTGCAACATTTCCACCGGCTGTGCATCCACTGAGGGCGGCATGTTTACTTCTTTCTTCTAGTGCAAACTGGAATCACAGTAAAGGACTCACTCCCATGCATCCCCAGCAACGACGAATGGCTGTATGGATCTCACCCCATCATGAGCTGTGTGGATCCTGCATCACGGGTGGTGGTCCAGAGTGGTCCTCTTGGCCCTCTCTGCCAGCTGTCCAACTTTGGTGGAAGCAAGCCTTTGCCTTCCCACTCAGGACAGTAGCCCCGTGCACCACGTCTCTTGCAGCTGCCAAGGCTTATTTACATCTCCTCCAAGGGACCTTCAGGCGACGTGTAGCTCCAGTCTCCAGCACTCCTTCCGGAGACGCACAGCCCTCTGTGTGGTTCTCCTGCGGCGTGGAATCCCTTTCTGTAGTGCTGCGTGGGCTCCATCTGCAACTTCGGTGTCCCCGCCCTGTGGGTGCTGCGTTTGCTACTGTGGGCCCGCTGTGTCGCTGAGGGTCCCCTCTGACTCCCCTTCTTGGGTTGAGTCCTCTTGGGCCTTGCTGGTCTCCGACAGCTCCACTTTTCCACTAACCGCGAATTTGCCTTTGCCAAGGCTTGTTGGTGGAATTCCTGCACCGACACCCATCTGCAATCTTCATTCCAGCGTGGGACATAATCTGCATCCATCAGGAACTCTTCTCCGGCTTCAGGGCTGCAGTGCTGACCTTTTCTTCATCACTGTCAACCAACTACTGCACGTTCAGCTGGGTGGGTAGTAGCTTCTACTCCTCCTGGACTCCACTGTGACTCTTGGCCTTAGTCCCCTCGCTCCACAGGTCTTCCTCTCCAGGAATCCACAGCTGGCTTCTTGCAGTCTTGCCTGGGTGTCTTCTTTTCCTTCATTTTGGGTGGTTTGGGGAAATTCCAGTGATTTACTCCTGCTTTCATGGATGGCGGGCTGGGGAGCAGAAACAGTACTGTGTTACTTACCTCTGTGGTTTTCTGGTACTCCCAGCTCCCCTCTACACACTTCACTTACCTAGGTGGGGGACCTCTGCTCACATTCCATTTTTAACTATATGGTTTGGCCTTCCCCTAGGGTAACTATTGGTTATTGCTATTTGCATTGTGGTTTTCTAACCTTTTCTATGCCTATTAACGTTTACTAGTGTATATAATCAGTTTATTACTTCTAGTATTTTGTGGTATTGTGTTCCAAAAATAAAGTACCTTTATTTTTGTACAACTGAGTGTTTTCTTTCATGTGTATAAGTGCTGTGTGACTACAGTGGTTTTGCATGTCTCCTAGATAAGCCTTGGCTGTTCATCCAAAGCTACCTCTAGAGAGCCTGGCTTCTAGACACTGCCTAAACTACACTAAGAGGGGATACCTGGACCTTGCATAAGGTTTAAGTACCTAGAGTACCCACAACACACCAGGCCAGCTTCCTACAGCACTGCACAATGCTACATTCTTCAGGTACTATACAACTCATATATGCACATGCACCTCCAGGACATTCATGCCCTACTCAGTACTGCATTATTCCTGTATGGCCGCCTCCCCAGGCACACGTACACCCAGCGCAGGTGCACTTCTGCACAGCATGTCATACCAACCTGATGTAGGTCAAGGGAGAGTTAAGCACAGAGGAACTGAACCTTTAAATAGCAAGGGAGCCTTTAGGAGTCACAAGTTAAAAAAGGAACAGTTGGTTTGTGATCATTACACAGTATGCTGCCACCACTGAGCACTTATTGCTTAAATCCTGCTGAAGGTAATAACCTTCCATCACTACGATGGTAGTGTTTGGGCACCCCCCCCGTTCAACAAGACTGCAATTCATGAGAAAGGCCTATGTCATAGCACAAACGCATGATCCGTTTTTGCCTAGGACAAAAAATATTTACCACACCTCAGCTTTAGAGATCCAGGCATCAGTATAGTTCTACTCTAAGGACAGAGGTGCACGTCCAATAAAATAAAGAAGACATTTTGGTCCCAACATCTAATGTACAACGCTCCTTACAACGCTCCACTGCTTCCTAGATAGGTTTGCTCTATACAACTACCAATACATACATTCCAACAGGGCAACCTGGTGCTGATAAGCAACTGGACTTCTATCTGAAGGAAAACGGTGAGGATTTGCACACAATGTAGTCTGGGAGGTCAGTTTAAATCACTTCACTGGAGGTTGAAGACAGTATCCACTAGGGAGAGCTCAAACAAGGAAAATGTATCTCAACAGGAAAGATGCATTTTAAACATTAAATTGCCATCAGAAGTTTACCTCTTCCAACATGGAGGTCACTTAAGCTTAAAACAGGAGAACCAATCTAGAGATCCCATTTACTTAGATTAAGTGAAAAAGACTACGGGCCTGATTACAAGTTTTGCAGTCTCACCACCATTTCGCTGTGGCGTCAGCCCCAACTACTTCATGGACTCAGCTGTCTTTTGCCCATCCTATCTGGATCTCACCCCTGGCCCATCAGCGGTGTTACTAACTGTGGGGGACAAGCACTGGACACGGTCAACAATTCAAGAAATATTTTTCATGTGTTGATACAGTTGCGTACATTTTAACTAAATAAGTATAAAATGTACACATATCCATTACATGTGAAAAAATACCTTGTGTGAGTACTTTCCCATTGCTGGAATCCCGAATTTGTGCCCTGTGGAGTCAATGGGAGAAAAGTATGAAACATATTTACCTGGATTTCAGCTCCGACTGGGTTGTTTTCTTCGTGGTCAATTTGCTGCTGTGAGGGGGGCCTGGATGAAGGGGTCCACCTCAGAGACTGAAAGGAAAAGGTGGCAATTGGTGAGTTTGTACCCCATTTCTGTCGATTCCACCGTCTCGAAGCAGGCAGTCTCCCCACCACAGTTTGCTCAACAGAATGGAACTTCGTAATCCGGACAGCAGGAACCTCGCCTCTAGCATCCTCTGACAGCTGCTCTTCCACATCCCTCAGTCAAGGTGGTTGGCGAATGGCTGGCAGAGTCAGCAGGACCAGGCGTCTCTTGTTCAGCAACCCACCAACATTGTAATTCAGTGGGCATACCACCAAGTTGGCATCTATGGAATCTAATGTTGTTTTGACGACTGAAAGATTTCAGCCAAACTCCATCCCGAGCCTTCAACGCGGCAGGAGGGCTGCCTTGTCATCGCATGCGCCCTGAGGCACATAAGGGCAGGCAGCAGGTCCCACTGCGTGGGATGTGCCCAGGCCAAGAGCAGGCCAGTCTATGCCCGTCTGCGACCAGACAAGGCTGGTCCCACTCTCTTGGTCTCCGTGTATGGGTGCTAAGGATCTGTTACTGGCTAGAAGGACCAACGAGGCTGGTAAGATTGGAGATGGGAGGTGGTGAATGATACTGTTCATCTGCCAACATGGTTAAGTGTAAACCAGGAAGTAATAAATCAGCCTCAGAGGCAAAGTATATGACTACAGACTCACTCCTCGCACATGCGGTGGGGGTTATTTTAAAAGAAATTAACCTGGCAGAAAGGCACTTAAGGGGTGGCAGGACTTGGTGAAGTTGTGGCAAGGTCAACTGACACCGAGGACCAAACCACTGACCCGTGTCTTGTTTGTAACAAGGAACAAGAGCTGGAGGGAAGGGTTGAACCTAATATTAGGGAGGAAATGGGCCCATCAGAGTTTTAAATCCCTGGATAATGCAGTTGCTGCCTCTACACGAGGTGTGCATCCACCTGCACCTAAACGAAGAAGAGACGCAGGAAGTCAGCAGCAAAAAGTTTGGGCCCAATGGACTGAACACATCTTTTAACAGCTTTCAATGACTTGCTAACTCCACTTAAGGAAAAATTGGACAGATTAGAGGGAGAAGTTGGGAACCTGGTTGACCACTGTAGGATATTGTCCACCCAGCTATTAGCTCTCAAAAATATAGTAGGGGCTCTGCAACTAGACATGCATGGTAACACGAATGCCCCACCAGAGGCAAGTAATGTGGAGGAAGGTGTATTGGATCGTCCTTTATCTGGGCAGCAATCCAAGTGTGCCAGAGTAGACCAAGTTCAGGGTACGAGGATGAAGCAAGGGCAACAAGTAATATTGTTAATTCTGGCAAACACAGGTATAAGACATATCAAACATGGGATCCCCCTCACAGCCCAAGAAAAGGAATAATACTGATTCAAGTGTTCCAATAGTTCGGGGCATTACTGTCATAGTCCACTTACCACCAGCCTGCTGCCCATACGTTGCAGTTATGGTGAATGTTCCACCTCTGAAACCAGGTAAGCAGGACACCCCTGAATTTTTGAAGAACAAAGTAGTTAATTGGCTGGATGCTAAACACTATTTTCTTCCAAAAAGTGCCTGGCAAAAAATATTCGCCAGGAGGACGGGGTGGATAGGCTCATTGAGAAAACAATCTGGCTGCGATTGAGTTATTATTAACTTCCGGAATCCATGACTTGTTAGCTAGGACAGCCCTATGGTCTTCTGATGAGAATGCAGTGATGTTACTTCCTTTGGGCTTTTTCTATCTTCATCTGCAACCTCCCGGCAAACTACACCATGCTTTCCCGGGGAAACAGTCTGTTAAAGCAAAATAGCTATAACCATCCCTCTGTGTCACTAAACAACAGGTATCAGGCTCTGGGCTCATTGTAGGATAATGACTGACTGCCCAAGGAGGATGATGAACCACATAAAGGAGATGTAGCGGACAATATTTCATAACACCCGGTTCGCACTCACTGGACAGATAAGGATGTTTTGGGGGTAGATATTAGCCATAGAAATTTGGTGTGTGAAACTCTGGCTGCATTTAAAGGGGAGGGGTTCTCGCCCTCAGGTTTTCTATTGTCAGGGAATCAGATGGAAACGCACCTTTTGTTAAAATTTGAACAAACAGTATCCTGTATGGGGGCGTCCATTGAACAGGAATTCATGCATCCCAACCAGATCCCCCCATATTTTATTGGCATCAGCCTGTTGCCATTTTTTTCTGCAGGCCCCTTTGTGTTTTGAAAAAGTTAGTAGATGAGATCAAAATGTCCCCTACCCGCACTAACAGGAACTGCAGGGGAACAGAAAGATCTATACCCGTCAATAAAGGGGCAATCATACAATCATGTCTCTTCACAGCATATAATGTCAAAAGCCCCTATAAAGCTCAACCACTTCTCGTTATTCAATTTAGATCTGAGTTCTGTGACATTCCATGAAAGTAGTCTAATGATAGTAGGTGGGGGTGTATCCGTACTGTCTAAAGATAGAGAACAGGAGGACTGTGAAGAATTAGTCTTCTGGGCTCCTTGCCAAAGATTGGAAACTGTTCTCATTTTCAGATTCCTCCCATCTGTTCTGTAGGTGCAGTCTTTAGTCTTCGCAGATTTTCTCTTTTACTTAATACAGCAAAAGGTCTGGTTCGATTCTGAGTGCACAAAAACCTTAGAGGTTGTAAAACAGGTTACAAAAATATTGCCATGAGATGTAATTGCAGTACGAACGGGCAGAAGAAACTACAGAGTAGCTACTGAGAACAAGGAAAGGGAGATTAGTGAATCAGCATGGGAAGAATAGGAATGAGCCGCTATCTTAAAATAAACCTTTCTTTACTGAAAAGAACCCTCTGGGGATAGATGGTCATATCAGATCAGGAATGGGTAGAGCATTTTTTTAAATTATTTATTGCAGAATGGCCGGATGAGGGACAGCCCTGTATAGTCTTCCGCCATTTCACAAGGGGATCTTGAAGAACGCAGTAACTCCATCTCAGTGAAGGAAGTAGGAAGTAGGAATAGCAATTTTACCCTCCGCGACAGGGAAAGCATCAGGGCCAATCGATCTCCGGTGCAAACTTTTTAAACACAACCTAGAGTTGAGGGCCCCCATGCTATCTAATGTTTACAGGTGCTTGATAATGAGGGGGAATTTTGAATCATGGAAGCAGTCAATCGTAATGAGGGGGAATTTTGAATCATGGAAGCAGTCAATCGTAGTCCTAATTTACAAAAAAAGGGGACAAAAATGTTCCTTCAAATTATCGTCCCTTCCCCGGTTAGATTTTCCTATGAAGACATTTGGGAGGGTCATTTTAGGAAAATTAAAAAGCTGGGCAGAAAACAGCACTCTTCACAGATGCTCAATACGGGTTCCTCCCAGGAAAGGGTAAAACAGAACAAGCCCTAAATCTCTCCCTGATCATACGTAAATACATTTATGCGAGGAGAAGTGCCATTCATAAGACCTATGTAGACCTCTCCCCTGCCTTTGATTTATTTAACAGGGAGAAACTTTGGGAGCTTATGACTGGCAGGTATTGACCCTCCTCTTTTGGCGGTCTTGGAATACTTGCACCATGACAGCTATGAGGGTGCGGTACTCCAAAGCGGTGATTTGACGGCTCCCCATTCCAGTAACCCGAGGGGTAAGACAGAGATGTATTATGGCCCCATTTTTATTTCTGTTTTATATTCATGCTTTGGATTCTTTTTTAAGCACATGCACTTTGGATCTCCCTGAAATTGGTTTGAGATTGGTTCCTGTTCTGCTTTATGCAGATGATGCAGTGCTTTTTAGCCCGTACAGCAAATAGTCTGCAGGCACTGCTGGATGAATATTTGAACCTTAAAGTGAATAATAACAATCATACATTTTAACTTGTGGGCCAAAAAATACTTGTTCTAAAAACCTTTTAACTGGATGGTATACTAATTAGAAAAACAAAGCATTTTAGTTATCTTGGAATTTTATTTGATGAAAAGTTATCTTGGGAATATTTGTTTCCTTGGTGGTCACAAGCTATGGAGGTGGGGTGCAAGACGCTGTTTAGGTTTGTCAAGAAGTTAGGTATAAATACCGAAATAATGGATTCAATTATATAAAAGCAAATGTCTTCCTGCAGGTACTTATGGTGCAGGGGTATAAGCCACCTAATTCTCTTCAGATCACAGATTCCTGAGCAGACTCTTGGGGCTCCCCAGATTAACCTAAAGTTTTATTCTCCATGCAGAAGTTGGTCTGGGTTCACTGCAAGA
Organism: Pleurodeles waltl; assembly: GCF_031143425.1. Taxonomy (NCBI): domain Eukaryota; kingdom Metazoa; phylum Chordata; class Amphibia; order Caudata; family Salamandridae; genus Pleurodeles; species Pleurodeles waltl. The sequence continues at coordinate 445,637,175 of NC_090449.1, forward strand.
CGAGTCGGTCTGGCACCACTCATGTTTTGGGTTAAGGTTTGGTCATGCCCAGAGCTGATTTTCTCACGAAAGATCCTAGAGGATTGTCTTAAACAAAGCAAATATAAATCTATTCCATGGATCTCATATGTGAAGAGTACACTGCGGAAAGTAGGCCTGAGTCACCTCTTTGAAACATCTGAGAATACTAGCGTGAATATGATGTGGGTTAAAGACTAAGAACACAGGTTCTATTTAACAGGATTTAGAGCGAATACAATGCACTTTTTAGGGGCCTTTCCAGTTGTAGGATCATGGTTCAGGTCATTGCCCTCCTGTCCATGTGATAGGGTTTCCAAGCATCTACTGTGCACTTTATGCTGTTTTGCATGTTGTATTCTGTTTTTAGAAAACGTTTTTTTATATCCCATTTTTAGAGAAAAACGTCCTATTACACATTCAGAGGGTTTTAGGATAATACGGCGATCAGAATCTCCATTAATATGCTTTGTTGTTTTTAATTTCATCATTCAGGCACTGAAATTACAGAGAAAGTATGCACTGTGATTCACGAAGAGGGACTGAGGAGTTTATTGCTTCATTGATGTTTAAAGGTCTGATGTGTTTTTAAATGTACTTACATGTTTTTGTGCTGTGTGCTTTTATGGCCATCCAGGAGACTAAATAAAGTTGAATTGGGGTTAAAAAAAAAAAAAACATTGGGACCAGACAAATTACAAAAGGAAATGCAATAAAATGAGAACAATATTGGGTGGTGAAAGTTGGAAATTGAGTCCATACAACCTGAGATTTATATTGAGCTGGAGTACTTAAAATAGAAAGTGGAAGCCTCATCAGAAAGAAAGGGGACTATTTGTGCACCCCAAGGAAGTAAAGGAGAACCAAATGTCTTTTAAACTTAATTGAATGTTTTCTGGTAAAAACTTAGAATTACGTGGGAGTCAAGAAGGTTATCAGAGTTTGGTCAAATCAATAAGTAAATCATCGCTATCAGGAAATTAGAGACTACAAAAACAAAACAGTTACCAATATACTTGAGCCTACCTGAAGGAGACAATTCATACATAGGAGTAAAATAATCACGGTACCATGTAGCGTCACCCCACCTTGTCCGCAGATATGTGCAACTCTATAGTAAGATCAGCAGACTGAATGGTGACTCAGACACTTAAAGGTTTCTCTCACCCACATCAGAGTTTAGCCTTTCCAAATAGCCTCAGAGAGGACTTGGGTATTGTTATGTACTTACTTGTAATGTTTTCCCTTATTTTTTATTTATATTCTTTGGTATGTTTCCATCCTCCCTCTTCTCATATGGAAATATACTGTTCTCAGTAGTGGAATGCTGCAGGAGGTGATGGAACTATGAAGATGGAAAGCAGCATTGTTTCTGTGGTTGAAGTTTCTTTGAACTTATATGGATCATAATAAATACATCAAAATCAAGCCTGCATGAGTGATTCCTGTGAACTCTAAATCTGACACCACAATTTGTCAAGGATAGACGTTCCCTAATTTCACTAGAAGAAACTTCAACATTGCCAACCGTCTACAGGATTTCTTTTTTCACTTAAAGAAATTAAAAAGGTACTGTTATATTTGTATTTCACACTGGAGTTCTTTGGAGACATTTGTTTGCGGCTCAGTGCGTTACACTACTTTCTATATATTTGAAAGTACACATTCTACCCTCGTGCACGCCTTCAATGACGTGTTTTGCTGCATTGACGTACACGTTTCCCTGGAGTCTACATTTTATTTCCACGTCAACTCTACATTATTTTTCACAGCTGGTGCTGCATTAGCCATTTTTAGCAGGATGCGAGCGTACTTATGCAATACTTGGTGCACATATAGATCAGCATCCAATATCATAGTTTATAAGTGTACGGATTAATTACACTGCTCGTGTCGTGATCGTTGCCATAAAGCGTAAAGTTGCTGATCTATGAACTTACCCTGTTGTGATTAGCAATTAAAGCCTCTCAGCATTTCCCGATCTTCCTTCCTCATTTTTAATCGCAATTCTTCTGCCTTCCAGACTAAACATCAACAAAGGACTTCTTCTCTGCAGTATCATCATCATAGAAAAGGGACTATTTTGGGGCATTTTTTTTTCCTCAGCACTGAATAAACACACCACATCCTTCAACATTTTTGGACTTTAAATAACAATACATAAAGACTTTACTTTTTTTCTCTTTTCATGTTTTACCTCTTTCACGTATACCATAATTTTTGTTCTTGTTGTTTTTATTTTTGATTGTTAACCTTAATTATTTCTCCTCAACAGTTGGACTCTGGTACTAGTTTCAAGTACCAGATGAACAGTGCATATATTATGTATCTCTTTAAATATATATATATATATATATATATATATATATATATATACACACACACATATATATATATATATATATACATACACACACAAATATTTTAGCAACAACCTTTAATACGCAAAACATTACTCTACCCACATTCTTTTAATCTGTTCCTGGGGATCCACCCATTCCTTGTCCAACGTGGAAAAAGGTTTTCTTAAAGTATATACGTGTGCTGTAGTAATCCATCTACTGAAAGGAAAAAGTCAGTGTTGCAACACTGCTTGGGTGCTGAAGGGCAAGAAGTATTGGAAACCTTACCATCTATTACTTCTCCTTAAGCAGAGGAAGGAGATGCACCTTTAAATGAGTTTGAAAGTACCTTGCTAAGATTAGATAGACAATATTTGCCTAAAATTTCCATCATTCTAAAAAGATATTACTTTGGTAAATGCAGGCAGAATGATGAACAATCCATTGGGGATTTTATTACTCCTCTACGAATATTGGCCTCATGTAATTTTGGTGAAAGTGTAGATGAACGAATACATTATCAATTTATGCTTGACTGCAAAAGTGAGAAAATCAGAGAAGAACTATGGGCTAAAAGTGATCTTACTTTAGACAAGGTTTTAATTTTTGCAAAACAGGTTGAGCATTCTATGACATGCATTAAATGAATTGCAAAAGTCTAAAGAAAATACTTCCAGAATTAAGGCTCTCGATGTAAAATCTAAAAGTAAGAATCAGACTGTTTCCAGGGGAAAGTTGTTATGCTACAGATGTGCATCTTCTTCTCATTTGGCCATTTAAAAAGAATGTCCTGTCTTAAACGTTGTATGTAGTCGCTGTGGCAAGAAGGGCCACTTTGCTAAACATTGGAAATCCATCATGAAAACTAAGACCAATATTAATGAAATCAAGTGAGAGATGAACATGAATGTATGGTACAAGTTGTAAAGGATGTCAACTGTGTTTCTAGCACTCATTGTGAGTATCCTTCAGACATAGTGGAAGTAAATGGGACACAACTATGGTGGCAAGCCAATTGAGTTAAAGGAGTATTTTGATACTAGTATTTCATTCAGATGAAACAAAACATCATGAAAAATATATGTACCTGTACTTGGTGATTCTATTTTACGTTGGCCACATCAGAAGACATTGGGAATTTATTTAGATCCCCATTCGGTACCTCAAGTACAAGTTTGTAAGATTAACACTATAAAAAATTAATTGATGAATGAGTTTTCCCACGTTTAACTCAAATGTTGGTTTTATCAAGGGATACAAGCATCGCATTTGTTTGAAAAAGGATTCTAGCCAGTTGCTTGGAAGGTTAAGAGTATACCTTTTAGTTTGCAAGAGAAAGTGAAATTGGAGCTCAAAGGATTACATTCAGAAGGCATCATTGAAACAGTGGAAGCAACACAATGGATTGCTCGTAGTGTTGTAGCCACAAAATGTTCTGGTGATAGCAGGCTTTGTGTAGATCGCGCAGGCATTTGGATAAAGCAATAGTTGAGGACTAATTTCCGTTGCCCAATATCACCAAGATTGTCAGTTCACAAGGTAATGCTATTTTTTTTTACTACGTTGGATTTAAGTTCAGCATAACAGGTACAACTATGTGAAGAATCAAAAAAAATTGACTGCTTCTGTGACTCCTTTTAGAGTTTACAGATTTAATAGGATACCGTTTGGCCTATGCTCTGCAGCATCGGTTTTTCAAAGGAGAATGAGTAATATGCTAGGTGATATTGATGGAGTCAGATTTTTCTTCAAGATGATGTCTTGTTTTCACAGAGTCAGTAGAAAAATCACACTCCGAGTCAAAGAGGTCTTAAGCATTTTTCTTTCGAGAGAGATTACTTTAAAAAAAAGGAAAAATTTAAATTTGGCAAATCTGAAATAACTTATAATTTCAGTAGAGGGTGCAAGACCTAAGGATGACTTAACTAAGTCAATTAACCTTACAAGTCCGGAGAAGACAGAAGTTCAGGCCGGTAGGGCCGGGGACAAGTCAGTTGGGGTCTCCAGTCTTCTCTGCTGGGGGACAGCTTAGCAGCCCTTCTTCTTGAGGTTGCCAGGAATCTGACGAGCTTGGTTCAGGGGAGCCCTTAAATCCTGGATTTAGGATAGTTACAGGAATCAGAGGGCAGTAACCAATGGCTACTGTCCCTGAGGGTGGCCACTAGGAGAGGCCTGAGCCTTTGAGGCTCCCCACCACTTGTTACAGTTCTTGCAAAGCGGTTGGGGAGAGAGGGGTGAAGTACCCACATTCAGTGCAGGCTTTGTTTCTGACCGCAGAACGCACAAAGGTCTCACCCCATGTGAGCAGAAACTTGTCCGGAAACGGCAGGCTGGCACAGACCGGTCAGTCCTGCACTAGAAATTAGGGTAGAATATAGGGGACATCTCTAAGATGCCCCCGGGTGCATTTTTCAATATATCCAACAATGGCACCAGTGCTGGAAAGTTTGATATCAAACTTCTCAGACTTCAGTCAAGCCATCGTGGACCTTGTAATGACCAGCTCCTAGCCCATGTGCTCAATATAGCTACACTGCTGTTACAATATCTAAGAATGGACTTAGACACTGTAGGGGCATATTGCTCATGCAGCTATGCCCTCAACTGTGCTCTAGTGCACCCTCCCTTAGGGCTTTAAAGCCTGCTACAGGGGTGACTTACCTATGCCAAAGGCAGTGGTTTGTGGGCTTGGCACCCTGAGGGGGATGCCATGTTGACTGTCTTTTTCTCCCATCAACACACACAAGCTACAATGGCAGTGTGCATGTGTTGGGCGAGGGGTCCCCTAGGCTGACATAATACATGCTGCAGCTCTTGGGAACCTTCCACGGCCACATAGCCCTTGGTACCAGGGGTTTGTTTTACAAGAGACTTAGCTGGGTGCCAGGTTGTGCCAGTTGTGGAAACAATGGTACAGTTTTGGGGAAAAAAAACACTGGTTTTGGGACCTGGTTAGCAGGAACCCAGCACACTCTCAGTCAAGACAGCATCAATATCGGGCAAAAAGTGGAGGGGGTAACCATGCCAAAAGAGGCACTTTCCTACAGTGTGGTATAACTGATGGCTGCATTTCAGAAAAAGAATGGATAGAGGAATTTAAAAGATGAGGAAGATCAAAGAATTTATTATGGCCTAAGGTAAGAGGAAACAATCAGCAGTTTGCTCAAGCGTGTCGGTCAAAATACAGCACTGAAATATTTCACCCTAAGCCAGTGGTTGCCAACCTGTGGTCCGGGGACCCCTGTGGGGTCTGCAAAGCCTCTTCAGAGGGGTCTGTGACTGCTTCTAAAATTACTTAATATTAACAGATTAATGCTAAATGTACAATTGACATTTTTTAAATGTACTGTAAGTATCAAGGAATTTGGAGGCTAAAAATTAAATTAGTCTCAAATTGATTCATGGGAACGTGCACAAACAGAATGTAGTATGGACGATGTGTGGCTTTAATTGAATTAAGAAAAAGCTCCAACCTTCCTTTTAAATCTTTATTTTTTTCATTTTGTTTGCAAATTAAATAAAATGTGTTATTTGTGTATGTGTTTGATGGAATGCTTGTTTCTGTGATCTTTGTGTATTGTTTTGTGTTTCAAATCATTGACAATGTTTAGTCCTGGGTCCCCGGCTTCTAGTAACGACTCACTGCAGTGGTACCTAGAATAATGATTCGGTGGGGATCAACGGGTTCCAGTAATGATAAAGGGGGGCTCCACGAAAGTCAAAAGGTTGGGAACCACTACCCTAAAACCATTGCAGCTCTTATTCGAACACAAACTTTATTTTAAAAAAAGGGGGGTGGGGAGTCACCCGAGTAGTTGGAATCACATTTAAAACGTAAAAACACAGGAGCTACAGATATGAAGACGATGTTCAAGTAAAATTGCATCTTACAAAGCAGTCACATTCACATCGGTAGTTAAAGTGACAGCCGCCAGCGCGCACAGGAATTCCAATAAAATAAACACAATCCTGAATTCTATAGAAGGGAACAGTGAGAAGGGCAAACAAAATATTAAATACGCTCTTAGAAAGTCATAGAAAGAATAGGACTGTGAGATAAAGTTTTAAGCAGTAACAAAAGAACCATGATGTAACCAGTAGGAGATGGGATTTACCTATTGAGCTGTAATAGAGGTTCCCGCGTCCTCGGCAGCTGGTAGAACATAATGTCCGGGCACCGCTGCAAGCTTTGCCACAGAAGTTGCTGTGTGTCAGGGTCCAGCACGAGAGGGAAAGACGGCACACGGGACTGAAGCCTAAGCCACAGAGTGGACAATGTGATCCCATCCAAGCCCTCCAAAGCCACTTCATCCAAAAGCATGGCATGAACTTCCATGACGGAACAACAAAACACTAGCAGAAATCAGCCTAAATAACGTTCACGCGTCGTACAATCTAGCAGTAGAGCGCCATTTTTTCAGCTAGGAGCCAGGAAAACAGAAAAGAGACTTAAAGTGCCGCAACCATTGACGCGTTTGCGCATTAAGGGCGGGACCAGGGCAAGATCGGATTGGCTGAAAGCACGCTGAAAACATTTACTGTCTAGGAAAAAGCCTATCGCTTCCTTGTATTCAACCACTTAATGAGGTTTCTCCAGTCTAATGGTTATCGCTCCTGACTTTGGAACTGGAGAACTTGGCTATAGTACAGGTGTTAGTTCAACATCTTGTGATTCTGGACAAATAAATAATTTCGCCTTCTTGTATCTAATAAAAGTAAAAAATACATAAATTACTCTGCCCTCGTGTAATATGACTAAGTGCTGAAATTAAACGTTCTAAGTACACCTTAAGCCAGGTTCGCGCTGTAAAAAAAATGAGGGAAAGAAACGAAGACCTTCATAAAAAAGAGAACGTCAGAAGAAAACAACGTGCACCCGCTTACTTACAAGGGTATTGCAACTCACCACGGTCCAGTTCCTTTATAAGGTAATGGAACTCCATGGTAACTTGCACTATCCTTTTGAAGTCCAACAAGAAGTATGGTATTCCCAGTGCTTAATTCTTAAAAGTATAATTAAGTGCCAGTGCCAAGCTTTGCTCAGATGTTTGCGGCTGTCTATGAAATGCAGGCGCGGCAGTTACCAAAGTTGCAGTTGTCTTGAATTCTATGTCAGGACCGGAGACGAGGATTATGCAGAATCTTTCTTCACTTTTAATGACAGCAGGTTCAAAGTTAACAAGAAAAAACTACAACTCCCATGAGACCCACTCCCATGGCAACCAATGTCCAATCATACTGCCGTCTGACCGAATGTATATATATCCCCATGCCGTGACGTTCTTCCTCTTTCTTCACTGCTCCCTGTCAGATAAGTGTCACCTTCTCTGTCTCTGAGTTGTTGAGAAGAACTGTACGGTTTTAAAACGTTTGTACTGTTGTTTTCATCGCGCGCGCGCGCGAGTGTGTGTTGTTGTGATTGTTGCTACGGCAACACTAACGCGCGGTTAGGCTTTTCAGCCCGAGCGCGATTAAAGAAATAATCTAGGTCGGGTCCACCAGAGGGCGCTCTTTCGCGCGCTCCGGTGCTCCCGAGCGTTTTTCTTTAGCGTTTTGAGTCGCGTTTGCGCTCGCACGCTTCAGATTAACACGTTGGGGTTCAAAGTGAGTCCCTGCTCTGAGGTGTCCAGAGCTCCTCCAGTGTGCTCCAGACCTCTGCCATCTTGGAAACAGAGGTGCTGCTGGCACACTGGACTGCTCTGAGTGGCCAGTGCCACCAGGTGACGTCAGAGACTCCTTGTGATAGGCTCCTTCAGGTGTTGCTAGCCTATCCTCTCTCCTAGGTAGCCAAACCCTCTTTTCTGGCTATTTAGGGTCTCTGTCTCTGGCGAAACTTTAGATAACGAATGCAAGAGCTCATCCGAGTTCCTCTGCATCTCTCGCTTCACCTTCTGATAAGGAATCGACTGCTGACCGCGCTGGAAGCCTGCAAACCTGCAACATAGTAGCAAAGACGACTACTGCAACTCTGTAACGCTGATCCTGCCGCCTTCTCGACTGTTTTCCTGCTTGTGCATGCTGTGGGGGTAGTCTGCCTCCTCTCTGCACCAGAAGCTCTGAAGAAATCTCCCGTGGGTCGACGGAATCTTCCCCCTGCAACCGCAGGCACCAAAAAGCTGCATTACCGGTCCCTTGGGTGTCCTCTCAGCACGACGAGCGAGGTCCCTCGAATCCAGCGACTCTGTCCAAGTGACCCCCACAGTCCAGTGACTCTTCAGTCCAAGTTTGGTGGAGGTAAGTCCTTGCCTCACCTCGCTGGGCTGCATTGCTGGGAACCGCGACTTTTGCAGCTACTCCGGCCCCTGTGCACTTCCGGCGGAAATCCTGTGTGCACAGCCAAGCCTGGGTCCACGGCACTCTAACCTGCATTGCACGACTTTCTAAGTTGGTCTCCAGCGACGTGGGACTCCTTTGTGCAACTTCGGCGAGCACCGTTTCACACATCCTTGTAGTGCCTGTTTCTGGCACTTCTCTGGGTGCTACCTGCTTCAGAGAGGGCTCCTTGTCTTGCTCGACGTCCCCTCTCTCTGCTGGTCCAATTTGCGACCTCCTGGTCCCTCCTGGGCCTCAGCAGCGTCCAAAAACGCTAACCGCACGATTTGCAGCTAGCAAGGCTTGTTGGCGTTCTTTCGGCGGGAAAACACTTCTGCACGACTCTCCACGGCGAGTGGGATCCGTCCACCAAAGGGGAAGTCTCTAGCCCTTTTTGTTCCTGCAGAAACCTCAGCTTCTTCTGTCCAGTAGAAGCTTCTTTGCACCCGCAGCTGGCATTTCCTGGGCATCTGCCCATCTCCGACTTGCTTGTGACTTTTGGACTTGGTCCCCTTGTTCCACAGGTACCCTAGATTGGAAATCCACAGTTGTTGCATTGTTGGTTTGTGTCTTTCCTGCATTATTCCTCTAACACGACTTCTTTGTCCTTAGGGGAACTTTAGTGCACTTTGCACTCACTTTTCAGGGTCTTGGGGAGGGTTATTTTTCTAACTCTCACTATTTTCTAATAGTCCCAGCGACCCTCTACAAGGTCACATATGTTTGGGGTCCATTCGTGGTTCGCATTCCACTTTTAGAGTATATGGTTTGTGTTGCCCCTATCCCTATGTTTCCCCATTGCATCCTATTGTAACTATACATTGTTTGCACTGTTTTCTAAGACTATACTGCATATTTTTGCTATTGTGTATATATATCTTGTGTATATTTCCTATCCTCTCACTGAGGGTACACTCTAAGATACTTTGGCATATTGTCATAAAAATAAAGTACCTTTATTTTTAGTATAACTGTGTATTGTGTTTTCTTATGATATTGTGCATATGACACTAAGTGGTACTGTAGTAGCTTCACACGTCTCCTAGTTCAGCCTAAGCTGCTCTGCTAAGCTACCATTATCTATCAGCCTAAGCTGCTAGACACCCTATACACTAATAAGGGATAACTGGGCCTGGTGCAAGGTGCAAGTACCCCTTGGTACTCACTACAAGCCAGTCCAGCCTCCTACATTGGTTGTGCAGCGGTGGGATAAGTGCTTTGAGACTACTTACCACTCTTGTCATTGTACTTTTCATGAGAGAAAAATATACAAAACAAGGTCAGTGTATATACACATAGCCAAAAAGTTTTGCATTTCCTCTTTTCACTCTTTTCTAAGTGCTGAAAAGTACTTCTAAACTTTCAAAAAGTTCTTAAAAGTTTAAAAAGTTTTTTTCTGTCTTTCTAAAAAGTTCTGAAAACTTTTTTCTCTTTTTCTATCACTTTAACTCTCTCTAAAAATGTCTGGCACAGGCCAAAATGTTGATCTGTCCAAACTTGCATATGACCACCTTAGCTGGAAAGGAGCAAGGAGTCTCTGTGTAGAGAGAGGTTTGAGTGTAGGGAAGAATCCTTCTTTGGAATTATTGCTTAACATGCTTAGAGAACAAGATAAGGCCATAGGGGCCACATCTGTTGAAAAAGTAGCAAATGGTTCCCAATCTGATCCAGGGACTCCCCCAGGAAAAGATTCAGGAAAGAAACTTCCTAGCCTGCCCATTACTAGACAGTCTAGCATAGTTGGTAATGATGGAGAGCCTCACCATAGAAATAGTGTTGTCTCACATCATAGCAAAAGCATTTATTCTCACCATACTGGTAGTGATGTTTCTGTTAGCCAAGCTGTAAGCTGTTAGGGTGGCTTCTGTAAGGGACAGGTCTCCTTCTGTCCATTCTCACCATACTTCTGTTTCAAGGCATGTCCCTCCCACCCACCCAGATGACAGACTGTTAGAAAGGGAACTCAATAGATTGAGAGTGGAACAAACCAGACTGAAGCTCAAGAAGCAACAGCTGGATTTGGATAGACAGTCTTTAGAATTAGAGAAGGAAAGACAGAAGTTGGGTTTAGAAACCCATGGTGGCAGCAGCAGTATTCCCCATAGTCATCCTGCAAAAGAGCATGATTCCAGGAATCTGCATAAGATAGTTCCCCCTTATAAGGAGGGGGATGACATTAACAAGTGGTTTGCTGCACTTGAGAGGGCCTGTGTTGTACAGGATGTCCCTCAAAGGCAGTGGGCTGCTATCCTATGGCTATCATTTAGTGGAAAAGGTAGGGATAGGCTCCTTACTGTGAAAGAAAATGATGCTAATAATTTCCAAGTTCTTAAGAATGCACTCCTGGATGGTTATGGCTTAACCACTGAACAATACAGGATAAAGTTCAGGGAGACCAAAAAGGAGTCTTCACAAGACTGGGTTGATTTCATTGACCATTCAGTGAAGGCCTTGGAGGGGTGGTTACATGGCAGTAAAGTTACTGATTATGAAAGCCTGTATAACACAATCCTGAGAGAGCATATACTTAATAATTGTGTGTCTGATTTGTTGCACCAGTACCTGGTAGACTCTGATCTGACCTCTCCCCAAGAATTGGGAAAGAAGGCAGACAAATGGGTCAGAACAAGGGTGAACAGAAAAGTTCATACAGGGGGTGACAAAGATGGCAATAAGAAGAAAGATGGTGAAAAATCTCAAGATAAGCATGGGGATAAGGGTAAAACCAAAGATCCCACTTCAAATCTTAAACACTCTTCAGAGGGTGGGGATAAAACTAATTCTTCCTCTTCTTCTCAACCTGCACACATTAAACAGCCTTGGTGCTTTGTGTGTAAAAACAGAGGCCATAGGCCAGGGGATAAGTCCTGTCCAGGTAAACCCCCTGAGCCTACCACCACTAATACATCAAGCTCTAGTGCCCCTAGCAGTAGTGGTAATAGTGGTGGGACTGCTGGCAACAGTCAAGTTAAGGGTGTAGTTGGGTTCACTTTTGGGTCCATAGTAGAAACTGGGGTAGTCACTCCCAAGACAGTTTCTGTCACACCTAGTGGCATTGGCCTTGCCACACTGGCTGCTTGTCCCCTTACAATGGATAAGTACAGGCAGACAGTTTCAATAAATGGTGTTGAGGCCTTGGCCTACAGGGACACAGGTTCCAGTATCACTTTGGTGACTGAAAACCTAGTGCACCCTGATCAACACATCATTGGACAACAGTATAAGATTATTGATGTCCATAACTCCACTAAGTTTCTTCCCTTAGCTATAATTCAGTTTAGTTGGGGTGGAGTTCCTGGCCCTAAGCAGGTGGTGGTATCACCTAGCTTACCTGTAGACTGTCTCTTAGGTAATGACCTAGAGGCCTCAGGTTGGGCTGATGTAGAGTTTTATGCCCATGCAGCCATGCTGGGCATCCCTGAGGAATTGTTCCCTCTCATTTCTACTGAAATGAAAAAGCAAAGGAGAGAAGGCCTGAAAACTCAGGATCCCTCTCCATCAACAGGTAAAAAGGGTATCACAGTATCCCCTAACCACCCTGCCATTCAGGATAGCATTCCTGTGGTGGGAGAAACCTCTCCTGGGGTGGCACCTGTTCCAAGGGAATCATCAGTTGGCAAAACTGTACTCCCTGAGGTGGAAGTACCTCTCTGTGGGATAACTAACATTGGTGAGAAAAAGAGCACCATTTTAGTTAACATGGAGCATCCCTCCAACCTTCCCAGAGAAACGTTAGTGCAGAAACCCTGCACTGCCTCACAACACTTAGGACAGCATCCCTGCCCTAGTGTGGAGCTCATAGGACAGCATCCCTGCCCTGCTCCAACTCAAGAGAAACAGCATCCCTGTTCTCTCTTCCAGCCATATGGACAAAGTTTTTGCCCAGCCATGGCTCTTCTGAGACAGCATCCCTGTCTGGCATTTCCATCACTACAAATAGGTTCAGTGGACAATTCCCACTGCTCTAAACTAAAACTTACTGATAGAAACTCTAAAAATACATCTTCACATTGTTGCTTAGCTAAAAAACTTCAAACAGGGTGGTTTACATCCCCACAGGGAAGTAACCATATAGTGGATGATAAAGGGAGTAACCAGTCTATTGCAGAGCTACTCTCTACTTATCACCACTTAGACAATAAAGTCTCAACTGGCCAAGGTTAGCCTTATTGTCCTTCGTTTGGGGGGGGGGGTTGTGTGAGAAAGTAGCCTCTTTCTAGCCTTGTTACCCCCACTTTTGGCCTGTTTGTGAGTGTATGTCAGGGTGTTTTCACTGTCTCACTGGGATCCTGCTAGCCAGGGCCCAGTGCTCATAGTGAAAACCCTATGTTTTCAGTATGTTTGTTATGTGTCACTGGGACCCTGCTAGTCAGGACCCCAGTGCTCATAAGTTTGTGGCCTATATGTATGTGTTCCCTGTGTGGTGCCTAACTGTCTCACTGAGGCTCTGCTAACCAGAACCTCAGTGGTTATGCTCTCTCATTTCTTTCTAAATTGTCACTAACAGGCTAGTGACCAATTTTACCAATTTACATTGGCTTACTGGAACACCCTTATAATTCCCTAGTATATGGTACTGAGGTACCCAGGGTATTGGGGTTCCAGGAGATCCCTATGGGCTGCAGCATTTCTTTTGCCACCCATAGGGAGCTCTGACAATTCTTACACAGGCCTGCCACTGCAGCCTGAGTGAAATAACGTCCACGTTATTTCACAGCCATTTTACACTGCACTTAAGTAACTTATAAGTCACCTATATGTCTAACCTTTACCTGGTAAAGGTTAGGTGCAAAGTTACTTAGTGTGAGGGCACCCTGGCACTAGCCAAGGTGCCCCCACATTGTTCAGAGCCAATTCCCTGAACTTTGTGAGTGCGGGGACACCATTACACGCGTGCACTACATATAGGTCACTACCTATATGTAGCTTCACAATGGTAACTTCGAATATGGCCATGTAACATGTCTATGATCATGGAATTGCCCCCTCTATACCATCCTGGCATAGTTGGCACAATCCCATGATCCCAGTGGTCTGTAGCACAGACCCTGGTACTGCCAAACTGCCCTTCCTGGGGTTTCACTGCAGCTGCTGCTGCTGCCAACCCCTCAGACAGGCATCTGCCCTCCTGGGGTCCAGCCAGGCCTAGCCCAGGATGGCAGAACAAAGAACTTCCTCTGAGAGAGGGTGTGACACCCTCTCCCTTTGGAAAATGGTGTGAAGGCAGGGGAGGAGTAGCTTCCCCCAGCCTCTGGAAATGCTTTGTTGGGCACAGATGTGCCCAATTCTGCATAAGCCAGTCTACACCGGTTCAGGGACCCCTTAGCCCTGCTCTGGCGCGAAACTGGTCAAAGGAAAGGGGAGTGACCACTCCCCTGACCTGCACCTCCCCTGGGAGGTGTCCAGAGCTCCTCCAGTGTGCTCCAGACCTCTGCCATCTTGGAAACAGAGGTGCTGCTGGCACACTGGACTGCTCTGAGTGGCCAGTGCCACCAGGTGACGTCAGAGACTCCTTGTGATAGGCTCCTTCAGGTGTTGCTAGCCTATCCTCTCTCCTAGGTAGCCAAACCCTCTTTTTTGGCTATTTAGGGTCTCTGTCTCTGGGGAAACTTTAGATAACGAATGCAAGAGCTCATCCGAGTTCCTCTGCATCTCTCTCTTCACCTTCTGATAAGGAATCGACTGCTGACCGCGCTGGAAGCCTGCAAACCTGCAACATAGTAGCAAAGACGACTACTGCAACTCTGTAACGCTGATCCTGCCGCCTTCTCGACTGTTTTCCTGCTTGTGCATGCTGTGGGGGTAGTCTGCCTCCTCTCTGCACCAGAAGCTCCGAAGAAATCTCCTGTGGGTCGACGGAATCTTCCCCCTGCAACCGCAGGCACCAAAAAGCTGCATTACTGGTCCCTTGGGTCTCCTCTCAGCACGACGAGCGAGGTCCCTCGAATCCAGCGACTCTGTCCAAGTGACCCCCACAGTCCAGTGACTCTTCAGTCCAAGTTTGGTGGAGGTAAGTCCTTGCCTCACCTCGCTGGGCTGCATTGCTGGGAACCGTGACTTTTGCAGCTACTCCGGCCCCTGTGCACTTCCGGCGGAAATCCTGTGTGCACAGCCAAGCCTGGGTCCACGGCACTCTAACCTGCATTGCACGACTTTCTAAGTTGGTCTCCGGCGACTCCTTTGTGCAACTTCGGCGAGCACCGTTTCACGCATCCTCGTAGTGCCTGTTTCTGGCACTTCTCCGGGTGCTACCTGCTTCAGAGAGGGCTCCTTGTCTTGCTCGACGTCCCCTCTCTCTGCTGCTCCAATTTGCGACCTCCTGGTCCCTCCTGGGCCTCAGCAGCGTCCAAAAACGCTAACCGCACGATTTGCAGCTAGCAAGGCTTGTTGGCGTTCTTTCGGCGGGAAAACACTTCTGCACGACTCTCCACAACGAGATGGATCCGTCCACCAAAGGGGAAGTCTCTAGCCCTTTTCGTTCCTGCAGAAACCTCAGCTTCTTCTGTCCAGTAGAAGCTTCTTTGCACCCGCAGCTGGCATTTCCTGGGCATCTGCCCATCTCCGACTTGCTTGTGACTTTTGGACTTGGTCCCCTTGTTCCACAGGTACCCTAGATTGGAAATCCACAGTTGTTGCATTGTTGGTTTGTGTCTTTCCTGCATTATTCCTCTAACACGACTTCTTTGTCCTTAGGGGAACTTTAGTGCACTTTGCACTCACTTTTCAGGGTCTTGGGGAGGGTTATTTTTCTAACTCTCACTATTTTCTAATAGTCCCAGCGACCCTCTACAAGGTCACATAGGTTTGGGGTCCATTCGTGGTTCGCATTCCACTTTTGGAGTATATGGTTTGTGTTGCCCCTATCCCTATGTTTCCCCATTGCATCCTATTGTAACTATACATTGTTTGCACTGTTTTCTAAGACTATACTGCATATTTTTGCTATTGTGTATGTATATCTTGTGTATATTTCCTATCCTCTCACTGAGGGTACACTCTAAGATACTTTGGCATATTGTCATAAAAATAAAGTACCTTTATTTTTAGTATAACTGTGTATTGTGTTTTCTTATGATATTGTGCATATGACACTAAGTGGTACTGTAGTAGCTTCACACGTCTCCTAGTTCAGCCTAAGCTGCTCTGCTAAGCTACCATTATCTATCAGCCTAAGCTGCTAGACACCCTATACACTAATAAGGGATAACTGGGCCTGGTGCAAGGTGCAAGTACCCCTTGGTACTCACTACAAGCCAGTCCAGCCTCCTACAGGCAGTCCCCAAGAAACCTCGCAAGCGTGTCGCGGGGCACCTAGAAGGATTCGGTCGTCTGACTGAATCTTTCCGTAAGAGTGCGCGCACGCTACAACCACTACCCTGCCGGGAGGGGTTGGAGCCCGGTGAGACCAGTGAAGTGACTCACAGCAGATCGGACCCGGCCCAGGGGTCCCCCATGCGGGTCGCGAGGGACACGGATGGGGACTCTTCCTCTGATGAGGATCAGGAAGCGGGGCGCCCTTGGCGCCCGTCTTCTAACTTGTCTGACCCGCCCGAGACGGAGGACTCGGAGGAGGATATGTTCCATCCTGAGGACTTATACCATCCCCGCTCTTCGGAGTGGCACCCGGATAAGAGGGTGGCAGACTATGTGGCCAGCAAAATTCGCCAGCCCCTGGAGAAGGAGGTTCGGGCTAGATTGCGGGCGGAGTGCCCACGCCCGACTCTTCCGGATCGTGTGGCGGCTACCCCTGATCTGGATCCCAAACTGTGTTCTTTCTTCGGAAAGTACGTCAAGGACCCGAAGAAGGGTATCGATCGTTCCTGGAGGGGGTGCCAGGATAAGTTATTGGATGTCCTGGGTCCCCTCACGCAGATCATGCAGCTCGCCGAACGGGCTAGGCGATCCAGTTCTCCCCTCCCCACGGATATCGTGGCGGGGTGGGCCCAGAGGGTGGTCTGCTTGTTGGGGAACGCGAATTGCGCTCTCTCGGCGGAGAGGAGAAGATCGTTACTTATTAAGATGGACCCTAAACTAGGAGAACTCTCCAACTCAGAGGCAGGGGCGGTGGCCCAAGGGAACTTGTTTGGAGATCCCTTCCTGAAAGAACTGAGCAAGTTCGTTGCAACCTTCTCGGCGCTCGATAAGGCGCAGAGCTCAATTAAGAAAATCTTTCCTGGAAAGGTTTTCGGCGGGGCCGGACGAGGCAGGGGCCGCTCCTCCGGCTGTGCTTTCCAGCAAGGCCCCTCGCCCTACCCACCGCGAAACAACGGATGGAGGGATGGCCGCCAGGGTACCTTCTTCCCCAACCGGTGTAGAGGCAAATCCAAGAGATCTGCCCGTGGTGGAGCTAACGCCCCCGGAGGCGTTAACGGTGAGTGTTACCCTTTTTTCCCCTCGCACTGTGGGAGGGCGGCTACGCTTCTTCGCCCACAAGTGGGCCTCCTTGACGTCAGACGCTTGGGTGCTGCAGACGGTCACGGGGTTCCACATAGAATTTTTGGGGACTCCAGTTCAGGACACTCTTCCACGGCCTTTAGTTTTCTCCGACGCGGAAGCAGCTTTAATAGACGCGGAAGTTCAGGAGCTCCTTCAGAAGGAGGCTATTCACCCGTCGACGATCCATCCCAGGGGTTTCGTGAGCAATCTGTTCCTTGTAGAAAAGAAGGACAAAGGGTTTCGTCCCGTTATCAATCTCAAGTCCTTCAACGAATGGGTGGTGTACCGTCACTTCAAAATGGAGGGCATTCACATGCTCAGGGATCTCTTACTGCTTGGGGATTGGATGGTACGGTTGGATCTCAAGGATGCCTACCTTACGGTCCCCATATTTCCTCCTCATCGCCGGTTCCTGCAGTTCCTCTGGAGGGGTCAGGCATTCGAGTTCGCTTCCCTGCCATTCGGCCTATCGTCGGCCCCGTGGTGCTTCACGAAGCTACTCAGGCCAGTCGTAGAATACCTGCGGGCTCGGGGGATTCGCTTGATTATTTACCTCGACGACATCCTCTTGATGGATCAGTCGCGCTCGCAGCTCGTATCCAATGTGAGCATAACTATTCAGCTCCTACAGGATCTGGGCTTCGTGATCAACTCACAGAAGTCAGAACTGCTTCCTTCGCAGTCGATGACCTTTCTGGGGTTTCTCATCGATTCCCAGGCAGCCTCTCTCAGTCTCCCGGGCCCGAAGGTCAAGAAGGAGCTGTCCACGGTCTTGAGACGGGACAGAATCTCCCTGAGGCAACTGGCCAGGGTGGTGGGGCTCCTCTCCTCCTCGATCCAGGCCATCTTCCCGGGCCCTCTTCATTACAGGGCCCTGCAACGTCTCAAGGCCCATCACCTACAGAGGGGCCTTTCGTATTCGGAGCTAATAGCTTTGTCCCAGGAGGCGCGGACGGAGATCCAGTGGTGGCTAGACCACATGGAAGCGTGGAACGGCAAAGCAATATTCGGGGCCGCCCCCGATCTGATCATGGAGTCGGACGCCAGTCGTTTCGGCTGGGGAGCTCGTTGTGGGGACATCTCCTTCGGGGGCCGCTGGACCCAGCAAGAGCTCGATCTCCACATCAATTGTCTGGAACTCCTGGCGGGTTCGTTTGCGATCAGATCCCTGACGCGGGACAAGGTTTCTTGCTGCGTGCTGCTAAGGATGGACAACGTCTCGGCGGTACAATATATCAACCGCCTGGGGGGTACCCGCTCGAGGGCCCTAGCGGAGTTGGCAAAAGATTTTGGCACTTTTGCCTCCAGCGTCAGATCTCGGTCACAGCGGAGTATCTTCCGGGGTCCCAGAAGATCCTGGCGGACTGGAACTCCAGGTACCTGGAGGATCCCAGCGATTGGTGTCTGGACAGAGCAGTGTTCCTAGCTCTGTTGGAGCGATGGGGTCCGTATACAGTGGACCTCTTTGCGTCCCGGTGGAACACTCAGCTTCCTCACTATTTCAGCTGGCGCCCGGATCCGGGGGCGAGCGCAGTCGATGCTTTCCTTCAAGACTGGGGCCGAGATCAGAAATATGCGTTTCCCCCCTTCCTTCTGATTCCGAGAGTGGCAGCTCAGGTTCGTCATCAGGGGGCGACAGTCATTCTGATGACACCGCTCTGGCGGTCTCAAGTGTGGTTCCCAGCGCTTCTGGAACTATCTTGCGACCTTCCCATTCGGCTTCCGGTTCGTCCGAACATACTGTTGAATCCAGAGGGGCAATTCCACCCGTTAGCTCTTCAAGGCCATCTCTCTCTAGTGGCCTGGCGGATTTCAGGGAACGCTGGGCAGACCACAGACTTTCACGAGAGGCTGAGGATTTCATCAGACACGCATGGGCCCCTGGTACTTGCAAGAGATACAGATCAGCCTGGAACGGCTGGGCTCGTTGGTGTCTGGCGAGGCACTTCGATCCCTTGGGGGCCCAGATTACCGATATCTTGAATTTTCTGGCTGGCCTAGCGGCTTCTGGCCAATCCTATTGCTCAGTAAATTCTTTTCGTTCTGCGATTTCAGCGGGACACCCTCCAATTGATGATCGCCCCGTAGGGGAGCACCCGTGGGTGTGCAAACTTTTGAAGGGCATCCGCATAGCCAAGCCGCCGGAACCCAGGTACACCTCCCTGTGGGATGTCGATCAGGTTTTACGATTCTTGATCGCATGGCCGGATAATCAGTACCTGTCACGTAAACAGTTATCGGCCAAACTGGCGATCTTGCTCTGTCTCATCTCATGCAAACGGGTCTCTGATGTCAGGGCTCTGGATGTATCAGCTAGAGTTTTTTCGCCGGAGGGGGTTACTTTCACGATTTCACGACGTACAAAGTCTAGTACCAGGTCAGTAACCTATCCCGCTTTTGAGCATACACCGAAGCTATGCGTGGTTAGATGCTTAAAGAGATATGAAGAGGTAACGGCGCAACTTCGGCCGTCGGGGGAGAGGCAACTGCTCATTTCCATCAGAAAACCTTTCAGGGCGGTCTCCTCCCCTTCTATCGCCAGGTGGGTCCGGTGGATCCTGTCGGAATCGGGCGTTAATGTCCAGATATTTGGAGCTCACTCCACCCGAGGTGCCATGGCCTCTAAAGCTATCCACGTAGGCGGCAGGTTAGAGGACATTATGAATGTGGATGACTGGTCCTCCGAGTCGACTTTTAAAAAATTATATTTTAAACCTATTCATGAAGCCGCTTCGTTGGTGGTGAGTAAGCTTTGAACATGCATAATCCTCGCCTCCGGTCCTGACATAGAATGAGAAATTTCCTAGCTAACGTGAAGGAAAGTTTCAATTCTATTAAGGACACGGAGGCGAGGATTATCCCACCCGCCACGGTGGCCATGGCGCCCGCCCGGAGCGAATTTTATCCATTGCAAGGTGGTATATTCAGTTTTCCTTATGTATATTCATATTGCGATGTCATGTACTTTGCCTAATTTGGTAATATGAGCTTGTTTGCTTTATCAGTCAGAGAACTAAGAGTTCTTTTGTATGATTTTGTCGACTTTGCGGATTCGATTGCTTACCTACTACTATTTACTTTGTTCTTAGGAGTGACTCCTGCGACAACATAGTGACGGTCCACGTCAGTTCGCAGTGAAGACGAGGAAGAACGTCACGGCATGGGGATATACTGTATATACATTCGGTCGGACGGCAGTATGATTGGACATTGGTTGCCATGGGAGTGGGTCTCATGGGAGTTGTAGTTTTTTCTTGTTAACTTTGAACCTGCTGTCATTAAAAGTGAAGAAAGATTCTGCATAATCCTCACCTCCGTGTCCTTAATAGAATTGAAACTTTCCTTCACGTTAGCTAGGAAATTTCTCATTCACCTCATACATCTTCAACCTACTATCAGGCACTCCCTGCCCCTTTAACTCACTCCTGCGCTCTTTTTCGGGCTTTTGTCTTTCTCTTCTTCATTTTCCCTGTGTGTGTGTTGCTCCTTTTCTTGCTCTCTCACACATCACCACACTTCTCCCCCCTTTTACAAATTTACAATAAGAATACACAATTTAAATGTTCAAAGAGAAACATACCTAAGGGAAACAAGTAAAAAATAATTTAAAATAATCATGTTAATGTCTAACCACTATATGATACAAATATATTTTTTTAAGGCAAAACATAGTCCTGAAATTTTGCAGGCCTGTGTCATTTTCTCATACTCCTTCTAGTCCCCATATTTGATTGCTCAGAAAGAACTTAAGTTCCTACTTGTTTAGCCCGAACCAAAGATTTGTGCTCATGCTCCTCACTCACCCCAAGACTACGTCGGACACTGGGGTCCAACGCTAGTCTTGTGATGCTCCAACAACTACCATCAGTTAGCTTTGCCGTGTTTTTGCGTACCTCAAGAATTTGTTGAGGTTCCCTGAACTTTGACATGCCTTTCTTGACCACTAAGGGATCCTTCACTATCACCCAGTCACCCACTTGCAGAGTATTGTTACCCCTGAATCCAATCAGTCTTTTCCTGCCAATAAAATCTGAATTGTGTCTTGCAGTATCCCAAATTTCTTTCAAGTTGCTACAGTCATGAAACAGCTCAATCATCCAGAAAGGACACAATTCTGTTTAGCAACTCTGCCTCTCATTAATTCAAAAGGACTTCTACCAGTGGCAAAATGAGGTGTTGTAGATGGGACCAAATTAGTTCCTTAATTGCCTGATCCACTGATAAGTTGCTCCTGAGAGCAGCCTGAATACACTCCACAAGCACACGATTAAAACGTTCTATAACGCCATTACTTTGAGGATGATACAATGGGGTCCTTTTGTGTTTAATCCCACATTTGCCTAAAACTTCACACATTTCCCCAGAAACAAATTGAACACCATTGTCCGTTAATATCGGTTCTGGGAAGCCCTCACGACCAAAAACATCTCTCAAGCATCTGATGACACTTTGTGTAGTTGGATATCTAACAGGTAAAACTTCCACCCATCTTGAAAGATGATCTACAATTACAATGAAGTACCTCATGTCTGGTGGTAACACGTAATAGGGCCCTAGAAAATCCAACCCAATTTTCTGCCAAGCTCTAGCTGGAGATGGAACAAAAGAATCCCCCGCCTCCTGAGTGTTGAGTACCTTGTCACTAGAGCAGCACCTAGTACAATTTCTTACAAATTCTTCAATTTCTTTGTCCATCTTAGGCCACCAAAAGCTTGATCTTAATTTCCCTTTGGTGATTGTGGAACCTAAATGACCAGAATGTGCTTTGTTTATCAAATCTGTCCTAAAACATTCAGGAGGAACAAGTTTATCACCTCTAATAAGTTTGTCCCCTTCAATAGATAATTCGTCTGACACCTTCCAAAAGGGTTGCAAATTTGGAGACAAACTCTTCTCCTTCGGCCAGCCAACCTTAACCATACGCATAACATCACATAGTAAATCATCCTTTTTCAATGACTCAATCCAGCACCCTTTCTCTGAAATATTATCAAAGTCAGTGATGGATACTATGAAACACTCTTCAATTTCAGTCTCCCATTCTAATTCGTCATCCTCACTGATGGGCAAGCGAGATACAGTCTGCCCTACTGTTCTTCCCTCCAGGAATAAATTCAACCGAGAAATTGAACTCCAATAATTTAGCTGACAGTCGGGCTATGCGAGCAGTGGAGCGTCTAACCTTTTTCCCCGATACATTATATCTACAAGGGGGCGATGATCCGTCCTTAGGATAAAATGTCTACCCCAAAGATACTGTCTAAACTTTTCCACACTCCATACGCAAGCTAAAAGTTCTTTTTCCATTACGGAATATTTCCGTTCCACCTCTCGCAAAGTTCTTGAAGCAAAGCCAACAGTATTTTCTTTACCAAAGTCAGTACCAGAA
Organism: Pleurodeles waltl; assembly: GCF_031143425.1. NCBI lineage: Eukaryota > Metazoa > Chordata > Amphibia > Caudata > Salamandridae > Pleurodeles > Pleurodeles waltl. The sequence continues at coordinate 445,659,672 of NC_090449.1, forward strand.
ACTTGCGTTAAAACTGCTCCCAAACCATACTCACACGCATCTACTGTAACTATGGTTTTACAATTTTCTGAAAAAGGTTGTAATGCTGGAGATTTAACAATGCTTTGTTTAATCAGCTCAAATGCTTCATTACATTCTTTAGACCAAACAAAAGCCTGTTTACTCCTGAGTAGTAACCTGAGGCAATCTGTGGTCTTGGCAAAATCCTTCAAAAAGTTTGCGTAAAATTCACACAACCCTAGAAATGATAGTAATTGCTCTTTGGTCTCTGGTGCTGGAGCTTCAAGAATACTTTTTACCAAGCCTGGCTTGGGTTTGACCCCCTTATCAGAAAGAACATGGCCCAGATACTCAATTTCCCTGGTCCTAAAAATGCACTTGTCCTTCCTTAGGGTCACCCCCCTATCCTCCAAAATCTTCAGGACCTCTTCCAAAACTCTGTCATGTGCACTATCCGTTTCAGCAAAAAACAATATGTCATCTTGGAACACCACCACATTAGAATTATTAGAAAACATATCCGTCATCAGTCTTTGAAATACGGCAGCAGCCGATGCTAGACCAAATGGTAGCCTGCAAATTTGAAAAGTCCCATCAGGAATCACAAAGGCTGTAAGATGTCTCGAATTAACATCTAATTTTACTTGATGATAGGCCGATCTTAGGTCTAATTTCGTGAACCAACTCGCAGAACCAACTTTCGTAATGAGATCATCAATGCGAGGTAACAGAAAACTGTTAACCCAGATCACTTCGTTCAAACTCCTCAAATCCACACACATGTTCAATTCCCCAGAACTCTTATTTGCCAGAACTATGGCAGACAACCAAAGCGTAGCTTCCACTTTCTCTATTATGCCCTGTTCACACATATCTTTCAGCAATTTGGACAAATCCGATCTCACACTAAATGGAACATTTCTCAATTTATGTTTTACGGGTACTGCAGCCTGTTTTATCTTTATAGTGTGTGCAAAATTCTTAATTTTTCCTATTTTGTCTTGAAACAATTAGTTGAATTTTTGTTGCCAAATATCAGCAGTGTGGGAAACAGTTTGAACACAGTTGGTATCACTCCCTTCAACAGTGACTGGTTTCACCCTTCCTGGTTTGATGATTAATTTAAACTCAGCCTGGTGTATCAACCCCAAACATTGATACCCTTCCTAGCTACATAAACCTTGCCTTGAATGGTTTCACTAAAGACAGATAATGAGGTCCAAAAGTATCCAATTAAACCAATCTTACTGCCTTCAAAAGCCAGTGTAGCAACATCAGGAGGAGAAAGAGTTATCTCCCCCCAAAACTCATTGAATTTATCTAGTGAAACAATTGTGATACGAGCTCCTGTATCAACCAATAATTTAATCTTAATTCCTCCAATTAACACATCAACATCAGGATCCGCCACTATCTTATTGGCTGTAGAGGTGTCTCTGACTACTAAAACAAATTTGTTGTCGTTGTCTTTGCGTTGATGGATCTCCTTGTCTTCCTCTAATACACAATAAACATTACCCTTTTTAATGCTCCTACAGACCCGTGAGAAGTGTCCAAGTTTGTTACAGCTCCTACATTGTTTATTGACCGCAGGACAGTTCTTAAAGGAGGAAATATGATTTGCAGAACCACATCTAAAACACATGGTTTTGTGGTTGCCATTGGAAGAGGATGCATTTCTGGAGAATGAAAAGGTCTCTTGTTTCCTTTCCGCACAATCCGATTTCTTGTCGTCATTGTTCTGTGAGTTTAAAACTGCACCTGAAACAGAAATGTTAGACAACGACAACTCCAATTGTTTTGCGTCCTCCAGCGAACATTCAATGCTCTTTGCTATGTCAATAGCCTTATCTAGGGATGGGTCTTTGCACGTTAACAACTTTTCCTGGATTCTCTTAGAATGACACCTCACAACTAATTGGTCACGTATGAGTTGAGAAGTAACATTTTCAAACTCACATTTAGCAGCCAAAACTCTTAACGCTGTTATAAATGAATCTATACTCTCATTGGGATTCTGCGATCTCGTGAAAAATGTATACCTATCTACCACTATATTTTTTGTTTTAATAAAATGCTTATCCAATTGTGCCACAGCCATTTCGAATTCATCTAATTCTTCATCCTCACGTAACTCATAAACTGGTAAATGATCAAAAATGTTTTGACCTTCCATCCCCAGATAATAATACATTAAACTCTTTTTCCTTTCTGGCCTGAATTTATGGCCGTCAATGGCACCTAAAAAGGCTTTAAAGGAACGAAACCACAATTTCCATTCCAAAGGGGGTTCACCAGGGTCTTGTAAAAAAGGAGCCGGTGGCATAACATTCTGCATTTTTTTTTTTTTTTTTAAAGTTCTGCTTTAAGTGAAGTGAAGTGAATAAAAACAAACAACAAAACAAAAAAATAAAATAAAATTAAGTCTACATAGGCCCTCATTCTGACCTTGGCGGTCTTTTCGCGAGACCGCCGAGTTACCGGCGCGGTGAAGACCGCCGACCGCGGCGGTATGCCGCTGTGCGCATTCTGACCGCTGGGAGCGTTCCGCCGGAAAACCGCCAGCAGCCACACTGGCGGTCGGCGGGAAAGTGGAGACTGGTCAACCTCCACCGCCACGCCAGCAGAACACCGCCCACAGAATTACGACCCACATTTCTGTGTGGCGGTCTTCTGTTGGCGGTCTTCTGTTGGCGGTCACCTCCCCATGGCTCCTGTCACCTCCCGGAGGACCAACGCACAAGGTAAGTTGATCGTCCGTGAGGGGAGGGGGTGGGGGGGTGTTGTGTGATGTGTGCGTGCATGGGGGTGTGCGTGTGAGTGTGTAGAGGGGGTGTGTGAGTGCGTGCATGCGGGCGGGGAGTGCTGCTGTGCCTATGGGCAATGTGTGTAGTTCGGCGGGTGCGCATGTCGGCATGTATGTGTGCGGGTATGTGTCCCCGTTGTGTATGTGTGTGTGTAGGGGGTGTGTATATGTGCATGTTGGGGGTGTGTGCATGTCGGGGTGCGTGTATGTGCATGTCGGGGTGGGGTGGGGAGGGGGTTCGTACCACCTCTGGGGGGTGGCAGGGGGGTGGAGGGTGTGGGGGGAGGACTCGGGGGGGCAGTGGGGGGTGGGGGAGACCCCTATCAGTGCCAGGGAAGGAATTCCCTGGCCCCGATAGTGCCTACCGCCATGGTTCGCATGGCGGTTCCCGAACGCCAGAAACCGCGGCGGTAAGCAGGGTCATGATACCGTTGGCGGTCTTGGGTCGACCGCCGGACCGGAGTGCGCAGACTCCAGCCCCTCGGTCATGACCGCCGTGGCTGTCGGAGTGGGGAAGTGGCGGTCGGTCGCGGCGGTGACCGCCGCGGTCAGAATGCCATTTTTAATACCGCCGGTCTGTTCGCGGTCCGACCGCCGCCTCTCCGCCGACCGCCAAGGTCAGAATGAGGGCCATAGTGTCCCAATGAAAGATGGCCGAACTAATGTGTTAAAAAAAAATTAGTCCTTCTTTTACTTCAAGAGGAAGAAGAAAGAAAAAAAAATGTTGAGTCCCTCCTTTGTTTCTTAGGACTTCAAATGCGAAGAGAAGAAATCTCTAAACTTCCAGTAAGTGCCTCGTACTCGAGTCCAGTTTACACAATGTTAGCGCGAGGAGACGTGCGAGCTGAGTCCAGAGCAGCACGTGTGACACGCATGAGAAGATAACAGTGAAGCACGAGCGTTAGCCGTTAAAAACGCTCGTGACAGTTGGCGGATGAAAAATGAAGAAAGAAAATAAAATGAGGAAAAAATTAAATAATAAAAATAAATACCAGACTCACTCTGTGCCCACAAAGCGCTGCCTCCTGCAAACGAACACAACGAAGCTCCAGTGCTTCCAAAGCGCTTTCCTTTCGGCCTCAACTTCTGGATTCTGGCCACTGATGGCGCATCTATCTCGGTCCGAAAGCAATGAATATAACGAAGCTCCAGTGCTTCCGAAGCGCTGCCATCTGATAAGGACTGACAAAACCTTCGGCCGTTACAATTCACGGCAACCGAAAAGAGCAGGAAAATGAAGAGGCTCCTTGGTTTATCCATTCCCCCTCGTCGCCAAAAATGTGGGGAACGTGAAGACAAACCAGCGTTCTTCTTTCCAAGTAAGATTTATTCAAGACCAAAACAGGTAAAGTAAATTACATACAACGTATGGAGCACAGAGCAAGCCATCAGCGCTAACACCCGTTGGCGTAGTATGGAATCACCGGCACAAAGCTGTGTCAGTGGATTCCATATTACGTGCCAGAATTCTCTCACACATCACCACACAGAGTAAGATACAATGACAACAAAATTGTTGTACATCAATTTCATTCTTCACACATAGTCCACAAGCCGAGAAGACTTTGTTCTGGAACGACTTTCCAACTTTACTCTTGAGGCTATGGAATCCTCCTCTAAACTTTCCATGCTACACTGTCCGTCACTCTCCCTACCATCTATGCCACCAGAACTCTCACTCTCTCCTCTTCCAGTGCATCCATCTTCCTGGCTTATATTCTCGGATGCGTGTTCTCCCAGATCTTGGTAGACAATGGGTCCAGGAACAGCAGAATTTCCACTTTGTGTTTCTCCATATCCTGGAACACACTTAGCTAGTCTGCTCACATTCCAAACTTTCCCATCTTGTGTAATTACTTTCTTCTTGAACACTTTTATCACTTTCATGGCCTTACTGAATCTGGACACACCCTTCCTTACCAATCCAGGTTTTCTTACTTTGACCCAATCTCCCACGACAAACATAGGTTCATTTACTCTCCACTTCTTATCATACGCTTCCTTACTCTTCTCTTGTTTCAGTCTTACATAATCTCCAATCTTTTCTACATCAACACTCTCAAACCCCTGGTTGTGATTCATCTTAAACCACCATGGACCCAATTTGGATACAGGATCCCTTCCCCTTAACAGCCTGAAAGGGCTAACACCAGTGGTACTATGAGGAGTTATGCGATAATACCATAATTTCTCTCTCACTTTCTCCTTCCACAACCCACCAAAACCACAAGCCCAACAAATACACTCCTTCAAGACCCGAATAAATCTCTCAACCTGTCCATTTTCTTGTGGTTCATATAATGAAGTCGTAGCATGCCTAATATTGCAATATTTAAGGAACCTCTGCATCTCCTGCGACACCAGTTGAACACCATTGTCTGACACAATAGTTTCAGGATACCCTTCTTTAGCAAACACCTCTTTGAAAAACTCAATCACCACATTCGTAGTGACTAGTGGTACCATCTTCACCTCAGGCTATTTGGAGTGATAATCCACTAACACCAGAGCAAACCGAGCCTCGTGAGGCAAAAACAAAAATGGTCCAGAAATGTCAAAAGCCAGTTTCTGCCATGGATAATCAGGCCACTGGGCAGGACGTAATGGGGCTGGCACTGTCCTCAACATCTTCTCAGCACTCACACATATCCCGCACTCCCTGACAGTCCTCTCTGCCATCTTGTCCATTCCCGGCCACCAGAAAGAAGTGCGAATAAGCCTTTTCATAGGCAACATTCCAGGATGCCCATTGTGCGGCAACTTCAAAATGACCGCTTGCATGCCTTCAGGTGGAACACATTTCCCTCTTTTAAATATCAGCTCATTATCAATTACTAAATCATCTTTTACTTTAAAGAAAGGCATTACTTCTTCCAGGATACATTCTTTCCTCGGCCAACCAACCCTCAAGTATCGTCTCACCTCTTGCAAAGTTAAATCTTTTTGATCTTCATCCGACCAATCTTTTTCTTCAATAGCTTTAAACTCGCCTGAAATAAATTTAGACACTACCGATAAAAAATCAATGTCACCACTTCCGCCCTTATCCTGAGCATCCAAATCATTCTGAGGTAGCCGCGACAGACAGTCAGCCACAGAATTATTCTTCCCTGGCACATACTCCACCTGGAAGGAATACTCTTGCAATCTCGAAACTAATCTAGCAATGTGGGCTGTCGCATTCCACCCTCCTCCTGGAGACAGAATACCCATTAAAGGTTTGTGATCAGTTTGGAGGACAAAACGCAAACCTCAAATGTAATTCCGAAAATGCTCAATCGGCCAGACACAAGCTAATAACTCCTTCTCTATCACTGCATACCTCCTTTCTGCATCTGTCAGGGTACGTGACGCAAATGTAACATTCCACATCTCCTTGCCACACCTTTGGGAAAACACACCACCAACACCATTCATACTTGCATCTACTGTTATCACACACTGTGCCAGGACATTAAATGGTTTAAGTGTAGGTGCACTAGCAATCTCTCGTTTAATGGTCTGAAAAGCACTCTCCTGCCTTTCCGACCAAACAAAATCCACATTTTTCCTCGTAAGCTCCCTTAATGGTTCCATTTTGGTGGCAAAATTTACAATAAATTTACTGTAATACTCGCATAATCCTGCAAACGACAACAACTTTTCTCGACAATCTGGAGCAGGTGCATTTATAATGGCTTTGACCAAAGACTGTTTGGGAAGAACACCCTCACCAGAGACGGTATGTCCCAAATAATCAACAGACTTGGCAAAGAAATGACATTCCTTAAATTTTAGAGTCAATCCATTTACGTTAAACACTTCACACACCTTAACTAGATGTTTTTGTGTTTATCTTCATCTTTGGAGTAAATCAACACGTCACCCTGGAAACACTTCCCAAAGTTGTCCATGTCCTTGAACATATTAAACATAGCCCTCTGAAATACTGATGCCGCTGAGGCTAACCCAAAAGACATTTGTTTAAACTGAAACAACCCCTGTGGGGTAATGAAGGCAGTCAAATGTCTAGAATCCTCAGTAAGTTCAATATGGTGGTAAGCTGACCTCAAATCTAGCGTAGAAAAAATCTTTTCCTCATCCAATAGACTAACAACTTCATTTATATTGGGTAAAGGATGACAATTGACTATAACATTGGCATTCGACGCCCTGAAGTCCACACATAATTTCAAAGAATTATCAGATTTACTGGCTAACACAATAGGTGAAACCCATTCAGATGACTCAATCTCTTCAATAATCCCTTCTTTCACCATTTCTTTCAGTATGTCTCTCAATTCCTCACGCACACTAATAGGGACATTCCTTAACTTTTGCACCACAGGTTTGGCATTATCTTTTAGTCTAATCCTGTGACTATAGTCTTTCAGTTTGCCCAAAGTATTGGAAAACACATGTGGAAACATAGAGACAATCAACTTGGCTTTATCACTACCCCCAACCAACATTACAGGTTCACGAGCCCTGGGATTCTAAATTATCCCCAATCCTGCCTGGTCTCTCCATCCCAACACATTAACTCTCCTCTCCGCTACATACAACTTAACCTATGCAGAGCGGTCCTTAGAACAGATCATCGTGTTTACATACCCCATAATATCAATAGCAGTCCCATCAAAACCTTCCGCCACAATATCAGGACATGTTAAGTTGGACACACTCCATACTTCACTAAATTTCTGGACAAAATAATCACAAGTGATAATTGTCCAAGGCGATCCAGAATCTGCCATAAGCACTAGCTCTTGGCCTTCAATAAGAACTGTACATTTAAGTTGTTTCACCACATTCCCATCTTTGTTCCTAAAATCATTCTTGACAGATAACACCAAACCACTCTCTCTTTCATCATAGATGCATGCAACTTTACTCCTACTGTCACTATCAGCCTTCCGAATCTCCTTACAAACCCTCGCAAAATGCCCCATTCTTCTGCATTTTTTACATTCTTTCCCAAATGGCAGGACACTATGGAAAATTTGCCAGATGATTATGACTGCCACAATGATAACATGACATTCTATAAATTTTAGTGTTTTTTTCATCTTTTCTGCTCCAAGTCATTTTTTTCGTGTTATTGTCGTTACCACCAACAGCTCCCACCACCTCCAAGTCCGATAATTTATTCTTCTCTATCTCCTGCACCAACTTCATCCATTTTTCTGATTGCTCCAAAGCCTTAGCAGTATTAATTACATCTTGTAACTTTGGATCACCCATCACCCACAATTGTTCTTGGATTCTTCTGCTTCTGACATGAACAATAATTCGATCTCAAATCATCTCATCGGTGATAGGTCCAAAATTACAGTGCATGGAAAGACCTCGTAACCCTGTGAGAAACTCATCAAATGTCTCATCCTGTTGTTGACTCCTAGTATAGAATTTGAATCTGTTCAAAGCTATACTCGTAGTTGGCTTGAACCTATTCTCCAGTTTGTTTAGAGCATCTTGACACACATCAATTTCTTCATCGTGAAGAATTCCTTGCAGGAGTGTCCTGAAAATGAGTTGCCCCTCAGACCCCAAACAATGTAACAAAATATTATTTTTTCTTTTTTGTGACATATTATCCTCATCAATAGCTTTTAAATAAGTCAAAAATTCCTCCTTCCATCTCGACCATGGTATGGGCAGGTCCCCTTTAAAATGCAGAAACTTGGCTGGTGGTTCAAACTGCATCCTTGGGATAATTATTATAATATTCTCCTTCTTATATTGTTATTTTATTTGGAGCTCACAACTCACTCTGAATATTATCTGTCTTTACTTCACACAAGTGTTGTAGTGTTATGATCAAGTGTAAACTGTTCCAAAATGAATAAGACACACTGAAAGAAACTAAAACTACAATAAAACTGAAAGAAATCCTTGAGCTCTTCCATCCTGAGAAACAGGAAGTGAATTGTATTCCAGGCAGTGAAGTGAGAGGTGGAACAATGAAGTCCGGTGAGTATTCTCCGAGTTGCCAACTCTGTATATATACTTTGTAGCGTTTTAAACGTTTTTATTCCAGACGAAATTAAATGTGTTAATGCGCGCTTTCATTTCAGACAAATGTAAAGTGTAAATGCGCTTTTACTCAGAATACGCTGATGTCCTTGATGTACGGAGTGCCACTATTGAACATGCGCCTTTTGAAAATACGCTCGTGCTGTGCTGAAACGTGTGCGCTATACGAGATACGCCCACATGGAGCACAAATATCGAACGAGCGTCTATTGAAATACACTCGTGCTGTGCCGAAACGCGCTTGCTTGAATGCGCGTTTGCATGAACGAGCGCTCGCGGCCACAAACGGCAGTTTTGAGTGGCACTGTTGCTAAGCAACAAACAACCGCAACGAAACGTCCGAAAATACCCTAGAAAAGTGCATTAAGTAGTAAATACATTTTGTACTTGCTCCAAGAAAATCCTTGAAGATGGGATAGTGCAGTACCACCAACAGGATGTCCAAGGTACTTAAAAAAAACGATTTTCATCAGCAGTGTAGCGGAACAGAGGGGACACGAAGAATATGTCCTCCAGAAAACAAGTGGTGTTCCCGCAGCTCGTCGCCAAATTTGTGATGATCTTCAAGTCCAAAACAAATGATTTTCCAGAAAGGTTTATTCCGATCCACGTACAACGTCCACCATCCAGTTACTCCCAGCCAGAATGCCCCCATTCCTACATTCTCTTCCCATCACCATTCTCCATTCCAACCCCTAAGTTCCTTAAAGGGAACCTACATTTCTAAATACAACAGACTTGTTGGAGGCATCGAATAATGTGGCCAGCCGCTAGTTCTGGGAGGTAGTTAATCGTCCCTTATTTAAAGGTGATAGTACGCATGATATTTCTTCCCATGTTGCCCCAATAGATTGGGTCAAGCATTATGAAGGTATTTATGGGGGGAAGCGCAAGGATGGCCTAATTACATCTCCTGTTGTGGCCTCTGTATGTCTTAAGTGTTGATTAACTTTTGAAGTCACTGAGGTTGGGTGTGCAATTGAGTGTTTACCAAGTCACAAAGCACCTGGCCCGGACGGCATACCTGCTGATTTATTTAAGTTTATGCCTGGTGTTTGGGCCAATTTAGCTGTGCAGATGGGTCTGCTGCATTCTTGGCCCATTATTATCCATGTTTTCAAGAAGGGCTCAAGGTGTCTTCCCAGTTGTTATAGGCCCATCTCTCTGATAGACTCGGTTGCAAAAGTGATAGGCAGGGTGATCCTTGGGAGGGCTTTGACCTGGGCAGGGGAGGGGTCGGTTTTGTTTGAACTACAGTATGGTTTCCGGCGTGGGCTTGGCTCTTGTGATCAGTGTCTCAATTTGTATATGTTGATCAACAAATACACTGTTGGCAAAACAGGGTAGCTTTTTATAGCATACATGGACCTCTCCTCTGCCTTTGACAAGGTAAATAGGTCCAAGCTCTGGTGGATTTTATTGGATAAGGGCCTGGACCAAGATATAGTTGTTTTTTTAGCTGATTTGCACAGGGATATGAAGACGGTAGTGCGTTATAATGCAGATTGGTTACGGACCGGTGTCCGGCAAAGTTGTATACTGGCCCTGTTTTTGAAGTCACTGAGGTTGGGTGTGCAATTGAGTGTTTACCAAGTCACAAAGCACCTGGCCCGGACGGCATACCTGCTGATTTATTTAAGTTTATGCCTGGTGTTTGGGCCAATTTAGCTGTGCAGATGGGTCTGCTGCATTCTTGGCCCATTATTATCCATGTTTTCAAGAAGGGCTCAAGGTGTCTTCCCAGTTGTTATAGGCCCATCTCTCTGATAGACTCGGTTGCAAAAGTGATAGGCAGGGTGATCCTTGGGAGGGCTTTGACCTGGGCAGGGGAGGGGTCGGTTTTGTTTGAACTACAGTATGGTTTCCGGCGTGGGCTTGGCTCTTGTGATCAGTGTCTCAATTTGTATATGTTGATCAACAAATACACTGTTGGCAAAACAGGGTAGCTTTTTATAGCATACATGGACCTCTCCTCTGCCTTTGACAAGGTAAATAGGTCCAAGCTCTGGTGGATTTTATTGGATAAGGGCCTGGACCAAGATATAGTTGTTTTTTTAGCTGATTTGCACAGGGATATGAAGATGGTAGTGCATTATAATGCAGATTGGTTACGGACCGGTGTCCGACAAGGTTGTATACTGGCCCTGTTTTTGTTCACATAGTATGTGAATGATCTTAGGACCAGGTTGTTTGATAGGCCCGTGGATTGTCCGCTCATAGGTTCACGGTTGATCCCTTTACTTCTGTATGCAGACAATAATGTTTTGCTGGCTAGGACCGCATTGGAACTGCAGTCATTACTCAATGGTTTTGTGGCTTATATGAACAACTCAGATCTTCCTGTAAATTATACTAAATCCCAGGTGATGGTGGTATGCCCCAGGTCGACCAGAATAAGATCTTTTTTTTGTGCAGAGTAACAGGCTGTCTAGGGTTTAAACTTACTCTCACTTGGGCATTGTTTTTGATGCTCATGTCACATGGGGCTCTTTGGTGAGAGCAAAGAAGCTCGCCTTTCTTAAAACTATCAATGCTCTGTTTTCTTTTTGGGATAGAATAGACAGTGAGCCGTTTGGTGCACTACTAAAGATTTCCCAGGCAAAATCTGTTTCTGTGGCCACTTATGGCAGTGACGTTTGGGGTTATACCACTGTTAATGATTCACAAGTTGTTGAGAATGGCTTTTGCAGATGGCTACTTGCAGTTCCCTCATCTACACCTGCCTTCATGGTTCATGAGGAACTGGGGTTATCATATATTTCAGATTTTATCGCAGTGAGTCCCTTAATTAGGTGGGTGACTATCTGGGTGCGTGTTAAAAATACCCTTGGTAGGGAGATTGTCACAGACTGTTTGGCTTTTCATGGTTGGAGATTGATTGGTTGGCTCAAATACGTCAGGGATACTTTTGTTAAATTAGGCAGACCAGCTCTGTTTGAGTCACCTTCCTCTATAATTAGGGCTGATATCACCTTGACCAAGACAAATTTTATACAATGGAGAAGATCGGAGACGGTAGTACTTGAGTTAAAGGAATCTTCAGTCCATGGCCATGCGTTATTCTTGACTAGTCCTACCATAGAATCTTATCTGACCTACTCTTTTAATCTTCATCACTGTGATCTTTTAACCAGGTTCAGATTTAACCATTACCATTTTTTACTAGCAAATCCAAAACCTGCTGCTTGGAGCAATAACCTGGGAGTTTCTATGTTTGACAATTTTTCACCACAGAATCTACTCACTGCACTTTGCTTTTTTGTAGCTTTTATGAAATTCTTTTTTGTAAGTTTTTAATACCTTTGCTAAAATCTGCTCATTTTGTACAAGTTAAGCCTGCCCTTATGTGAGAAAGTAACCTCTTTCTAGCATGGCTACCCCCCATTTTTGGCCTGTTTGTCAGTGTGTTTTGACTGTGTCACTGGGATTCTGCTAGTCAGGATCCCAGTGCTTATGGTTTGTGGCCTACTTGTCAGTATGTTTCACTGTTTTCGTCAGTATGCTTTACCATGTCACTGGAATCCTGCTAACCAGGACCCCAGTGCTTATGCTCTCTCTGGTTCCAAATTTGTTCTTAAATACTGGTAACCGCGTATTTCACTCCAAATTGGCACAGTAGACCCCCATTATGAGTCCCTAGTAAATGGTACCTAGGTACCCAGGGCATTGAGGTTTCAGGGGATCCATATGGGCTGCAGCATTTTTTTTGCCACCCATAGGAAGCCTATGCAAAGACTTCTACAGGACTGCCATGCAGCCTGTGTGAAATAGTGCATGCACTTTTTCACAGCCATTTTCACTGCACCAGGTCACTTATAAGTCACCTATATGTCAGGTCTTCAGACCCTGAAGGCTGGCTGCAAAGTACCTGTGGTGAGGGCAGCCCTGCACTAGCAGAGGCGCCCCCACATCGTCCAGGCCCATTTTCCTAGACTTTGTGAGTGCGGGGACGCCATTTAAGTGTGCACTGCACATAGGTCAAGACCTATGTACAGCTTCACAATGGTAACTCAGAATATAGCAATGTAAGGTGTCTAAGAACTGGGAATTGTACCCCAATACTGATTCCAGTATTGGTTGCACAATTCCATGCATTCTGGGGGCCCACAGTGGACCCCCAGTACTGCCATACCAGCCTTCTGAGGTTTTCACTACAGCCCCAGCTGCTCCCACCTCACAGACAGGCTTCTGCCCTCTTGGGGCTAGAGCAGCTCAATCTTAGGAAGGCATAACAATGCATTTAATTTAGGAGAGGGGTGGTACACCCTCTCCCTTTGGAAATAGGTGTTATAGGCATGGGAGGGAAATCCTCCCAGAGCCTCTGGAAATGCTTTGAAGGGCACAGATGGTGCCATCCTTACATAATCCAGTCTACACTGGTTCTGGGATGCCCAGTCCCTGCTCTGGTGCAAAACTGGACAAAGGAAAGGGGAGTGACCTCTCCCCTGTCCATCACCACCCCAGGGCTGGTGCCCAGAGCTCCTCCAGAGTGTCCCTGGGATTTGCCCACTTGGATTCCAAGGTAGTGGGGCACTCTGTGAGCATCTGAGTGGCCAGTGCCAGCATGTGACATCAGAGACCCCTCTTGATAGGTGCTTACCTGGTTAGGTGACCAATCCCCCTCTCAGGGCTATTTAGGGTATCTCCTCTTGGTGTTTCTTCAGATTCAGATTGCAAGACTCCAGCAGGAATCCTCTGCACCCTTTACGTCATCTTCTGCTGACGGATCAACAACACAAGACAACTTCTGCAACATTGTATCTTCAGCTCCTGCCAGCAACTGCAACAGTTTCCAGGTCGTGCATCCTACGAGGATTGCCTGTCTTCAGCCTGCACCAGCAGAACTGAAGGAATCTCCAGTGAGTGACAAAGTCACTTCCCTGCTTCAGCAGGCACCTCTCTGAAGCGACGACCAGTGGTTTGGGTCCCCTCTCCAGACAACAGGCTTGGATCCAGCGACATGGGTGGTGGACTAAAGGGACTCTGACAGTCCCAATGTCCAGCTGTCCAAATTTGGTGGAGGTAAGAGCTTGCCTGCCTCCCCACGCAAAACCGTACCCCGTGCACCGCGTGACATGCAGTTGCCAAGGCTTGTGTGCATCCTTCCAAGAAGTTCTTGGTGCACAGCACAGCTTAGGCCCCCAGCACTCTATCCTGCGACACACAGCTTCCTGAGTGGTTGTCCCGTAGCGTGGGAATCCTTTGTGTCATGCCGCATGGGCCTCCATTTGCACCTCCTTTGTCCCCGTGTTGTGGGACTCCTGTGCATGCTGCCTGGTCTTCTGAGGGCTCTCTGAGTTGCTGAGAGCCCCCTCTGTCTCCCTCTCCTAGCCTAGTTAGAGGCCACCAGGTCCTTCCTGGTCCCAGGCAGCGCCATTTTCTGCCCACCAGGTGTTTTGCATGAGCCAAGGCTTGTTGGCAGAATTCAGTGACGCAAACCAGACTGCATTCACCCATCCGGTGTGGGACATCTTCTGCACCAACCAGGAACCCGCATCTGTCTTCTTTGGTGCAATACTGACTTTGTCTTCTCACCAGTGGTTCTTCTTTTGCACCTTCATCCGGGTTAGCAGGAGCTCCTGTTCTCCCTGGATTCATCAGTGCTTCTTTGACTTGGTCCCCTTCTTCCACAGGTCTTCAGGTCCAGGAATCCATCGTTGGTGTCTTGCAGTCTCTTCTGGTTCTTGCATTATCTTCTATCACAACTTCTAGTGTGTTTTAGGAAACTTGCTGTGTTTTACTCCTGCTTTCCTGGGCTCTGGGGTGGGGTATTTTATTTACCTTTAGTGTTTTCTTACACTCCCAGCACCCCTCTACACACTAAACTTGCCAAGGTGGGAAACTGACTTCCGCATTCCACTATTTTAGTATATGGTTTGTGTTCCCACAAGGCCCATTGCAACCTATTGTGATTTTCACTGTTTGCACTATTTTCTGGCTTTGTACTTACCTGTTTTTGGTTACTAGTGTATATATTGTTTGATTTACTAAGGGAGTGTAGTCTCCAAAGTATATTTGCCATTGTGTCACTAAAATAAAGTACCTTTATTTTTGGTAACACTGAGTATTGTCTTTCATGTGTGTGAGTACTGTGTGACCACAGCGGTATTGCAAGAGCTTTGCATGTCTCCTGGTTCAGCCTTGGCTGCTGTGCCTACAGCTACCTCTAGACAGCCTGGCTTCTAGACACTGACTACATTTCACTAATATGGGATAAATGGAGGTGGTATAAGGTCTAAGTACCTTAGGTACCCACTACAAACCAGGCCAGCCTCCTACCCTTCCAAGTGTACATACGACATATGTTGATCCATTTTTTTAGCCTCCTCACTGAGATTGAGAAAATTGTGGGACAATGTAGGAGTTTGATTATGAAAATGTTTTGCACAATGTATTTTATTCCATGATTGGTTATCTGCACATTTGCTAAGGGGAGTGGTGGGAGGGTTTTTATTTAATTTGTTATATTCATTCTATTGAGTTGTAGCTACGTTTTATTTTAAGTGTATTATATGTTTTATTAATTTATTTATGTTTGTGTTTTTATGGTCATAGTGTGACCGAATAAAGTCTTTTTTTTACTACTTTACTAAAAGAAAATGCTGTAGCTTAGAATGTGAAGAAATATGCAGAGAGATTGTATCTTTCCTGTATTTTAGCTAAAGCATGGAACAAATAAACATGTTACCATAGATATCTCTTTTGGGCTTATCACTGTTCTAAAAAAACAGAGCAGTAGTTGAAAAAGCCACATTTCCTTTTCATTTTTTTTTAAGTGCAGCTTTAATAATGCTCTATGACCTGCCTTTCGTGGCTCTGGCAGCAGGCATTGTGATTTCAGAATTCAAATGTAATAAGTTATTACAGTTAAGCGGCTATGTCATTTGTTTATTAAAGATAACAAGGAGTGTCACATGTCACCTGTAATAAGGAAATAAGAGACCGGCTTTTATGCAGGTAGCACCAGCGCCCAAGCATTATCCACAAATTAAATGAAATTGGTAGCATTTAACACAGTGAAAGAAATAAAGACAGAAAGAGCGGGTTAAGCAAGAGAATGCCACAAGGGAAACAATGTGGACTGGAGAAAGATTGAGGGAAATAAAACAAAATGATAAAGAACATATTCTTGATTCTTTGTAACAAGATATTGTACAGTGTTTTTGATTAAGAGAAACTACAAAGACACAGCATGCTTCGCTACAGTGCTATGTTTCCTTAAAAGCAAAGAACTTACACTCACAACTGCTAAGTAGGTCTTGGTTGTGTGTGACACCTTCTGTCAGACTTTCATTTTTAACCTACAGTAAATTGCATTCTGGGACATGTTATTTGTTTTTCAACAATGAAGGTATGGGTTCAAAACCACAGTAAGTAAAGTGTTATTGACTGAACTGCCAGGGCTGGCTCAATCTGTCACACATGCAATGGAGCTGTTTGCCAAGTACACAAACATTATGGATACTAGAGATGCAAGATTCCGTTACCCGCAAGAATAAACAAGCATTTTCAATGCAACAGGTCTTGCATTTGTTCAACTTAGAGCTATTAGCGTTGTAAAGCAAAAAAAAAACACAGCGCGATCGTGCTATGTAAAATGCAGCGCGATTGCGCTGCGTGGAAAATAAACAGATAAAGTAGTCCGGACTCCAGGCTGAAAACATCGAGCCTCGTATGTTTTTGGTACTTTACCGGTACTGTGTAGGTGGGCCAAACACCGGAAAAGGCATGACATATGCATGCCTTTCACAAATGAAAGCAAACAGATTTTGAAAGGCAAGCCCACGAATCAATGTAAGTGACTAACGTGGCATGGGCGTGGTTTCAAGCCCAAAGAGAGATTACAGAATGGACGGAGCACTTTGTGCTCACCCATACAAAGGGTCACAATCAGTGTACCACCTATACAGGAAAGGTTACGGTCAAGGGTGCCAATTACAGTCTTTTGATAAATAAGGCAGTCACATAGGGTGTTAAATGAGATGCCAACTTTGAGGGAAAGTAACAAAAACGTAAAGCCTGATCCACAAAGGTACATTTACACGTGTAGATTTACGTGTGTAAATTTAATACTTCACCTAGGTGTAAGTCTACACTGTTTTACTATTCCTCATTTCCAAGTGTGTGTGTGTGTGTGTAGACTTACAACTAGGTGTAGACTTGCATGTCTCCACACCCTCAGTTCGTGGGACGAGGCCTCCTACAATGTAATTTATAACCGTAAAGTTACTATTAGTATTTACAACTGTATTTTACATTTCACCTACCTGGTGGATGTAAGAAATTGAGATATCAGTTGGCAGAGTAAGTTCTCACTTTAAGTAATAATCACATTCTGTGGTAACAAAATACTAGGAATGTATAGGTAAGATAAATATGCTAATCAGGGGTATAACAATTTAATCATGTTGAAAGGAGGAACACAAGCACTTTACCCCTGGTTAGTCTGTATGCAGGGTAGAACCTCCATCTTGGAGAGGTCTAAATAACACCACCTAGCTTCCATTTAATTCAAAGCACATAAAGACCACACCTTATGCTATAACTTTATCATCTTGAACTTCATGAACCTGTAGCCACCAACGAATCATACTCTGCCTTTAGAATGCAGTTAAAAAGTCTGAGGAGGAAAAGGAATTATACTGAGAAGGAGACAGCTCTTGCAGTGAAATTTGTTAAAACCATTACACAGGCTTTGTCCATGCACCCTCTGTGAAACACAGACAGCAGCTTTGTGGCTGGAAGCAGCAGGCTCTGTCAATGCATGAGGAGGAGGCACAGATCAGGGACACTAAGAAGAAATGGCTGGATTAGATGAGGTGGGTGAAAGAAAGGTTCTCTGATTGGTTGTCTTCAATGGCACCATAGAAAAGAAAAATACCTCAGGTAAGTTCCTATATAACGTCTTTGTTCCCAGAGATAGGGTTAGTAAGAAATGTGCCCTTTTCTCTTTTTTGGGTTGCAGGGGAATGTGAGGTTAGTTATGTTGAGAGTTTGGTTTGTGGTGCCACTATCTCAACAAAACTGATAAAGACTGTAATGTAAATTAGCCCTCCTATTTGTGAGCTTTGTAGAGAGGACTACACCTCTTTTAGTATTTATGGCTGCTCTCTGGTCCATAGCCCCGCCTTACTCAGTCTAGGTTTGCGCCATTATATAAGTCCAAGATAATCCACGGCCCGAAAGTCTCACAAGCGTTTCCTCAAATGTAATCATGAGGTATTAAAGGTGAACTTAGATTTCCACATGCAGTGATTACAATAAAAAAGCCTGTATACAGGAGTTCCTCCCACGTAATTTTCACTTCAGGCCTCAGCACCCCACGCTCGTCTACGTCTCACTTCACGTGCCGGAACCGGTCACGTACCTGTGAGAAAGTAGCCTTTTTCTAGCATGGTTACCCCCACTTTTGGCCTGTTTGTGAGTGTGTGTCAGTGTGTTTTTACTGTGTCACTGGGATCCTGCAAGCCAGGATCCCAGTGCTCATAGTGAAAACCCTATATGTCAGTGTGTTTTGTCTGTCTCACTGGGATCCTGCTAGCCAGGACCCTAGTGCTCATAGTTTGTGGCCTAATGTGTGTGTTGTCAGTAGTGTTTAACTGTGTCACTGAGGCTCTGCTAACCTGAACCGCAGTGCTAATGCTCTCTCTGCTTCTAAATTTGTCACTATAGGCTAGTGACTTCATTTACCAATTTCAATTGGCACACTGGACCCCCCTTATCAGTTCCTAATATATGGTACCTAGGTACCCAAGGCATTGGGGTTCCAGGAAATCCTTATGAGCTGCAGCATTTCTTTTGCCACCCATAAGGAGCTCAGACAAACCCTTCCACAGGCCTGCCATTGCAGCCTACGTGAAATAGTGCACACACTATTTCACAGCCATTTTCACTGCACTTAACTAACTTATGAGTCACCTATATGTCTAAACTTCATTTACTGAAGGTTAGGTGCAAAGTTACTAAGTGTGAGGGCACACTTGCACTAGCAAAAGGTGCCCCCACATAGTTCAGGGCCAATTCCCGGGACTTTATGAGTGCGGGGACGCCATTACACGTGTGCACTACATATAGGCCAATACCTACATGTAGCTCCACAATTGTAACTCCGAATATGGCCATTTAAGGTGTCTAAATCATGGAATTGTCCCCCCATTCCAAATCTGGTATTGGGGAGCCAATTCCATGCATCCTGGGGGCTCCACCATGGACCCCCAGTACTGCCAAACCAACTCTCTGAGGCTTGCAATGCAGCTACAGCTGCTGCCACCTCACAGACAGGGTTCTGCCCTCCTGGGGTCTGAGCAGCTCAGTCCCAGGAAGGCAGAACAAAGCATTACCCTTGGGAGAAGGGTGTTACACCCTCTCTCTTTGGAAATAGATGTAACAGGCTAGGGAGGGGTAGCCTCCCCCAGCCTCTTGAAATACTTTGAAGGGCACAGATGGTGCCCTCCTTGCATAAGCCAATCTACACCGGTTCAGGGTCCCCCAGTCTCTGCTCTGGCGTGAAGCTGGATAAAAGAAAGGGGAGTGACCACTCCACTGTCCATCACCACCCCAGGGGTGGTGCCCAGAGCTCCTCCAGTGTGTCCCAGACTTCAGCCATCTTGTTTTTCAAGGTGTGGAGACACTTTGGAGGCCTCTGAGTGGCCAGTGCCAGCAGATGACGTCAGAGATCCCTCCTGATAGGTCCATACCTGACAAGGTAGCCAATCCCCCTCTCAGGGCTATTTAGGGTCTTTTCTGTGGGTTTCTCTGCAGATTCTACTTGCAAGTTTCCAGCAGGAATCCTCTGTAACTACTACTTCTTCCTCTGACCTCGGATTGACCGCAGACTTCTCCAGGAACCGCTGTAACAGCAACAAAGTATCCGGAAGGGCTACTTTTCCTCTGCAACTTCAGCTAGTAACTGCAACAGTTTCCACAGTGTGCATGCTCTGGGAACTGCCTGTCTTCACCCTGCACCAGAAGGACTGAAGAAATCTCCCGTGGAGTGACGGAGTCACTTCTCTGCTCATGCAGGCACCTTCTAAGTCAACAACTGGTTCTCTTGGTCTCCTCTCCTGGCAACAAGTGTGCTCCTTTGAACACAGGTGGTGGACCCCTTTGACACAGACTGTCCTGAGGTCCTGCTGTCCCAATTTTGGAGGAGGTAAGACCTTGCCTTCCCCGAGTACAACAGTATCCCTGTGCACCGCGTCTTCTTCACCTCCTGAGGCCTCTGTGCACTATTTGCAAAATTCCTTTGTGCACAACCTGGCCAAGGTGCCCAGCACTCTGTCCCGTGACGCTCAACTCGCTGAGTTGATCTCTGGCGGCATGGGACCTTACTTTGTAGTGCTGCACCAACCACATTTTCTACCTCCTTTGTCCCGTGTCCTCAGACTCCTGTGGGTGCTGTCTGGTGTTCTGAGGGCCCTCTAAAGTGCTGAGAGCCCCCTCTTCCTCCTCTCACAGAGTTGAGGCCCCCAGGTCCCTCCTGGGTCCAGACAGCACTATTTTGACGCAAAACGTGACTTTGCCGGAACAAAGGCTTGTTGGATGAATGTAGCGCCCAAACTCACCTGCATCCAACATCTCTTCGTGGGACATCCATTGCATCATGCAGGAACTGGCTGACATCTTCCTTGGGTGCAATTCTGCAGTCTTCGTCCAACTGGGAACTCTTCTTTTGCACCCTCTTCTGGGTTGGCAGGAGCTCCTGTCCGTCATGGAACTTCTTCCAACTTCTGGACTTTGTCTCCTTCCTTTGCAGGTCTTCAGGACCAGGAATCCACCATTTGTTGTTTGCAGTCTTGCTTGGCTCTTGCAATAACTCTAATCACAACTTGTAGTGTATCCTAAGGAAACTTGCAGTACTTTGCTCCTACTTTCCTGGGCTCTGGGGTGGGGTATTTTACTTACCTTTGCTGTATTCTTGCTCTCCCAGTGATTCTCTACACACTACACTTGTCTGTGGGGAATTCGTGATTCACATTCCACTTTCTTAATATATGGTTTGTGTTGCCCCTAGACCTATTTTCTCTCATTGCATTCTATAGTATTTCATATTGTTTGCACTATCCTATGTCTAATTACTTACCTTATTTTGGTGTCTAGTGTATATATTGTGTATAATACTTACCTCCAGAAGGAGTATTGTCTCTAAGATATTTTTTGGCCTTGTGTCACCCAAATAAACTACCTTCATTTTTGGTAACACTGAGTATTGTCTTTACATGTGTATAAGTACTGTGTAACTATATGTGGTATTGCAGGAGCTTTGCATGTCTCCTAGTTCAGCCTAAGCTGCTCTGCTATAGCTACCTTTATCAGCCTAAGCTCCTAGAACACTACTACATTTCACTAATAAGGGATAACTGGACCTGGTGTAACGTGTAAGTACCCAGGGTACCCACTACAAACCAGGCCAGTCACTTACAGGGCTCTCTAATGAGTGGGCCACTCTCCTCCTGGAGTGCGGTGGGACGTTACATCCTGCCAACGGCCCTCCTGTGATGCTGGAATCTTCCTGTCAGTGTCTCAGCTTCTTGTAGCTTCATCCTATTCGGCTTCCCTCTGGGTAACTCTTGTTTCAACATTGATGCTGACAAGCTCCTCTCCGCTTCCTGTGCACTCCTGGAATGGCAACTGACCGTCCTTATGACAAAAATGACTCCTTCTTCTTCTTGTGTGTTCTACCAATCGTAATAGCACTTCCTGTTGTCGCTCCATACCATGCCTGATTTTGTCCTTCCCTTTCCTTGTTGCTCCTGACGTCCTATGAAAAGAAAAGGGACTCTTCTGGTGCAGAGCTGATCCCAGTCCAGGGCAGTTCCTCAGGTAAGTCCTCATTATTATCTTTCTCCTGGTCACCCTGATACCCCATACCATATCCTACGGCAACAGTAGTATCAGAATGGAAAAAGGTAACAAGCCGGTTGGAATGGCGAGGAAAGTTGACACTGTAAACCTGCCTTTGAGACTCCGATCTCCTGAGTGGACTGCGAAAAGTTAAAGGCCATAAAAACTCGGTCTTATTGGGTATCTCATAAGTTAGGGGATATCTGGAAAGAAGGGGTGCTGTCATTTGCTGATTTGCAGACAGAATATGAACTGAGGGGTAGCCAGGTTTTACGTTACCACAAGATAAGGCATGTCCCAGATAAGTGTGAGGTCCTTCTGAATGATATTGAGGAGAAGTCCCAACTAGAATGTAGGGTGCTGGGTGCCCCACTAACAAATCATGCAGTGTCTCAAATCTACTCCACTTTACTAAATAATAGTGTTCTGCCGATTGGTCATCTTAGAGAAAAATGGGAGAGTGATCTGGGCAGACTTGAAGATGACAGTTAGAGCCAGGTTGTAGATACCCATGTGAAGTGGCAATCAGGACAGGATTCTGACGGATACAGTTGAAATGTTGCATATAGCCTACTATATGCGGGCTCAGCTCTTCTGCATGGGGAGTGCGACTGACGATCTCTGCCTTGAGGGCTATCTGATGAACGTTACCCTGATCCGCATACTTTGGGAGTGCCTGGAGGTCCGAAACTACTGGGAACAATTAGGTGATCAAATATCACAAGCTCTGCAATATAGATTTCACCTCAAGCCCCAAGGTGTTTGGGGAGATCAAGCCCTGGATTGATATGCCCTGTTTAGCAATCTGGCCTAGATGATGGCCTGCAGGGATCTCTTCAAACAGTGGGGAGCAAGGACGCTGCTGAACAAGAGGGATTGGGAGAAAGGTATGGACTGGTGTATGAGGAAAGAGTGTTTGATTTACCACACCAAGAGATGTTCCTGCAAATTTGCGAAGATTTGTGGCCCATGGATGGAAATGAGAGAGGGATTGGGATAGAATGCCAGGAGAGAGAGATGACATGAGTTGAATTCAAGATCCGACGTGGGTCCTGGGGACAGCCCTGTGGACTCCAGAAATGATGGAAGGCTGATATGAGGTTGTTAAAACACAGGTCCAGTCCCAGGTAGGTGGCACAACTCTCTGTAAACTGATGCATGCTTGTCCACATGCCCTCTGTGTTGGGGGTTTGTTTTGTTATTTGTTACTTGTTTTGGCTGAAACACAGTACATTCTAAAAAAAAAAAAAGAATTATCTTAGCTTGGGCTCCCTGATATAAAGCCTTATTGACCTTGTGAGATGGGTAGGATACGCAACTTTATCCAAAGTTCTAAAAAGACATTCCTAGCTCACAAAGTCAAAAGCTTTTTCGGCCTTGAGAAGCACTACAGCTGCAGGTATTTTTTTATTTGAAAAAATATGTAGGGCTTCTATGAGATAATTAGTTTTGTTTTCTCCTGAAGATAGTTGATTCTAAAATGGTGTGCTGTACGTAATTACAATCCTCTAACAATATTTCCTCTTTTACTCCCATAATCGATAAGGAGATTAATTAAGGCAGTAAGATTATTTACAAAAAGGGTATACAAATTCACAATAGAAAACTTTAGTACCTAATTCCCAACTCCGCCTTCATAAAATACCTCTGTCGTCCTACTATAGTATATGCACGCCACAGTGTCATAAAAAAAGTGGAATCGATCCCTACCTTCTCGGGTGCATGGCCAACTGCCAATCAAGATGGCTGCTCACTAAGCCGGCTCCCGCTTTCCATCACCCTTATTCACCTCTCCATCCGACAAATATCTGTTCCCCATGGCAGCGCCCCTGAGATCTGGGGGCTGCTCACTGTGGGGGGGATCGCACAACTGCTCAGATTCTGTCGGTGACACATGCCGACAGCTGCCAGAGTGTGGCCTGCGCATCCGTTTGATACAGCGGCCTCCCATGCCGAGCAGCCGCAGGTGGTTATGCGGGTGCAGCGACAAAGAGGTCACATAGAGCCCTGCTGAGAGGGCTGGATGCCCTTAAATCATGATGCTACAGGCACAAGCCCTTTAAGACCTGCTGCTCCCTGACTTCTGACTGCGGCCGTCCTCCCGTGCAGTGGCACAAAAGAACTGGGGAGCAACTGGCTCCTTTTGGCCTATATGCCTAGGCCCGCCTGGAGATCTTTTGTGCAGCACATGGAGTGGGAGGAGCCCAAACAACTACACACAACTGTTCCTTCTGGGCCTCCTCATGCAGTAAGTACTGTATTACCAAGCAGCGTCCCTCAATGACCCCGCGGGACGGCAATCCATGCGACTGACACCAATTAGGGGCCCTACGATTCCACCACAAGGTTTTTGGCAGCAGGGAACGGGAAAGATAATAAAGTTGGCACTTGCCTACGACATTCTGAGTGAAGCACTCTGCACTGCTGAGTGGTGGACTTGGGGACTGCCTTACAACAGCTACTTTCTATCCGAGGTGGAGGTGGAACCCACCACTTACCAGACGTGGCCCAGAATTTCCCCATGGTTTCAGTTGAAGCCTGGGAGTTGTCGATTTAGAGACCTTCTTGTGGCGCAAAAGGTGACAGAGAAGCCAAAGGTGCAACCCTCTCTACGACAGGAAGTACTCTCTAGTCATATCCCTCTCCCAATGGCGTGATTGACCCCAGCCCAGCAGTCGAACACTCTGGCCTGGCAGCACTGCCTAGCCAGGGGGCCTGAAACTGCTCCTCTGCTGCGCTCTTCGCTGTTAACGCACCAGCTGCAATGCAGATTTGCTTGCAGCCTCAAAAAGTACATCACTACGATTCCAGAGGGGTGGGGAAGTGCACCACAGGCAAATCGACAGGCCACGAGGTCGGGAAGTGCCCCATGGGCAAACTGACAGGCCACGAGGTGCGAGCTTGATACTTCAGGCAGGCGGAATACCGTTGGTGGCCTTTCCTGCCCCCCCGACATAGGGAGCTAACTGACTCAATCACAACATATATCAACGGGCCTGCACACAATGACCGGAAGCTCGAGGGGACCACCAAACCAAGATGGACAAATGTGCCCTTTCCAAGGTAGGAACTACAGGGGCCGAGCCCAACAACATCCAGACTCCCATAGTCTCAGAGACCCCTACGACTGACACTCTCACTCTTTAGGATCTCATGACAGCAATTCGGGGGTGCGTACTTCCCTGGAAACAAAATTTGACTCTGTGTCAATTGATGTCACACTGGTGATAGCTAACCTCCGAAAAATGGGATCACAGATGACGGAAGTGTAGGAGTCCATTACTGGTCTTAAGGCCGATTAAAAACGCAAGTCAAGGAACTGCACGCATTCAGAAAATGTCTAGAGGAAG
Organism: Pleurodeles waltl; assembly: GCF_031143425.1. Taxonomy (NCBI): domain Eukaryota; kingdom Metazoa; phylum Chordata; class Amphibia; order Caudata; family Salamandridae; genus Pleurodeles; species Pleurodeles waltl. Next base: position 445,684,686 of record NC_090449.1, read on the forward strand.
ACTATGAAAGCCGTTCGCAGTGAAATAATATTCATGTTGAGAGAGCGTAGTTTAAATAATACATATATATAAAAATGAAATGCTTATATCAGTGCTTAACGATGCTGCATAGAAAACGACAATAGTGATTTTGCTTAAACGTGCACTTGAATTATGACCACAATGTGTGGCCACCAATATATACTCGTGAACTAATAATGATGAGCAAAATTGTTAATGCTATGGTTAATCAAGTTTATATTAACATTTACGGTATTGCATTTATATTGAATATCTTATAGGCCTTAAGTTAGCGTGAGCTGTGGGTTTTAGCTGCTTAGCTCTCATATTAAAAGCATTTTACTGTTTTTCAGTGTGCTGGTTTGTGAATCGCGGTCCAGATTTGAATACTATTGTGTTTCAAAATGACGTACAAGGGGTGAAAAAGATGTCACCATGTCACGCGTGCGGGGCGTGGGGAACTGGAAACGGGAGTGCCCGAATACAGTGCAGGATGGTGTCGTTCAGCAGGGCACTAATGTCGGTAAATTGCAAGATGTAAGCGGCCCAAAAATGAGACATCAAAACCCAAATTTTCAGAACAACCTGGTGCAAATGCAAGGGGTACAGCCCATGCAGCAGATGCAAATGCCGCGTTTACAGCCAGCGCAAATGCAACCAGTACAACAGCAGGTTCCCATGGTACCTAGACAGCAAATGCAATTACCAATAGCTCCGATGGGACAGAAACAGGTGAGGCTTCCTCAACAGGTCACAGGCCAGGTAATGAGTCAAAATAACACAGTACAACAATTCCCATTACGAGGTGAAAATGGCATAAATGGAGAGTGGTCAGACGATAGCTCAGACAGCGAAGAGTGCAGGCTTGCAGCATACTTAGAGGTGGATCAGCGGGGTCCATATGTGGAAGGAAAGGTGAGGGGTTACAAAGTCTCGTTTCTGGTCGATACCGGAGCTACACTCTCTACGGTCAGAAGTGCGGAGGTTCCAAAATTACCACTTTCAGGGCGTACCATAAAGGTAGTCGGAGTAGCGAACCAATATCTGACAAATCAGGTTGGGATCGGCAACTTCCAGGGGCTACATAGGTTTGTAGTCTGCGATTCAAGTCCAGTATCCCTACTGGGAAGGGACTTACTGTGCAAGACAAAATGTTCGATTACCTGTTCCAATGACGGAATCAAAGTACAGACAAATAGTGACGATGAGGGAGATGAAGGTCATGTTTTCAGAGGAAGAGACAGGGACGGCTAATGAGGATTATCCTTTAATTACCCTGTTCCCGATGCTTACCATGATTGATCTACCTGTTGAGTTACAGGGGACGGTAACAGGGGACGGGATCTGACAGGAAAAGAAGTAGGGCTAATAAAAGGCGTGGAACCAGTCAAAGTACAGGTAAAGCTGAATGCAGTGTTTCCTGAGGTGCCACAATATCATATGGCACAAGATGTTCTTATCGAAGTGTCACAGATAATTGCAGACTTTCTGAGACAGGGAGTCCTGAAAGAGGTCTTGAGCAGTCCATGTAACTCTCCCATAATGGGTTTGAAAAAGCCTTGTGGAAAAGTCTGAATTGTGCAGGATTTGAGAAAAATAAACGAGATTGTGGTCAAATGTTGCCCCATAGTGCCCAATCCAGCAGTAATTATGTTTCAGGTTCCATGTGATGCTGAATGGTTCACCGTTATAGACCTGTCACAAGCCTGCTTTTCAATACCTCTTCATGAGGACAGTCAATTTTTGTTCAGTTTCAAATTCCTGGATAAAGTGTACAGTTGGTGCAGAATACCACAAGGGTTTTCTGAATCACTGTCCATCTTCAATCAGATATTGAAAAAGGATTTGGAGTCCTTGGTACTGCCTTTCAATTAGACTCTAGTGCAGTACATCGATGATTTGCTGATTGCATCCAAAACAAGGGACAATTGTAAATACGATACCATTGCCTTACTGAATCATTTGGGAAAGAATGGGCACAAGGTGTCTCCTAAGAAGCTGCAATACTGTCAGAAAGAGATGAAATACCTAGGGCATCTAATCGAGAAAGGGTCCAGGAGAATATCAAAAGAAAGAATAACAGCCATTTTGCAAATGAACCCTCCGACGGCAAAAAGAGATGTCAGGATGTTTCTGGGAATGGTGGGCTACTGTCGCCAGTGGATACCCAACTTCTCGATCATCTCAAAACCTTTGATAAGACTGACAGGCAAAGAGATCAAGGATGAGCCATATACCGTAGCTTTGTCCAAAGAAGAGCTTGAGTCATTTATGGAATTGAGAGAGTGCACGTGCAGGGCACCAGCGTTAGGCATGCCTGATTATACGAAGCCTTTTCTACTGTTTTGTCATGAACATGATGCTTGTTTTTTGTCTGTCTTAACACAGGTCCATGGAGGTGGAAATCGCCCTGTAGCATATTTTTCAGCCACCTTGGACCCCGTCGCAGCAGCCTTACCGGGTTGTTTGCGCGCAGTTGCAGCAGTTGGTCAGAGCCTTATGCAGTGTGAAGGCATAGTCATGGGATATCCCCTAACAGTAATGGTTCTGCATTCAGTTGAAATTTTGTTGACTCGAACCAAAACTCAGCACATGACAAATGCTTACTAAATATGAGACAATCATATTGGGGTCACCGAATGTTTCACTAAAGCGATGTACTGTATTGATCCCGGCAACTTTACTTCCTGTTGAAAACACTGAAATTAACAATGAGGAAGAATTTGAACATGACTGTCTTGAGGTAACAGAATTGTGTACCAAACCTCGACCAGATATTCAGGACACAAAGCTAAAAGAAAATGACTGTATCATGTTTGTAGATGGGTCCTGTTTAAGAGATTCTGTTGGAACACTGAGAGCTGGTTATGCGGCATGTACCTTAGCTGGTATCATTGAAGCTTCCTGGCTTGAGAGAGTGTTTTCCGCACAAGTGGCAGAACTAATTGCCCTTACTAAGGCATGCCATGCAGCTGTGAATTTGAGAGTCACTATCTATGCTGACAGCAGATATGGATTTGGAATTGTACATGATTTTGGCCAACTATGGTCACAGAGACCTCTTCTGGTTCTCCTGTGAAAAATGGTGAACAAATAAAGGATTTGTTACATGCAATTCAGTTACCTCTTGAAATTGCTGTGGTAAAATGCAATGCTCATGTTAAATCACAAGACTTTGGTGGTCATTACAACCCTGGCGGACGGTGTTAAAGGTGCGGAAATACCGCAAACAGGCCGGCGGACAAAAAAAGGGAATTACGACCCTGGCGGAAACCGCCAACAAAGACAGCCACTTTAACACACCGCCCGCCACGGCGGTACAGACAAACAGCGCGGCGGTCACCACCAACAGACAGGCGGGAGACAATGTACCGCCCACAGTATCACAACACACCAATCCACCACCTTTTCCAGGGCGGATTCTCCGTGGATAAAAACACAGCGGAAACAGCTTTTGCAATGGGAAAACGCTCACCTGAACACACTCCACGAGGAACGACGACTCCATGGAGCCCGAACTCCAAATACTACCTGCCCTTGTCTTTCTGCTCCTCTACGACCAACAGCGACGTAGGCAGCGAAGATACCGGTGAGTACTGCATCTACGACACGGGGAAGGCAAAAGTTAGGGGGACACCCACCAAACACCCCCACCCTCGCATATCACAACATACACACCAATGCAGTCAAAAATATCACATTAACAACCCACAATCCCCCCGGAAGAATGCAAAGACAATGCGAATTGCGGTCAAACATTGTAATGAGCCAATATACATGTCATACAAAAATATACTGATATATATCTCTAAATCACTCATAATTATAGATACAATACAAGAAGTAGTGCAGATATGTACACAACAATGTCCGTGCACCAACAGTCCAAAAATGCATGGGCGAGGCCCACAATAGATACCTGCCCAAAATCAGAGAGAACACTGCCGGGGCATCAGATAGAAACACTACAGGCACCTCAGGGGGAAGGGAAGGGGGGGCACCTCAGCCGGATGAATGCAAAGCCAGATCCACGACGGGGCTCCATGCCCACTGTACCATCCTGGGGAGTGCAAAGCCACAGTCTCACATGTCTTTACAGTGGGTGGTTTGCCCACTGTGCCATCCTGGGGAGTGCAAAGCCACAGTCTCACAAGTCTTTACAGTGGGTGGGTTGCCCACTGTGCCATCCTGGGGAGTGCAAAGCCACAGTCTCACAAGTCTTTACAGTGGGTGGTTTGCCCACTACACCATCCTGGGGAATGCAAAGCCACACTTTCGCAAGTAGATGCAGTTCTCTACTGGTACTGGGTGGGACTGTTACCCAGACTGTATGAGTCTCCCCGTGAAAGTTCCTGTCCTGTCACTGTCCCAGCTGCACATGGGATAAGGATGCCTGATGTGGCGGCCTATTTATACCCACACAGTGTTTGCCCTGTTCAGCGGTCTTCACCATGGCGGTCTTTGACCTGTTCAGCGGTCTTCACCATGGTGGTCTTTGCCCTGTTTAGCGGTGCTTTGACATGCCGGTCTATGGACTGTTCAGCGGTGCTTTGCCATGGCGGTCTTTGCCCTGTTCAGCGGTCTTCACCATGGCGGTCTTTGCCCTGTTCAGCGGTGCTTTGACATGCCGGTCTATGGACTGTTCAGCGGTGCTTTGCCATGGCGGTCTTTGCCCTGTTCAGCGATCTTCACCATGGCGGTCTTTGCCCTGTTCAGCGGTGCTTTGACATGCCGGTCTATGGAATGTTCAGCGGTGCTTTGCCATGCCGGTCTATGGACTGTTCAGCTGTGCTTTGCCATGCCGGTCTATGGACTGTTCAGCGGTGCTCTGACATGGCGGTCTATGGACTGTTCAGCGGTGCTTTGACATGGCGGTTCGGAAACTGACATTGGTGTGTGGCATGACGAACTCCATACTGGACATTGGTGTGTGGCATGACGATCTCCACACTGGACATTGGTGTGTGGCATGATGAACTCCATTCTGGACATTGGTGTGTGGCATGACGAGCTCCACACTGGACATTGGTGTGTGGCATGACGAACTCCATACTGGACATTGGTGTGTGGCATGACGAACTCCACACTGGACATTGGTGTGTGGCTTGACGTTCCATCATTGCCCAGCGGGGCTGTGGGATCCTGCATGCACCACATCTACAGGCACCATGAGTCGCACAAGGAGACCCAGCACCCCATGCCGCTCACCTGTACTCACCACCTCCACTGCCATTTACATGTCCCCTGTGTCCTCTCCCAGTGTGTCTGTGACGCCCCCTCCCAAAGTACTCAAACGCCGGCAATCACTCACTCAACATCCATCCACCTCACGACAGCCTCCAGTACCTGCACCTGCACCCAAAACAGCTAAAGTGACACCTCCGACAACCACCTCCTCTTCCTCCACTCCCAGACCCCCTCCAGCTACCCATCCCAGTGTTCGTCAGAAACTGTCCCTCTGTCAAATTGACCTTTTTGCACCCCCCCCCCCTCCAATTCATCAGTCCTGTCGTAGCGCCTCAGCCAAAAAGCCTCCAATACCAGTGGTACATGTTCAAGGCTTGTGGAGTGCACCGGCCACTAGGGCAGGCAGTAGGACCCGGAGCCAAGGCACTGGCAGCCCACCCCCTGTAAAGGCTCTAAAATTGGAGAGTGGACGACGGGACCGTGTTAAGACTCCTGGTGGGAAAACAACTGACATGGGTTCGAAGGGGATTGGTGAGTCAGCTGTAACTCCAACAAAGGTGGGGAAGGTCCAGAGGAAGTCTGCCCAGCCTGTTGTGAGTGTCACGGCGGAGAAGTGCGCCATCATTTCCGGCGGTCCAGACACAACCGCCAGCACCGTCGTCACTGGTCCAGAGACCACCGCCGGAGTCACAGCCCAGGAGGGCACAAATATCGTCACTGGTCAGGAGACCACCGCCGGAGTCCCAGCCCAGGAGGGCACAAGTATCGTCACTGGTCAGGAGACCACCGCCGGAGTCACAGCCCATGAGGGCACAAGTATCGTCACTGGTCAGGAGACCACCGCCGGAGTCACAGCCCAGGAGGGCCCAAGTATTGTCACTGGTCAGGAGACCAGAGTCACAGCCCAGGAGGGCACAAGTATCGTCACTGGTCAGGAGACCACCGCCGGAGTCATAGCCCAGGAGGGCCCAAGTATCGTCACTGGTCCAGAGACCACCGCCGGAGTCACAGCCCAGGAGGGCCCCGGCTGCCACAGGGTGGTGTGTTAAAGTGGCTGTCTTAGTTGGCGGTTTCCACCAGGGTCATAATTCCCTTTTTTTGTCCGCCGGCCTGTTTGCGGTATTTCCGCAGCTTTAATACCGTCTGCCAGGGTTGTAATGACCACCTAACTCTTTTGCTTGTAGATTGTAATCAGTAGGGAATACAATTCATAAAAATTCTATTAAAGGTGTGGTTATTCATGGTTGAAAGGCCATGGTTGCGTCGACAATTTGATTAATGTCTCTAACCAAAGTAAAGTGCATTGTGGTGTTAGAAATTGATGACATTATTGATCTATTGCTTGACATATTGATCAGTTATCTCGTCCTACGGTGTCTCTCCACTGGGTCACAAGATTCATTGGCCTAAAACGAGTCCTAATGTGTAAATAAATTAACATAAAAGGACGCGTTACCAATGTCATTGGGGTCCCTGTCAAGGAACTGCAAGCATCCAGAAAATCTCAGAGGAAGGTTACGAAGGCCATTCGCAGAGAATAATATTCAGATCATTGGGGTCTTCGAAAGGGCAGGGGGACTTGCCGTTGACCTTTTCGTTGAAGACCTTATATACTCTAAAAGCTGCAGCCTAAGGGTCGGTTCAACGTCTGTTCGGTGAAGTGCACTCACTGAGTCCCCAGTACCCCTTCAAATCCAGGGGCACCGTCACGTCCAATCGTAGCCCACATCTTTGACTACAAGAACCGGGATGTCATACTACAAATGGAACGCTGTGCCCCTCCCCCCGAGTTCATTATGAGAATGCTAAAAATCACCTTTTCCCCAGATTTTACACTCAATGTTCAAGTAATGAGTCACAGTTTCTCAGAAGTCAAACAAGTATTAAAAGACAGAGATCTTAAATATTATATGCTCTTTCTGGCAAAGTTGAGAGTGGTGCGAAGGGGAAGACTTGGTACTTTACAAACCGGGCCGAAGCATGGGAATGGTTAGAGGGTCAGAGGACAGATGGCAGAACACAACCTCGGTCGCAATCCAAGACTCAACGGAACAACACTACTGAGCAGAGAGTATCTGGCAACTCCCCTGAACCCCAAGTCTCGGAGGAACTCCCCTCGGACACACCTCCTTGAGGGTTACCCAACCATAGCTTCTACATGCTTGCCAAACAGCAATGATGCTTCTATAATGACTAACCTAATGATTTCCTACATTATGATTGTTCTGAGGTCCTAATAGTGCAAAGATCCTTTAGTTGTTCAATATACTCAGCCTTATAATCACTACAAGCAGTTGAAAGATTTCAGTGGAAGGTACAGTGTAGCATTAACATTTTCTTTCTTGGGGAGAAGAGGGACGATGGAGGCCTTTTGGCACTGGCCTACCCACCTACAGTTAACCATGTTGTTCAAGGGCAACAGGCACTCTGCAAAGTTGGATGGGAGGGCAATTCTAGATTTGCTATGCAGGGAGACCGGGTGTGGTATTATTTTGCGCTTTGGATGTATTGTTATATTATGTTTTTCTTGACAGATTGTTATCGTAGCATGCACATGTGGACACAAGCTCTCACACCCACTATTAGACATACCTGGCCTCTCCTTTGGCCTCACCTGACTAACTTGGAACATACCAACAGATAGTGACTTACAATTCTGCATGACCGCCAGACTAAACACACCCACCCTTAAAATTGTATACTGGAATGCCAATGTACTGGGAGATAAGATAAAGTGAGGAGTAGTTCTGAAATACCTTAAACGCCACTCCTCAGCTGTACTTCTGTTTCAGGAGGCCCATCTTCAAGGAGACACTTACCAAGCACTAGATAGGTGGGGCTACGATATGGTGGCCCATGCAGGCCATACCACAGACTCTAGTGGGATGGGCATATTAATGCGTAAATCACTAACACTCATTACACACAATATCTGGCCAGATAAATATTGTCTCTGTATGTGTCCGTTCACGCCTACATGAAGCCGCACTTCCAGATCTCAGCACTCATCTTCGCCGTCTGCCCAATGGAGATCTTTTACTGGGAGGAGACTTTTATTTAGCACTGTGCCCTACTCTAGATCTCTGCCCCCCCCGGATGAGTGGGTCCCTTGTGCAGGTCCCTGGCAGAATTCCCCACGGCTCTGGGCTCCGTGGACACCTGGCGCACCCTCAGTCCTAAGCTCCAGCAATACACCTTTCCTTCAGGCACTGATGGAAGTCTAACGCTTATTGATGACATCCTCACTCAGGGGCATCAACTACTTCTAGAGAGGGTTGACACTTGGCCAGGGGTGTCTCTGGACGGTATATGGCAATTCAGACTCCTGTGACCACAGATACATAAAAATAAGCCCATGGTACCTCAAGATTCCCTCTATGATTACCAAGCTCTGTGCGGCCATTGAGCGTTATGTTGAGAAGAATGCAAGCACAGTCATCTCTCTGCAAACCCCATGGGAGGCTTATAAGGCGGTCATCAAGGGTCAGGGTCTTGCACTTTTTGTAGACCATAAGAAAGTTAGACAAGCTCACTTAGACTCACTCAAGTAAGAAATTCAACACCTAGAAACCACGCTAATTGACCCAGATACGAAAGCATCCCACCACGCCCTGGTGATAAAACAGAAAGAATACAGAAACATAGCCTCTGAAGTTGCGAGAACAAACTATCAGGCTGCACAACACCAGTTATATGAGGTTGGAGACAAAGCGGGCAAGCTTCTTGCCTGGTTTGACAAAAGAGAAGAGGCAAGCCGATGGGTCTCTGAAATTGTAAATGATAAAGGGGAGCGGGTTTGCGCTAGATTAGCTTTGGTGGATGCTTTCACTGCTTAATATGACCACCTATACTCCACAGTATGTATAGCCCCATTGAAGGAATCATGTGAGTTCCTCGTGGACATATGCCTTCCCTAACCCACGGAGGAGGAGATAGTGCAGGCCAGGGGTAGTATAAACTCGGGTAAGGCTATGGGTCATAATGGGCTTCTTATCAAATGATATAACCTTATGAGCCTAATTATAGCCCCACACCTATTGTGAATGTTCCAGACTAGACATGGCGTGGGAGCTCTGCCAAGAGACCAAAGACTAACAAACATTGTTGTTATTCATTAAGCTAGTAAACCGGCGGATGACTTTACTTCTTACAGGCCCGTACCGCTTTTAAATCCTGAAGTCAAAATCCTGGAAAAGCTGCTGGTGTGGTGTAGACTCTCATTATTCTAATGAGACTACTGGATTTGGGCGGCAGAATCACTTGCACTGTGGGGGACCTAGTCTGAACCCACTAAAGGTGACACCTGTCATCGTAATCCAGGTTTTACTCCAGTTAACTGGCAGTGCCTCATCTCCACCCAAGAGTAGGGATGATTGGGCAACCGAGCGCATGACACAATTGACTCCTCAGGGAAATCGTGGTCACTCAGATCTCATCCGTTTCTCTCAGTTACATTAGTCTCACATATGCAAGGACAACCCCCTTGGAGTTTATAAAAAGTTTATGACACCCGTTGGTATCCATTAGTCACAATAACCACCCACCAGGACATGAAAGTGAAGCATTAAATGTGCCATTTTGGACCCATTCATCGAGCTGATGTTCAGTTGCATTGATATACTGTACTTTTGCCATTTGTAAAATTTTGTAGGGGCAGAAATACTGGGCACATTCAATTCCTTAATCTTTGCTAAGCCTACACAACTTGTCTGTTGTACAGCTTCATTTAAAAATATCATTTGAACAGGTATCAGGCATGCTCTAAATAAAGCTTCCTTCCCCCTTACTTGGCAATTTTTGTTCCCCACACACTTTTTAAGTCAATCTACTTCAACCAATATTCGTAGCCTTCTATAGCCAACCGGGACACAAAGGAATCTGAATAAATTAATTTTGTATCTGTCAATGATATATGTACATTTTCCATCAATGGCAATTTGAAATATTATGACTCAGCATTTTGAACATTGTGCCCAGAGAAATATGCACTTTTTTTCAGAATATGTTTTAGAACTTCCTTGTGGAGGAGTTGGAGAATGTTCCCATTATGTGTAATTAAAAATAGTCTTTGGGGTACTTGCTCTGTGAATGAAAAGGTGTCCATAATAATTATAACAAAACATGTCACCATAATTTTCTTTGGATTGATAAGCATCCTCACTTTCAAATACAATAAAATACTGCAATTCTCTCATCATAGAATCAACTGTTTTTACATCCCAGTCATCAGAAACAACTCTGGGTATTATTACATCATTCAAAGAAAGTTTAAATACATAAGGTATTTGAATGACCTCGGTCAGGCTGTATATATCAAATGGAACTTTATCTCAAACAATCCCATTAGAAATTGGTATAGCAGAAATGTTAACGAAGGACAAGTCTCTGCGGACCTTGTGAGAATTAAAATGGGGTTTTAGGACCTCATCTACCAGTTCAACTGTTGATCTTTCAGGAAGGTAATGACCATGTATTAATAGAAAGAATGTCATGACAAAGCCAGTACAAAGGAGGAAAGATAATATAGTCAGGGGAAGCCACAGATAGTTCCATGGGAAAATAAAGTAATTTGTTTTGAGCCAGTTTATCAGCTCATGTGTTTTTAGCAATTCAGGTGTAGAAGAGGCAAATAAGTCCGAAAAGGTGTCATTGATGTCGGCAAAGTATCTAGAAGCAGTTTGTGCAAAAACTAGAGTCGTATTTGGAGGAGGAGAACTGCCAGGGGTCTCCTGCAGTGGTTCACTGTAAATAATGCCATCAGTCTGTGTAGAAGTTGAGTCAAATCCATCAGCAATTTCCATGTTGCTTGTTGTAATAGCTGTTAGTGGAACTAATGCAAGATCATTTTCCACCCTCCCCATGCTCGGAGAGGTGTCAGCGATGCTGCTCAAGTCTTGTAGAGAGATATCTTGACTAAGTAGTGCAAGGGATTCAGGAACTACTGGTTGTTCCTATTGGTCTGCTGTGCAGGATTGGCCACCTGGTGTACATTGACATTGTTGATAGATACAAAGTGGTTTTATTTAGCGCCAGGCAACGGTGGTGGAATGACAGTTCTGGTACCATGTATTCCCAGGACTGGGACTGGTGCACGATAAGAAGGACCGAACTCCTTGTTTAGAGCAACTTTTCCTCGTGCTAGATCCACAACCTTTGGAATCCAGCCGGTAGATGTTATTGGTACATCCTTAATTGCTGCGGAGGCAGCACTGGCAGAAGCGTTGTTGTCATGGAACTGTTGTAATTCCTGCAAGCAGTGACATGTTCATTTATGTCAAAAGGTGTTTATGCCACCTCCACGCCAGGACCATCCAAATCTAAAACATACATTTGAGTTCCAAGCAGGCACTTGTATGAAGTACGACCCCCCAGGGACCTTGTAGGCAGATTATTAAGTGCTCTCTGGACTCTATACAGGTGATTAAGCCAACTACGACCCATACCTAATACTCTGGCTGTTAAGGATTGCTTTAAATCACGGTTTCGTCACTCCACAACACTATTTCTCTCAGGATGAAATGGAGACGAGTAATGGAGTTGGACCCCTAACGAAGCCATGGCATCCCTGAATGCCCTTCAGGCAAAAACAGGGCCCTGGTCCGAGTGGAAAGCAGCAACTACATATGTGCAGATAAAGACTTGCAAATCTTTAATAACAGTCCAAGCGTCAGCCGAGCGTTGTGGCCACACTCATAGAAATATGGAGCAGCAGTCAACAGCGACTAAGATATATTTGTAAGCACTATCCGGTGTTAGGGGACCACAGTGGTCCAAGTACACACATTGTAGTGGTTTGTTGGAATTCAGGAGGGCTGTCTGCGGTGGGCTTTTGACCGTGGACCCCTTGATTTGTTGGCAGATGTCACAACAAAGGGCATACTGCTTGGTCTGTTTGTATAGACTTGGCCACCAATAATGTGCTTGTAATAATGATATTGTAGCTGCCGCACCAGCATGGGCAGATGCAACCCCCTCATGCACTGCTTTAATCAACTGTGGTCTTAGGTCTGTCTTTATTGGGAATTTTACGAACCCCTACTCTTGGTATTTTTACTTCTGGATCAAGGAAACCTCCCATTCGGTAGGAATATTTAGCGGGAAATGCTTTTGGATAGGGCATGCCTTCAGCCATGGCTTTCACGGCAGCCCATATATCATCGTCCGGTTTCGTTCCAGAACGAGTTACTGCAGCAACAGAAGCCGTAGCTACTGCTGATTTGGCTGCTTCATCAGCCAGTGTATTTCTAACAACGTGTATTCCAACGCTCTAGTGTCCAAGTGTACTACTACTTTCCCCCTCAGAAGTCTGTGTTTGATGGTGTTGCCTTTAGAATCTCTGAGACCATTCTGGCCCGTGTAATGCAGGTATGCATTGAAGGACTGTACACAATAGTACGAATCACAGACAATCAGTGTTAGCTGTGCAGGATCCGTATGTTCCAGTGCCTTCACCAGAGCCTTTAGCTCTGCTAGTTGTGCTGTGCAATCCCCTAGGGTTTGCGTGAATGTTTTTGTGGACAAAATTGATTACCCTCCATATAGCCACTTACGACTGCGCAAGTAGCAGAGTATTGATGCTTTGTGTCAATTGCAGGTTGTGCTGAGCCACCCTGTGTACATGACTCTTTGATATTGATCAATAGGCAATGTATTTGCCGGGACTGGATATTCTATTTCATATTGCAAAAACTCTTGAGTTTGTAATTTTGGGTTGAAGATATAGTCAACACCCGTGGCTGTCAAAGACGTTGCCCATTGGATCCAACATGGATGTAATGCTTTAGCATTTGGAATGCTGGCTTTGGTAACAGCCTCAAGGGCTGGAATTGGAGTTACAACAACAATGCGTTTCCCCTAGTCCAGTGGTCTTTCTTTAATGACAGCTATCTGAACAGCAGTGGGAGCAAAGCGTTGTTCTGCTGCTGAATGCAAGTGTGATTTGTACGCAATCGGGACTGTCTCACCCTCATTGAAAGTTACATAGGTGAAACCAATAGCACCAGCAATTACTCTGATGACCAAATGTTTTTTATTGTCCCTTGTGTGTAAGTGTTGTGCTGCAAGCATCTCTGTTTGCAAAGCTCTGAAAATGCGTGTGTGTTCAACTGCCCAGAATTTACTGGAAAAGTCAGGGCGTATTAAGTCATATAGGTGGTCATTCTAACCCTGGCGGTAAAAACCGCCAGGGCGAATGACAGGGGTAGCACCGCCAACAGGCTGGCGGTGCACCGCTGGGCATTCTGACCGCGGCGGTTCAGCCGCGGCCAGAAACGGAAAGTCGGCGGTGTACCGCCGACTTTCCGCTGCCCTTGAGAATCCTCCATGGCGGCGGAGCGCGCTCCGCCGCCATGGGGATTCTGACACCCCCTACCGCCATCCTGTTCCTGGCGGGTCTCCCGCCAGGAACAGGATGGCGGTAGGGGGTGCCGCGGGGCCCCTGGGAGCCTCTGCAGTGCCCATGCCAATGGCATGGGCACTGCAGGGGCCCCCGTAAGAGGGCCCCAAAAAGAATTTCAGTGTCTGCCTAGCAGACACTGAAATTCGCGACGGGTGCTACTGCACCCGTCGCACTCCAGCAACTCCGCCGGCTCCATTCGGAGCCGGCTTCATCGTTGCTGGGTCTTTCCCGCTGTGCTGGTGGGCGGCCTTTTGGCGGTCGCCCGCCAGCACAGCGGGAAAGCCAGAATGGCCGCCGCGGTCTTGTGACCGCGGTGCGGTCATTTGGCGGTAACCGCATGGCGGGCGGCGACCGCCGCCCGCCGCGGTTAGAATCACCGCCATAATGCCTTTATGTGGATGCATAATCTGGAATATAAATTCTGTCAAAATATAGGAAACCCAAAAGGGATTGGAGTTTTTTAATAGTATTTGGAGGTTGTAACTCATTTTTCTAAGAATTGTGGCGCTAGGCTCTTTCCTTCACTTGATAATTCGTTTCCCAGAAACAGGACGCTAAGGAAGGCTATTTCTGTTTTCTTGAAGTTGAATTTATAGCCGAATTCGGCAAATCCTACAACAATGTGGGCTACCCATATTTAATGTTGCAGTAGTTCATCATCCATAAGATAGATATCATCTACATAGGACAATGCTTCAGTGTCAATGTTGTGCAATATAGAAGTTACACGAGCCGCTTCCTGGACTGTTCTTGTACTCTTGTGGTAAACTACAGATTTCTTTCTGGGAACCTAATGCACTGAAACTTGTTAAGTCTCTACTCTCAGGTGCTATGTTTTGGCAGAAGAAACCTTTGGAAATATCTAATGTTGTTTTGTATTTTTTGTGCACTATGTTGTTCATAAGTGCTGTGCTATGTGAGTTTTGTATAGCATATGTGCGTGTATGACTGTTTCAGTGTCTGTGATCTAGAACTATTCTGTAAGAATGGTCCGGTTTAGCTGCTGGGGATAAAGGATTATTCATTGTTGAGACACAGGGTTCGATTACGCCCTAGTACTCGAGTTGTGTGAGGATTTCCCTCGCAGATCCTTTAGCATCTTGTTTTATTGGATACTGTGGTTGGGGTTAATTTTTAATTGGGATTACATGATAGGGGGAATCTTTATCCCAACCTACGTGGTTGCGGTATAACTCAGGTGCCCGTGCCAATGCTCAACCAATGGTGTAGGACTCTGCGAGTTCTTCGGGAACAAGAGGCGAGAAGGAAGGTTTAATAACTTCTTCCCCACATGGGCAAGTACGGACAAATTCTGGTGGCCAATCCCTTATGGTCAATAGAATATCATATATATTCACGACGTGATCCCAAAAGATTTAGGGGGTCATTCTGACCCTGGCGGTCATGGACCGCCAGGACCAACGACCGCGGAAGCACCGCCAACAGGCTGGCGGTGCTTCCGGGGGCATTCTGACCGCGGCGGTAAAGCCGCGGTCAGAAAAGGGAAGCCGGCGGTTTCCCGCCGGCTTCCCGCTGGCTTCCCGCTGCCCCAGTGAATCCTCCACGGCGGCGGGATTCCGACCCCCTTCCCGCCAGCCTGGGTCTGGCGGTTTTCGCCGCCAGAACCTGGCTGGCGGGACCGGGTGTCGTGGGGCCCCTGGGGGCCCCTGCAGTGCCCATGCCACTGGCATGGGCAGTGCAGGGGCCCCCTAACAGGGCCCCACATAGATTTTCAGTGTCTGCGTGGCAGACACTGAAAATCGCGACGGGTGCAACTGCACCCGTCGCACCCCTTCCACTCCGCCGGCTCCATTCGGAGCCGGCATCCTCGTGGAAGGGGGTTTCCCGCTGGGCGGGCGGGCGGCCTTCTGGCGGTCGCCCGCCAGCCCAGCGGGAAACTCAGAATGACCGCCACGGTCTTTTGACCGCGGTACGGTCTTCTGGCGGTTCCCGCCAAGCCGGTGGCATCCGCCGCCGGCGGGGGTCAGAATGACCCCCTTAGTCAATTGTGCGTTCTAACTGTAACAATACTTTGTACACCCTGTCAGGCGTGGAGACACGCATGTCCGCAGTTTCAACTTGTAAGAAGTTTCAGTTGCTTTCACCTCCAGATGCTCTTGAAGATTCCGGCGAACAATTGTGAACTCTGCCACGCTGTCTAGCAAAGCTAGTTCCCATTTCTTGTTCTTCAATAGAGACCTCTTCTTGAGTAGCGTGACGAATCGCAACTGCTGCCACTTTTTTCTTTTTGAATGGAGGTTTTTGTTGGGCAGGTTTCTCTACTTTTTTAACAGAAACTTCTGTTGAGCGTTGTGATTCCTGTCTCGGTTCCACGTACTCAGTTCTTCGCTCTGACCGCCCACCTCTCTCACTGCGCTCTTCCAGTGAGTCCTGAAAGGAACAAAATATTTGTGTATCAGTAGATTGATATCTGCCGGGTGTTTTTATATTATCTCTATTTCTAAGATTATATCTATTCTGTGGGGTCTCGGTATGCAGAGATTCTCCCCTTTCCTTCTTAGGTGTTTTTTTTTATCCCAGCATTTTTTAGAACCCTCTGGAGCTTGCTTGGTAGTACCTTTATTAGATTTACCCTGAAATTGTGGTTATGTGGGTCTGGCCCCTAAACTATCTTGACCAATACTAGATTAGGTCTCCGCGTTAATCTTTGGCAGCTCTTGTTCTTGATCTTGTGGAGGAATGTCCAGGAGCTGCATGCGCACTGCTAGTGAAACTACTTCCCCTTTAAGGTTGCTAAAGATAATTGAAGATACCGTGGCAAAATTGCCCATGAGTTGCATCCCCAAGTCCAGGGCCGGGGCAGCCCCGTAGTCATCTTGAATCTGTTTTAACACTTCCAGAAGATTGGCAAGTGTCGGTGTACCGTGTGCGGTAGTATAGAGTGTGGCAAATTCCGTGCCCGAAATTTGCAGTTATCTACTGTGGGAACCATCCCAAATGGCAAGCACATAGTTAATATTCTATGTTTAATCTGAGGTCCAGTGTGGCAAAATATTGCTTTCAGTGCGTTTATTTTTTGAGCTAACCAAAACGGAATTTCTTCTTGTTTGGCGGGTACTTTACCCATGATCGAATGTACAGTCGCAGGATTAATACCTGGCATTACTGCATGTGGTTGTGCTAGGTTTGTATTTAATGTTTGCATTACAAACTGTACTAGTCGTCTGTATATTTCTGTCAGCTCAGCATATAAGCGGTGGACTTCAGCTACCGTTAAGGTTGCTGCATCAGGGTACGGTGTATATATGGCCAATAAAGACCAGGTAAGACCCTCATTACTATGAGGACCTAACCTAACGTATAGAATTGCATGGGGTAGGGCGCCATCAAGACAACTATTATGTTCTTGATAAGATAGTAGTATTTCTAAGTATGCATATGCTCTGTATTGTGCAGGTATGTTTGCAAGTGTATAGTGATGAAATGTATTAGTGCTCCCATCAGCTGCTGGAACTGTTACCCAAGAATAGAACATTTCTGTTCTATAGGCTGGATGAGCCTCAACAACATATGTAACTGGCCCCCCCGGGCCGTTAGGCCATGTACCAATAAATGTGCAGTTAGGGGTAGTCGCATATTGACTTCAATTGCTACCCGTTGTGGGTTTGCCATAGTGAATGGTGAGTCTTGTCCAGAGACAAGTACACCAAATGGGGATTATTCTTCTAGGTTTCAAGCTTGAACAACCTACAGCGTTAGTTAGGTGCCCCCTACTTAGCTGAGGAGGAAAATCCTCAATACCACGGATGTCTCCGTATATAGTACTGAGGTGTCTTTGCATGTAGTGAGACAGAGATATTCAGGAGGATCCCAAAATTTGAGCCTGACCAAACATTGGGCGCCATGTCACGTAGGCTCTCATTATTCCAATGAGACTACTGGATTTGGGCAGCAGAATCACTTGCACTGTGGGGGACTGAGTCTGAACCCACCAGAAGTGACACCTGTCAGCCTAATCCAAGTTTTGCTCCGGCTAACTAGCAGTGCCTCATCTCCACCCAAGAGTAGGGATGCTTGGGCAACCAAGTGCATGACACAATTGACTCCACAGGGAAATCGTGGTCACTCAGATCTCATCTATTTCTCTCAGTTACATTAGTCTCACATATGCAAGGACAATCAGAGGCAGAATATAGTTCAATCAGTTTTTATTGAAGTAACTGCATCTTAGATAATAAAGCATGTATTGCAATAATTAGGACGATGAAGCTTGACATGATTAAAATTGTGACAAGGAGAGTGAGACATAAAAATAACTCTACCATGTTGTCACTACGATTGTTAAGAATAGCTCCTACCTAGGCTACGTTAGAGCACAGCATGTTAAGCTATAATTCTGCCCTTCAGGTTCCCCTGGGAAGACATCATCCTTCATACCGGAGCAAGTGGCCTGTAGTCTACATAAGCAGCTGCAGCAAAGCACTCAGCAGTCAGCATAAAGTCGTGGTCATCTGGCTGGAATCTCCCTCTAACGTACATGGGTCAAAGTAGTCTTTTTATAATAAAACAGCTAATGTTCCAAGAAAGGATGCACATGAGTGTGTATGTTTCTGTGAACATTAGTGACAGAGCGTACCGCGTTTGCCGGCAACCTATCTTTCTGCAGCCTTGAGAAAAGCACAGTGTGAAATAAATGTCTTGTTTAAGAACACAGTGCTGGCCTAGGCAAAGAACAGCTAGATAGAGAAATTAAAACAAGACCGCAAATGTGGCTATTGTTAAAATAATAAAAATGAAGCTGAATAAAATATATCTAGGTTAAAGTGCACAGCGGCAGGCCTTGTTTGCTACAATAATGTGTATGGAGCTATAACTAAAATGGCTACACAACACTGGCATCAACATTAGTACGAGTCATTAAGACGCTTATTCACATTGATTAGTCTGTCTTTATGCCTGGTCGAAATACGTCTCTCAATCTACGATGCCTTCATGGCATGTGGGGTTGTACAGCAGAACTGAATGAAGAGACCTTGGTACTCTCCCTCAATGCACGTATGGCATGCAATACGGTTGAATGGCCCTTTATGTTTGAAGTACTAGCCAAGGTGGGGTTCGGACCGTGCTTTATAGCATGGGTTAATTTCCTTTATACTGACCTGCTGGCCTAAGTAATAGTTAATGGAGGAACATCCAAAACATTCAACTTCAGCGTGAAACCAGACAGAGGTGCCCGCTATCCCCCTTGATTTTTGCCTTGGTCCTAGAGCCACTTGCAGGATAGATTGGGCAAGATCCACTAGTGGAAAGACAAGATCTCCCTTTATGTGGACAACATTTTACTTTATGTCTCCGACTCAGTCTTCCCCCTCAATAGAATCATGCAAATACTCACCACATATAGCCGCTATTCTGGCAATACAATCAATTGGAATAAGTCACTCATTTACCTCCTACATGGAGCAGTCTCCCACGGGACTGTGCGGGCCACACTGTCCCAGATGGGTTTCTGTACCTGGGATTTATGTAACCACTGATCTATTTTATACTAATAATTTGGAACAGCCATTTGCGCACCTGCGGCGTGACATCCAACACTGGAGAACTTTGCCTCTGTCGCTCCTTGGAAGAGCGGCATTGTTTAAATTGATGACATTGCTTTGCTTCCTCTATGCACTCCAAAATATGCCGTACACAATCCAGCCCTCCTACTTTAAAGCAATTGAAAGTGAGACCCTATAGGAGGCTGGCCTGGTTTATAGTGGGTACCTTGTGGTACTTACACCTTGTGCTAGGTCCAGTTATCCCTTATTAGTGAATTAGAGGTGTTCTAGCAGCTTAGGCTGAAAGAGGTAGCTATAGCAGAGCAGCTTAGGCTGAACTAGGAGACATGCAAAGCTATACCACTTATATCATATAGCACTATATCATAAGAAAACACAGTACTCAGAGTTACTAAAAATAAAGGTACTTTATTTTGGTGACAATATGCCAAAAGTATATCAGAGGATATACTCCCTTAGGAGGTAAGTAATATACACAAAATATATGCACACAAACCAAAATCAGGTAAGTAAAAGTTAGAAAAGTAGTGCAAACAATGTAGAATGAATCACAATAGAATACAATGGGTAGAAATAGGCCTAGGGGTAACACAAACCATATACTCCAAAAGTTGAATGCGAACCACAAATGGACCCCAGGCCTAGTGTAGTGTGTAGAGGGTCGCTGGGAGTGTAAGAAAACACTAGGGGTGTCCAAGATACCCCACCCCAAGACCCTGAAAAGTAGGAGTAAAGTTACCCTACTACCCCAGAAAGACAGTAAAGTCGAGACAGGGGATTCTGCAAGGACAACAACTGACTGCAAAACACTGAATATGGATTCCTGGACATTAGGACCTGTAAAGGAAGGTGACCAAGTCCAAGAGTCACGCAAATGTCCAGGGGGGGGCAGTAGCCCACTAAACCCCGGATGAAGGTGCAAAAGGGCTGCCTCCGGGTGGAAGAAGTCAAAGATTCTGCAACAACGGAAGGTGCCAGGAACTTCTCCTCTGGTCAGAAGATGTTCCACGGCGTGCTGGAGGATACAGAGTTGTTTCCACGCAGAACGACCTCAAACAAGCCTTGCTAGCTGTAAGAGTCGCGGTTGAGGATTTTGGGTGCTGCCAGGGCCCAGGAAGGACAAGGAGGTCGCCACTTGGAGGAGGAGACAGAGGGGGCGCTCAGCAACACAGAGAGCTCATGCAGAAGCAGGCAGCACCTGCAGAAGCACCCGAACAGGCACTTAGAATATCTGAGGACAACAGTCGACTCAGAGTCACAAAAGAGGGTCTCACGACGTCGGAGTCCAACTCAGCAAGTTGGGCAATGCAGGACGGAGTGCTGGGCACCTGGGCTAGGCTGTGCACAAAGGAAGTCTTGCAAAAGTGCACAGAAGCCCGAGCAGCTGCAGTTCACGCAGTACACAGGATCACTGTCTGGCGTGGGGAGGCGAGGACTAACCTCCACTAAATTTGGACAGAAGGGCCACTGGACTGTCAAAGACACTTGGACCCAGCTCTTGTGCTCCAAGGACCACGCTCGTCAGGATGAGAGACGACCCAGAGGACTGGTGATGCAGAAGTTTGGTGTCTGTGTTGGTAGGGGGAAGATTCTGTCGAACCACGGGAGATTTCTTCTTGGCTTCCATTGCAGGGTGAAGGCAGACAGCGTTCAGAGCATGCACCACCACGAAACAGTCGAGAAAGCCGGCAGGATGAAGCGCCACAATGTTGCTGGTAGTCTTCTGGCTACTTTGTTGCAGTCATGCAGGCGTCCTGGTGCAGTCAGCGGTCGATCCTTGGCAGAAGTCGAAGAGGGAAGTGCAGAGGAACTCTGGTGAGCTCTTGCATTCGTTATCTGGTGAGATGCCCACAGGAGAGACCCTAAATAGCCCACAGATGAGGATTGGCTACAGAGAAAGGTAAGCACCTATCAGGAGGGGTCTCTGACGTCACCTGCTGGCACTGGCCACTCAGAGCTGTCCATTGTACCCTCACACCTCTGCATCCATGATGGCAGAGGTCTGGGACACACTAGAGGAGCTCTGGGCACCTCCCCTGGGAGGTGCTGGTCAGGGGAGTGGTCACTCCCCTTTCCTTTGTCCAGTTTCGTGCTAGAGCAGGGCTGGGGGGATCCCTGAACCAGTGAAGACTGGCTTATGCAAGGAGGGCACCATCTGTGCCCTTCAAAGCATTTCCAGAGGCCAGGAGAGGCTACTTCTCCCAGGCCCTTCACACCTATTTCCAAAGGGAGAGGGTGTAACACCCTCTCTCAGAGGAAATCCTTTGTTCTGCCTTCCTGAGACCAGGCTGCCCAGGCCCCAGGGGGGCAGAAACCTGCCTGAGGGGTTGGCAGCAGCAGTAGCTGCAGTGGAGACCCCGGAAAGTTAGTTTGGCAGTACCGGGGCTCTATGCTGGATACCCAGGGATTCATGGAATTGTCCCCCCAATACCAGAATGGTATTGGGGTGACAATTTCATGATCCCAGACGTTACATGGCCATGTTCGGAGTTATCATTGTGACGCTACATATAGGTATTGACCTATATGTAGTGCATGCGTGTAATGGTTTCCCCGCACTCACAAAGACTGGGGAATTTGCCCTGAACAAAGTGGGGGCACCTTGGCTAGTGCCAGGGTGCCCACACACTAAGTAACTTTGCACCTAACCTTCACCAAGTGAGGGTTAGACATATAGGTGACTTATAAGTTACTTAAGTGCAGTGTAAAATGGCTGTGAAATAACATGGACATTATTTCACTCAGGCTGCAGTGGCAGTCCTGTGTGAGAATTGTCTGAGCTCCCTATAGGTGGCAAAAAAAATGCTGCAGCCCATAGGGATCTCCTGGAACCCCAATACCCTAGGTACCTAGGTACCATACACAAGGGAATTATAAGGGTGTTCCAGTGTACCAATGAGAATTGGTAAAATTAGTCACTAGCCTGCAGTGACAATTTTAAAAGCAGAGAGAGCATAAACACTGAGGTTCTGGTTAGCAGAGCCTCAGTGATGCAGTTAGGCACCACACAAGGAACACATACAGGGCATACTTTATGAGCACTGGGGTCCTGACTAGCAGGATCCCAGTGACACATAGGCAAAAACAAACATACATACAGTAAAAATGGGGGTAACATGCTAGGCAAGATGGTACTTTCCTACAGACCTGAATCTTGCTTTGGGATGGTGGTTCGGCCTGCATTGCTACGAAGACGGTCACGAGGAACTGGTATGAGGGGGGAATAGCACTGCCCAATGTTAGACAATATTATTGGGTGGCACAGCTCACAACCATCAACCACTGGATCCATTTGCCCCTCGGGCAACCAGAATATTGTATGGGCCATCATGTCCTCCAGCTAGGTGGATATAATAGAGCCCTTTATAGTGGACCATGCCTGTGGACTTTCCCCCACCCAATGGTGACCACAATTACACTACGGCACACAGCACTAGCGGCCCTGGGCTGGCATGATAAAATCACACAGGCTACCCCCATTGTGGGATGCTGAAGCACTAGGTACACTGAGGACCCAGCTTGGCTTTGATAAATGGAATTTGATTGGCCTGTCGAAGGTGGGAGATCTGTGGACTAGCGATGGAGTTATCCCATTCACCACACTGCAAAATGACTATCAACTGGTACACTGAAACTTACAGTTACTTGCAAATAAGACACACTTTGCAAAAGGTGCTGACAAAGGGGGAGCATCTTCCTGAGACCTCACCACTGGAAGATGGGCGACTGAAAGATCACATGCCCCATAAGGACATCTGTTTTACGTACCAAAGGCTGATCAATTATTCTCCCAACACACTGACACACTTGCATGAACAATGGGAGGAGGATCTTGGAGATCTTGGAGAGTTAGAAGATGATGAATAGCCAGAAGCTCAGGCGTACCCCTGAGAAGTGGCGATTCAGTCGTGCTTTCACCTAGTACAACTGAATATTTTACATCTTTCCTATTACATGCGTACCACTATGGTACAAATGGGCAGGGAGACATCTCCCCTATGTAACCGACTGTGTGGCCAAACAGGTACAGTTTCAATATGCTCCGGAACTGCCCAATCCTACAGAAATATTTTGAGTTCATGGTTCGTTGTCTCAACACTGTTTGTGGAGGTACTATGGCTTCATTGCCAAAGTGGTGTTTGTTAAATATATGGGAAGCCACCAACATATTGCAATTTGATCAACTGTGGATGACGCTGGGACTGATGATTGCTAAGCGCAAAATAGTGCAAAGCTGGGGGGGGGGGGGGCAGAAGATGCACCTGGGGTGGAGGAATGGGAACAAGACATGGACAGGTGTATATTGGATGAGAAAGTAGTATATGAAAGTAGAGGCTGCCCTAACAAATGGATGAAGATATGTCGGAAATGGAATGTTCGTAGGGGAGGGTTGTGTGCAACGGAGGCAACTGTCATTGATGAGACGCAGGATCAGAAACTGGCTGGGGCGGCAACTGAGTAGGGAGGTCAAGGGGGACAAGGGGTGCCAGGGAAGACAGAGAGGGGAGAGAAACAGCTTTATCTGAATGGGAAGCATATGCTACTTAATGTTTTGCTTTTTGTAGCCTTGTTTTTATCTGTGATGACTGCAATAAAAAGATTTGTTTAAAAAAACCCTATCTTCTGATTAAACAAAGTAAAAAAAACTCCTGCTCCCAGCTCAAATCTAAAGTGCCACATAATAGTGCAAATATTGCAATTCTTCCATACAAAAAAGTGCCAAGCTCCAGTTGGGAAACTAAAGTTCCAACTATCAATGTAAATCATAGCATTTCAAACATTCTCTGTTCTTTTTTGCTGCTTTTGTCCCTCACCCATGTGACCATACCCAGCCCTAATTTCCCTTAACCCTCCCTGCATCAAAATGGTACTATGATGTTGGACTGGTGAAAGCTGAACTCCTTAGTTGAACCAAGCTCTACCAGTATGTTCTTTGCAGTCATGGCCAACCTACCTTCATTATCACTTTTTCCGACACACTATTTGAAAAAAGATTGAGCTGCAATGTTGCCCCATGTATCACTTTATGTTTAGATTGCTGAAGTGAGTGAACTGTGAAACCCAGTTCTCAAAATTGGGGGACAAGCAGCCTAAGTCCCTCGTACCTCTGAGCAGCATCACACGTCTTATCATAGAAGACCTTACATTTTTTTCCCTCTTTAGTCTTAAAGTTATTGTTGAATACAGCCTTAGTTTTCTCCTTTATTCTATAGTCATCGAAAAGCACAAGGATGGTTTAGGCACATTTTAACTTTGAATTATGGCTTGAGGAGATGTGCTTTCATAATTGTTAGAGCCCCTAACACTTCAATCAAAATATAGTCTTTGGGCACCCTGTCAACAAACATGGTCATATCAGAATTATTTTCCTTATACTCTGGTACTCCAATTAAGCAGTGGGTTAACTTCCCAGAGCAATCCTCAAAATCCAAATGTTTAGCTCTCAAAACTTCATTTTCATATAATCTTTATGAAAGACTGTTGCAAGCTCTGCATGCCCTCAAGTTCTGAAAGTCCCTGCTCAGCTGTCTCTAAGCAATGGGTAAACATCTAAAATTTCTCCTCAAGTTTTTCTAATTGTGCTTTAATGATCAAAGCTGATTGTATAGCTGCATGCTTAATTTCCCAAAGTTCTTGAAGAATAGTATTTGGAATCTAAACAAAAATCATGACTCTCGTTTAAGTTAAGAATCCTCTTCACTTGTGCCTGACCTATTTGCACCATTCTGACCAGACACAAAATATGGTAGTTGCTCACCTGTCTGGATTCTGACTTTGCTCTGGAAACATTGCCTTCTTTGATATCCCCACCAGCTCTCTTATTGAATCTGGGCCCACACCGCAACAAAAGGGACAATTTTTGGTAAATGTGCAGGCCCATTATGGGTGGATTTTAGTGTTTTAAACAGGGAATAAACAGAAAATAATCCTGGAACAATTTTATTCAAGTAGTTTTTCAACTGATGTTCTCTATTGGTTGCAGGTCCTAGGGGCACTGAGCCTAACAATGATGCTGAATGAACTAGAAGAGGAGAACTGTGGACAATCAAAGGAGAAAATTCAATCCTCCTCCCAGCACCCATCTAAGTATCAAACACTCCCAAGAAGAGGAAGAGAAGGAGCAAGAGATGGTTGAGGAGGAAGATAAAGGAGACAAGAAGGACACTGTTGCCCCTACACAGAAAATCAAAGACACATCTGTGCAGCAGCCTTCCTCCAAGATCACTTCTGAGGAATGCCACTTCTTGGCACTAGCTAAGCAACCACAGATGCTGATTCCGCCTATGCACGACTTATCTCCACACTGCCCTCAACCTACAGGTACCTCTATGAAAGTTGAATCAATTACTAATGATTTACATTTGTTATGGGTTAAGAATTTGCATGGAATTAGGCTAACATAGAAAATAATATGTGCATTGGAAAATGCGCCCACTTGAGTGGCCACCATTAAATACGTAATGTTTGAAATGAATGCGTATTATTATTAGTTGAAATACATGTGTAGAGAAAACTGTAGTAGTATGTCACATTAATGATTTCATGCTATGTATTTGCTTTATTACTATAGGCCTTAAGTTAACGAGGTTTGGACCTAGCTTGCATAACTTCATGTTCATCTGCAATGTTTAATATAAAAGTGAGAATGTATGACCAAAGAATAAATGATTTAATTGTTCACACTGTGCTGATCAAACATCTTGTAGATGTCTTTAGCTTTCTCATGAGAACTGTTTGCTAGAATATTTTGCACTAGAAAATGCAACTTTGTAAAGTTTGATGCGTGAGACAGCAATGTTCTCAGGAACCAGCAATGGATGCACTGACTGAAGCGTTGATTGCAACAAAGAAGGTTACCTGACAAATCTGACGATGGGAACAGGCGAAGAGCAGCCAATCATCAACATATGAAAGACAGTTTAGTCATATCTTAGATTTGGGTTAAAATTTCTATTGGATTAACTGTAAAAGTACAATTTTCTGATCAATGAAAATGTGGGAAGAATCGTTAGGACATTCTAACTTAGCCCGACTGCACAGAGAAGGAGCTTTTTCCTATTCTGATTTTCCCCATAGTGGTTCAATTTGAGGAGCTCAACAGTTCCTGATGACTTTGGGGGTCATTACAACATTGGTGGTAAAAGCCGCTTACCGCCGTGCAGAAGACCGCCAACACACCGCCACGGCCGTGGAATTCCGCCCCAGCCATTATAACCCACAGCTCGGAATCCGCCAAAATTCAGACACCAACACAAGTCCGCCACACCAAAGGTCAGTGATAAACTGGTGATTACAAAACCTCCACCGTCACGCCAACAGAAATACGCCCGCACTATCACGACACACGAATCCACGCGGCAGTCTTTCAACCGTGGTATTCCATTGGCGGTACATACCGCCGCGCTCAAAATACACACACTCTTACAAAACACTGCCACATTGGACAATTCGAAACACACACACCTGATACACATACACACACCACTCCCACACACCCATTACAATATAAAACACACACCTACATTACCCACAAACCCCTACGACCACAATTACCGAGAGAATGCCAGAGAGAGACACCACAAACAACTACCAAGCATACACAGGCACACAATACCATCACCCACAGAACTTCCACACACCTCACACAACACACCACTAAATATTACCCCACTTATCACTACACACACCACCCCACACATCACCCACACCACCCCATGGCACGGCAAAGATGCCCCAGGTTCTCTGAGGAGGAGCTCAGGGTCATGGTGGAGGAAATCGTCCGGGTAGAGCCACAGCTATTCGGATCACAGGTGCAGCACACCTCCATAACTAGGAAGATGGAGCTATGGCGAAGAATAGTGGACAAGGTCAACGCAGTGGGACAGCACCCAAGAAATAGGGATGACATCAGGAAGAGGTGGAATGACCTACAGGGGAAGGTGCGTTCCGTGGTCTCAAGACACCACCTTGCGGTTCAGCGGACTGGCGGCAGACCCCCACCTACCTCCCCCACAACTAACAACATAGGAGGAGCAGGTCTTGGCGATTCTGCATACTGAGGGCCTCGCACGAGTAGATGGAGGAATGGACTCTGGTAAGTCAAAGCTTTACTATTACATCCCCCACCCTACCTGCATGCCATCACATACCTCCACCCTCACCCTCAGCCATATTTCTCCTACTCCTCACAAATGTCCCACTATCACAACCCACCCATCCCAACACCAAGCCCTGCATGCAACAACAAAGCATGGACACCCATCACCAAAGCATGGCCACTGCACACACCCATACACACCCCTGAACCACCATCACAGAAGGTAACACACAGAAATGCAAGCACTGGGGTACCCGGTCACCCACCTATTGCACACCATGGCACACATAGATGTAATAAACATCCTTTTATACTCCTGCAGGACCCCTACCCAACGTCACCGGACAGGAGGGTCCACACATGTCCACACCACCAACAGAAGAGGACAACAGTGATGACAGCAGCTCTGTCCAACTGGATCGAGATGACCAGCCCGGCCCATCGGGGACCTCAGGACAGTCGGTTCCCCTAACACAGTCACAGGCCACTACAGAGCTTGCCCCCTCTGGAAACACCAGCACAGCCCCCACCTAGCGGGCCCATACCTCTGTCCCCAGGACACGTCAAGCAGCAGTGTGTCCACCACTACAGGGAACCCAGGCTAACCCACCAACCCAACAACAACAGGGACCTGGGGGCAGTGGTAGTGGGCACACGGTCCAGGGGACGGGGGCCCAGGAACACAGGGGAACTGGGAGGGCTGCTGTGCGACAGGGGAGGACAGGCCAAGGGAACCCACTCTCCACGAGGCCCTCTCCTCCATCATGGGAGCCTACCACCACTCCCAGGAGACGATGGCAACGGTACTGGCCAAGTTTCAGGAGACCCAGCGCCTGCAGGAGGAACAGTATTTGGGCTTCAGGGAGGAACTCAGAACCATCAATTCCACCCTGGGCACCATCATAGGGGTGCTGAAGGAAGTACTCAACACCAGGAGGGACACTGTGGCACAACAAGGGGCCACTGACACTAGCCTGGACGATGAACTGCCCACCACCTCCGCCAGTGCTAGTGGACAGGAGGCACTGCCACAGGACCACCACACCGGCACCCCACCCCCTGCAGATGGAGAACCACCCCGCAACGGTCCCTGAGATCCAGGACAAAGACAGAGAACGATGCCAAGACCCCTGCCAAGAAATGAGACCACCCTGAATGTCATATTTCAGTCCCACTTTGTCACCCTGTCCATCCTCAAACTGCCCCAGCTCCACTTCCTATGCCCATTTGGGCAATGCACCTGTGAGACCAATAGACTGGAATCTGGGATGGACATTCCTCCACCATCACCCCTCACCATTTTACAACCCACTCCAATATAGTGTATTAGCAATTACAGTGGCAAAATGCTCTTTCAATTGTAATGTCAACATACATATGTCACACAGCTCTAGTCCATGAGGAAACAAAGCAGATGTCACACTGTGGGACACACATCTGTGAAATCGTAATGGAAAGTGACAACTCAGTGACCATACACTGGGTGAAAACGACAGACAGTAGAGAGTTAGTTGTGTTAAAGTACATGTAGTAGGCAGGTTTGTATTCTTACCTGTGTCTCACTGGAAATATTGCAGGATCACTGAGTTCCTGTTGTCCATGTCCTCTTCTTCTGCTTCCTCGTCTTCACTGTCCACAGGCTCCACAGCTGCAACAACACCGCCATCTGGACCATCCTCCTGCAGAAAAGGCACCTGTAGTCGCAAAGCTAAGTTGTGAAGCATACAGCAGGCCACGATGATCTGGCACACCTTCTTTGGTGAGTAGAATAGGGATCCACCTGTCAAATGGAGGCACCTGAACATGGCCTTCAGGAGGCCGAAGGTCCGCTCTATTATCCGCTGAGTTTGCCCATGTGCCTCATTGTAGCGTTCCTCTGCCCTTGTCCTGGGATTCCTCACTGGGGTCAGTAGCCATGACAGGTTGGGGTAACCAGAGTCACCTGCAAATGGCGAGAGACAACTGTTAGACACACACTAACTTGTAGGGATATCCCCAGACAACCATTCCCACTGACTTGCTTACAGGTGCTCACCTAATAGCCACACACGGTGCCTCTGGAGTTGACCCATCACATAAGGGATGCTGCTATTCCACAGGATGTAAGCGTCATGCACTGAGCCACGGAACTTGGCATTAACATGGAAGATGTACTGGTCTGCCAAACACGCCATCGGCACATTCATGGAATGATAACTCTTCCGGTTTCTGTACACCTGTTCACTCCTGAGGGGGGTACCAAAGCCACATGAGTCCCATAAATGGCACCTATGATGTTGGGGATATGTCCCAGTGCATAGAAGTCTCCTTTCACTGTAGGCAAATCCTCCACTTGAGGGAAAACGATGTAGCTCCGCATGTGTTTCAGCAGGGCAGACAACACTCTGGACAACACGTTGGAAAACATAGGCTGGGACATCCCTGATGCTATGGCCACTGTTGTTTGAAATGACCCACTTGCAAGGAAATGGAGTACTGGCAGCACCTGCACTTGAGGGGGGATTCCTGTGGGATGGCGGATAGCTGACATCAGGTCTGGCTCCAGCTGGGCACACAGTTCCTGTATTGTGGTACGGTCAAGCCTGTAGGTGATGATCACATGTCTTTCCTCCATTGTCGACAGGTCCACCAGCGGTCTGTACACCGGAGGATGCCGCCATCTCCTCACATGTCCCAGCAGAGGGTGCCTATGAAGGACAAAAGCGAGCACAGAGTCAACCAACTCAGAGGTACGTGCCCACAGCTTACACTGAACACTAACCATAATCCGAAAATTGGCCTGTATGAGTGTTGAGGCAAGGCCTAGGTATGTGTGACGCAGTTAAAAATTAAGCCATGTGGGCCCGTGAAATGGCGGCAGCCTGGCCTGTAAAGTGGGACAATGGGATGTGAGGGAACTGCGCTGGTGTTGCACACCGCCGCGGGAGGCGGTCGAAAACCGCGGCGCAATGCTGCATTGGTTAACATTGGACCCTATTGGTCCCAGGAGCCAATGACGATGTACGCCAGCGGTGACGGTACGTACTGCCGCGGACGTGACCGCCATTTCCTATCTGTTCAATCACTCGATACCTGATCTTCGACAGGAGAGGACCTACACTGCAAGTGCTGCTGTGACCTCGGTCTGGAAGAGACAATGGCTTGTGCGTCTGGGGAAAGGGCCCATGCCTTCACGTCGGAGGAGTTGGAGAAACTCATGGATGGGGTCCTCCCCCAGTACCCGCTACGCTACGGTCCTCCAGACAAACAGGTAAATACACTGGGAGCATGCTGTATGGGCTATGCCTGTGTGGAGTGGGGTGGATGAAAGACGGGGGGAGATTGAGGCGTGCATGAAACGACGGTGAGTGCATGTGCATCATGGCAAGGGTAGGGATGGGTGCCAATGACTGTGACGGTGCATTTGGTAATAACTTTTCTTTTCCCCCTGTACAATTCATGTAGGTCAGCGCCCACCAGAAAAAAGATATTTGGCGTGCCATCGCCAAGGACGTCCGGACCCTGGGGGTCTATCACAGACAGAGCACCCACTGCCGTAAGGGATGGGAGGACATTCGCCGCTGGAGCAAGAAGACGGTGGAGGCCCAGCTGGGGATGGCCTCCCAACGTGGGAGGTGTGCCCGTCGCACCATGACCCCCCTGAGGTTCAGGATCCTGGCGGTGGCATACCCGGAGTTGGATGGACGCTTGGGGGCATCAGAGCAGCCACAAGGGGGTGAGTACACTCTCATTCTGCTGATTTTGCATGCAGTGGAGGTGTCTGGGTGGGGGAGGTGGACTGTGGATTTCCCTAGGCCAGGGCGAGTGTGCTAGTTAGGTCCCCTTGTTCTGGCAGACCCTGTGGCACCCCACCCCACCTGTGCACAGTGCCAAGTACACCTAGTCAGGCTCCTGTGTCATCCATGTGTGCAGATGTCGTCCATAGCCTTGTAGGCCATGTCCCAGGAATTGAACAGTGGAGCCCAAGTGCGTGGCGTAGTGCAGGGGGCTTCTGTGTCTGTCGTGTCCACCAACGGTAGCGGTAATGCATGCACTGAACAAGTCTTTCTTCTGTTGTTTCCCCCCCCTTTTTGTGGTCTCCCTGTTCTTGTGTGCGTTAGCATCATCAGGCGGTGGAGCAGTGGCACCGGAGCAGGAGGGAGCTGCATCCCACATGGCCCTCAAGGGCGACACTACGGACTCAGAGTTCACCAGTGAGGCGGAGGACGAGGGAAGCTCCACCGCAGGGACAGGAGCTGAAACCAGTGACACGGACTTGTCCTCTAATGGGAGCTCCCTTGTGGTGGCGGCAACATCTGTGTCCCCCGCATCTACAGGTACAGCTGCCACCCCCCCTACCAGCACCGCCCTCCCAGCAGCCCCTCAGCCTTTGCCCCCTGCCCGCTCACCCAGGAGGTTGGGCATCACCCTCACCCCAGGCACCTCAGGCCCTGCCCAGGTCACCCCTGCTGCCCTCAGTGAGGAGGCCATTGACCTCCTCAGGTCACTCACTGTTGGGTAGGGGTAGTCTACCATTTTGAATGCCATCCAGGGTGTAGAAAGGCAGTTGCAACAAACAAATGCATTCCTGGAAAGCATTCATTCTGGTCAGGCGGCCCTTCAGCAAGCTTTTCAGACTCTGGCCTCAGCACTGATGGCAGCCATTTTACCCGTCTCTAGTCTACCCCTCCAACTTCCTCCAACCAGACCCAATCCCCTCTACCTCAGCCTATCCCAAGCACACCTTCAGACCAGCATGCACATACGTCAACACACAAGGGAAGCTCAGGCAAACGTAAGAACCACACATCCCACAGGCACTCACGCAACCATCACACACATGCAGACACACCAACATCCACTGCCTCCACTGTGTCCCCCTCCTCCTCTTCTACCTCCTCCCTCCCAGTCTTGTCTACACTCACACCTGCATGCACTACATCTACAGCCACTACTGCCATCACCAGCACACACACCACCACACCCCGCTCACGTGCAGTCACCATCCCCACTGCCATTCACATGTCCCCTGTGTCCTCTCCCAGTGGGTCTGTGACGCCACCTCCCAAGATACACAAACGCAGGCACACACCCACCCAACAGCCATCCACCTCACGACAGCCTCCAGCGCATGCACCTTCATCCAAAGTCACCAAACGAACACCTCCTACAACCACAACCTCTTCCTCCACTCTGAAACCCCCTCCAGCTACCCGTCCCAGTGTTTCCAAAAAACGTTTCCCGTCCAACCTTGACCTCTTTCCCACACCTCCCCCACCCCGTCCGTCTCCTGGGGCCCGACTCTCCAGGTCCCAACCTAGCACCTCAGCCATAACATCTCCGGGACCAGTGGTGCGTGTAGTCACCGGAATCTGGAGTGCACCGGCCACCAGGGCAGCCAGTGTGGCACGGAGCCACAGCACGGACAATCCCCCACCTGTGAAGCACGAAAAGTTGCCCAGTGCCCGGTGGGAGAGGGGGAAGACTCCAGCCACCAAAGCTGCTCCCAGGGGTACAGGTGTGAGTGTGGAGTCAGCTGCGACACCTTCCAAGGTGGGGAAGTGCCACAAGAAAGTCAGCAAGTCTGGGAAGGGCAGCACGGCGGAGAAGACTGTCATCATCCCCGCTGCCCAGGAGGCTACAGCCATCACCAGCCCTGCTACCCAGGAGGCCACCAGCCCTGCTGCCCAGGAGGCCACCGCCATCATCCCCGTTGGTCAGGAGGCCACCGCCATCACCAGCCTTGCTGCCCAGGAGGCCACCGCCATCATCCCTGCTGCCCAGGAGGCCACCAGCCCCGCTGAGACAGACAGGACCGTCAGCACCAGCCCCGCTGGGCCAGAGAGGACTGCCAGCACCAGCCCCGCTGGGCCAGACAGGACCGCCGGCACCAGCCCCGCTGGGCCATGAAGGACCGCCAGCAGCTGCGTAACTGCAAAGGACCCCGCCGCAACAAGCACCGCTGAACAGGGCACCGCCGCAACAAACACCGCTGAACAGGGCAACGCCGCCACAAGCACCGCTGAACAGGGCACCGCCGCCACAAGCACCGCTGGCCCATGAGCGCCAAGGGCACTGATGCTACTGATTCCGTCAAGAGCAGGATGAAGCACTCTGGGCACCAAGCCCCCTCCAGAACCTGTGGAGTATCACATCCACTACCTCTGTCCTTGGCAGGATGAAGTACTCTGGGCACCAAGCCCCCTCCAGAACCAGTGGAGAAAGCCATCCACCACCTCTGTCCTTGGCAGGATAAAGCACTCTGGGCACCAAGCCCCCTCCAGAACCAGAGGAGAAAGACATCCACTACCTCAGTCCTTGGCAGGATGAAGCACTCTGGGCACCAAGCCCCCTCCAGAACCAGTGGAGAAAGACATCCACTACCTCTGCCCTTGGCAGGATGAAGCACTCTGGGCACCAAGCCCCCTCCTGAACCAGTGGAAAAAGACATCCACTACCTCAGTCCTTGGCAGGATGAAGCACTCTGGGCACCAAGCCCCCTCCAGAACCAGTAGAGAGATACATCCACTACCTCTGTCCTTGGCAGGATGAAGCACTCTGGGCACCAAGCCCCCTCCAGAACCAGTGGAGTATCACATCCACTACCTCTGTCCTTGGCAGGATGAAGCACTCTGGGCACCAAGCCCCCTCCAGAACCAGTGGAGAAAGACATACACTACCTCAATCCTTGGCAGGATGAAGCACTCTGGGCATCAAGCCCCCTCCAGAACCAGTGGAGAAAGACATCCACTACCTCAGTCCTAGGCAGGATGAAGCACTCTGGGCACCAAGCCCCCTCCAGAACCAGTGGAGAGATACATCCACTGCCTCTGGCCTTGGCAGGATGAAGCACTCTGGGCACCAAGCCCCCTCCAGAACCATTGTAGAAAGACATCCACTACCTCAGTCCTTGGCAGGATGAAGCACTCTGGGCACCAAGCCCCCTCCAGAGCCAGTGGAGATATACATCCACTAGTCCTTGGCAGGATGAAGCACTCCTGGCACCAAGCCCCCTCCAGAACCAGTGGAGACATGCATCCACTACCTCAGTCCTTGGCAGGATGAAGCACTCTTGGCACCAAGCCCCCTCCAGAACCAGTGGAGAGATACATCCACTACCTCTGTCCTTGGCAGGATGAAGCACTCTGGGCACCAAGCCCCCTCCAGAACCAGTGGAGAAAGACATCCACTACCTCAGTCCTTGGCAGGATGAAGCACTCTAGGCACCAAGCCCCCTCCAGAACCAGTGGAGAGATACATCCACTGCCTCTGTCCTTGGCAGGATGAAGCACTCTGGGCACCAAGCCCCCTCCAGAACCAGTGGAGAGATACATCCACTACCTCTGTCCTTGGCAGGATGAAGCACTCTGGGCACCAAGCCCCCTCCAGAACCAGTGGAGTATCACATCCACTACCTCTGTCCTTGGCAGGATGCAGCACTCTGGGCACAGAGCCCCATCCAGAACCAGTGGAGAAAGACATCCACTACCTCAGTCCTTGACAGGATGAAGCACTCTGGGCACCAAGCCCCTCCAGAACCAGTGGAGTATCACATCCACTACCTCTGTCCTTGGCAGGATAAAGCACTCTGGGCACCAAGCCCCCTCCAGAACCAGTGGAGACATACATCCACTACCTCAGTCCTTGGCAGGATGAAGCACTCCTGGCACCAAGCCCCCTCCAGAACCAGTGGAGACATACATCCACTACCTCAGTCCTTGGCAGGATGAAGCACTCTGGGCACCAAGCCCCCTCCAGAACCAGTGGAGAGATACATCCACTACCTCTGTCCTTGGCAGGATGAAGCACTCTGGGCACCAAGCCCCCTCCAGAACCAGTGGAGAAAGACATCCACTACCTCAGTCCTTGGCAGGATGAAGCACTCTGGGCACCAAGCCCCCTCCAGAACCAGTGGAGAGATACATCCACTGCCTCTGTCCTTGGCAGGATGAAGCACTCTGGGCACCAAGCCCCCTCCAGAACCAGTGGAGTATCACATCCACTACCTCTGTCCTTGGCAGGATGCAGCACTCTGGGCACCAAGCCCCCTAGCCCCCTCCAGAACCAGTGGAGAAAGACATCCACTACCTCAGTCCTTGACAGGATGAAGCACTCTGGGCACCAAGCCCCGCCAGAACCAGTGGAGTATCACATCCACTACCTCTGTCCTTGGCAGGATAAAGCACTCTGGGCACCAAGGCCCCTCCAGAACCAGTGGAGAAAGACATCCACTACCTCAGCCCTTGGCAGGATGAAGCACTCTGGGCACCAAGCCCCCTCCAAAATCAGTGGAGAAAGACATCCACTACCTCAGTCCTTGGCAGGATGAAACACTCTGGGCACCAAGCCCCCTCCAGAACCAGTGGAGAAAGACATCCACTACCTCAGACCTTGGCAGGATGAAGCACTCTGGGCACCAAGCCCCCTCCAGAACCAGTGGAGAGATACATCCACTGCCTCTGTCCTTGGCAGGATGAAGCACTCTGGGCAGAAAGGCCCCTCCGGAACCAGTGGAGACTGTCATCCACTTGAGAGACTGTGGCTTTGCACTCCCCAGGATAAAGCAGTGGGCAAACCACCCACTGTAGAGACTTGAGAAACTGTGGCTTTGCACTCCCCAGGATAAAGCAGTGGGCAAACCACCCACTGTAGAGACTTGAGAGACTGTGGCTTTGCACTCCCCAGGATGGTAAAGTGGGCAAACCATCCACTGTAGAGACTTGAGAGACTGTGGCTTTGCACTCCCCAGGATTGAACTGTGGGCATGTGGCCCCCTCGTGGATTTGGTGTTGTGCACTCAACCGGCTGAGGTGCCCCCCCTTTCCCTCCCCCTGAGGTGCCTGTTTTATTGCTATCTGATGCCCCTGCAGTGTTCTCTCCGTCATGATCGGGAATCTTGTGTGGGCCTCGCCCATACCGTGTGGGCCCAGTGTTCCACAGACTTCAATGGAGCACTACCTGGACTACTATTCTTAGTGTATATTTTGTTTATAGTATATATATGTATATTTTTGCGTACTGGATTTTAGTATATTACAATGGTTACACACATTTTCTTTGGTCTTTGCATTCTTCCGGGGTGGAACTCTAATGTATCAATATGTCTTAGTGTGTGTGTTGTCGTGGGTGAGGGTGGGGGTGGGGGTGTTGCGTGTGTGTGTCCCTGTTTTTTCCCTCCCCCCTCCCCTGTGTTGCAGGTGCAGTACTCACCGTGGTCTTCGCCGCCGGCACTCGTGCTCCTGGTAGAGGAGCAAGAAGATAAGGGCTTGTAGGATCTGCAGCTCTGGTTTCATGGCGTCCTGGTTCCTCGTGGGGTGTGTACAGGTGAGCGTTTTCCCTTTGAAGTCCTGTTTCCGCCGTGTTTTTGTCCGCAGTGAATCCGCCCCGGAAAAGGTGGCGGATTGGTAGGTTGTGATACTGTGGGCGGTACTTTGTCCTCCGCCTGTCTGTTGGCGGTGACCGCCGCGCTGTTTGTTTGTACCACCGTGGCGGTCGGAGTGTTAAAGTGGCTGTCTTTGTTGGCGGTTTCCGCCACGGTCGTAATTCCATTTTTTTTACCGCCGGCCTGTTGGCGGTCTTACCGCCGCTTTAACACCGTCCGCCAGGGTTGTAATGACCACCTTTATTTCTAACTTTGACTTTATTACTTAAATTGCTAATGGTAGATGGTGATCCCTTAGAGATTGCTTCTTAAATGGTTCAGATAGCTGGCCATTAGCCTAGGGATGATAAATGAACAATTTCTTATGCACCAAATCATATATAGCTAAAAACCTCCAAAGCTATATTTGTGAAGTGGGAACTGTTGTCTAAATCCCCTGATTAAACTTTAGATACAGGGTGGAAAACAAAGCGTAACGGAGGGAAGAGGAAAATGGGTGAGGGAGGGACAAAATATAAAAGACAACATTTTTTGCCTCCCGGTGTGCCCGCAGTGCCCTACCCAAGCTATGGATAGCCATGCTCAGGTGAACAGAGAGGGACAAGAGTCATCCCTATTGTCCCTGTCAGTGAAAGTTCGTATATGTGTCATAAACTCCTTAACTGACACCTTGAGGTCTATAATGTCCCGCCTAGTCAAAATTGAAGAGGCCTTTTCTAAATTGAATTGTGCTCTTACAGAGGGGGGGCTGACAGGTTTTGCCCCTGATCAGAGGAGGGAAGAAATTAAAATGAAAAAGTACTTTAGAGAACATTCAAAAATGGAAAGAAGAAACAAAAGTCACAGAGAATGCACATTTTAAATGAACAAAAGTTTGCATGGAATAATACAAGGTGTGATGACATATTTAGACACACCTTAAAGATTGCTTCTTAAATGGTTGGGATAGCTGGCCATTAGCCTGGGGATGATAAATTAACAATTTCTTATTCACCACATAATATATAGCTAAAAAACCTCCAAATATGTATTTGTGAACTGGGAACTATTGTCTAAATTCCCTGATCAGACTTTAGATACAGGGTGGAAAACAAAGCGTAACAGAGGGAAGAGAAAAAGGGGTGAGGGATGGACAAAATATAAAAGATGAAATTTTTGCCTCCCCGCAATGTGCCCGCAGAGCCCTACCCAAGCTATAGATAGCCATGCTCAAGTAAACAGAGAGGGACAAGAGTCATGCCTATTTTCCCTGTCAGAGAAAGTTTGTATATGTGTGATAAACTCCGTAACTGACACCTTGAGGCCTACAACGTCCTGCCTAGTCAAAATTGAAGAATCATTGTCTAAATTGAATTGTGCTCTTACAGAGGGGTGGCTGACAGGTTTTGCTCCTCTTGGCCCGGTTGCACCACCAACCTTGGATTCCTTATTTTTTAGAGCTAAATGTGAGACAGTACTAATTTGGGCAGGAGAATTTAACATAATTCTATTTTTTTTACATTTTTTTTGTATTTTCATGTTATTAAAATTCTAATTGTGTCAGTCATTACAAGCAAATCAGGTTGCTGTTACACATATACAGGATCTTATGTTCTTCGTGCAATAACCAATCTTTAAGATCATTACAGCGGATAGTGTGACAGCATTTTCGGTAACATCACTATAGCCCTCCCCCCCAAAAATACAATTTATAACACCAACTTGTGTCCCTGTTCAATGAAAACAGTAATACAGACTAAATTGAAAGGTTGCCAGTGCTTGGGTTACCACATAGTAATGTATTAGATAGCATATTTTCATGATGTCTACAGTACCTGTTGTGTCTTGGGAGGTAAGTTAACACTCATCCTCACTTCTGTGGATGGTCTGTTCTTTAAATTGTTCCATGAGTAGATCCCATTCCATAGCAATAGGTGTCTTGCGCAGCCCTCTGTATTCTTCCCTATGAAAAGCGCTGCTCTCTGTTAGTCCCCATCCTACCACCTCCTCCCTCCAGTGCACTATCTGCAGAAGTTTTGGGGATTTCCAACGTCTAGTCAGTAAGCGCTCAACCAGCAGTAATGCTAAATCAGTGAATCCTGTGAATGACTTATCCTTTTTGGGACGAGGACTAAGTCCCAATATGCAGGAGTCAGGGGTCTGCCAATATGATTGTTTGTTGTTAGAGACCGAGCTATTTCCTCCCAGTAGTTTGCTAAGGCCGGACAGGACCAAAGCATATGACGCAGGTCCACCTCAGCATTGCTACAACAGGGGCAACATGCCACTGCACCTGGAAATATTTTATTCATCTGATCTGGGGCAAGCTTTGCTCTGTGAAAGATGGAGAACTGAATAAATTTGAACCGAGTATTGCGAGACACTGGTTTGGGGGACAGCAACAGAAATTATCAATCCTTGTCAGAGATAACATGAAACAAATCCTCTTCCCAGTTGGTGTGGAGGAGTATCAATGTGGTTCCGTTGTAAGCTTTAGTTCCCAATATAACCACTTAATTAAGTGAGAGCCATTTTCTATTGTGTGCAGCACTTTAAGGAGTTCAATTGTGGTTGGTTCCTGCCCATCAGGCGCCCAGTGTCAACAGACATAGGCCCTCATTACAACTCTGGCGGTCGGTGTTAAAGCGGCAGTAATACCGCCAACAGGCCAGCGGTATAAAAAATTGAATCACGACCACAGTGGAAACCACCAACACAGACAGCCACTTTAACACTCCTACCGCCACAGCGGTAACAACAAACACCGCAGCGGTCACCGCCAACAGACAGGCGGAAGACAATGTACCGCCCACAGTATTACAAGGCACCAATCCGCCAGCTTTTCCAGGGTGGTACCAACGACATCAAAAGCACGGCAGAAACTGTCTTTGGAAGGGAAACCACTCACCTTTCGACACTCAACGAAGAACCAGGATGCCATGGAGCCCGAACTACAGGTCCTGCCGATGCTGGTGTATCTGCTAATACACCAGGAACATCAAAGAAGGCAGCGGTGACGACCACGGTGAGTACTGCACCTAGCACACAGGGGAGGGGGGAGGAAAAAGAGAGTGACACACACACAAAACGCTCAACACCCCCACCCTCACCCACAACACCATGCACACAAACACATGCAGCAACATTACATGTACACCCCGTAACCTCCTGGAGGAATGCAAGGACAAAAGGAATTGATTTAAATCAGTGATATTTAGAAAATGCAGATAAAGTTAATGATTGTAAACAACAGTATATAAAAATATTTACAATATGTACAGAGAGCCGTACACTGTCCTTCGCAAATGTCCGTGGGTCAAAAAAACAGGGGCGAGGCCCACACTTGACTCCTGCCTCAAAACGGAGAGAACACTGCAGGGGCATCAGGTCAAAAACACACAGGCACCTCAGGGAAAATGGGAGGGGGGCACCTCAGCCGGAAGATGGTACTACGCCACTGCTCCTGGAGGGGGCAACATGCCCACTGCTTGGTCCTGGGGAGTGCAAGGCCACAGTCTCTCAAGTGGGTTGTTTGCCCACTGCTTGGTCCTGGGGAGTGCAAGACCACAGTCTCTCAAGTGGGTGGTTTGCCCACTGCTTGGTCCTGGGGAGTGCAAGGCCACAGTCTCTCTAGTGGGTGGTTTGCACACTGCTTGGTCCTGGGGAGTGCAAGGCCACAGTCTCTCAAGTGGATGACTTCTTCCACTGGTTCTGGAGGGGGCTTTGTTCCCAGTGTGCTTCATTCTGCCAAGGATAGTGATAGTGGATGCATATCTCCACTGGTTCGGGTTCTGGAGAGGGCTGAGGCCAGAGCCTGAAATGTTCTCTGTTGGGCTGCCACGCCAGAGTGAATGCCCTCCAGGTATGCATTTGTTTGTTGCAAATGCCTCTCGACACCCTGGATGGCATTCAGAATGGTTGACTGCCCAACAGTGAGGGATCTCAGGAGGTCAATAGCCTCCTCACTGAGGCAGGGCTCGCTGGGGCAGGGCCTGAGGTGCCTGGGGAGAAGGAGATGCCCACCCTCCTGGGTGAGCGGGCACGGGAAACACACTGAGGGGCTGCTGGGAGGGCAGTGCTGGTAGGGGGGTGGCGGCTGTACCTGTTGTTGGGGTGGACACAGAGGTGTTCACCACCGCCATGGAGCTTTCATCGGAGGAGGAGTCACTGTCACTGGTCTCCCCTCCTGTCCCCGTTGTGGTGCTCCCCTCGCCATCCATCCCACTGGTGCCTTCTCCCTCAGTGGATTCGCCCTTATGGGCCATGTGGGATGCAGCTCCCTTCGTCTCCGGTGCCTCTGCTCCTCCGCCAGATGATGCTAATGCACACAAGGACAGGACAGAGGATACACTTGGTCAGTGCCAGCAACACCACTACCGTTGGTGTACAGAACACACAGGGATCAGCCCTATGCTCTAGGCCATGCCCAAACAGTCACTAAGGTAGTCACAAGCCCATAGGGTACAATGGCTAACACCAGCACCTGCACACCTGACACCCACAGGACCCTGCCCAGTACTATATGCCCACTTACACCATTGGGTTTGGAGTGCTTCAGAGCCTGCACACAAGGGACCTACCCTGCCATGATCGCCCTGGCCTAGGGTCACCCACAGCCCACATACCCAACCCAGCTACCCTCTAAAGTGCGAAAAGTCAGGAATCAGAATCTGTACTCACCCCCTTGTGGCTGCTGTGATGCCCTCAAGCGCCCATCCAACACGGGATAGGCCACTGCCAGGATGTGAAACATCAGAGGAGACAGGGTGTGACGGGCACCCCTTCCACATTGGGAGGCCAGCCCCAGCTGGGCCTCTGCCGTTTTCTTCATTCAGCGGTGCAGTTCCTCCCATCTCTTGTGCTCAGCCTGTGATAGACCCCCAGGGTCCGCACCTCCTTGGCAATGGCACGCAAAATACCCTTTTTCTGC
The DNA here is from genome assembly GCF_031143425.1 of Pleurodeles waltl. Classification (NCBI taxonomy): domain Eukaryota; kingdom Metazoa; phylum Chordata; class Amphibia; order Caudata; family Salamandridae; genus Pleurodeles; species Pleurodeles waltl. The sequence continues at coordinate 445,726,164 of NC_090449.1, forward strand.
TGGGCGCTGACCTAGAGGGAAAAGACAGGAGGAAAGGATATAACTCACCCGCCCAGACCGGCATCCTCATTGCTCCCCAGTTCCCACCGTGCCCTGACGCACATACACTGACCACCTCTCATGCAGCACTCAGGCCAGGAAGCCTCAGCAGCCCCAAACATGTGGCTTACATCCACACCACTCAAAACATGCATTGCCCACACATCAGGCTCTCAGTGTACTCACCTGTTTGTCAGGAGGACCGTAGAGTGACGTGTACTGAGGTAGGACCCCATCCACCAGTTTCTCCAACTCCTCCTCAGTGAAGGCAGGGGCCCTTTCTCCAGACACTGTAGATATTGTCGCCTCCAGACTCCGGTCACAGCAGCACTTGCAGTGTATGTCCTCTCCTGTTGACGGTCAGGTAGCAAGTGAGTGAGATGTTAGAAAATGGCAGTCACGTCCACAGCGGTGTGTACCGTCACCACCGGCGTACATCGCCATTGGCTCTTGGAACCCATAGGGCCCAATGATAACCAATGTGAAGTTGCGCGGCGGTCATCGACCGCCTACCATGACGGCGCACAACACCAGCGCACTTACCTCATTTCCACTTGTCCTTCCTCACAGGTCAGGCCGCCGCCATTTCAGGAGAGCACATGGCATGGCACCTAACTGCGTCACAGCAGACATTGGCCCATCAACTGACTCTCGACTTCACATACTGCTTCGGTGACCTAACTTCAGCAACAGTTGTGCATTCTATGTGGAAATATGACCTTCTTCTAACTGTTCTCCTCCATTTGGCTACAACCGCTGAGGCAGATGATGAGATGGCGGAATCCTCCGGGGTACAGACCCCTGGTGGACCTGTCGACAATGGAGGACAGACTTGATCGTGCAACAATTCAAGAGCTGTGTGCCCAATTGGAGCCAGACCTGATGTCAGCTATCTGCCAGCCCACAGGAATACCCCCTCTAGTGCAGGTTCTGTCAAGTGGTTCATTTCAAACTACAGTGGCCATGACATCAGGAATGTCTCAGTCAATGTTCTCCAACGTGTTGACCAGAGTGTTGTCTGCCCTGCTGAAACACATGCGCAGCTACATAGTTTCCCCCCAGGTGAAGGATTTGGCCACAGTGAAAGCTGACTTCTATGCCCTGGGACAATCCCCAACATCATTGGTGCCATTAATGGTACACATGTGGCATTTGTTCCCCCCCGGAGAAATGAACACGTTTACAGGAATAGAAAAAGCTATCACTCGATGAATGTGCAGATGGTGTGTTTGGCGGACCAGTACATCTCCCATGTGAATGCAAAGTATCCTGGCTCTGTGCATGACGCCTATATCTTGAGGAATAGCAGCATCCCTTAAGTGATGGGCCAACTCCAGAGGCACTGGGTTTGGCTAATAGATGAGCCCAAGGTCCCCACCCACTATAGGAAGGTGTCTGGGTATGGGGTTATCCCTAAGAGTTAGTGTGTGTCTAACAATTGTCTAACAGTTGTCCCTCGATATTTACAGGTGTCTCTGGTTACCCCAAACTCTCATGGCTACTGACCCCAGTGAGGAATCCCAGGACAAGGGCAGAGGTACGTTACAATGAGGCACATGGGCGTACAAGGAGGATTATTGAGAGAACCTTCGGCCTCCTGAAGGAAAGGTTCCGGTGCCTCCATCTGACTGGTAGATCCCTGTACTACTCACCCAAGAAGGTGTGCCAGATCATTGTGGCATGCTGTACGTTGCACAACCTGGCCGTGAGACCTCAGGTGCCTTTTCTGCAGGAGGATGATTCTGGAGATGGTCTTGTGGCAGTGGTGGAGCCTGTGGACAGTGAGGATGAGGAGGCAGATGAAGAAGATGTGGACAACAGAACAAACATAATAAAGCATTACTTCCAGTGGCACACAGGTAAGAGACTGTAACTCAAATTTACATTACAGTAAACTTTTGGACATTGTACATGGCATCCTCTTACCCTCTGTCTATGGACACTGACCCCATTCTGGTATATGTACTGCTGTCCATCAAAGGTCATCCTGTGGTATATTTCACTGAACATAGACGTTGCAATGCTTTGATAAGGTTGTAATAATACATCTTTATAATCATTACACTGACTCCAGTATGGTTTCTGTTTCAAGGGTGTTTATTTTCTGTTCAAAATAGTATGGGGTAAGTGCAAGGGGCTGGAGTGATGCTGGAGGAATGTCCAGTTAGAGTCCAGTCTATTGGTATCACAGGTGCATTATCCAATGGGGCATTGGAAGTGGAGCAACAGCAGTTCAAGGTGGACAGGGTGACATAGTGGGACAGAAGGGTGACAATCAGGAGAGCCTTATTTCCTGGCGGGGTCTTGGCAATGTTCTCTGGCTTCTGCCTGGATCTCAGGGACCGTTTTTGGGGTGGTTCTCCTTCTGCAGGGGTGGGGTGCTGGTGGCCTGTTGGTCCTGTGCCGGGGCCTCCTGTCCACTAGCGCCGGCGGAGGTGGAAGGCGGTTCCTCAGTTTGGCTAGTGTCAGGGGCCCTTTGTTGTAACACTGCCTCCTGCATGGTCTTGCCCATGTCAGCCAGCACCCCTGCAATGGTGACCAGGATGGTGTATATTTTAATTAGGTCCTCCGTGATCCTCAGGTAATGTCCCTCCTGCAGCTGCTGGGTCTCCTGTAACTTGGCCAGTACCTGGCCCATGGTCTCCTGGGAATGGTGGTATGCTCCCAGGATGTTGGAGAGTGCCTCGTGGAGGGTCGGTTCCCTGGGCCTGTGCTCCCTGTCGCACAGCAGTCCTCCCAGCTTCCCTATTGTCCTATTGTCCTGTGCCTCTGTCCCCTGAACCGTGTGCCCACTGACCCCAGGTCTCTGATCATCCTGTATTTGTGGGGTTGCCTGGGGTCCCTGTAGTGGTGGACACACTGCTAATTGATGTGTCCTGGGGACAGTGGCATGGGCCGGCTGGGGGGTGCTGTGCTGGTGTTTCCTGAGGGGGGAGGGTCTGTGGTGGGTTGGGACTGTGGCAGGGTAATCTACTGTCCAGAGGTCCCTGATGGGCCAGGCTGGTCATCGTGATCCAGGCGTGCAGAGCTGCTGTCATCACTGTGGGCCTCTTCTGGGGGTGGGTCTGGCTGTAGCTGGCACCTCCTCTCCGGTGACTTTGGGTAGGGATCCTGTTGGGAGGGATGCAAATGCATTGTTAATGTATTTGTGTGTGCCATCTTGTGCAATGGGTGTGTTTCCCTGTATGATTGTGCTTTCCCTTTCGGCTTGGCCTTGTGTGAGTGGTGATTTTGTGGGCTGAGTGAGTCTCTCTATTGGGCATGCTGGGATGATGGGTGTCCATGCAGGTCTGTGATTGGGGTCCATGCATTGTTATTGCATGCAGGGCTTGGTATTGGGATGGGTGGGTTGTGATGGTGGTGTTTATATGTGAGGTGTTGGAGTGGTGGGGGTGAGGGTAGGGGTAGGAGTTTGTGATGGCATGCAGGTACGGTGTGGAATATAATAGTAAAGATTTGACTTACCCGAGTCCAGTCCTCTTGCTACTCCTGCAAGGCCCTCAGGATGCATGTTCACCAAGACTTGTTCCTCCCATGTTGTTAGTTGTGGGGGAGGAGGTGGGGGTCCACCGCCAGTCCTCTGTATAACAATCTGGTGTCTTGAAACCATGGAACGTACCTTCCCCCTTAGGTCGTTCCACCTCTTCCTGATGTCATCCCTTGTTCTTGGGTGCTGTCCCACGGCGTTGAACCTGTCCATGATTCTCCACCATAGCTCCATCTTCCTAGCAATGGACGTCTGCTGCACCTGTGATCCGAATAGCTGTGGCTCTACCCGGATGATTTCCTTCACCATGACCCTTAGCTCCTCCTCAGAAAACCTAGGGTGTCTTTGGGGTGCCATGGTTGTGGTGTGAGTGCTATGTGTGAGGATGTGTGAGGTGATGTGTGGGGTGATGTGTTAGGGTGTATACTGTGATGTGCGTGGATGGTGGATGGGTGATGGTGTTCTGTGCCTCTGAGTGAGTGTGTGCTCTTTGCTGGTCTCTCTGTGCTTGGTCTCTGTTTTTTTCATTGTAAGGGTTTGTGGGTAATGTGGCTGTGTGTTTTATAGTGGTATGAGTGTGAGGGTGTGGTGTGTGTATGTGTGTCAGGTGTGTGTATTTTGAATTGTCCAATGCAGTGTGGTTTTGTAAGTGTGTGTGCATTTTGAACGCGGCGATGTGTACCGCCAATGGTTTACCACAGTTGAAAGAACGCCGCTTTGATTTGTGGGTCGTGATACTGTGGGCGTATTCCTGTTGGCGTAACGGTGTGGGTTTTGTTATCGCCAGTTTATCATTGACCTTTGGTGTGGCGGACTTGTGTGGGTGTCTGTATTGTGGAGGATTTCTATGTGTGGGTCATAATACCTGTGACGGATTGCCACCGCTGTCACGGTATCTTGGCAGCCGTTGGCACGGCGGTAGATGGCATTTACCGCCAGGGTTGTAATGAGGGCCATAGTGTAATATACTAGCATGTATTAAAAATAAGTTGTCTGGTAAACTATGGGTAGCTGTAAAATCTGTATGCGTCATTAGTATCCCATCTGAAAATAAAGTTGAGAGTGTTAGCGACTGTTCCTATACCTCTAATCGCCTTGCGTTAGTGTGCCTATGAGAAGCGGGAGACCTCGTAGTGGTACATTTGAAGCATATGGGACAGCAGTATGCAAATATTTTTTAAGCGATATGCAATAGCAATGGGGGGTATCGGACTGTGTGGCGCCATGAAATAAAAATCTATGCACTTGTCCACTATGAACGTGGGCTTCTGAGTACCCTATTTCGTGTAGGTTATGGCCCACAAGCCAGTATGCTAGCCATTGGAGCTGACCTACAATGACATGCTTTAAAGTCTGGGGCATCCATACCTCCCCCTTGCACAGGCAGCTGCAGTTTAGCGAGGCTTACCCAGCGGTGACCGTGTCCCCAAGCTAACTCTGTCAGTGAAGTGTTCAGAGTCTTAACCAGCTGGGCAGGGATCATGACCGGTAGAATGACATAATAGTATAGTAGCCTTGGTAGAAGCACTATCTTTGCCAGGGCAAGTCGTCTGGCGACTGTTAGTGGTAGTGTGGTCTAGAACCCCACTGGGGGTTTAAGAGCATTAACCGCTCAAAATATGTTCCCATCTACTATATTCTGTGGCTTGCAATATATTTGGATGCCCAAGTATTTAAATGTGTGCAGAGTGTCTGAACTGTGGCAGGTCCGCACATCAAGAATGATGGCAGTGGATTGGAAGAGAAGGAAAAGGCACACAATATACTGGCGTTGATGTGGAGCCTGGACAAATGGCCAAACTCTGCCATTATTTCAGCCAGATCTGTCAAGTCCTGGCATAGATCCTTCAGGCATAAGATCATGTCATCTGCATAAAAAGAACCCAGGTAATAAAGGAGGTAGGTATACCACATCGAGCCAGCACTTCAAGCATGAAATCCCAGCTAAGGGTGTCAAACATGTGGTGGATATCCAGGGCCAGACAGCCTGCGGATGGATAACTACCACATGAGGCATCCATCAAATAAAACAATTGACATATATTCAGTGATGTATTACGTTCTGGAACAAAGCCACATTGATCATTTTGGAGGAGTCACAACAGCAGTGGTAGCAATCGACGAACTAGGATTTTACTCAGTATCTTGTATTCAGTATTAAGGATTGATAATGGCCTATAAGACATTAAGGGGGTCATTATGACCCCAGCGGTCAGTGGAAATATGGCGGTAAGTACTGCCAACAGGCTGGGGGTATGTACCACCATAGTATCACTCCAACCGCCATGGCAGTGACAGCTGCCGGCAGCCTGGCGGCCGTCACTGTTCCACCCACAGGATTATGACCCCGCCTACCGCCATGGTTTTCGTGGCTTCCTTACCGCCACGAACACCACGGCGTTAGGCACTAACAGTGGCAGGGAATTACTTCCCTGTCACTGATAGGGGTCTCCTTCCCCCACCCTCTCCAGTTACCCCTCCACCCGCCTCTCCAATGCCATCCCTACGCCCCCTACATTCGCACCCCCTTCACACACATACACACACACACATTCCTACACATATCCACACATGCATACTTCCACTCACACACACCCGCACACACTTTCAAACATGCACGCACACACGCATTCACAAAACATAACATGCACTCACTCACACCTTCATACATGCACACTCGCATCCAACACGCAACACACACCCACACACACGCACATACAAACATACACACACACACACCCCACACACACACAACACCCCCTTCCCACGCAGCAGCGTCCACCAACAGAACACCGTGAGGCCGTATTATTTTTTATAATACGGCTGGCGGCGGTCTACTGGCGTGGTGCTGCTGCTGGCAGTAGCGTCACCTTACCGCCATCCGCTGGCATGGCCACAGCTGGATTTCCACCATCCTTTTGGCGGAAATCTGGCTGTGGTCATATTACAGCGGACGGCTGGAAGCCACAGCGACAGTCTTTTGACAGCCGTTGCCACAGCCTAAGTCTGCCGGTGGTCTACCTGGTGGTTTTAACAGGGATGTGACTATGGTTTGCCGTGTCGAAGGGGGAAGGAAACCTGCCTGTAAGGAGGCAGCAAATAATTTTTCTATATGCGGGGCCAGTTTATCAATGTAGACTGAGTAAAACTCAACAGGCAAAGCCTGGAGTTTTATTATGTGCCATGTCTTTAATGGCCCCTCTTAACTCACCTGTTGTGATCAGAGCTCCCAAGGATTCTTGAACAGTCGCTGTCACCTGGGGTGGGAGTTGAGGTGCTGTGTATAGTTCCATGTAAAATTCCCAGAACGTAGTATTGATTTCTGCTTGTGTGGAAACAGTTCCAGATGTTGGGGACTCAATTGAAAGGATTGAAGTAGGGGATAGGAGGGTGCGCACCAGTCGGGCTAGTAAAGTGCCAGATTTATCAGCTTCTACGTGGACTCTATCTTTGTGCTATCTATAGTCAAAGAGCTGTAGGCGTTCAAGCTGTTCAGCATGTGCTATTCTCTCTGGCTGTAATAATGAGCTATCTACTTCTTTCCTTGCCTCTGACTTCTCCTTCTCAGTCCTTTTATTCTCTACATGCTTGAGTGCCAATCGTATTTCCTGGCACACTCCCTCCTGTGCACTAATGGATGTTCCCTGAGCCATTACCTTCAAAGCCTCCCATTCTATCAGCGAGGAAGAGGTAGAACCTTAATTTTCTGTGAAATAAGTATCAGTGGTGGTGGCCAAAGAGTCATGAAAGGGGGCATCTTCTAACAGTGTCACCTGCATCCTCCATGTAGGAATTGGAACAGCTACTCGACCCCATGTAAATGTCATCTCTAACGGATTGTGGTCACAAAGGCCCTCATTATAACCCTGGCGGTAAATCCCACTTACCGCCGTGCTGAAGGCTGCCAACATACCGTGGCGGAAATCCGCTACAGGTATTACGACCCACATCTCGTAATCCGCCACAATACAGACACCCACACCAAAGGTCAGTGATAAACTGGCGATAGCAAAACCCACACCGTCCCGCCAACAAGAATACGCCCACACTATCACGACCCATGAATCAATGCAGCAGTCGTTCCAAAACAGTAATCCATTGGCAGTACACAACGCCGCGCTCAAAATACACACACACTTACAAAACACAACCACATTGGACAATTCCAAATACACACACCTGATACACATACACACACCACACCCACACACTCACAACACTATAAAACACACACCCACATTACCCACAACCGCTTACAATGACATTTGTGTGAAGAAGCGAGAGAGAGAATAGCAAACACTACACCAGCATCCACAAGCACACAACACCATCACTCATCCAGCATCCACGTACCTCAAACAACACACTCAAACACAACACATCACACAGCACAACAAAGATCACCTCACACATTACCCACACCACATCCTGGCACCTCAAAGACACCCCAGGTTTTCTGAGGAGGAGCTAAGGGTCATGGTGGAGAAAATCATCCGGGTAGAGCCACAGCTATGCGGATCACAGGTGCAGCACACCTCCATTGCTAGGAAGATGGAGCTATGGCGGAAAATCGTCGACAGGGTCAAGGCAGTGGGACAGCACCCAAGAACACAGGATGATATCAGGAAGAGGTGGAACAACCTACGGGGGAAGGTGCGTTCCGTGGTATCCAGACACCAGGAAGCAGTACAGAGGACTCCTCCCCCACAACTAACAATATGGGAGGAGCAAGTCTTGGCAATACTGCATCCTGAGGGCCTCGCAGGAGTAGCAGGAGGACCCCACCTGCATGCCATCACATACCCCCACCCTCGCCCTCATCACTCCAACACCTCCCATATGCCCCACTATCACAACCCACCCATCCCAATACCAAGCACTGCATACAACACCAAAGCATGGACACCCATTACCAAAGCATGTCCATTACAGATACCCACACAGACCCCAAAACACTAATCACACAATGGCAAACACAACAATGCAAGCACAGGAGTAGAGGGTAACTCACCCAATGCACAAGATGGCACACACAGATACAATAACTATGCATTTACACCCCAACAGGACCCCTACCCAACGTCACCGGACAGGAGGTGCCAGACATATCCAGTCCCCCCACAGAAGAGGCCCACAGTGACGACAGCAGCTCTGCACGCCTGGATCAAGATGACCAGCCCGGCCCATCAGGGACCTCTGGACAGTCGGTTCCCCTGCCACTGTCACAAACCACCACAGAGCCTCCCCCCTCAGGAAACACCAGCACAGCACCCACCAAGCGGGCCCATCCCTCTGTCCCCAGGACACATCAAGCAGCTGTGTATCCACCACTACAGGGACCCCAAGCAAACCCACCAACCCAAGACAATCAGGGACCTGTGGTCAGTGGCAGTGGCCACACCGTTCAGGGGACAGAGGCACAGGATAACTGGGAAACTGGGAGGACTGCTGTGAAACAGGGGGAGGACAGGTCCAGGGAACCCATTCTCCACGAGGCACTCTCCAACATCATGGGAGCATACCATCATTCCCAGGGGACCATGGGCACAGTTCTGGCTAAGTTTCAGGAAACCCAGCGTCTGCAGGAGGAACACTACCTGGGGATCAGGGAGGACTTGACGTCCATCAACACCACCCTGGTCACCATTGCAGGGGTGCTGGCAGACCTGGTTTACCCCATGAGGGACACAGTGGCACACAAACGGGCCCCTGACACTAGCCTGAATGATGAACAGCCCTCCACCTCCGCTGCCGTTAGTGGACAGGAGGTCCCGCCACAGACCAACAGGCCACCACGCACCCCGCCCCCTGCAGAAGGAGAACCACCCGCAAACGGTCCCTGAGATCCAGGCACGAGACAAAGAACATTACCAAGACCCATGCCAGGAAATAGCAGTATCCTGATTGTCACCCTTTTGTCTTACTTTGTCACCCTGACAACTTTGAACTGCCAAAACTCTATTTCCTATGCCCCCTTGGACAATGCACCTGTGAGACCAAGAGACTGAACTCTACCATGGACATCCCTCCACCATCCCCCCTCCACTTATTAGCACAGAAATAAACACCCTTGAATCACAAATCAATCTGGAGTCAGTCTGTACTTTCACAAATGTGTAATTGCAACCTCACAGAAATATAGCAATGTCAATGTTCATTTTCACATACCAATGTTACACAGTTGTTGGGCAGCAGTAAACATAGCAGAGGGCACAAAGTGGGACCCATATCTGTGAAATAGAAAGGCAAAGTGGCATGTCAGGGTCCATACACAGAGGTAAAAAGGTAGATTTATGCAATGTCCTACAGTAGTATGATATGTGAGAAGCAATGCCATCCTCTAACCTCTGTCTCACTGGAAGTATTGCATGATGATGTTGTTTCGGTTGTCTATATCTTCTTCTTCTGCCTCCTCTTCTTCACTGTCCAAAGGCTCCACAGCTGCCACAAGACCAGCATCAGGCCCATCCTCCTGCAGAAAAGGCACCTGGCGTCGCAAAGCCAGGTTGTGCAACATACAGCATGCCACGATTATCTGGCACACCTTCTTCGATGAGTAGTACAGGGAGCCACCTGTCAGATGGAGGCACCGGAATCGGGCCTTCAGGAGGCCGAAGGTGCGCTCTATTATCCTCCTAGTTCTCCCATGTGCCTCATTGTAGCGTTCCTCTGCCCTTGTCCTGGGATTCTGCAATGGGGTCAGTAGCCATGACAGGTTGGGGTAACCATAGTCACCTGCAAATATTGGAAGACCACTGTTAGACATCCTCCAACCCTTAGGGACTCTCCTATACCCAGACACCTATGTCAACTGTATTGGGACCTTGGGCTCATCTATTAGCCACACCTGGTGCCTCTGGAGTTGCCCCATCACATAAGGGATGCTGCTATTCCTCAAAATGTAAGCGTCATGCACAGAGCCAAGATACTTGGCATTCACATGGGAGATGTACTGGTCTGCCAAACACACCATCTGCACATTCATTGAAAGGTAGCTTTTGCGGTTTCTGTACACCTGTTCATTCCTGCGGGGGGGGGACAAATGCCACATGTGTCCCGTCAATGGCACCAATGATGTTGGGGATATGTCCCAGGGCATAGAAGTCACCTTTCACTGTGGGCAAATCCTCCACCTGAGGGAACACGATGTAGCTGCGCATGTGTTTCTGCAGGGCAGATAACACCCTGGTCAACACGTTAGAGAACATTGGCTATGACATCCCTGATGCCATGGCCACTGTTGTTTGAAAGGACCCACTGGCCAGGAAATGGAGTACTGACAGGACCTGCACTAGAGGGGGGATTCCTGTGGGAAGGCGGATAGCTGACATCAGGTCTGGCTCCAACTGGGCACACAGTTCCTGGATTGTGGCATGATCAAGTCTGTATGTGATAATGATGTGTCTGTCTTCCATTGTCGACGGGTCCACCAGGGGTCTGTATACCGGAGGATGACGCCATCTCATCAACTGCCCCAGCGGACATGCCCTATGGAGGAGAAGGGTGAGCAGAGGGTCATACACCACATAGGTTTCACAAGGCTGTTTAGCAGAATCGTGATATAATCGGTGTGTGCCTTTGTCTGTCCTTATTCCTGGCCAAAAGTGCTGTGACGCAGTTAGTTGCCCTGCCATGTGGCCCCCTGAAATGGCGGATGCCTGACCTGTAAGGAGGGACAAGGGGAAATGAGGTAACTACGCTGTCGTTGTGCAGTGTTGTGGTAGGCGGTCGAAGACTGCGGCGCAATTCAGCATTGGTTTTCATTGGGCCCTATGGGTTCCAGGATCCAATGACGATGTACTCCGACGGTGACGGTACGCACCGCTGCGGACGTGACCGCCATTTTCTCTCGGTTCACTCACTTGATACCTGACCTTCAACAGTAGAGGACCTACACTGCAAGTGCTGCTGTGACATGTGTCTGGAAGCGACAATGGCTACAGTGTCTGGGGAATGGGCCCAGGCCTTCACTGTGGAGGAGTTGGACAAAGTGGTGGATGGGGTCCTCCCCCAGTACACGCTACTCTACAGTCCTCCAGACAAACAGGTGAGTAAACTGCGTGCATGGTGGATGGCACATGAATGTATGGAGTGTCGTGGATGGAAAACACGGGGGCACAGGCCAGCATGTGACAATGGTGATTGTATGTTTTTCTGGGCCAGGGTGGGAGGTTTGTGGGCAATGAGTGAGAAGAACAGGACGGGGGAGTAACATCCATTCTTACTTCACTATTCCTCTAGGTCTGCACCCACCAGAAGAAGGGTATTTGGCGTGCCATTGCCAAGGAAGTGCGGACCCTGGGGGTCTACCAGAGACGGAGCACCCACTGTTGCAAAAGATGGGAGGACCTACACCGCTGGAGCAAGAAGACGGCGGAGGCCCAGCTGGGGATGGCCTCCCAACATGGAAGGAGTGCCTGTCGCACCATGACCCCCTGATGTACCGGATCCTGGCGGTGGCATATCCCGAGTTGGATGGGCGCTTGAGGGCATCACAGCAGCCACAAGGGGGTGAGTACAGTCTCATTCAGCTGACTCTGCACGCTTTACGAAGTGTCTGAGTGGGGGAAGTGGGCTGTGGGTTCCCCTAGGCCAGGGCAGACGTGCCAAGGTAGATCCATTGTTTTGCAGGCTCAGTGACACTCCAACCCCAAAGGTGATAGTTGCCCTCTACACCTAGTCAGGTTCCTGTGGGTTCCAGCTGTGCATCAAATGGGTCTAGGCAGAGTCCTCTATGGGCATGTGCTTATCCCTTGCCCTATTAATGTTAGGCTAGTGCATAGGGCGGCTCCCTGTGTGTTGTGTCCGCCAATGAGTGGTGTTGCAGGCATTGACGTACACCTCCTACAACCACTGCCTCTTCCTCCACTCTCAAACCCCCTCCATCTTCCCGTCCCAGTGTGTCTAAAAAACTTTTCATGGCTAACATTGACCTCTTCCCTACACCTCCCCCCCGTCCTACCCCTAGGGCCAGGATGTCCAAGTCCCAACCCAGCACCTCAGCCACCAAATCCTCCAGCACCGCGGTCTCAGCAAGTCCTGTAACATCGCAGGCGGCACCCATTAGGGCTGCCAGTGTGCCACCTAGCGAGGCCAAGGATCAGCCCATTCCGCCACCTGCCAAGGTGAAGAAGGGGCCCACATGCCGTAGGGAAACGCTGCACCAACCACCCAGCAAGGCCTCCTCCAAGCCAAAAGGGGACAGTGCTAAGGGCCCAGCAGCGATATCCAAGAGTGGGGAAGGGACATAAGGCTAAGGGGAAGTCAGCAGAGGGCACGGAGCCTTCGGCTGAGGGACTAGTGTCACCCCTTCTGGCAAACAGAACAGCAACCTGTACAGCGGTGGACACCGTCACCTGCAAGTCTGCTGCCTAAGCAACAGTCCCCAGCATCATCCCCAGTGGGCAGCCGTCTGAGGCTGAGGAGACGTCCTGCTGTCTCCCTCCACAGGTGCTGACACATGCACCACCGGCAGCATCTCCACCACAGGCACCACCACAACCACCGCCACCAGCCCCGCAACGCGCACAGACAGGTCCACCACAGCCGAAATGGCAAATGTTCCCAGTGGACAGCCGTCCGAGGCTGCAGGAGACGTCCTGGACCTTGCACAGCGTACATGAGGCACCACACCCAGCACTATTAGTACCAGCAGGTGGCAGGCAAAGTCGCAGCTGGGTGGAGTGTGTCTCTGACTCCATGGAGTATCATGCTACCTATTCCCAGGAAATCTCGTGGCACACACACCCAGGTGAGGAAATGGGACCTGCCACACTACATGTGCAGCACTCTGGGCACAAAGCTCCCTCCAGAACCAGTGGAGAAAAGCATCCACTACCTCACTCCTTGGCAGGATGAAGCACTCTGGACACCATGACCCCTCCAGAACCAGTGGAGAAAAGCATCAACTACCCCAGTCCTTAGCAGGATGAAGCACTCTGGGCACCATGCCCCCTCCAGAACCAGCGGTAAAAAGCACCCACTAAACCAGTCCTTGGCAGGATGAAGCACTCTGGGCACCATGCCCCCTCCAGAACCAGTGGAGAAAAGCATCCACTACCCCAGTCCTTGGCAGGATGAAGCACTCTGGGCACAAAGCACCCTCCAGAACCACTGGAGAAAAGCATCCACTACCGCAGTCCTTGGCAGGATGAAGCACTCTGGGCACAAAGCGCCCTCCAGAACCAGTGGAGAAGAGCATCCACTACCCCATTCCTTGGCAGGATGAAGCAAACTGGGCACAAAGCCCCCTCCAGAACCAGTGGAACATGCCACCAACTTGAGAGACTGTGGTTTTGCACTACCCAGGACCAATCAGTGGGCAACCCACCCACTTGAGAGACTTGTGAGACTGTGGCTTTGATCTCCTCAGGACCAATCAGTGGGAAAACCACCCACTTGAGAGACATGAGAGACTGTGGCTTTGCACTCCCCAGGACCAATCAGTGGGCAAACCACCCGCTTGAGAGACTTGTGAGACTGTGGCTTTGCACTCCCCAGGACCAATCAGTGGGCATGGAGCCCCCTCGTGGAGCAGTGGCGTCGTCCCTTCATTCGGCTGAGGTGCCCCCCCCTCCTCTTCATCTTGAGGTGCCTGTTTATTTTCGAGCTGATACCCCAGCGGTGTTCTCTCCGTTTCGAGTCAGGTATCATGTGTGGGGTTCGCCCATTCAGTTTGGGACCACTGGTCCATGAACAATGATTGGAACACTATCCGGACTTCTGTAGTTGCTGCACATATTTGTATATACTGATGATTTAAAGTTATCTTGGCCTATCTGAATTTTCGATGATTACACTCATTACAATCATTTCATTTTGTCCTTGCGTTCTTCCAGGGGATGACAGGGTGTAAATGTAATGTTGATGTATGTATTTGTGTGTATGTTGTTGTGGGTGAGGGTGGGGGTGTTGCATGTGTGTCTGTGTCACTCTCTCTTTCCTCCCCCCCTCCCCATGTGTGCTAGGTGCAGTACGCACTGTGGTTGTCGCCGCCGTCTTTGCTGCTCTTGGTAGAAGAGGAGGTAAACCAATATTGGTAGCACCTGAAGTTCGGGCTCCATGGCGTCCTGGTTCCTCGTTGGGTGTCGAGAGGTGAGTGGTGTCCGTTCCAAAGACTGTTTCCGCCGTGCTTTTGATGCCATTGGTACCGCCCCAGAAAAGGTGGCGGATAGGCTTGTTGTAATACAGTGGGAGGTACATTGTGTTCCACCTGTCTGTTGGCAGTTACTGCCATGGTGTTTGTTTCTACTGCCATGGTGGTCGGAGTGTTAAATTGGCTGTCTGTGTTGGTAGTTTGCGCCATGGTCGTGATTCTTTTTTTTTATCCGCTGGCCTGTTGACGGAATTACGGCCGCTTTAACACCGACTGCCAGGGTTGTAATGAGGGCCAAAATGTTTTTGCTAGGTATGTAGTGTGTGTGATATGGGATTGTAAGTGTGAGGAGCAGAGGAATCTGTCAAGTTGAGTTTGCACTAAATGGGGATAGGAGTAGAAGGAGTACTCGCACAGGCCTACATTGTGGGAGTAGCAGCGATCAGTCAGTGTCCAAGTTGTCATCCATTGTTGGAGGACTTTAGCTTGGTGGGCAGTTGTAGCTGTGGGGAGTAGGAGGTGAGGTTGATCCGGAGAGATGTCTAAGACTGCATTATAATTGCCTCCCAAAATCCATGGGTACTGCACTCAGTCCGCCAACACTATTGTCAGTTGTGCCCAATAAGCCTCTTGGTTCATATTGGGTGCATAAATGCACTCCAGCACCAGAGGGCTGTCATCTAGTCCCCCTCTTACCAATACGTACTACCTTGGGCATCTATACGAGTGTCATGGGGTGCAAAGGGTATCCCAGTCTGGATCCAAAACATAGACCTGCGCGCATATGCTGAATTTGATATGTAAAAAAAACTGCCCCTCCATTTTTTCTGTTGCTTTTGCGCCTCTGTTGCTATTAGATAGGTTTCTTGTAAATATACAATCTGTGCACTCCTCCTATGCAACTGGGCTAACACTCTATGTCGTTTGTGCAATCAGCTCAATCCTCAAACATTCCAGGTAAGAATGTTTTAAAATTTTAGGACTGTAGATATAATAATTGTGGCTAAGATTGCAAGGCCGTTGTTGATATGAGCACGGCATAATTAGGATGCACGACAATGGAAGTGACTGCAATATTTTAACTAAACTTATTACCTAAGTCAAGGTCCAGCACCTATCAGGCATTCGAACAAACATCAAAACGGACTTTAAGAACATTAACAACAATAAACCTTTGCCTTCACATTCGTGGGGATTATGCATATTTAACAACTGCAGATGTAGAAAGTAAAATAAACAGAAGGAGAGGTTGGCCCAGGCCCGGGGACCCATCTCAGCAATAACAGTAGGGTAATGAGGCCGCTCACAAATCCTTTATAAACATGCAACCATTGAGGGTAGGGGCTTCCTGATATGTACAGTTAGTGGGAACCAGAACAATGACATTTTATAGAAGTGATAGGTAACAGAACATATCTGCATTTATAGACCCGTGTACCTTCAGTGTTGTGTGTAGGAGTCTGGCCTGCATTGTAGTGGTACCAAGGGGTACTTATACTCTGCACCAGGTCCAGTTATCCCTTATTAGTGTAGAAGAGGTGTCTAGCAGCTTAGGCTGATAGAAAAGGTAGCTTAGCAGAGCAGCTTAGGCTGAACTAGGAGACGTGTAAAGCTCCTACTATACCACTGGTGTCATATGCACAATATCATAAGAAAACACAATACACAGATATACTAAAAATAAAGGTACTTTATTTTTATGACAATATGCCAAAAGTATCTCAGTGAGTACCCTCAGTATGAGGATAGCAAATATACACAAGATATATGCACACAATACCAAAAATATGCAGTAATAGCAATAGAAAGCAATGCAAGCAATGTACAGTCACAATAGATTGCAATGAGAGCACATAGGTACAGGGGCAACACAAACCATATACTCTAGAAGTGGAATGCGAACCAAGAATGGACCCCAAACCTATGTGACCTTGTAGAGGGTCGCTGGGACTGTAAGAAAACAGTGAGGGTTAGAAAGATAGCCCACCCCAAGACCCTGAAAAGTGGGTGCAAAGTGCACCTAAGTTCCCCAGAGAGCACAGAACTCGTGATAGGGGAATTCTGCAAGGAAGACCAACACCAGCAATGCAACAACAATGGATTTCCGGACGAGAGTACCTGTGGAACAAGGGGACCAAGTCCAAGAGTCACGATCAAGTCGGGAGTGGGCAGATGCCAAGGAAATGCCAGCTGTGGGTGCAAAGAAGCTGCCACCGGATGGTAGAAGCTCTGGATTCTGCAAGAACGAAGAGGGCTGGAAACTTCCCCTTTGGAGGATGGATGTCCCATGTCGTGAAGAAGCTTGCAGAGGTGTTTCCGTGCAGAAAGACCGCAAACAAACCTTGCTAGCTGCAAGGGTTGTGGTTAGGGTTTTTGGATGCTGCTGTGGCCCAGGAGGGACCAGGATGTCGCCAATTGCGTGAGGAGACAGAGGGGGCGTCCAGCAAGACAAAGAGCCCATTCAGAAGCCAGCAGCACCTGCAGAAGTGCCGGAACAGGCACTACAAAGAAGAGTGAACTGGAGCTCACCCGAAGTCACAAAAGAAGGTCCCACGACGCCGGAGGACAACTCAGGAGGTCGTGCACTGCAGGTTAGAGTGTCGGGGACCCAGGCTTGGCTGTGCACAAAGAAAATCCTGGAAGAGTGCACAGGAGCCAGAGCAGTTGCAAATCACGTGGTACCCAGCAATGCAGTCTAGCATGGGGAGGCAAGGACTTACCTCCACCAAACTTGGACTGAAGAGTCACTGGACTGTGGGAGTCACTTGGACCAAGTTGCTGAGTTCCAGGGACCACGCTCGTCGTGCTGAGAGGGGACCCAGAGGACCGGTGATGCAGTCTTTTGGTGCCTGCGGTTGCAGGGGGAGGATTCCGTCGTCCCAAGGGAGATTTCTTCGGAGCTTCTAGTGCAGAGAGGAGGCAGACTACCCCCACAGCATGCACCACCAGGAAAACAGTCGAGAAGGCGGCCGGATCAGCGTTACAAGGTCGCAGTAGTCATTTTTGCTACTTTGTTGCAGTTTTGCAGGTGTCCAGAGCAGTCAGCGCTCGATTCCTTGGCAGAAGGTGAAGAGAGAGATGCAGAGGAACTCTGATGAGCTCTTGCATTCATTATCTAAAGAATTCCCCAAAGCAGAGACCCTAAATAGCCAGAAAAGGAGGTTTGGCTACTTAGGAAGGAGGATAGGCTAGCAACACAGGTAAGAGCCTATCAGAAGGAGTCTCTGACGTCACCTGCTGGCACTGGCCACTCAGAGCAGTCCAGTGTGCCAGCAGCACCTCTGTTTCCAAGATGGCAGAGGTCTGGAGCACACTGGAGGAGCTCTTGGCACCTCCCAGGGGAGGTGCAGGTCAGGGGAGTGGTCACTCCCCTTTCCTTTGTCCAGTTTCGCGCCAGAGCAGGGCTGGGGGATCCCTGAACCGGTGTAGACTGGCTTATGCAGAAATGGGCACCATCTGTGCCCATGAAAGCATTTCCAGAGGCTGGGGGAGGCTACTCCTCTCCAGCCCTGACACCTTTTTCCAAAGGGAGAGGGTGTAACACCCTCTCTCTGAGGAAGTCCTTTATTCTGCCTTCCTGGGCCAAGCCTGGCTGGACCCCTGGAGGGCAGAAAC
Organism: Pleurodeles waltl; assembly: GCF_031143425.1. Classification (NCBI taxonomy): domain Eukaryota; kingdom Metazoa; phylum Chordata; class Amphibia; order Caudata; family Salamandridae; genus Pleurodeles; species Pleurodeles waltl. Next base: position 445,744,400 of record NC_090449.1, read on the forward strand.
CTGTCTGAGGGGTTGGCAGCAGCTGCAGTGAAACCCCGGGAAAGATAGTTTGGCAGTACCCGGGTCTATGCTAGAGACTCGGGGATCATGGAATTGTCTCCACAATGCCAGAATGGCATTGGGGTGACAATTCCATGATTTTAGACATGTTACATGGCCAGGTTTGGAGTTACCATTGTGACGCTACACATATTTAGTGACATATGTATAGTGCACGCGTGTAATGGTGTCCCCGCACTCACAAAGTCCGGGGAATTTGCCCTGAACAATGTGGGGGCACCTTGGCTAGTGCCAGGGTGCCCACACACTAAGTAACTTAGCACCCAACCTTTACCAGGTAAAGGGTAGA